>NC_136057.1:1731538776-1732138776 GCF_964261635.1 Lissotriton helveticus | reverse complement strand
TCAGATCAGTACAGATACAGCAAGATCGGAACCAGACTGTGACATTGCATCTCTGACAGTCTTGCACTTTCTGTGTAAAGCAAGTGGTGTACAACACTTGCTTTCCAAGGAGGGTACACACGGTAGACAGCTAACACAAGGATCATACAGCTCATTACTAACCTTTCACAGCCCAGGACACAAAAGGAAGTACGTGCCTTTATTGGCCTCACTTCTTACAGTATGCATATCTAGCCAACCACTCATACAGTTAACTACACAGGAGGCAGCCATTTTGACTGTTCTCCCTAGGACACAAGAACACACCTTGGCATTTGAGGCCAGTTTTAAGCGACTCCATGTCACAGTAAACATTTTATGCTTTTTTATTTTTTATTTATTTTTACATTTGACTGTAGCGAGTCTGACAGGATATGAACTGACATTATTTCAACCACACATAGAGATCAGACGTTGTAACATTCTGAATCCTGCAACGCTTTTGCCCTCAAGTACAGTACATGCATCACCACATGACTATGTGGAAGTAATGAATAAACCAAGACAAGACCTGACAGATATTGCACTTCTGGGCCCAGACCAGACACTCTATGTAGATGGATCATGCATGAGAACAAGTACAGGAGACTTAGTAGCAGCGTATGGCGTGACCACAGAAGTCATAGAGACACAGAAAATAGACACACTGTCTGCTCAAGCAGCAGAGCTCATTGCTCTGACACGAGCCTGCATAAGAGCAAAGCACTTGAAAGTAAACATTTATATGGATTCACAATATGCCTTTGGCGTAGTCTTGACCTCCCATGGGACCATGATTCAGCACAGCCAGCTTATTCAGGCCCTGTTAGAGGCCATACATTTACCTACAGCCGTTTCTATCCTGAAATATAAAGCTCATACCAAAGTTACAGACACCATTACCCAGGGTAATGACCTGGCAGACCGAACAGCTCAGACAGCACAGACACCAACATACACGACAAGGACAGAGGTACCATTACTGACATAAAGCATGACAGTCAGGGATCCCACTCAAGATGTACTCGACATACAGACACATGCCACCACAGATGAGATAAAGAAATGGACTTTACAAGGAGGGATCCAGACTAACCAAGGTTAGATGACTAAGGGAAAAAGCACATGGTTTCTTTCAGGTTCTATGGTACAAGTAATCATATGCCCAACACATAGTCCCGCACACTTAGGAGAGAAGGCAATGCTAGACTGTTTACAGTATATTTGGTTTAACAAGCACCTACGTGCAGCAGTGGAGCAGAAAGTACGAACATGTACGATCTGTTGTCAGTTCAATCCAGGTAAAGGCATTCCGGTGGAACAAGGCGGATTTCATCCTCCTGACCACCCTTTTGAGGTTCTCCAGATGGATTATATCCAAATGGACAGATCAAGGAATCAACAAATATGTCTTAGTAGTTGTGCACTGTCTAGATGGACAGAAGCATATCCAGTTCCAGATTATACTGCTGTTACAACAGCCAGACAATTAGTGCGCAGTACTTCCCCAGCTATGAATCACCTCATGTGATCTACCTCATGTGATCTATTCAGATAACGATCAGCCATTCTCCTCTGAATTAATGAAACAAGTGTCCCTTCGAGGAAATTCCATTGTGTCAGACACCCAGAAGCCGCAGGCCTTGTAGAAAGACAAACCAGACAATTAAGACAAAAGTTGCTGAGATCTGTACAGAAAAAGGCGTGGATTGGATGGTGGCCTTGCCGGTAGCCCTCTTTTACATGCTTATGGTAGCTCATTCCAGAACAGGCCTATCTCCTTATGGAGTATATATGTGGGGTACGCCTATGCCTAGAAAGAAAATAACTGATGTTGACAGTAACATGCTGACAGATTACCTGGCTTCCTTGATTTCTGCACTACTCTCTTTTCATTCACAGGTTGCTGCCGCCTTCCCTGACAAACACCCAGGTCAAGGAACATGCCATAGCACCAGGAGAATTTGGACTCCTCAGGATCTTTGATCGTTCAAGTCCCCTTGAGCCACGTTGGAAGACGCCGAAGCTGGTGGAAGGACGTAAAGGCCGAACTCACCTTCATCACTACAAAAGACACTTTAGAAAAAAGGACACTGACCTTTGCTAGGAAATACCCCTCAGCAAGAGTATAGGTCTAGATTAGCAAGATAGCAAGTCAGACGTAGTTTAATTGTTTAAGCCCACCCGGTGGTGAATCGGTTAGACTCGATTCTGACATGCATAAGATCACATATGAGAATAGCAAGAAGAGAGATAAGAAGGAAAAATACTGCAAGAGATTACGCAGTAGATGTATAGTTACTTTAATCATCCTTTTTATTCTGTGCATTGTTATAATTGGTGTCAGTTTATTGCTACATGTTTTCTTTCCCATTTCCTCACATATACACTCTTCCAGTAACAGCACCGCAGAGCACACATTTAGTGACCTGCCTCCCCATGAACTGTCATATCGACTTGCACTACGTAACAATACCTTTATTCGAATGTTACACCATTCTCACCAGACCAGCAATGCGACTAATTGCTGGGTATGTGGCCAACTGCCACCTTATCAAGAAACGAAGGGAGTTCTGCCCTTCTACCCTTTACCGTTCTCACACAATGGTTCGTGTGGAGCATGGTTTGCTCTAATGACCTCATTAGATAGAAAGTACATAGCTTATTCAGGTGGCTGGATATATGGAAACCTGAATAAAGTAATGAATGAAGCATGCTTCCCAGACAAAGACGGATTCCCCCAAAGAAAGGGATCCGATTTAGAGAATGAAGAGTACGAACAGGGAAATGCATCTGTTAATTTTATAATGTTAAATGTTCAGCCCAAGCAAAACACAGGTCCACCGTTTATATCAGTCCTGCCAGCAAAAGGTGATTTATGTGTTAGTAAGAAAGGCTCAGTACATATGGGACACAGCAAGTGTAACACTGTAGTAGAGTTTGATGATAACGGACTTTCTTCTTTCAAAACATCACGCCATACCTATTTCATTTGTGGTCAGACAGCCTATGTACATCTGCCCTTAGACTGGGGTGGGACTTGTTATATAGCATTCTTATTGCCACCCGTTTTTCTAGCCCCATCAAATTATCATAGAGATTCACGACTAGAACATGTTAGACAAAAGAGAGAGACAGATTCTGCAGGTATCGATCAGACTGAAACAGCTTTGGAGCAATATACAGATTTCAACAGAGGATTCTTTTTCTTCATAGGTCCCATCCAAAACAGTAAACTGATACGCAGGTTAACAAGGACTCTTGAAACAGTTGTAAATATAACTGCATCTGCCCTGGCGAACTTAACCCAGGAACAGTCTGCTATTAGACTTGTCGTTCTTCAAAACCGCCTCGTTCTAGACGTCATCTTGGCGGATAGGGGCGGAGCCTGTAGAGTCATCCGATCTAGTTGTTGCGTTTTCATCCCAGATAATGCACCATCTGTGTACGAAGCAATAACAAGGCTCCACAAGATTGCTCATGCCATACATCAAGATCCAGGCACATGGACTTGGTCCAGTTGGTTCTGGGGTGTAATATCTGCATGGGGATGGAAAGTTATGTCCTTCCTAGGAATGGCCCTACTTATGGTATTTGGTTGCTGTCTCTGTTTGCAGTGTGGCCCGGCGATTTGCGGGCTGTGTGCTACTGCCTGTATTCCACATCCACGTAAACAAATGATAAAAGATGAAGAAATGATGCTGTATGATCAACTATACGGTCTCATGAATATAGATGTATCCTAAAGGGTTATGTAGGTGACAAGGAGGGAATGAGGAAAATGATATTTTGCCTGACCAAATATGACCAAATATGTCCTCTACATATACCCTATGTTACATGTCATGTGCATGTCACCCATGCATATTTCCCGTAGTGGCCCGAATCACTAGGCCCCTGCAATCATGTCCTGCATTAGAAATGCTAGTCATCAAAGTCTCCCAAACATTAAGTTAGCATAAGGCCCATGTATTTGCATTGCATTGTGCACTGTTAAATCAATATTCTAATGAACCCATTTTGTGGCGCAGCCTGAAACCACTTTCTGAATTAATGTTTACATGACTCCTGACACACTGAAGCTGCAGTTACGTCCCTGTGACCTCGCATACTTCTAGTTCAGCCGAGAGAAGCCCAGCAAGAGGCCAAGACAGTATTATGAATAACAGTTATCTGAGGAAAAGTACACAGAACCCGTCCGAGGGAGATAGGCCTAGCCATTCTGTCTCCATTTAATTAAATCACAGTGCTTGCACCCATAGAAAGCTCATGCAACGAATAAATATGCCCTCTCTGTCTTTTAGTGACGAACAACCTTTGCTTCTTTTGCTTGCTGACTCTAGATATCAGTTGTACTAGATGTGCTGGTCGCCTTGACATAAAAGATCTCTCTGCTAGGTTGTAAGTCAGCCTCCACCCAGTTACACATCAATTGCACGTCATGCTCAAAGTTGCACAATTAGGGCACAGTTCGAGCTGGTCATGCAAACTCCTCCTCTGTGTACCACCCACCCATGACACCTACCTATCACCTACCTATGACTCATCAAAGTACACACCCTCATGCACACCCACATGTTCTTATCTCATTTTCTGTCTTGCGCCTGCTCCTATGTATAAGGAGTAAAAAGTATATAATATAATGTTTTGTTATTAAATGTTAGAAGACTCTTCCTGAACCTCTGTGGTGATGGAACATATTCTCCCTTTGACTCGAGTTATTGGAATAAAGCCCATTTTAACTCAGATACCACGGACTCTGCCTCTCACTTGATGCATGATACTTTGTTAATGCCTAGAAATTCTGCCAGGGTAATATTTTATTTACCACAATACCGTTATAAAAACGAGTTTTTTATGTCTGCGCAGAGTGAAATTCCATATGCAAATATCCTCATTATGTGGTACAACACAACTTAAATTAAATTTTAATGCTAGGAGGTCACAGTATGAGTATTAAGCTTTATAAATATTAAAAAACGAATTCAAAAGCACTCATTTTTTAAATAATTTTTCATAATTAATAATAATTTTTTTTTTAAATAAAACCAATCATTTTGATAATTTCACATAGGAAAAGCAAGCTTCATTCCTTGCCTATCATATTTAGATGCATTCATTCATAGGCCTAAGCACAGAAGCCTAACTTGAAACATGACAAATTTTTGCGCCACTTTTTAAAAGGACAATTATTTAACATCAGAACCACGCATATGCTTATAAAAAAAGGCTTTAAGATAGGAAATCCCTACTTTAAATGTTTTCCTGGTATTTAAAAGAATGAACCTGATTTTTGTAACTTTTTAAAACAGCAGTCTGAAATGCAGGATCTTACCCCGTGTTTAACTGACAAAATCCTGGCTGAGTCAACATTCCTGTCTCTACGTGGCCTACAATCAAAACAACAGGTGCTGCTAAGCGGCAGTTAAAACACAGCTTTTTTTAGTGTTGAAATGGAAGCACGGTGACTGTCTATTTAAAACTGAGGCACTTCAATGCATGTTCTATATTATGTGTTTTAGTTCAACAACATCCAATTTACTCAGATGATGTGTTTGCCTGTTAATATCTAATACAATGTATCTAAGGAAAATGTTTTATAATTGTTTATTTATTACAAAAACACACAATTTGGGCAATTTTATTCCTATTGAATGTGAATTCTAATTTTATCTTTTAAGCATTAGCAGTTTGTACATGTGCATAGTTGCTTACTCTTATCAATTTAATAGTAACATACAGTTATTTAGCATATCATATGTTTCATTTCTGGATTTTTATTTAATTTTTATTTAATATTAATTAAATTACATTTTGCATAACAGAATGATGACAGCAAAAAAACACAAACACACACATTGAGCTCATTCCAGACATATACAGAAGGGGTCATACACTCAGAATCACATAATACAGTGCGCTTAAGAGCCATTATTTCACAAATAGCGCAATCGCTATTTACTTACAGAAGTATCACTAATGTGAATCCACGAACCACATAGACATTTAAACATATGATTAACCCTCAGATCAACACTTAGGACAGAAACAAAGGACAGCCCAGAGACTGTACTGAAACCAAACCATTTGTAAATACTAGTCATATTTACATGAAGCGCTTCTCAATAGTATTCCAAAAGATTGCAAAAGAAAAACCAGCCCAACAAACTGTTTTATTTCCAAGAAGCCAAAATACACTCAATTTACTAGCTTTGTCTGGCAGAACACCCAAAAATCGCTCTGCATATCTCCTTTTATAAAGGTGCGTAGAATTATGTCCATATTTGAATTACATGGGGATATAGAATCACCAAGGAAGAAATATGTTTTTATACCGAAACCTATCTAGCTATTCCCTCAAGGGAGCCGGCTAATTTAATTCACATCTCACTATGGTACCTCCAAAAAGCAACACATTCTTCGATGTGTGCTTGAAACAGGCATGCCAAAAATATTGCAGAATATGGAAATATTATACCCAAAGTAGCGCTTAAGGTACTCTTCATACGTTGCGTCGTTCAAACAAATTCAAACAGAGAAAAATCTCCTCAGTACCTGCCTACACAAATTGCAATTCGTATATCTATCCCATACAAATCCAAAGTTGGCCAACACAAATTCCAAAATTCCAAAGCCACAGTATGCATTACTAAACTACCTTACCAATCAGAGGCATCAAACCAACAGCAAGCGCCGCAGAACGGCGCTTACCAAACAAATGGTTGTCCAAATTCTAACTGCCAAGTTCTGAATGACCCAACGGTCTTTTTAGAATACTCACGCCAAAAAGGTTCTCAGTCAGGAGTGACATCATGTGGAGGATCAAAATCAGGAAGATCAGAAATATACTGGGCTGCAGAGACAGAGAATCCCCAGAATCTCCGTGCACAGAGTACTTCCTTAGTATAATCCTGTCCTGTCCTCCTCAGTAGATTTCTGTCTCCAGATAATGACTGGTTAATGTAGTAGGAAACGTTTAGTGTTGTCACTGATCTGCAATCACGATGGAGTTTGTCTGTCACTTCGCGTGCTGCGGACTGCTGCCTGCCAGTCCTAGGCGAACCTTTTTAGTAGTTTGTTTAGTGAGTTACATAACTTTCCAAGTCGACGGTCCGCAAATCAAGCAATACTAATATCGTAGTAGACCACATGAGATAGGTCAATATATCCCGTGGAATAGTTGTCTATTTGCTATTTCGCCAAAATATTTTGTTATTGTTCTTTTGAAATGTTTGATTTGGTTGACAACAATCATCCATGTTTTCGGGTCTTTCTTTCTTTCATGTTGTACATCAGCTCCCCCCAGGGGCAAGAGGACAGAGGAGGAGGTGGTATCGGCTGCTGCTGCTGTAGAAGGCCAGGATTGGTCAGGCGAGGGCTCCTTTGCTGGCCCCGGTAAGTTTTCATTTTAATATAGAGTACATATTTTTTCCTAGCGTTCCTCATTCGATTTTTTCTAAATCGTCTTTGATCTTCTTGTAGACTGTATCTAAATTCTTATCCTGCCTCTACTATGACTCCCTGTGGTATTACTAGATTATTCTTATTAGTCTGTCGGTGTAGCTAACTAAGATTGCACAGTTGGCAAAAGGTGTCAAACGAAACTCCCATTCTAGTCATCAATAGCTCTATGAACTGAGTGCAGTCCTCTGGAATTGTCCATAATGTCTTTTCAAGTCTTCAAAATGTTTATGCTTTGACAATTCCCAACAATAAAATGCGAATGACCACCAAGAAAGAATAAGATACTACTTTACTTTTGGTTTGGATAGGAGGACAATCCATACTACTACTGTTGCAGGGACAAATCTGCACAAACAGAACTATGGACAGTAAATAGTGCATTGTTTATCAATTATGATAGGCGCAGGTAGACTTTCCACATACCTCAGTGATAACAGACTTTGAAGAACCCCCAATCTCCTTACTGACTAGATAGTGTGGCAGAGTCATTTAGCTCCCGAATTCATCAATGATTGATCCCCAATGATGATTATCCAACGCAGGATAAGAGTACGGAGTCAGAGTCCAGAAGTGTCAGAAGCACGGACTCATGCGTGCAAATTGCAAAACCTTTTGCTCAGTCACTCTTGACCAAAAACCACAGAGTCTATTTAAGTTTTAAAGCTTTATTAAAAGTAAAAACATTTATTAAAAATCAAGTTTGTCATAAAACATAAACGGTTGATTAAAAATGGAAAAGTGCTTAGTGATTTATTTCACACATTTATTGTAGCCGAGCCCTCACCTAGTTTGAACTTTAATTTTTCTGTTTGGTGCTGAATCGTTGGTCACTCCGTCCTAGTGATGATGATCTGATCTTGCTCTTGTTCTTAGAAGTGAAGCTTCTGTCTGTTATGAGAAAAATGGTGCGTGTTAAAAATCAAGCATTCATCAGTTGTGCCAAAAAGTGCAGCAAGACAACACCCTTCCCTGGAAAAAGGGAGATTTTTACTTTAGAGTAGACAGTCACAAATTATTAGATTGGTTTCTGTATTCACATTTCTTCATTCCTAGACAAAATACTAGTGAGTGGTGTATGTTTATGACATCTAACATTCTTAAATGTACTTTGTAGGTGGAACATCTGGTTCCGGGGCCAGCGCGGAGGTGGAGGAGGACACTTCTGGGGAGGAGGCGGTGCAAGTGCCGGAGGAAACTGCTATGAAGTTTGCCACGGTAGTGGCGAGCAGTGGTAAGCTCTTATATTCCTTACTTATTGAGATTGCAGACTGCAGAGTGTGCTCTCTGCACGGGTGTAGTATATATGTTGTACAGTTAAGTTACTATACTGTTAAGAAGACTTTCAAATTTAGAACAAAGTTTTTATCAACCAGGTAGTAGCCTCCTCTTAAATGTACTTCAACTCAGCGGAGAATTTTTTTGGAGAATCCAAATCAGATCTGAGATGAACTAGATGAATGGGATGAACGAAAAGCGAGAGAAGGGTGTAAGTAAGTGTGGAAGGACGAGCAAGTTAAAAGTAATGATGACTGACAAAGAAGAATGATACGTGTTTGATTGGTGCCCGAGGTGGCGGGGAAGGAATATGATGCATGGCTGGGTGAAGGATGAAGCAAGGATGGGTGGAAGGAGAACAGCCTTGGTGGGTGAAACAGAAACTGTATGTGTGCGCAATATATCCTTTGGTTGAAATTAAAATGCAAGTCAAGCACGGATGTATGGCTTGCGGTTTCCCAAATAAAATGAAAAGGTTGTTTTCCCGTGAGAAAACGTAAGGTTTGTCCAGATGAGAGACATGAAGAAGAATAATTGACATATAGTTTGAATGGATGGATGCCTGGATCATGGTACTATCTGACTCTTAGATAGCATATGTGTATCTAGAGAGAGTAGATGGTCACTGGATGAACTAAGTGTTACTTTGAAGAGCATGTAACACCGCACCCGCACGTCCGTTCCAGTGTAGGAAAGGCAAGGAAAAGAAGTTTTAATTTTGTCCGAATACTACCATGAATAGTAGCAGTAGTTTGTATTGCAAGCACAGCATATATCTGGCTATTACGATGGCCACTCACTACCTCTGTTAATAAGTTTAGTAGTACTCGATCATTCATGTGTGTATGTATCACTTTTCACTCAATAAAAAGCAAAGCACCTAAAGTCATCCCATATGTAAGCAAATACATACCATGTGCAGTGATAGATAATCGGATTATTTATCTTCTTCATTTTCCTTTTCTAGTATCCATTGGCACTGTAGGGTGAAAGTTAAATTAATTAAGCAGTAGCCCTTATAACAGAGTATTCTCAGTGCCACCCGTAATAGAAAAGTAAGAGCATCACCACCTGCATGTACTGGACCGGTACAGTAACGCAAGTCTGTCTCACTCATCATGGCGGGCGTCTGTTTTTCTCGGGTGCAAGTTGACTGCGCTTGCATTATGCTGGCTTGCAGAAGTTAACGTACCAATTTTGCTAAACAAGAGAGAAGACGAAGAATAAGACTGGTGTACTGTCATAGTCGACTCTAATGGAGTGAGTCCATAGTGCTCGTAGAATTGATTCCTTAAACTCCCACTAATGTTAGAGCAAGGATGAAGTAGTGGGAGGTTAGATAGATACTGGCCACAATAGTTATGTACTGCGCTTGCAAGTTGCTAGTTCTACTGTGACACAACTTTCTGCTGAATCATTTTGTGTTAATCTTAAAGAGCATTGGTTACAGACTATGTCTTTCTTTCTTCATATAGATGCTCCTTCCAAACCAACACGGAAGGAGCTGGCTAAAAGGGCCCGGCAACCGAGGCTGGAGGCGACTGTCGCCGAATATCGGCGGCTGGTGGCCCAGGAGAAGGGGGACACGCAGTCGACCACAACATCGACCGGTACAGCTGCATCCTCCTCTGCGCTCCCTGGGTCAGCCAGTCAGCGCAGCAGGTCTCCAGCGGTACGGAGCCGGGGTACCGCAGCCACCCGCCACCGCCGAGCAGCGAAAAAATCAGCTGCCCCCCACAGCAGTACCAAAAAAAGGTTGCACCGCCTTTCACTCAGGGTGTCCTACCTCTAGCAGGAGCTGCTCAACACCAAAACCCTGCTCGAGACCCTCCGCAAGGAGCATGCCGACCTGGCCCGAAAAGTCAACAGCAGCCAGCAGTAGGAGGAGACTGTCCCTTGCCCCTTTTTTAAAGACTTCTGGGGGGTGGGAATTGGGAGTTGGGTTTTCTACTTTTTTGGACTTAGTTTTCACGGACATTTGTTGGGGTTCGGGAGGGGGGGTGGGTTGGGTCTTGAGGGAGATTATTTATGTTAGGGATATAAATATACTTTAAACTTTATCTTAGCATACGTGTTTTTTACTGCTTTTGAGGCTGGTGGGTAGGGGTTTAACAGTAAGTTTGTTTTCTTGAAACTTTAGTGGCATCTTGATTCAAGTTGTGTAAGTAATTGCCCAAATGTTTTCAAAACTAAGTGCCTCTCACAGAGTAAGTGAATTCAATAGTCCTAGGAACGTCAGTCTCTCGTCTCTCCTAATACTCCATTATACTACCTCCCCCCAAACGCTTATCTTACCTGTAATTTGTGTTTGGAAATAGGGCTAGGCACAGGGCTGGCTGCACGGAAAATGGCGATTAAGGTTGGCAATCCTGGGCGGATGAAATGTCATCATTGCGGTGGTACTAGTGGTGTTACACAGTGGCAGTTGCAACATCTGAAAAAAAAAGAAAATGAAACCTTGTTTGTCCTTACCGTAGCATTAGAACGGTACGATAGAGAATATAGCAGGTGACAGTACACTAGAACAGTGCCACAATGTAGCCTAACAAATGGTAAAGTATTGAAAGTATAACTACTACTTGCATTGAATTTCTTTGACATTGGCTACTACTACAAGAAATAGTACTGAAGGTGAAGGACACAACAGCGTAATCATTTGCCACGCCTAGGAGGAGGATGTTCTTGATGAGCAATCAAGTTGATGGCGCACATGAAAATCTGCTTTCATTTGCCAATAGTCATGGGTCTGTGCCTAGCTGAGTAAGAATATATCCTCGGATTCCTTCACCAGCCTGTTGCTATGACCCTATCCTCCCCAGCAAGTGTGTGGAATTATTGCTGTCATTTAGTCACACACCAATCAAAACCACACAGCCCGGGGGAAGAGGGTTAGGGTTTGGAAAATGGATGGGAGTGGGGATTTTTGGGAAAGTTTTGTTGAGAGAAGGAAAGAAAAGCACAGCAGGACAAACAATAATTGAAGATAAACAAATCTTTGGGTACAAAGCTATCCATAAATCTTTTAAGTGACATAAAGGAAGTGCATGCACTACTGCATGCATGGTTACTGAAAAGTAAGTAGTACTTTAGACAACCGTGAACGAAAGAATGCGACAGTGCAGGGCTGCAGTAATTATCCGTATTCATTTGCCTATCTCTGCACTCAGTGAAACTCTTTGTACATTAAATTAGGTTTGAAAAATAGCAGAAGTAAAACCTACACATTGGCTGTAGGGATGAATTTAGAAGCAGAGATCAAAAAAATGCAGAGTCACACTCATAGAAGTTCACAGCAATAACATTACTTAAAAGATAATTAGAAAAGAACGGATACTGTATCTGTATGTTGTTGTAGTTGTCCTGTTGAATTTGGGAAGTTGCATGCATCCAACCATTCCTCTTATTAGCGGGACTCCTCCATTCCATCTGACGCTCCGTCCATCAATGTTGGTGACCAGAAGACACCCTGTCCACTGCCTGCCTGGCGGATGCTGAATTGCGGCTCGCTAATGTGAAGCCTGACTTCATCCTTTTTTTCCCATTGCACAGGCTGAAACCCGGCCTGTAATTATTGATGGAAAAATAGGAAGTGATATTAGAACACCACTGACAAATAAATATAAGGTATGTACACTGTGTAGTGTAAAAAGTCACACTTTGAGTTTCCTAATAGACAGTACAATATTTTTGAAAGTGCGTACTCTGTCTGAGTCTCCTTTTGAAGGATAAATAAGTATGGGCGAATGAATTTAGCGGATTTTTCCCCTCAAGCTAGGTGTACTGTAAACTGTGTTTTAGAACAAAATTAGACCTTCCCAGCAGTGCTCCCAGACCCTTACTAAATCAAGTCGCAAAAATGTAGAAGACCCCAAATCAAACGTGCGATACTGCTACCTGTCAGAGGCATAGTAGAAAATGGTGACAAAACGTACTTTGAAAGTAAAGTAGGCCCAAATCCCCCCTTACCCACCATGGATTGTATTCAAACCACTTGCAAGCAAGCAAAAGTATCCATAACCAGCATTGCTCCAAGACTCGCAAACCCCCCCACAAACACCAGGAACCCCCACAAATAGCCCCCCGAAAATGGTAAAGTGAGCGAAATCTCAGAAAATGCAAAAACAAAATTCCCCAGGGATCGTATCCAAAACACTTTATTTCGGGTATTAGACCTTCCCAGCAATGGCCCCAGAACTGTCAACCCGGGCCAAAACAAGTTTAACACCCCCAACAAGCCAAAAGGCAAAACCCGGGAAATGCCACACTTAGAAAACTTTGGGCCTACCTGGAATTTAGTCCAAATGCGCTCTGCAGCTAGGCCCCAACTCCCCTTTTCCACCATGGATTTCCTGTAAAACAAATGCAATCAACATTAGAATGCGCCAGCAGTGCTCACAGACCCCAAAACCCACCCCCAACAACCTAAAAGCCCCCCAAACAGCACCCCAAAGACAGGCAAGTGATCAAAAGCACAAAAACTTTTTCTGCTCCGATTTTCTCCAAACCACTTTTAGCCGGTATTACCCCTTCCAAACACAGGCCCCCAGACCTGTGAACCAGGGCAAAAACAAGTTTCACCCCCCCAAAAGGCCGAAAAGCAAAACCAGGAAAAGGCACACTTAGGAAACTTTGGGCCTACCTGGAATGCAGTCCAAATGCGCTCTGCAGCTAGGCCGCAACTCCCCTTTTCCACCATGGATTTCCTGTAAAACAAATGCAATCAACATTAGAATGTGCCAGCAGTGCTCACATACCCCAAAACCCACCCCCAACAACCTAAAAGCCCCCCAAACAGCACCCCAAAGACAGGCAAGTGATCAAAAGCGCAAAAACTTTTTCTGCTCCGATTTTCTCCAAACCACTTTTAGCCGGTATTACCCCTTCCAAGCAAGGCCCCCAGACCCGTGAACCCGGGCAAAAACAAGTTTCACCCCCCCAAAAGGCCGAAAAGCAAAACCGGGAAAAGGCACACTTAGGAAACTTTGGGCCTACCTGGAATGCAGTCCAAATGCGCTCTGCAGCTAGGCCCCAACTCCCCTTTTCCACCATGGATTTCCTGTAAAACAAATGCAATCAACATTAGAATGTGCCAGCAGTGCTCACAGACTCCAAAACCCACCCCCAACAGCCTAAAAGCCCCCCAAACAGCACCCCAAAGACAGGCAAGTGATCAAAAGCGCAAAAACTTTTTCTGCTACGATTTTCTCCAAACCACTTTTAGCCGGTATTACACCTTCCAAGCAAGGCCCCCAGACCCGTGAACCCGGGCAAAAACAAGTTTCACCCCCCAAAAAGCCGAAAAGCAAAACCGTGAAAAGACACACTTGGGAAACTTTGGGCCTACCTGGAATGCAGTCCAAATGAGCGCTGCAGCTAGACCTTAACTCCCCTTTTCCACCACGGATGTTCTGAAAAACAAATGCAATCAACATTAGACTGTGGCAGCAGTGCTCCCAGACCCCAAATCCCACCCGCAAAAACCTGGAAGCCCCCCTAAACAGCACCCCAAAGACAGGCAAGTGAGCAAAAACGCAATGTACTTTTTCACCTCCGATTTTCTCCAAACCACTTTTATACGGTATTAGACCTTCACAGCAATGCCCCAGACCCGTCAACTCACCCGCAAAGAAGTAGAACACCCCCACAAGTGCAGAGTCTTTCTTCATTGGGCGTAATCCAGCCATCTGCTTTGAGGGAAATAGGAGTCTGGAGGGGGAGGATAGAGGAGCATGTTCTTGTGAACTTGTGAACCTGAGGAATGCAGACTGCGGCACCTTCAACTCAATAAGCAAATAAGTGAAGACAGTTCTGCTGATGGGCTTGTTTTTGTGATTAGGTGATTAAAGTTTTTTTTTATATAGATTTGGAAAACAAAGAAAGACAGACACACAGGAATAAAAGTGAATAAGGACGAAAAAGAAAGTTAGTGATTCATTGACTCATTTTCAGGGCTCGGTGTCAGGGAAGAAGAGCTCGTCCTCAAACTCTGAGCCTTCAGACGGGAGTAGGTCAGTTAACAGAGAAGAACTTCCCTCATCTAAGTTTGTGTCCTCCTCGTCATCTTCCTGCGTGCATTCTCGTATTTTGTAATCTGGTGGTATGAAGTGCTGGTTCGTCTTGATCATTGTTAACCTCTCCACATTTTTGGGCGAGAGGCGGGTCCTTTTGGAAGTTACAATGCCACCAGCAGCACTGAAAACACGTTCAGAAGACACGCTTGCGAGTGGGCAAGACAAGTAATTTATAGCCAGGTTGGTGATCTCTGGCCACACATTTTCTTTCCCATGCCAATAGGTCATGATGAACATAGACCTCTGTTGAGTCATTCAGATAGGCCTGCACCATCGACTCAAGGTTCTCCAGGGTTCCTCTACTTTGCTTCCTTTTTTCTGGGACCTTTTGAGAAGCAAACCCAAGCTGAGTTAGCCAATCCTCTTCTTCACACAATATTACTGTTGTGTCTGGTGCAGATGATACGGTTGCTGGTGTCGTTAACGGCTGAGAGGGAAAATCAATCACTTCTGCCACAGATGCAGAAGTGGATTTTTTTGACTCCGGATGGCCTGCTGATGCTGATGTACTGCCTTTTCCTTCAATTTCCTGCCGTTCTCTTTCAAACCGAGTGGCTGACACAGCTAGACAATGTTTGTACTTTGTAACATCTGCGTCATCAAAAGGAAAGAATACTCTGCCTGCCACTGCCTTTTTGTACCGTGGATCCAGAATAGTAGCAGAAATGTAATGCTGTTCTGTGTGGATCTTTTGAAGACGTTCATCGCGAAATAGGCGCTGTAATAACTTCTCCGCCAACAATGCTTCTTGCTTATCATCTTTTTCAAACGTAGAAGACACCGCCTTCAGTTTGTCCTCTAGCATGCGCAACAATGGGATAGCTTTTCCCAAATTACAGTCCTCCCTGCTGACTGCACGCGTGAAGACCTCAAAAGGACGAAGCATGTCTGTCAGGCTTTTAACTAGCTCCCATTGCTCCACCTGTATCCTCAGGTCTATCATAGGTGTACCCAGTTTAAAGAAATACTGATCGACTACCGCATACTGCTCATACAGACGCTCAAGCATGTAGAATGTTGAGTTCCAACGTGTTACCACCTCCTGGATGAGTGCTTTCACTGGCACTTTACGTTCATGTTGCAGGCACCTCAGCTGCTTCCGGGCCTTAAAAGAATGGTTGAAATGTGTGCACATTCTTCGGCAGGTGGTCAGTAACTCGTAGACTGTACTTTCTTCATGCAAGAATTTTTTAACAACCAGGTTTATACAGTGCGCCAAACACCGCACTCTGAAATAGTTACCCATATCCATGGCCTTAACTACAGTGGCGCCATTATCCGTGGAAACATAACCAATCATGGGTTTTCCTGGGGACAGCCATTGAAAGGCCTTTGTGTTAAACTCATGCAAAATGTTTTTTCCTGTATGAGTTTTCTCCATGGCAAACATGGCTACTGTTGCATGTTTCCGAGCAGCTTTATAAACTTTGTCCGTGTCAACACCTGCGCTTAGCTTTGCTTTAACCCCTGAAAAAGAGACCCAGTGTGCAGTGATGCACATGTAATCAGTGGCTGCGCAACTGGTCCACATGTCTGTTGTCAGATGTATAGTGTGAACAGCACTCTTCTGCAAAGCTGCCCCAATCACCTCCAGCACATCTTCATGTAGTGCTGGAACCGCAACTCTGGCCAAATAGAACCGGCTAGGAACCTTCCATTTAGGGCAGAGCGTTGCCACCATTTCAAGAAAACCCACCCTTTCCACAAAAGAAAAAGGGAGAAAGTCCAGCGCTAGCATTTTAGCCAGCTTAGTGTTATACAGACGCGCCGTTGGGTGGTTGCGTTCAAATGGCGCATCTGAAAACAACATGCTTCTAATGGTGGGCTGGACCATTTTACGGGATGATGATGACTTTTTCGACCCAGTTACGCTCAGTGATGATGATGAACTTTTTCGCATTGGTGTCTCACTCTCTCCCACACTCTTAGTGTGGCTCATATATCTTGCAGGGAGTGTGCTGCTGACAGGGGTACTGGGTGTAACTGAAGAAATGTTTGACGCTTCTTCCTCCTCGTCATCATCACATGAAACATCAACAGATACAATTTGTTGACTTGCAATTCGGGCTGCCTTGATCTCCCTTAGGTGCGCATGCCATTTGACAGTGTGCTGTCTTTCAAGATGACCTCTCTGGCCTCCGGTACCATAGTTGGTACCAAGCTTACCACGACTAACTCGAACCTTACAAATGGTACAAATGGCCATGTTTGCCCTTGTTGGGCTAACACTAAAGAAGTCCCAAACTGCGGACTTCAAATGTCTGTGGGGGGCGGAGGAGGCGGTACTGGGAATGCTAATGCCAGATGAAGTGGAGGATGTGTGTTGCCGAAATTTAGTACGTTGTGCACTTACAGCACCACTAATTGAGGAAATGGAGGTCGAAGTGGATGGAGGTCCCTTCTGGCGAGAAAATATGGAAGCTGTAGGTGGTGGTGTACTAGTTAACTGCATTGGTGGTGGTCCCATTGACACGTCGCCAACATCACGCTCAGCAGCATTTCGCGATAGGGTAGAAATGTCTGTTTGCTACATGCCTGCTGAGGCTGGAGTGACGTCTATGATGACTGCGTCGTCGTCGTGAGAGTCTTCATCAGCAGGAGTATACGCCACGTCTTGTTCAGCGTCATCATCACACTCCATAACTATGAGACTTTCGGGGACCTTCCTTTTACGCTTAGCTACCTTTGTCAGATCATGGTGTGCCTCACTCTCAGACAGGCCTGTTGGTTCCCAATTTTCATCCATATCATCAGAAGGAAGGGGGCTTGAAGAAGATGTAGACACCATCCTTGATCTTTTCCTTGCTAGGGATCTGGAAGACAATGAATCATCAGGAGTGGCTTCCTCATATGATACCTCGGCTTGAATGTCGATTTCCTGATGTGCCCCTACTTCGGGAGGAACAACTATTGTGGGCACTTGTGCCGCTCCATGCACCTCTGCTTGCGCCTCTCCTTGCGCCGCCTCTCCTTCCACAAGTACTTGGGCTTGTACTTGCACATGTGGTTGTTGTTGCGGCTGTGGTTGTTGAACACTCGTCAGATGAGTTACAACAACCTGTGTTGATTGAGGGATGCTGCTACTTTCTTGCGATGAGCCAACATCACTGGTCGATGGTGATTGAACAACTATACTGACTGCCTCTGCAGCACTCAAGGGCTTGGACCTAAGTTGGCGTGGTGGTGGTGGTGGCACGAGCCCAATGGAGCGGAGGTGCTGCTCCCAGCTCGGTCCCCAGCAGACCCCGCTGCTGCTGCAGGCGTACTTTTTTTCCCAAAAAATGTGGCGGTCGTCACACCAGGCTCCTTGGTAAGTGGCGCCACTTGCTTCTTCTGCTCCTTACTGGCAACTTTCTTGCTAGAGGAGCTACGGGCAAATTTTTGTGGGGCCATCTTCTTCAGATGTCAGAACAGCAGGCCGCAGTTGCACAAGTTGCAGAGTTGTCTGTGGCCACACGTGACGTTGTGCTGCACACACCGCAGCAGGACTTCTTCCTGGCACTGATGAGGAACGATGAGGCTGATGATTCGTCTTTCTGCACCTAAAAGCAAACGAAGCCAGAGGAACATCAGTTAAATAAATGTTGCATATGTGGCGCTTCAATTAATAGTTTGCAAGTAAGAATTTTTATTATACCCACCCCCCAAAATGGAAAGACCAATAAAATGCACCACTGACAGAGTACCCCTGGGCATAATGGATGAAAGCAAGGCAGACTGGGTGCAGGCCTATGACACAACAAAGCACACTGCCTGGCTTCAAAATGGCCCCTAGACCCCCACCCACATGGCCAGGCCCTGCCTGGACCAGGCCTCAAAATGGCCCCACCCACATGGCCATGCCCCATCAACACCCCAAAAAATCGAAAAAAACACAGAAATCACCACAATCCAATGCCATCCATGCCCTCAATGATGTTTACATTCAAGACACCCCACAGAAAGACTAGGCCCATGCACCACTGAGTACCCCTGGGCATAATGAATGAAAGCAAGGCACATTGGATGCAGGCCTATGGCACAAAGCACATGGCCTGGATTCAAAATGGCCCCCTGACCCCCACCACATGGCCAGGCCCTGCCTGTACTAGTCCTCAAAATGGCCCCCACCCATATGGCCATGCCCCATCAACACCCCAAAAAATCGAAAAACACACAAAAATCACCACAATCCAATGCCATCCATGCCCTCAATGATGTTTACATTCAAGACACCCCACAGAAAGACTAGGCCCATGCACCACTGAGGGCCAGATTGTGGTAATGAAGTCCTCAGGCAGGTAACGTTGATAAGTTATTTATTAAATGTTGGACAGGCCACATGAAGGGCCGCTCTCCCCCGGCCCAACCAGGCCCGAACCAGCCACGCAAGTACCACACACCACCATTGCACGTCCACCGTCCCCGCAGGGACCCCTACACTCGAACCTGTTGACCGCGTAGGCCGACCCACTACCGGCCTGCGCACCCATCCTGGGCGCCATCTTGGACACTCCACCACGAGGCCGCCGGGCCCCCGATCGACCTCAACCCTGGGCCTGGCCAGGCCTCAGACATTCCGGCACCAACATCCACCCAGGAGGTGAGCGGGCTACTTGGTCAGTCAATGGGAGCAAGAGGTGTCGATGGCTCTCCCCCGCCAAGTACCGCTCGCCCATCGCCTCCCCGGGCGCTGGCTCCACCCCCCTGCTGGGTGTCTGAACCCCCTCATCCCGGACCTCCCGACCTCCAAGTGCGAGGGTCCGGACATCAAAGCACACCAGCCCTATAACTGGGGCAGCTCCAGAGCAGGACGGGAGTTGTATCTTGGAGTCGAGAGACGCAAAGAAGAACTCATCCTTGACGGACTACTGGCGCTGCCGTAGCTCTGTCTTGTGCACCCTCGTCTTGCCTGCTGGCGCTGCCGCGGCTTTGGGAACCACCCTATCCTTCATCGTCGTCGGGACCTGCTGGCGTGGCCGCGGACCGTTTGTAACCACCACCTTCATCGGGACCTGCTGGCTCTGCCGCGGACCGTCGTCTTCCTTCATCCATCACGGGACCTGCTGGCTCCGCCGCGGCCCGTTCATCTACACCACCGAGCTCGAGGATTGAGAGCTATTTCCATCTCTTTGGTAACAAGACTATCCCGCTACCCTTTTCCCAAACAGAGACCAGAATAGAGGGGACCCCTGAGTCCAGACCTCCTTGTACCATTCTACCGTACTTGAAGAATTGCCTATAAAGTATCGTTGATCTTTATCATTGTGTGGTGTCCGTCTGTGGGGGGGGAGTTACTTGTCTGTACGATTCACTGGAGACGGCTCTCCCCGGAGACCTCTCCCCTTATCCTCGGCCGACCCTCCCGGTCCGTCTAACATTGGTGGCCAGCGACGGGATCCGAATCACCGCATAAACCGTACAGAGAGTAGCTCACCCCACGGCGAATCACGATGTCAACTAAAGACAGCGGATCAACGGAGAAATTCCAAATGGAGAAATTGGACGAGTACAGCCATCGTGAACTTAAACAGTTCTGTATCGAATTAGGTATCGCTACCACCGGACTAAATACCAAAGATGACTTTAAGCAGGCCCTGGAATCTTGGGCAGAAACCGGGGCTGCCGGAACCCCCGATCAAGACATCGCAGCACAAACCCCCATGGCCCCTGAAGAACGAAGAACGGGTCTCTCGCCAGACGAGATCCAGGAACGAGAAAGAACCCGACTACACGAGCTGGAAATGGCCCGGCTCAAAATGGACGTTGAACTAAAGTTGGCCGAACAGAAAATCAACTTAGAGCACCTGCGTCTCCGAGAAGAAAGAGAGGAGAAACAGAGACAAAGGGAGCTCGAGGAAAAGAAACTGGCATATGAACATGAGCGGAAATTAGCTGAAATCGACCTACGCAAACAGAATAAAGAAGCAGGGGTGCCCGAGCAACCCCACACTCCAGGGGCAACAGAGAAGAAGGTACACATCCCCAAGGATGTCGTTCGAGAATACTTCCGAGAGGACGACATCCAGCAATGGTTTAAGGCCTATGAAATCGCTATGACTGCACACCGGATCGATAGAAGCGATTGGGGGGCCGGTCTGTGGGGGAGATTCCTCAATGAGGGCCGCGACGCCCTGCTGCAACTCCCGGACCACCAGATGACCTCCTATGACCATATGAAAGCTGCACTCCTCACCCGCTATGGCCTCACACCCGAGATGTACCGTCAGAGGTTCCGAGACTGCACCCGCATCCCAGGTACAACTTGGGTGGACTATGTCAATTACTTTAGCCGAGCCTTCGAGGGCTGGATCAAAGGAAGCAAGGTCACAACCTACGAACAACTGTTCAATCTTATGGTATGGGAGCATCTGTCGAACAATTGCTTCATTGAACTTCGTCAGCACCTCCTCGACAGCAAGTTAACGGATCCCCGGCAGCTTGCAGCCGAAGCAGACCGGTGGGAGATCACCAGAGTGAGTCGAAATGGGTCCTCCGAACAGAACCGGAACAACAATGGTCAGCACCGTCCCCGAGGAGGTGGAGGCCAAGGACGCGGAAGAAGCAACGCTCCGGTCACCCTCACTACCAGCCCCACCCCCCCGGCCAACCGGGGCAGCACCCCAGCGCGACCGGGACATCGAGCCAATGTTACCTGCCATCGATGCCAACGAGTCGGACACTATGCAAACGACCCAAACTGCCCCCAGTACCAGAGCCCAAGACCCCGCCAAGTAGCCGCTGCTGCTCTGGGGGAGGAACAGATCTCAGAGGAACAAGAAGAATATGAACAGGAACACCAAGAATGGGAGCCAGCCGCCATGGCTCTCGCCTGCCTAGGGGGGAGAGACATGGTCCCGCGGGTCCCCCTACCCGCTAATACCCAGAAGTACAGCCAATGGGTGGGCATCAATGGACGCCGGGCTGAAGCCCTTCGTGACACTGGGGCCAGTGTAACAGCCGTCCGCTGTCACCTGGTGACCCCCGAACAATACTTACCAAACATTCTCTGCCCTGTACGTTCAGCCGATAACTCAGAAAGTCTGTGTCGGATGGCCTGCGTCCCCTTCGAATGGGGAGGGGTCTCCGGCATGTTGAAGGTGACGGTCCGAGATGATGCCCCCGTAGACTGCCTCCTGGGTAATGACCTGGAAAGCTCTCCATGGGCAGCAGTCGAACGAAAAGAGCACCTGGGGATGCTGGGCGTCCCGGACTGGGCGTGCGTCACCACCCGGTCCATGACCGCCCGTGCCAACACCCGCCCAGAGGAACTCGAATGGCCGGCGCCACCGCCTCCGGTCGCCCCCGCCGAAACCACCGACCGTGACGTCCCCCCCGAACCAGCTCAACCTCCAGACCTCGCTAACCTCGACCAGTGGCCTCAAGAGGGGGGGCCCACGCAAGAACAATTTCGCCAAGAACAAAAGACCTGTCCCTCCCTCGAGGGACTCCGCCAGCAAGCGCTAGCCCAAAGCGCAGGGGATACCTCCGGAACGCACTGGGTCTACTGGGACAATGATCTGCTGTACAGTGAGCAAAGAGTCGCGGAGCTGGGGGCCAGCCGAGTCCTAGTGGTACCCCTCCGTTTTAGAGACTTTCTGCTAAACCTGGCCCACGATGTCCCCCTGGCAGGACACTTGGGTCAAGACAAAACCTATAGCCGCCTGGTGACCCACTTCTTCTGGCCCAAAATGAGGGACAATGTACACCAGCATTGCCGATCTTGCCCCACGTGCCAAGCCAGTGGGAAGAGCGGCCGCAAACTGAAAGCCCCCCTGCAACCTTTTCCCGTGGTCACCACCCCGTTCGAGAGGGTCGGAATCGATATCGTAGGGCCCCTGGACCCGCGCACAAAACAAGGCCATCGATTCATCCTGGTGCTAGTGGACCACGCCACCCGCTACCCGGAGGCTGTTCCCCTGCGGACTGTGACAGCCCCGGTAGTCGGCCGGGCTCTGATGGGGATCTTCTCCCGGGTGGGCTTCCCCCGGGAGGTCGTCAGTGACAGAGGCACGAACTTTATTTCGAAATATATGAAATCTCTCTGGCAACAGTGCGGGGTTACCTACCGGTTCACGACCCCCTATCACCCTCAAGGAAACGGCCTCGTTGAGCGGTTCAACCGCACGCTCAAAGGGATGATCGGGGGGTTGGAAGAGCCCCTCCGTCGCCAGTGGGATGTGCTGCTGCCGTGCCTCCTCTTCGCATATCGAGAGGTTCCCCAGAAGTCCCTGGGCTTCAGCCCATTTGAACTGCTATATGGACACCCCGTGCGCGGGCCGCTCAGCCTAGTTAAGGAAGGCTGGGAGATGCCCCCGCTAAAGAACCCACCAGATGTTTTCCGCTACCTCCTAACACTCCGCAACCAGACCCGGCGATTCCGAGAACTAGCAAAAGCCAAACTAGAGGCCAGTCAAGAGGACATGAAAAGGTGGTATGACCGGAATGCCTCCTCCATCGAATTTGAACCTGGGCAACAGGTATGGGTGATGTCCCCCACCGAACCTTGCGCCCTACAAGACAAGTGGACAGGGCCCTTCAAAGTGGTGGAGCGCAAGGGTCCGGCTACCTATCTCATCGACTTGGAATCTTCCCGGAACCCCCTCCGGGTCCTCCACGCTAACAGACTGAAACCGCACTTTGTACGGACAGAACTCAGCCTCCTGATGGCCACAGACAATGGGGCTGAAGAGGACTCCGAGCCCCTCCCGGACCTCCTACGAACGCGGGAGAAAGACGGTTCCGTAGAGGGGGTCCGACTCTCAGAGGCCCTCACCCGAGAGCAACACCAGGAGTGCCAAGTTCTCCTGTCACAATTCGCCAGCCTGTTCTCCCTCACCCCAGGTGTCACTTCCTGGTGTACGCACGATGTGGACACGGGGGACAGCCCCCCTATCCGCCACCGGGCCTACCGCGTGCCAGATCGGGTACGGGCCTGCATCCAGGAGGAAGTAGCCAAAATGCTCACGCTCGGGGTCATCGAGCCCTCAGACAGCCCCTGGGCCAGCCCGGTAGTACTGGTCCCCAAAGCAGCCGCCCCCGGCACCACACCAGAACTCCGGTTCTGCGTCGACTACCGGGGCTTGAATGCGGTCACCAGGACAGACGCACATCCCATCCCCCGGGCAGATGAACTAATCGACCGCCTGGGAGCTGCCCGCTACCTCAGTATCTTCGACCTGACGGCGGGCTACTGGCAAATCGGCCTCACACCCCGGGCACAAGAACGTTCTGCCTTTTCCACTCCCGATGGCCATTACCATTTCACAGTCATGCCCTTCGGCATGAAGAATGCCCCAGCAACCTTCCAACGGCTCGTCAATCAGGTCCTGGCGGGGCTCGAAGGATTCAGCGCCGCCTACCTAGACGACATCGCTGTATACAGCAACCAGTGGTCCGAGCACCTCCACCACCTCCGAGCAGTGCTGCACGCCCTTCAGCAAGCTGGCCTCACGATCAAGGCCAGCAAATGTCAAATTGGGCAAGGGTCTGTAACCTACCTCGGGCACCAGGTGGGAAGCGGCCTGGTGGCCCCTCTGCAGCTAAAAATTGCCGCCATCCAGTCCTGGCAGCCCCCCATTACCCAGACCGAGGTACGAGCCTTCCTGGGCCTCACGGGCTATTACCGAAGGTTCGTGAAAGACTATGGTACTATCGTGAGGCCCCTCACAGAGCTCACGTCAAAAAATCAGCCCCAGAAAGTCAACTGGACCCCAGAGTGTCAAGCTGCATTTGAACAATTGAAAGCCGCCATGTGCTCCGCCCCTGTGCTCCAGGCCCCCGACTACAGCCGGGAGTTCATCGTCCAGACGGATGCCTCCGACCATGGCATTGGGGCAGTCCTGTCTCAAGTGAACACCGAAGGCCGTGATCAGCCGGTGGCCTTCATCAGCCGGCGACTCCTACCACGGGAACAACGCTGGAGCACCATAGAGAGGGAGGCCTTCGCGGTGGTATGGGCCCTCAAGAAGCTCCGGCCCTACCTTTTTGGCACACCCTTTCGGGTACAGACCGACCACCGACCCCTGCAGTGGCTGATGCAGATGCGGGGGGAAAACCCGAAGTTACTACGCTGGTCCATCTCCCTACAAGGGATGGACTTCACAGTTGAACATCGGCCTGGGCCAGATCACGCCAACGCAGATGGCCTGTCCCGGTTCTTCCGCCTCGACGAGAAGAGTCCCCAAGAGAATGGGTAACTCTCCCCGCCTTCAGCTGGGGGGGACGCATGTTGGACAGGCCACATGAAGGGCCGCTCTCCCCCGGCCCAACCAGGCCCGAACCAGCCACGCAAGTACCACACACCACCATTGCACGTCCACCGTCCCCGCAGGGACCCCTACACTCGAACCTGTTGACCGCGTAGGCCGACCCACTACCGGCCTGCGCACCCATCCTGGGCGCCATCTTGGACACTCCACCACGAGGCCGCCGGGCCCCCGATCAACCTCAACCCTGGGCCTGGCCAGGCCTCAGACATTCCGGCACCAACATCCACCCAGGAGGTGAGCGGGCTACTTGGTCAGTCAATGGGAGCAAGAGGTGTCGATGGCTCTCCCCCGCCAAGTACCGCTCGCCCATCGCCTCCCCGGGCGCTGGCTCCACCCCCCTGCTGGGTGTCTGAACCCCCTCATCCCGGACCTCCCGACCTCCAAGTGCGAGGGTCCGGACATCAAAGCACACCAGCCCTATAACTGGGGCAGCTCCAGAGCAGGACGGGAGTTGTATCTTGGAGTCGAGAGACGCAAAGAAGAACTCATCCTTGACGGACTACTGGCGCTGCCGTAGCTCTGTCTTGTGCACCCTCGTCTTGCCTGCTGGCGCTGCCGCGGCTTTGGGAACCACCCTATCCTTCATCGTCGTCGGGACCTGCTGGCGTGGCCGCGGACCGTTTGTAACCACCACCTTCATCGGGACCTGCTGGCTCTGCCGCGGACCGTCGTCTTCCTTCATCCATCACGGGACCTGCTGGCTCCGCCGCGGCCCGTTCATCTACACCACCGAGCTCGAGGATTGAGAGCTATTTCCATCTCTTTGGTAACAAGACTATCCCGCTACCCTTTTCCCAAACAGAGACCAGAATAGAGGGGACCCCTGAGTCCAGACCTCCTTGTACCATTCTACCGTACTTGAAGAATTGCCTATAAAGTATCGTTGAACTTTATCATTGTGTGGTGTCCGTCTGTGGGGGGGGAGTTACTTGTCTGTACGATTCACTGGAGACGGCTCTCCCCGGAGACCTCTCCCCTTATCCTCGGCCGACCCTCCCGGTCCGTCTAACATTAAATATTTGAATTTTGAATTTAAAAACATTTATACAGCGCTCGCATACCCAGCGGTTTCATGGCGCTAGTGGTGATCAGTGGACAAACAGCAGCTAAAAAGTTAGGTCAGGTAAGCTTGCGTAAACAGAAAAGTTTTAAGATCTTTTCGGAATAAAGGGTAAGAGGGTGAGGTGCGTAAAGTAACAGGGAGAGAATTCCAAAAGTTTGGAGCCAGGACAGCGAATCTCGCTCCGCCAGCCCTCTGCTTTTTAAAGCGGGGGATGGTAAGAAGGGCCAAGTGGGCCGAGCGAAGTTCTCTGCCTGGACAATATGGCTTAATGAGGGAGCAGATAAACTCGGGAGCAGTGCCCGATCTGGCCTGGTACACAAGGCAACCGAGTTTGAACAGGGCACGCTCTCTAACTGGAAGCCAGTGCAGTGATTTGAGTAGTGGAGTGACCCGATGATATCTGGGTAGGCCATGGATCAGGCGAGCCGCCTGGTTCTGCACGAGTTGTAGACGGTGAGTCAAGTATGCAGGGGCTCCGTTATAGACTATGTTTCCATAGTCTATACGGGATAGTACCATGGCTAGCATAATGATTTTAAGGGCTGAGGGAGTGAAAAAGCGAGAGACCTTCCTGATTACCCTAAGGGAAAAAAAACATGAAGAAACCACCGAACTGACTTGTGGGTGAACAGTGAGTTGGGGGTTAAGAAAAATTCCCAGGGTTTTTACTTTGGCCACAGGGAGTGGGGGGGTTCCGAGGGAGGGGGGCCAAAAGGAAGGGGACCACGGACTGCAGCCACCCCCGGTCAAGACCAGTTCGGTCTTATCTGGATTGAGTTTGAGGTGGCTGCAGCTCATCCAATCTTGAATGAGGGTCATGATAGTTTGAACGTTCGAAGCAGATGAAGGTGAGTGAGACAAATTGAAGATTAACTGGAGATCATCCGCGTAATTAAACACGGTGACCTCCAGTTGCTGCAACATAAAAATGAGGGGGGAAATATAAAGTTTGAACAAAAGAGGGGAAAGTGATGAGCCCTGGGGGACCCCGCATTCCACTTTTTGAAAGGCCGCCGTAAAATCAGCCAACCGGACAGCCTGAGTCCTCCCAGCAAGGAAAGACCTCAACCAGGAGAAGGCTAAGCCTTCTATGCCCGCCGCCCAGACACGGTTGAGGAGGATGGTGTGGTCCACCGTGTCGAAGGCGGCGGATAGATCTAAAAGAATCAGGGCTTGCGGAAGGTTGATGTCGATACCTTCACGCAGCTTGTCCATGACTGAAATGACCACCTTTTCTGTGGAATGCAGGGGACGGAAACCAGCTTGACAGGGAGAGAGGCAATGATTTGCCTCAATGTGAGTGCTTAATGTAGTGGTAATGTGAGTTTCGAGCACTTTTGCAAGGTAGGGGAGGAGTGAGATGGGGCGATAGTTAGAGGGAAGGGAGGGGTCGGAGTCCAATTTTTTTAGGATAGGGATGACAGCCGCCGCTTTGTGTGAGCTGGGAACCTGACCAAGAGTAAGTGAGGCATTAAGAAGAGTTAGAGGGGGGATAGGGCAAGCTAAGTAAGCTGCCTTAAGAATACTGGCAGGGGCAAAGTCCAGGGGAGAGCCTGATTTGATCCGATGTAGCAGAGGGAAGAGAGTGTCGATTGTTAAGGGTGGGATTCTAGTCAGCTTAGCGGCGGTGGGCGGAAGAAAAGGGTCAACAAAGGTAGAGGGGGGCGGGGGGATGTTGAGTTTGATTTTGACAACTTTGTCTATAAAGAACTCGTAGAGCGAGTCACAGAGGGATTGGGACGGGGGAATAGTGGCCGTGGCTCTGGAGGATGAGGCAAGCTCATGAACGGTGGAGAAGATTACCTTCGACTGTGACTCCGCGACCATTATCCTGTTGGTGTAATATTCAGTTTTTGCTTCCAGGATACCTTTTTTATAGGTCTGCAAGATAGCCAAGTAGATTGTTTTTTGGGCAGGGTCGTAGGTTCTTCTCCAGGTACGTTCAGCCCTTCTTGCAGCTAGTTTTTTTTCTTTGAGATCAGAAGTGAACCAGCGATTAGCTGCATGGGTCCGCTTAACTGAAAGCCGCTTGAGGGGGGCAAATTCATCGCCTGCCGCCGTGAGCCAGTTGTTGATAGCGGCCAACTGCGAAACGACTGGTAGGTCGGATAGGTCAGGGCAGGTCTTGGTCAGGGATGAACAAAAGGAGGGCATGTCGGTCTTTCCCCATTTCCGAACCCAAGTGTTTTTTGGTAGGGAGGGTTTAAGCAGAGGTGCAAGGGTAAGGGAGAGCGTGATAATACAATGATCTGACCATGAGCAGGGAGATATGGTAGGAGGTGTGGATGGAATGTTCAATGTCCAGATTTGATCAAGCATATGGCCATGTGAGTGGGTGGAATTATGGATGAGCGGGACAAAATTCAAGCTTTCCATAAGGCATGTAAATTCCTTAGATTGTGGGGTTTCGGCAGGGTCATTAGGCCAGTAGTTGAGGTCACCTAAAACTAATACAGAGGAATTATTAACTACTAAGGTGGCTAAAAGAGTATGAATATTAGGGAGAAAGGAAGGAGTGGACTGGGGAGGGCGGTAGATAAGAACAAAGGTAAGAGGAGCTTGATGAGAGGTAGAACGGGCTACGAGAAGATCGACATCAGTAATCGGGGAAGAGGGGAGGACTTGAAAATTAAAATCAGAACGGGCTATTAAGGCCACTCCGCCGCCTCGCTTGCCTTCAGGACGGTCTGCACGAATAGCGGAATATGTCGATGGTAATGCGGCAAGTACGTTGGGCGTGGAGTCGGTCTTGAACCAGGTCTCGGTTAAGAAAAGGAGATCTGGTTCATAGGAGTCAATGTAATCAGCTATCTCGTATTGGTGATTCACTGCGGACCTAGTGTTAAGAAGGGCAGCCGAGGTAGTGAACCGTTGGATAGGGGAGGCTGAGAGTGGAGGGTAAACGGGGGGGAGTGTAGGGGCCGGTAATGCTGGCGGAGGGGCTGCCTCAGGGGGGGATTTAGAAGGGGGACGATATAGGCCAAGATGGTGTAGATAGGTTGTGATAGAGGGGTTCATGCTACCGGGGCCCCAGTAAAGGCGCAGCTGAGACGATGAGTAAGAAATAAGACCGGCAGAATCTCGAGCCCCTAGCCCCGGCCGGCCGCGGACTGGCGCAGACGGGCAGGACTCCGGCGCGCCTCCGTCGCGCCCGCTGCGCTCGTCCGCTGCGCTGCCTCATGGTATCCGTATAAGTAGGGGCGGAGCTGCGGGGGAGTGGCAGGGCTATGATGGAGAATACTGCCCAAGCCAAAATGGCGCCCGTTACCGCTGGGAGCCCCCGAAAATGCAATCAGCCCCAGTCGGCAACTCACCCCTGAAATCCAAATAAGGTCAGAACCTGCATAAGTTTAAAACCAGTTAATTACAGTGCATTTAAAATCAGATTCCAATATTTGACAAGAAAATCGCCTGCGCTCGTAATCAGCGGGGCGGGATGCGGAGGAAGCAGGGAACTCTCCAAAAGTGTGACCAAACAACCCACTGCCACCGGGCCACTGGTCAAACACGAGAGAAAGCGGAAAGCGCGCTCCTAAGTAAGGGCGGAGCTGCGGGGGAGTGGCAGGGCTATGATGGAGAATACTGCCCAAGCCAAAATGGCGCCCGTTACCGCTGGGAGCCCCCGAAAATGCGATCAGCCCCAGTCGGCAACTCACCCCTGAAATCCAAATAAGGTCAGAACCTGCATAAGTTTAAAACCAGTTAATTACAGTGCATTTAAAATCAGATTCCAGTATTTGACAAGAAAATCGCCTGCGCTCGTAATCAGCGGGGCGGGATGCGGAGGAAGCAGGGAACTCTCCAAAAGTGTGACCAAACAACCCACTGCCACCGGGCCACTGGTCAAACACGAGAGAAAGCGGAAAGCGCGCTCCTAAGTAGGGGCGGAGCTGCGGGGGAGTGGCAGGGCTATGATGGAGAATACTGCCCAAGCCAAAATGGCGCCCGTTACCGCTGGGAGCCCCCGAAAATGCGATCAGCCCCAGTCGGCAACTCACCCCTGAAATCCAAATAAGGTCAGAACCTGCATAAGTTTAAAACCAGTTAATTACAGTGCATTTAAAATCAGATTCCAGTATTTGACAAGAAAATCGCCTGCGCTCGTAATCAGCGGGGCGGGATGCGGAGGAAGCAGGGAACTCTCCAAAAGTGTGACCAAACAACCCACTGCCACCGGGCCACTGGATATTAGGTAGATAAGATGGTATAACCATAAAGACCCCAACAGGAACATCCTGCAAGATGCTCAGCCCCAAGCCAACTGCCCACCTAAGCCCACAGACTGCCAACATTCCACAGAGCATCATAGTCAGAACATTCTATAATAAAAGGGGACAGTGCAAGGATACTACATTATCCTCTCCCTTTACTAACGGAACACAATAAAGTTAAAAGGAAAGAAACAAAGAACGGAAATGTAATACCATTATTAAGAAATCTGTAACCCAGGGATGTAATTAAAATAACATCACGGGAGGGAAGACAGAAATACATAAATATTAAAAGAAGAAGGAAAGTGAACAGATAGAATAACCCTCACCATCCTCCTCCTCCTCTAATGTTGAAATAATTTTAAGTTGTGAAAAATACTGAGCTCAAATAAAACAACCAACACCTCAGAAAAACTGAGAAGAGCTCACTAAAACTCAAGAAAGCACCCAAAACACAAGCACGATGATAGGACTATAGCCCACATGCATAATAACGAAACCAATAAGGCAAGACTAGCAAAGTAAAACCTCTAATAGGAGGGGAAAAAATGCCTCCTAAAAAGGATGAAGACTACAGAGAAACAAGAAGGTAGGAGCTAAAAAAAACAAATTCCTACCCATATGTGTACAATAGACATGTACAAAAGACAATGAAGGGACTAGGACCCATATTTAGCCCTAAAAAACTAAGGACCGAAAGTAAAAATGGGACCAAAGCCAAAACCTACCAGTCAATCAAAAGACCGTGAAAGCAAATACAGGGACTGTAACCCTAAGCCTGTCCCAAAAACTGGGGACCAAGAATAATAAACTAGAAAAAATTAAACCAAAGACTGGAGTAATAATAATGAGACTAGAACCCACTCCAAAGTGCTTCTCACATGAGAAGACTGTGACGCAAACGTCACCCCTGTCTTAAGGGACACTAAAAGGACTCAAACCCTAGTGTAACGTTACCTAGGTGGGACTGACACCCCCTGAAAACACAAAGGTGGGACTTACACCCCCTCTTACGAATTTAGCATGAACCAGGGTAATGGGACTGAAACCCATTCCGAAATAAAACCCCTCTCACTTTTCAAACAGAGAAACGAGAACAACGGTAAACATAGGATATGGGACTATCTAAAATGGATATAAATCCAAAACCCAAACCTAAGGTACATGGGACTGCAACCCACTCCTACACAAAGTGCGTGTCATCACAAAAAGAATTTGCAAAGAAACCCTAAACGCAGCATTATAAGATGACAGCCAGTCAGACACACATGAAAAGACCCAGTCAAACACACACACGGAAAAGAACTGAATAGAAATAGCAAAAACGCTACAACTCTGAACTAGTATATAAGGCCACAGCCAGTCACACACACAATATCACAACATAAAGCTTTCTCCATTATAAAATGACCAGCAAAATACAATAAGAGTAAGTCTATGCTCCGGTGAGCGGCCTCTCACCCGAGGTCTCCGAAGCAGATCGTCGATCTCAAGTAGGTTGTAGCTGTGATATTTCCGACTTGAACTGTGAGATTTCTTCTTTTTTTTTACTGCTAGACTGGATAATTATTGCGCCGGAAGTGAAATAACATGAATTTTACTGTCCTTGTTGAAAGATTCCAACAAAAAAAATATGACGTGCTTCTCGTAGAAAAAAATATGGTTCCCATGGTAACAATGTACAAGTAACCTCAGTACGCAAAATGGTGTCGCGTTTCCTACGTTGTGCAGGGAGGTTCTGCGCACAGCGTTGCTGACGGACGTGAAGGGGACGCACACTCCCAAGACGTCATAAAGTGCTGAGGAGCAAAGGTAAGCCTCGCGTGCATGTCGCGCACATTGTCAAGATTCAAAATAAACAGTTGGTATCTCGAGCAAGTTGTATGACGCAGTAAAAATAATGTATTAATTGGAAATTAAGTTTCCTTTAGAAACAATTACGATGTAAAAATACACTTCAAATTCCTCTAGTCTCGACTCATGTTCCATTTCTTGAGACGGTTCAAGGAAAGGCTTCGCACATCCTTCAAATGCTATTAAGGTGACTTGGCTGAACTGTTTGAAAGATTAATTGTTTGTTTCTCTGCCAGTCCCAAAATGAATGTTACTCGATGTGCTTCTAACATAAACTCAAGAAATAAACAGTGCTTCCGCTTAGCGAATGAATGTCTTTTAAGGCATTTGGAAACAAACGATGAATTTCAACACGACAATGTAAACTTGCACTCGTGAAGGTGGCAGTTTTTTTCTTTCTTTTGTAAATACAAACGACCAATAAATAAACATAGTGTAGACTGTGTACCACATGCTCTAACCGGCACTAGATTCAAATGTCTCATCGCAGGTCACACTGAATTACAAAGCGCCAAAAACAAGTAAAAAAACCCATCATGCTTACTTCTGATGCATCTGATGACCATATGTACAAGGAAACCACTAACAGCATATTTTGGCAAAGGCCGTCCGATGTGATGGACACTGGTGGGGTCGTTTTTTTTTTTCTTTCCTTGCGCTGTTGTTTCTTTAGTGGCTCCTCACTCAGATGGTATTTACCTTGGTACATCTCTTGTCTTGTACTGTATCTTCTGGCTCTTGTTTCTGTAATTTATAAATTCATGTTGGCGCTTGATATTGTTGCTCTTCTGAAGGATTTTCTTTTGTAGATTACTTCTGAGTTATATTTGTTGAATTTTGCTTCGCCCAGTATGTGGGAAGGTCGTCCTCGTCGCCATAGATTTTGTGGTAATGAATTCCTCAGGCAGGTAACGTTGATAAGTTATTTATTAGATATTAGATAGATAAGTTGGTATAACCATAAAGACCCCAACAGGAACATCCTGCAAGATGCTCAGCCCCAAGCCAACTGCCCACCTAAGCCCACAGACTGCCAACATTCCACAGAGCATCATAGTCAGAACATTCTATAATAAAAGGGGACAGTGCAAGGATACTACACAGATGTAGGAGCCTAAATACCGGTCGGTAACCGCCGATTTCGCCCGTTACCGACCGGTATTTAAGAATTGGCATGTAGGGGCATAATTTTACAGAATCGGTAAATTTACCGATTCGGTAAATTTACCGATTCTGTAAAATACCGAATCGGTATTTTTACCGATTCGGTAAATCCCAGATGTAGGTGGGACTCTTCTGAGTTCCAAAGGCCCTACAAATTCGGTATTTTACCACCCAATCCAATTGGGTGTTAAAATACCGAATTCTGGTGTGCATGCACATGTGTGCATGCACACCTAGCCATGTGACAGGCAGACATGCCCTTAGGGCATGTCTGTGTGCCACATGGCGCACATGCCTATTTTTGGGGTGCCAGAGGGTGTCAAAGTGACACCCCCTGCACCCTTGCAAAATTCGGTATTTACCGATTCTGTAATTACAGAATCGGTATTGCCCATTGATTCCTATGGGCTTCAAGGCCCATAGGAATCAATGGGCAATACCGATTCGGTATTTACAGATTCGGTAAATACCGAATCCTAACGATTCGGTATTTACAGAATCTGTAATACCTACATCTCCCCCCTTCATATTTACCGACTCTTAAATACCGAATCGGTAAAATTCAGTATTTAAGAGTCGATAAATATGAATTACCTACATCTGGCCCTGAGTGAGTACCCCTGGGCAAAAGGCCCCAACAACAGCCAAAAAATCGAAAAACACATAAAAATCACCACAATCCAATGCCATCCATGCCCTCAATGATGTATACATTCAAGACACCCCACAGAAAGACTAGGCCCATGCACCGCTGAGTACCCCTGGGCAAAAGGCCCCAACAACAGCCAAAAAAATCGAAAAACACATAAAAATCACCACAATCCAATGCCATCCATGCCCTCAATGATGTATACATTCAAGACACCCCACAGAAAGACTAGGCCCATGCACCACTGAGTACCCCTGGGCAAAAGGCCCCAACAACAGCCCAAAAATTGAAAAACACATAAAAATCACCACAATCCAATGCCATCCATGCCCTCAATGATGTTTACATTAAAGAGACCCCACAGAAAGACTAGGCCCATGCACCACTGAGAACCCCTGGGCATAATGGATGAAAGCAAGGCACATTGGATGCACGTCTATGGCACAAAGCACACTGCCTGGATTCAAAATGTCCCCTTGACCCCTGCCTGTACCAGTCCTCAAAATGGCCCCCACACACATGGCCATGCCCCATCAACACCCCAAAAAATCGAAAAACACACAAAAATCACCACAATCCAATGCCATCCATGCCCTCCATGATGTTTACATTCAAGACACCCCACAGAAAGACTAGGCCCATGCACCACTGAGTACCCCTGGGCAAAAGGCCCCAACAACAGCCAAAAAAAAATCGAAAAAAACATAAAAATCACCACAATCCAATGCCATCCATGCCCTCAATGATGTATACATTCAAGACACCCCACAGAAAGACTAGGTCCATGAACCACTGAGTACCCCTGGGCAAAAGGCCCCAACAACAGCCCAAAAATCGAAAACCACATAAAGATCACCACCATCCAATGCCATCCATGCCCTCAATGATGTTTACATTAAAGAGACCCCACAGAAAGACTAGGCCCATGCACAACTGAGTACCCCTGGGCATAATGGATGAAAGGAAGGCACATTGGATTCAGGCCTCTGGCACAAAGCACACTGCCTGGATTCAAAATGGCCCCTTGACCCCTGCCTGTACCAGTCCTCAAAATGGCCCCCACCCACATGGCCATGCCCCATCAACACCCCAAAAAATCGAAAAACACACAAAAATCACCACAATCCAATGCCATCCATGCCCTCCATGATGTTTACATTCAAGACACCCCACAGAAAGACTAGGCCCATGCACCACTGAGTACCCCTGGGCAAAAGGCCCCAACAACAACCAAAAAATCGAAAAACACATACAAATCAGCACAATCCAATGCCATCCATGCCCTCAATGATGTATACATTCAAGACACCCCACAGAAAGACTAGGCGCATGCACCACTGAGTACCCCTGGGCAAAAGGCCCCAACAACAGCCCAAAAATCGAAAAACACATAAAAATCACCACAATCCAATGCCATCCATGCCCTCAATGATGTTTACATTAAAGAGACCCCACAGAAAGACTAGGCCCATGCACCAGTGAGTACCCCTTGGCATAATGGAAGAAATCAAGGCACATTGGATGCAGGCCTATGGCACAAAGCACACTGCCTGGATTCAAAATGGCCCCGTGACCCCTGCCTGTACCAGTCCTCAAAATGGCCCCCACCCACATGGCCATGCCCCATCAACACCCCAAAAAATAAAAAAACACACAAAAATCACCACAATCCAATGCCATCCATGCCCTCCATGATGTTTACATTCAAGACACCCCACAGAAAGACTAGGCCCATGCACCACTGAGTACCCCTGGGCGAAAGGCCCCAACAACAGCCAAAAAATCGAAAAACACATACAAATCACCACAATCCAATGCCATCCATGCCCTCAATGATGTATACATTCAAGACACCCCACAGAAAGACTAGGCTCATGCACCACTGAGTACCCCTGGTCAAAAGGCCCCAACAACAGCCCAAAAATCGAAAAACACACAAAAATCACCAAAATCCAATGCCATCCATGCCCTAAATGATGTTGAAATTCAACAAAACAGTTGCATTATGCTCCCATAACTAACCCTGGTCCTACTGGATACTGTGGCTACCCACAATATATTTTATTTAATGTTCTGAAAAAGTTCCAAAATTATAGTTGCAGCAACTGTAATGCCCCAAACAAACAACATCAACTTACTTGTGAAATTTCTAATCCAAAAGTGATCCAAAGAAAGTCAAAAAGGCCTCAAATCCAAATATCCAGCAGCATCCACAAAAAGTAATCCTTCCAGGTCAAGATCCAAATCAAAGTGACCAGGACATGAACAAAGCACTGGGAGGAGCCTGTTGGACAGGAACAGGAAGTTGGAGACTGTGGGGCACTTCCTTCCTCCCACCCCCCCCAAAATGGACTCCTTGCAAAAAAAAGTGCAGGCAAATGTCAACCTGAGGAGTTATTCTGATAAAAATCATCATTTTCAGAAGGTTTATGCTGCCTGCTGGTGGATTTCTTGTGCAGAATTGCAAATTTTGTAATTTTGCAAACGCGAGATTGTCGCTGCCAGTCGCATCTACGTGTTCGCAAGTGTTTACTCCCACGATGCATGATCAGGGGCCTTTATGACGTACTCGCGTTGACAAACTCTCGCTGTGCAAGGTGGCAAGCCGCGGTGACGTAATCGCGGTCGACAAACTCCTGCGGGATCCCGCAGCAAGATCCAAAATGGCGCAGCACACGCAAACATGGAGAAAAACAACTCTTCAAACGCTGAATGACGGTAAGTGAACGCCGCGCGCCGCAATATTGTATTTGTCAAGCGCGACCCCAAGCAAAAAAATCCGCTTCATGCGAATTTTCGGCAAATTCGCGAGAGTTCGCGGATTGCAAATTTGCCGTAAATCCGCGAATTCCGCGAGCGGTACGGATTTTATGCCCATGCTTAGTCCTTTTAAACCAACAAAGAAGAAATTGGCACAGAAGCTGAAATATAAAAAGAACATCTTTATTAACCTCAAATGAGGAAGACTACATCACACAGAAGCCTTAGCAAATGAATGAGGCAGTCTGAGGAGTACAGAAAACAGAGGCCTTATATATGCTTTGGGTTACATAGTCAGCATAAGACCAAGGGGCAGTCCTGGCTCATGTAAGCATGCAAAATGACTAATATGGACATTCAAGATCTGCTTGCTCAACAAAGTGGGAGGAGCTAACAGTTGCTAATTCTGGTGAACACATCCTGACATTTACAGACTAGAAACAGTTGCAAGGATAGCTGCAAGCTCAACTGAGCATGTGCGAAGGTTGAAGATGCTAAATATAGTTCGTTTCTAGGCAGATTACAAGAGCCGTCAACATTGAGGGAGGACAGAGCACATGGCGAGCACGTGGCCACACATGGCAAACAAAATGACTGCCATAAATACAAAATGGCTTTCAGCTCATGCTAACAAATCCGTTCAATCTTTAACACCGAGGTCACACAACTCCATCCAACTTAATAGATGTGGCCAGGTATAATACATAACTGCGGACATTTCTCTATTATCCAACCTATATCTGTTTTAACAACTAAGTCGTATCGACCAGTTTAGGCATTTGATGTGCATCATATAAAGAATTGAAGACCCACAGTAAAACGTACGCAACCCACAAAGATGTTTAGCAAGCTGTTACTGTGTGGCAGCATATACTTATCTGTCCCCGCAATGCAGACTCCGCCAACTCCTTAGTCCGGAATTTATGAATGACCACCTGGTGCAACCACATGTCCTTTGTCCCGACACGCGGCAGTCAGGTAGCGATGCCCTGCATTCAGTGTTTTCTCCGCGGTCATTCCACGTGACGCTAGCCCTCACTGAGCAACAGTGCTGTTCATGATGATCCGTGCCGTAGGTCGTTACTCCTTTGCATGATTGACGTACACAGTTACAGTCCCACTCATGTTGAAATAGTGCTGACATTATACAGTCCATTACTCTGAATCTTGATGTCGATCTTCTCTGTGCTGTTCCTTCCGCCTGCGGTTGAGTTTCTTAAGATAGTCCTGCACAGCCTTCGGTGTTTGTAGAATTGTGGCTCGACTGTCATGGGTAACCCTCAGTTTGGCCGGGTATAGCATGGCGTATTCTATTCCCATGTCTCGCAGTTTCTTTTTCATGGGGTTGAACTCCTTTCTTGCCAGCTAGACCGTCATCGTGAAATCTGGATAAAATACTAAGTTATTGCCTTGATAGTTTATCTTCTGTTTTTCATGAGCCAACCTCAATAATGTATCCCGATCTCTGTAGTTGAGAACTCAAGCTATTATAGGTCGTGGGGCGGCACCTGGCTTCGGTCTTGGGGCCAGGGATCTGTTCGGGCGTTCAATTAGGAAAACAGATGAGAGTTCTTTATAGTGCCCAACACCTTTTCGATTTCTCTGCATTTCGTTGGCGTGCCATGTGATTCGTCCTCTACTGCAGATATGCGCGTTTCAGCTTCAACCAATCACTCTCCATGTCTGTCCAGCTTCGCAGCTATATTATCAACCAGTAGGGTGATGGTGTCCAGCTTCCCATTAATGTCTTGTAGACTTTGTTGGATAGCCTGCAGTACTCCTTCCATGCCAGCATTTAGCCCCCCCGTCAGTATCCGAGTCTGCATCCGATGTAGCTGTCGGGTTTTTCGTGGATTTTTTTAGATTCAAAGGGCAATTTAGATTGCTGCTTGTCCGGTTTACCCATGTTGGCTTATCACTTTGCTGGAGAAAGAGGGTGAGGACACCGCCCATACACTGGGCGTCGACGATGTTCAACACAGTTTTCTTTGCTGTGAGGTGTGCTGTCACCACGGCCCTGCACTCCGTTGGATTTCTAAACGCCCTAGCAGGCCACCAATGCACACTGTTTTTCGGAGAAGCTCAATGTCAGAACCTCGCAGATGACTCGTTGAAGTGTTCCGCATACATTATTGTAACAGCACAATGGGCACCATCACTCTATTATGCTCCACAACTCCAGCATGTTCGAATGGGAGGCGCGGTTTTACTCTAGAATCCCCCGACGTGACAAGCACAAAAAGTCCAATGTGCATCTAAATCCCAGCGTTATGGTCTTGCCCAATCGCCCACCAGACGGTTTGACGCAGTTTAGTGTCTAATTCCAAGGCATATACTCACCCAGTATCGTGGCCTGAATACATAAGCGCCGCCCCCTATTTCCACAGCTTCCACACTTCCCGCATCACTAAGTACAAACGCCTCGGGTGGACTGTCCTCGATTTCTTTGACGGACCCACACACGTGATTCCAAGCCCACGAATCACTTCCTGTTAGTACCCCCACCGCCATTCCTCCCATTACCATCCCGGGGTCGGCGGTGGGGTAGGTGTATCTGAAGCATGTGCAATGCATGCTGGTGAGTTTACTTGAAGGCATCGTCCGTTTCCAGGTAAGCGCAAACTGTTAAGCCTCCGTTTCTGTGGCTTCGCTACCTGGCATGGCCCGGGTTTGTTGGTTTGTGCGCATGCCGAATGCGCAGCCCTAGGTCTCTTCACCCAGTGGACCATCTGACCCCCTAGAGGTGTCCCAGGATTGCGCGCTGGGGTGTGGTGCTTTACAGTCTTCACAGCCACAGCACCGCTCCGCCAACACTTTGCCGCATGATTAACTGGATGGCTACACGCTGCTATTGCCGATAACCGGAGCCTCTTTTGCCCACCTTAACAATACTCATGGATTGACTAAGTTGTTTTCCAAAATTTCCCATCTCACTTTAAAAAGGGCCCAATCGTTGTCCTTCTAACCGCTGACCGTTGTAGCACATGTCTCGTGCGGATAGTTTAGGTGAGTCCCTCCATACCCATTACACTGGGTACCTTTTTTATAAACTTCCTATTGTTTTTATCATTTGGTTTGGCACAAATAATGCATTTTCTAGTGAATCACCTCTAATACATAGGGATTTCACAAACTATGGTTAAAGGAGTGATAACTGTGCATAAGGATACTTCACTAAGATTGGTGTTATATCTTATTGCCATGATAGATAACTGAACACTTTATATGTAACACTCATGTTGATCACAAATTAGAGATCCATTATCCACCGCACAGAGATGGTTATTACCAATGTGTTACTTTATTAGTCCTTTATACCTCTTGTTTGTATTCTCATTCACAGATCTACTACGACAAGACAGGGTAGGTAGTCACACACCTACATCTAACTTTAAGTGTAGATAGCATACAATTCGATCCTGAAGAAGTGTCCTGATCATTACTGACTTCTGAGACACGAAACATGTCCATCACAAGAGAGTACAACCCCTACCACTAGACACCTAATGACTGGATTTGGGTCCTCTCATCACTGTTTTAACTAGGTAGTTTACCTCCATAATAAAGTGTGTTTAAGACTAACTAACCTATTTTATTCCATTACCCCTACTACACTCTCTTGGCCTCTCATCCCCACTGCACCCACCGGCAGGAACAAAGAGCCCCGGTTTCGGGTGCCCGTCGGGTATTGCAGCGCCGACCTGACGAGGGGCAGGCTCAAATGGTGAAGCATGACACCTAGCATGCTAGGTGTGTGAGAGCCCTAGTTCCAACAAAGAGAACTCCTTCTCCTCCACACACACATTAGTGAATCTTTCTGGATTTCACTACCAGACCGTGTTCAGTACCCCCTTGATCTCACTCAATCACAGGAACTTTGTACTTTTGTCTTGCTATTATAGTCTTCCGGGCCTGTGCACTGGACCTCTTTAAACTAGCCCACAGTCCCCCTGTGTGGTCTTACAATTCAGGGCCCCCGACACCTGTAGCATTACTGGGGGTGCACGCAGCTCCTCGGAGCCTGAATGGGGATGCCGGTAGACTATTTCCATCTACGCCTGCACCCCACTAACCCAATCCTCGCCAGCATGGTGTCCCACGTTTGGTGATCGTTCCCATGAGACCACTGCTCTTCTGCAATGGGGGCCCCCGAGAGCCTGCCATCATGCTAAGCAACCGGCCAGTGATCAGAGCTGCACCGGTGGCGGAGGAGCGGCTTCACAAGCTCCCAGGGCGCCACCCGCGACCTACCGCCATTTTGCGTGGCGCCATGTTGGAACAGGATCACCACCAGTAAGCTCCAAAAGCGGCCCAATGCAGGAATCGGGAGTTCACCACAGCATGCTGAGGGCTACATCCTCCATTAAGAGTGGATGGGACTCTGCGAGATGTATAACACCCTTAAGGTAGGTTAGATCATGGGGCCTGAGCTGGAGCCAATTGGATTCACGTCCGAGCAGCCATGATGTCTGGCCACACCCCAGTATGTATTCGTTAGACTATAAATGCCTGTTGGATGTGAATTGTCACTTTTGGAACTAAAATAAGTGGCCCGATTCACAGAATTAACTTAAGACAAAATCCTAAACTTACTACTTTTGGTATTCACAGAAGGCATTTAGGAGTAGTAAAGTTAGGATTTTGTCTTAAGTCTGTCTTAAGGCTGTCTTAAGTCTGTCCTAACTTTGTCTTAAGTTTGTCTTAAGTCTGACTTAAATCTGTCTTAAGTTTGTCTTAAATTTGTCTTAAGTCTGTCTTAAGTCTGTCCCAAGTTTGTCTTAAGAATAAATCCTAACTTTGCTACTAATAAATGCCGTCTGTGAATACCAAAAGTAGTAAGTTTAGGATTTTGTCTTAAGTTAGTTCTGTGAATCGGGCCCAGTATGTTTAAAGTCATTTTCTTGCCTGAAGTCCAGCATAATACTAGCTTCTCAATTGGAGGCAAAGTATATACAAATGGAATATTGGTCACAGTGAGATCCTAAAAAGTAGTTATTCAACTTGAGGCACGCTCCAATTGACATTTTTAATAATTTTTTGTACAGTCAAAAATCAATTTTCTGATGAAAAACGATAACCCCCTGGACCTTATGAAATTTCTCCAGATGGTGAGTAATGGTGATTTTTGAATGTTTAATCTTTTAACTGTAAATGACTGTTGGGTGTGAACTAATACTTTTGGAACTAAAATAGTTACGTTAAGATTGATTTTCATGCCTGTAATCGGTAAAAATAGAAGCTTCTCCGTTTGAGGAAAAGACTATAAAAATGTCAATTTTGGTCACTGTGAGACCTTCAAAAGTCGGTATTCAAAATGAGGCATGATCCAATTTACATTTTGAATCATCTTTTGTACTGCCAAAAAAAATCAATTTTCTGATAAAAAATGATAAACCCGGACCGTATGAATTTTTTGCAGCTGATCAGTAATGGTGATTTTTGAATGATTAATGTTTTGACTGTAAATGACTGTTGGATGTGAATACTCACTTTTGGAACTACAATAAGTATGTTTATAGTCATTTGCCCGAAATTGAGCACATTCCCAGCTTCTCAATTGGAGGCAAAGTCTATAAAAAGGGCAATTTTGGTCACTGTGAGGCCTTAAAACTACTTATCCAACATACGACATGATACCAGTGACATTTTGAATCATTTTTGTACAGTCAAAAAAATCAATTTTCTGATGAAAAACGATGATCCCGGACCTTAGGAACTTTCTCCAGATGATCAGTAATAGTGATTTTTGATTGTTTAATCTTTTTACTGTAAATGACTGTTTGATGTGAATTGTCACTTTTGGAACTAAAAGAAGTGTGTTTGGAGTAATTTTCCTGCCCGAAATCAAGCAAAATTCCAGCTTCTCAAATGGAGGAAAAGCTTATAAAAATGGCAATTTTGGTCACTGTGATGCCTTATGAAGTAGTTATTCAACATGAGGCATGATCCAATTGACATTTTGAAGCAATTTAGTACAGTCAAAAAAACAAATTTTCGGATGAAAAAAGATGACCCCTGTCCTTACGTACGTTATCCAGAGGGTCAATAATAGTGATTTTTGAGTGTTTAATCTTTTGACTGATGACTGTTGGATGTGAATTGTCACTTTTGGAACTAAAATACGTGTGTTTAGATTCATTTTCATGCCAGAAATCGAGAAAAATACCAGCTTCTCAATTGGAGGAAAAGTGTGTAAAAATGGCAATTTTGGTCACAGTGAGGCCTTAGAAAGTGGTTATTCACCACTTTTGCAGACAAGACCTGGAACGAGCTACTGGCAGATATCATACGCGCCCCCTCCCTGAACCCCATCAGGAAGACCCTCAAGACCTGGATCTTTGGCTAACTAATCTGCTGAACTCCCCCTCAGCACTTTAAGGCCGTCACATGTGAGTAGTCCGCTTACAATTCCCCTGATTGATCGATTGATTGATTCAACATCAGGCATGATCCAATTGACATTTTGAATCATTTTTTGTACAGTCAACAAAATCAATTTTCTGATGAAGAACGATGACCTTACGAACTTTCTCCATATGGTCAGTAATGGTGATTTTTGAATGTTTAATCTTTTTACTCTAACTGACTGTTGAATGTGAATTAACCTTTTTGGAATTGAAATAAGTGTGTCTAGAGTCATTTTCCTGCCTGAAATCAAGTAAAATACCAACTTCCCAATTAGAGGAAAAGTCTATAAAAATGTCATCCACCCACCAAAGAGATACAAACACTGCAAGAGAAGAGCTTACCCGGGAAAATGGAAGACTGTTCGGCGCAACATCACCTTCACTCAGCCGGCGAGATTCAGAAGTCGGGAGCTGCGCTGGAAGTATACACAGGAGACGGAGGGGACAGAGGACTGCAGGCTTGCACGTTCCCCCCCCCCGCTGTACAGAGAACATCGGGAGACTGTGACGGAGGCGGGATGGGGAGATCGGGGCACCCGGGGATGTTTGCCCTCTCGCCGCCATGAGGAAATAACACAGAGACTCCAGAAGAGTGAAGAAAGCGGAGGCTCGATCCGAGATATAGGACCGAGAAAACACGACGATCCTGCACCAGGGAGCCAGAGTTGTGGGGCTTGAGGACGCGAGACAACGCGGTTCCAGCTCTGGAGCTCATATCGCCGACCCACCACTGATTGCGCCGATCCTGCGACAGGAAGCCCGGTATAGGTTGCAGATGGGCTTATGGGCTGGAGGTGAGAGGATTAAAACAGGACAGGAGGACTGCAGCGAAATGGACTGATTAAGCAGAGAGGAATCTAGGGAGTCGGGGCCCGGCCATGCCTGACCTTAAAATGGCGGCCGCTGCTGACACCTAGAGCTAAACATTCAGATAGCAGCAAGTGAAAGAGGACTAGGTTAGAAACTGAGGAGAGAATACAGGCCTCAGATAGCCTAGCATCTAAAACGGCGGCCATCTTGTAATGTCTATCCACAAAGAAAGTAATGAAAGAAACAGCACTGATCCAACACTAATAACAGATCTGGAGTAGTGTTCAGGCTATTTGAGAAGTTCTATCAAAGCAGGGGTTTAGAAGAGAACTAGATCTAATTCAATAACAGACAGACTGCTGCATCAAACGGGGCAAATAAGAAGGAAACACTGATATTGGAACTATTAACAGTCAAACAGAGAAGAATCACAACAAGACCTACAACGAGGAGCAAACATGGACGAAAGCTACTTAGAGCCAGTTGGAATGAATGCTCAGATCATAAAATATCCATCCAATTTATCCAGAAATGCAGCCAAAAAATTCAAACATAATATCTTGAGAAAAAACCCGGACACACTGATCTCTGACCCCTACTTAGCATAGATAAAGGCACTATACTGAATGACTTGATATTCTTCACAAGCAAAACGGCTAAATGGCGCAATGCCATCACAAGAATGCTTAACACAAAAGCTATAAAAAATATCCCACATGGCACAAAAATGATGATCACAACAAAATGCAGAGCGGAATTATGCATTACCATTTATAAAAATGGAATAGTGCTGATACAAGCAGCCAATAGCGAATTAGATAAATTTGACAATCTATTCCCGACTTTAAAAGAGTCAGTAGAGAGTGCAAGATGTCAACTACACCAGACCCCACAAGAAGACACTCCAGGCAACTACAATACTACTACCAGAGACGTCAAACGAACTGGAGGCCATCAGGATGGATCTACAAAATCAGGAGACATAAGTGAAATAAGAATGACAATATCTGAGAATGAGTCGGAAAATACAGAGATGTCCACACGACATACGAACAAGGAACAGAAGCAGCTCCAAAGGGAAGAGTCGACACCGCTCCAAAATAAAGAGACATCACACACAACGCAGACATCTCATTCAAGTGAGCCACTCAATGATAATCTTGAAATAAATAAGGGAGAAGATATCTACCATTCCTTACCTCTCTCTAGTACAACACAAGCGACATCTCGAACTTTACCCACAAATGCAGTCCTAATTTCGCAAAACATAGATAGCACATCCCTCGCCGCAAATAGAAACGGAACAGACAACCAAACTGATGGCAATAAAAAAAGGATCTCGGCTAAAAGAACAGATAAAAAACATAGAAAAGCGAAGCCCAAATCCCGAAAAGATAGGTTAATCATGCCTAAGAGGTCACTCCAAAACCGAAAAGATATCAAAGAGCTTCAGAAACTAATTGGCAACATGGCACAAGACACACTTAGTACTCTACAAGTGATGGATAAGATACTTGAAATGACGGTAAGCACTCACTCCAAGGTCGCGCATATCCAAAACCTCGTACACTCCTCTCAAAGAAAGAACACCGAGACGGCCATGCCTTTATCAAGTAGACACAACCGTCCAGATAGGATGAATGATTACTTGTCAGAGGAGGAAACCCTTACCTTACTCTGAACATATGAACCATCGGACCGAAAGAGAGGGGAGGAAATCAAAACAGTACCGATCGACCCTAATAGAACATCCAGACAGAATGAAAGAAAATCCAACCTTAACAATTTACAACAAGTCCAGCTAGTAACTGAACCGAAAAATCTGAACCTTAGTAACTCAGGGAAACCTCTGATATGCCTTCTACTCAACTGTCGATCTGCAACCAAACATGCATCAGACATAGCGGACCTCATCATCAACAAGGAAATTGACTTGGCAATCCTTACAGAAACGTGGCTATCGGAGTCATCGTCTCCAATCTTGGATCTCTAAGTACCACCGGAGTATAACATAGTGAGACTAGATAGACTAAAAAAGACAGGAGGAGGTATAGCATGCATTCACTGATCAGATATAGAGGTCAACCAAATACAATCCGACCCACTAGAATCCTGTGAATACCTAGGTCTCAATATAAGATCAGCAGACAATCAAAGATGCAACCTGCATGCGCTTTACCACCCACCAGGAGATAACGCCACGTTCATCGAGCAGCTAATGGAGATCATAACGGCCAACTTTAACACCGATGCCAATAACATATTCCTAGGTGATTTTAATTTACACTGGGATGACTGCAATGACAAACAGGTCAATGCTCTCAAAGACTTCCTAGCGGAGTTAAACCTCACACAAGCATGCATGCAACCCACACACTCGAAAGGAGCTACGTTAGACTGGATATTATCAAGAAACGAAGATACATCAATCCTCTCAATAGCTTCGTGTGACTGGTCAGATCATCATGCCATAACTTTCTTGATACCCACAATGAAAAAGAGCAAGACCACGCAACCCACCAAGCTCAAAAGATGGACTCGAGATACAAAAGAGTTGAATATTGAGCTGCTAGTAGAAAGCTGTGAGAGAGACCTAAAGCCACCTAATAACCTGCAGAATGTAAATGATTTAACAGATCACTACACAACATCAGTTGCGAATATTGTCAAAAACACCATGCCAATAAAACTGAAAAGAGTCACAGAGAAGATAAAAAATCCATGGTTTAATGGGTCACTGAACGAAGAAAGGCGAAAACTGAGAATGGCTGAAAGAAAATGGAGACAACACCCATCATCCCCCGAACTGAAATCCCTCAGAAAAATTAGAAACAAATATAATAAAAAGATCCTCAACTCCAAAAAGGAATTTATAAGATCAGAACTGGATAATGCCAAAAACAGACCACGGAAACTATTTGAAATCCTAAAGCAGCAATCAAATAAACTAGCCAAATCTGCCCAAGAGACTACAAAAACACAACTAAGCTGCGAAGAATTCTCGACATTTTTCACGGAGAAGGCCAACACGCTTGAAAAAGAGCTCAAAATCGCAGCTGATAACCTACCCAACCAACCACTGTCAACGATCAATACCAGTTCGATAACGGACTATAATGATGCAAAAAACAAGGCACAATGGGATACCTTCAAATTATATGACCAGAATACCATCGCCAAAACGCTCTCGGATATCAAACCTAACAATCACTATAATGACCCGCTACCCGCGAAATGCCTAAAAGAAATCAGCCATATTGTGATTCCAATCTGGACCAAAATAATAAATGCCTCCTTATCACAAGGGATCCTCCCAGATTGCCTAAAAACAGGCCAAGTCGTCCCCATCATCAAAAAACCTACAGCGGACGCGGCAGATCCGAATAACTTTCGCCCAGTGACCAACATCCCCCTACTTGCCAAACTAATTGAGAAATGTGTGCAAGGCCAACTGAGCCAACACATCACCAATTTCACCCTCCTAGACGACTGCCAATCAGGATTCAGATCAGGGCATAGCACGGAAACAGCGATCCTTCATATTGTAGATGACGCGCTACAGGCCCTAGACCAAAATCGAACATGCCTACTGATCCTTCTGGACCTGTCATCTGCATTTGACACGGTAAATCACGAAGCATTATTAACCAGGCTGCAGGACAGGATGGGAATGTCTGGAAATGTGATGAAATGGTTTGAATCATTCCTGTGGAACAGAACACAAAGATTCTTGGTCAACAATTCACTGTCACCTTCCTGCCCTAACACAATTGGAGTCCCTCAAGGATCTACATTATCCCCATCGCTGTTTAACTTGCATGTTGAACCTCTTACAGAAATCCTCCGAAACTCGAAGATATCCTATCACATGTATGCGGATGACACACAAATATATATAAAGATCACGTCCCTGGAAGACATTAAGCTAATAAATGAGACATTAAAAATGACACTGCAATGGCTAACAACCAATCATCTGAAGCTAAATGCTCACAAAACAGAGTTCCTACTAATTTCACCACCAAGGAGCCATATGGAAGTGAAGGAATGGACCAAGCTGGTGGCAGCACTAAAATGCACCCCTACCCTAGTCAACTCAGCGAAATCGCTAGGAATCACATTAGATGAGAACCTAGACATGAAAGCCCACATTAAATCAATGGCAAAAAGTGCCCGCTTCCATTTGAATTAAGTGGGATTTATAGATGCGCTACTTAGCCCCATGGGCGTCAAGGCGCCTAACTCAAATACTAGCTGAGGACACCAGGTAGATAGAGCTTACTGATACGCTTGAATGAATGAAGTGGGACTACATAAGAAAAATGAAACCTTTCATCTCAAAGGAGGATCTCAAACTGTCAGTCCAATCCTTAGTTATCTCGAGGATTGAATACAGTTACACCACCTTAGCCGGACTACCAAAAATATCCACAGCACCACTAAAAGCATGCCTCAACGCAGCGGCAAGACTCATCACTGGATCGAGGAAATTCGACCATATCTCTCCTCACCTGAAAGCATTAAATTGGCTACCCTATGAAGCCAGAATTCAGCTAAAAATAGCTTGTATCACCCATAAAGCGATCCACTACAACACACCAAAATACCTAGCAGGGAAAATTTAATTATCAGGAGGAAGCAGACCAGCAAGGAGTGCCAAGGAGTTGCTGTTGAGACCATCCATTTTCCGGAAGAAAAAAACTTATGACCGAGCGTTCTCAGGAGCAGCCCCCAGAATCTGGAATTCACTCCCTCCAAACATTAGAAAAATTCAAAATACAGCAACATTTAAGAGGGAAGTGAAGAACCTCCTGATGGGTAGATTCCTGACATAGGGAAGATCACGGATCACTGCTCAGATCTATAGATGCCTTAATACGGAACATCTACATTAGTAGAAGGGAAATTCTCCAATGTGAATGGAGATATCAGCTGAAGATGATTCAGGACTGGCGCTACACCTTGAGACCAAGCTGTATCCTTATTATCTACCTCATGCTAATGTGAATATATATATATACTCTCATTGTTAAAGCCATATAATCTTCTACTTCATTTATGTGTTTTAAAATGTTGTTATTATATATGTTACTCTCTGACCTTGACCTCTTATTGTAAAGCGCTCTGATACCTACGGGTCTTGTTCGCGCTATACAAAACTCTATAATGAATAAATAAATAAATAAATAAGGCCTGGATCTTTGGCTAACTGAACTGCGGAACTCCCCCTCAGCACTTTGAGGCCATCACAGGTGAGTAGTCTGCTTACAATTCCCCTGATTGATCGATTGATTGATTCAACATCAGGCATGATTAGGCTGTCCTGTTTTCAGTTTCTATTTTTGGTAAATTCTGGTGGGGTTTTTTCAGTGTTTTCAATATCTTAAAAAACAGTTGTTATCAGTGATTACACATTTTCACGCCACTAAAAACAACAGAAAAAGTGTTTTTCCGGTGTTTATGGAACGTCATTGCTTGTTTTCTGCAATGAAAGAACATGGTATATAGACAGTGTACGTATAGTGTATATGAGATCCAAAGAGATTTTTGCAAATTAATCTTATTGTAGTACACCATATAAATAAAATACTTCTTCAGTGAGTCTTTGGTCATGTGCGCTTTCCTTCCCATGTAAACTTCTGTGAAAAGGCCCTCTCAGCATTCATATCCCCTTGGGCTGAGAATCGTCAGCTAAGGGACACAGTTGGGATGACTCTTTCTTTGATGCCACATAAAGCACAAAATGATAAATATTTGCGTTTTAGTTCCTGGGCATAAGAAAACAGTGAACCAGAATGAACTAAAAAGTCAATAGCATCATTAACTCTTAAGATTGTAAAGATGCTTTCAGCATACCATCTAACAAGTGGCAAGGATCTCCTACAGGGAATCACTTCAGCTCGGGTATCAATTTTGACAGGTCATCACACACATTTTTTTATATACGTAGCTGAATCACAACAAATACAAACAATATCACTCTAATCTTTGTTGAACTTGGAAAGAAACTTTTTTGCAGAGCATAACAAGTGACACTGCGTTCCATGTTTTCCAAAAGTCTGGTGTAACGTTTTCACCACTATCCCAGATGCTTGGTGATATATATATACTTGTCACTATACCTTGCATTTAATGTTTAAAGCCTGAGGTGTTGGCAATTCACCTACTATCAATACTGACCCAGTAGAAACTATGGTCTGATGTATTAATGGTTTTTACCCATTCTCTGTGGGTAAATGTGATGACACATATTAGGAAAGATTTTTATGAAACTAGCCATTTTACCTATCAGTGAAAGAATCAATTGCAGCCAAAATATCAAATGTGAGTTTGATATGTCCTGATTCTCTACAGTTTATAAAATAATTAAACTAAACCTAAAACGTGAAACTAAACCCTGCATCTTTAGACCAAAGGCCATAAAACGGAAAAAAGTAAAAGGAAGAAGAAACAATATTTTAGTGGCATCCCTAAAGAACAAAACTCAAGCAGAATAATGTTAGCCAGTCTTTCTTATTGCTAGCTTGTATAACAAAGCTACATTTTATTGACCCCTTCAGTAAGAACAAAATGACTCTTTCACTTTCTGTTTCCTTTCTTTAATTTAATTTAATTTAATTGTGGGTTTATATAGCGCTAGAATCAACTCCCGGAGGAGTATCTCCGCGCTTCGACCGCTGGGGAACCCGTCCTGGCTCACCCTGAGAGATGGTCCCTAATGGGTATCTCTAAGGTGCGACCAAGCATCCCCGGCGGTCTGGGGGCCGTTGTGAAGATGAGGCAAGCTAATGCCCAGAGTTGCCGAGTGTGGTCCCTGACTGGAGTAGGCACCGAGGCGAGAATTATCGAGCCCGCTGACCCTGGTCCACGACCCTGCCGCGCCGGGAATCGAACCCTGGTCCCGGGCCGTCCTCTGCTTACGGGTCTGCCGCCTGTAACCAGTGAGCCACACCACTCCACTCCACAGGGCTTCTTTGAATGGCATTTAGTTTGTGGTTGTGCAGGTGTTTTTTCAGTGTTTATATGTTTTCACCGGTGAGGGCTATTTTTCTTTCAGTGAGGTTTTATCAGTTATTATAGGTTTAAACCTAAAACCCCACAGCCTAGGCATGATCCAATTGACATTTCGAATAATTTTTTGTACAGTCAACAAAATCAATTTTCTGATGAAGAACGATGACCTTACGAACTTTCTCCATATTGTCAGTAATGGTGATTTTTGAATGTTTCATCTTTTTACTCTAGCTGACTGTTGAATGTGAATTAGCCTTTTTGTAATTGAAATAAGTCTGTCTAGAGTCATTTTCATGCCCGAAATCGCGCAAAATACAAGCTTCTCAATTGGAAGAAATGTCTATAAAAATGGCAACTTTAGTCACTATGAGGCCTTAAAAAGTGGTTATTTAACATGAAGCATGATCCAATTGACATTTTGAATAATTTTTGTACAGTCCAAAAAATCAATTTTCTGATGGAAAACGATGACCCCCGACCTTACGAACTTTCTCCATATGGTCAGTAATGGTGATTTTTAAATGTTTAATCTTTTTACTGCAAATGACTATTGGACATGAATTAGCCCTTTTGGGACTGAAATCAGTGTGTCTAGAGTAATTATCATGCTATGAGTTGAGGAAAATACAAGATTCTCAATTGGAGGAAAAGTCTATAAAAATGGCAACTTTAGTCTCTGTGAAGCCTTAAAAAGTGGCTATTCAACGTCAGGCACGATCCAATTGACATTTTGAATACTTTTTTGTACAATCAAAAATATCCATTTTCTGATGGAAAACGATGGCACCGAACCATATGAACTTTCTCCAGATGGTCGGTAATGGTGATTTTTGAATGTTTATTCTTTTGACTGTAAATGACTGTTGGATGTGAATCGTCACTTTTGGAACTCAAATAAGTGTGTTTACAGTCATTTACCTGCCCAAAATCAAGCAAAATATACCAGCTTCTCAAGGAAAAGTCTATAAAAATGGTAATTTTGAATCATTTTTGTACAGTCAAAAAATCTATTTTCTGAAGAAAAATAATGACCTCGGACCTCACAAACTTTCTCCATATGGTCAGTAATGGTGTTTTTTGAATGTTTAATCTTTTTACTGTAAATGACTGTTGGGTGTGGATTAGCCCTTTTGGAACTGAAATAAGTGTGTCTAGAGTCGTTTTCATGCCCAAATTCAAGCAGAATACAAGGTTCTCAATTGGAGACAAAAGTCTATAAAACTGGCAACTTTAGTCACTGTGAGGCCTTAAAAAGTGGCTATTCAACATGAGGCATGATCTAATTGACATTTTGAATAATTTCTTGTACAGTCAAAAATATCAATTTTCTGATGAAAGACGATGACCCCGGACCATATGAACTTTCTCCAGATAGTCGGTAATGGTGATTTTCTAATCAGACCCTCCAGGATTTCGCGATTTCGCGATTTGCCACGAAATCTGCACTTTTGTAAAAATGCCGCGATTTTACGATAATAATCTATAGTTTGTTTGTTTTCCGTTGGTCAGCCAAGGCCCCATTAAGGTGATCACCGAAATGGGACTTTTGTGCCCAAAAATGCTGCACTCTGCATGAAAGTTTTTTCCGTTTTGTCTGACAGGTTGAGACATCTAGTCTAAGTGCGCCCTCTGTTGACCAAGACTGGACAGACAATAGATGTTTGAGATCCACGTTGTGTGAAAGGAGGCGTGCACCTGGGGGGAAAAGATGGTAGATAACCTGCGAGTGTGAGGTGAAGTACTCTGACTGTCGGGAATGCAGTGGTTAAGAAAAGGAAGCGTTATGGTTGCGAGCAGAGAAACAACGGCTGTAAGTTAAAATGCCTTAGGCAGTGAAAATACGATCTCAGTGTTAACAATCTTCATTTCATGTCCCCAGCAATGACAAGAAGTGTATCTCCCCTGCTAAATACACAGGTTAATTTTTTATGGTTTGATAAGAGAACCCTTCCTGCCTTAAGAATAACTGCAGAATTCCCGCTGCTTCAAATGTACAATAACGTGGCTGTGAGTAAAATATTCATGGATACAACCAGTGTAAAAACAAACAGTTCCCTGGCTGTTAAAATGTATATGGCAGAAAAATGATTACAGATATTGCAAGAACTGAACTTGCTGCACTGCTGTACTTGTAATGTGTATACTTGTGAAGCGCACTGTTGCCAGTCGGCGTCCTGGCGCTGTATACCGCTGGGGAACCCGTCCTGGCTTTCCCTGTGGGATGGTCCCTGCTGGGAATCCCCAAGGTGGAGCCAGGCATCCCCGGCGTTGATGGGGCTGTTGTGGAGATTAGGCAAGCTAATGCCCAGAGTTGCCGAGTGGGACCCCTGGTTAGAGTAGGCACCGAGGTGAGAATTATCGAATCCGCTGACCCTGGTCCACGACCCTGCCGCGTCGGGAATCGAACCCTGGTCCCAGGCCGACTTCTGCTTCCGGGTCTGCCGCCTCTAACCAGTGAGCCACACCACTCCACTCAACAGGAGAGATCAGAACAGTGCTGTACCTATTAAGATATGGCCCAGTTTCTCTCTCTTTCTGATGCAATATAGTCCGCCTAGTGCCATGCAGCACAATAGTGCAAAGGCTTGTGCTTGATGTCTACCATAGGTTTTGGACTGTAAGGCAAACCTTCCAATACTAAATCCTATGCCTAGACATAGCTTAAGACATTTCCAAGTTGTATGTGTGCCCTACATTACAGCACACAGCGAAAGATGGAAAAGTTGGAGAAAAGAAAACTGTTCTCCAATCTTACACCTTCCTGAGAGGTTTATATTTTTGGCACAAAGTCCGTCTATCTTTGTTAGTAGACAAGGCTTTGCTTTTAAATCCATATGTGGTTGTATTGGAATGCCAATGTCTCACCCATTGTAGCACAAAGCATATTGCATGTAACACTTTATAAGACTTGAATTTCTTTTATCAAAATATGACTGAGGCGTAATGACTTGTAGGTGTTAATGACTTGCCAGGCGTGGTCCAGCTTCGTCAAAGTTGCTTTGTCTTGCAAGGAGACGGATCTGTTAATATGTTTTTTTAATTCGCTAGTTGACAATGAGGTGTTCCATAAATTGTTGGTTTGTAATGACTGCATGTTGTTGTCTAAAAAACATCTACTTGTTGGACTAGAATGTAGCATTTTTCATTTCGAACAAGACACATGCAGCAAGTGTGTTTTTCTTTTGTCAATCTAAATGTGTGGCACATCTTGAGATAGGTACATTTTGTGGCCCTAGTTACGTTAGGGCGAACTCCAAGTGCAGTTGCACCTGCGATGTATATCTTGGAAGTCCTGACTACAGACTCACTACATAGGGGTATGCAGCTCTTTGTGTGGGGACAATCACATCCCTAATCCGGTGCAAGTGTCAGTTCCTTCCTCGTTGACTTAGCATAGCAAACAAATATTATGCTGAGTCATATTCGTCTATACCTGGTTTGCTAAGGACCCCCCCCCACTGTACACATAAGTCATATGACTTAGCATAGAAAACAAATACTATCAGACACTTTAAACGTGCCTATTTGAAAGTGGAATACTCTGATAAAACAGTTTCCAGACTGAAAAGGAATGATTATGAGTGAAATAAAGTGCCGCTATAATGCCGCTATATTTCAATTTTTGTGCCGCTAAATTTCAATTTTTGTGCCGCTAAATTTACAAATCTATGCCGCTATATCCTGGGGGGTCTGTCTAATGTTTAAACTTATGACTGTTGGATGTGAATTGTCACTTTTGGAATTAAAATAAGTATTTTTACAGTCATTTTCCTGCCCGAAATCGATCAAAATAGAAGCTTCTGGGGGGGGGGGATGGGGCTCGGGCTGTTTAAGGGGTTTTGGTTGTTCCTTTTCCTGTTTTGCTTTCTTGCATCGCATCGTATTTGCCTCCGTGATATTGGTTTTCATATTTGGCGTATGCACTTCGCTTTGTTTATCGTACTTAGGGAAGACATGCTAGTCTTTCCCGCCAGCATTACGTGCCGACCGCCTTTGCAATATGTCACAATGTCTATTGTTACTTTTACTGATAAACGCAATAAAATACATTTAAAACTAAAATAGAAGCTTCTGAATGGGAGGAAAAGTATGTAGAAATGGCAATTGTGGTCACTGTGGGGCTCTAAAAAGTAGTTATTCAACATGAGGCACGATCCAAATGACATTTTGAATCATTCATTGTTCAGCCCAAAAAATCCATTTTCTGATGCAAAACGATACCCCTGACCTTCGAGCTTTCCCCAGATGGTCAGTAATGGTGATTTTTGAATGTTTTATCTTTTGACTGTAAATGATTGTTGGATGTGAATTGTCACTTTTGGAACCCAAATAAGTGTGTTTACAGTCATTTTCCTGCCCAAAATCAGTCAAAATAGAAGCTTCTGAATTGGAGGCAGAGTATGTAGAAATGGCAATTGTGGTCACTGCAAGGCTTTAAAAAGTAGTTATTCAACATGAGGCACGATTCAATTGATATTTTGAATAATTTTTGTGCAGTCAAAAAAATAAATTTTCTGATGAAAAACGATGACCCCTGACCTTATGAACTTTCTCCAGATGGTGAGTAATAGTGATTTTTAAATGTTTAATCTTTTGACTGTAAATGACTGTTGGGTGTGAATTGTCACTTTTGCAACTAACATATGTGTGTGTAGTCATTATCCTGCCTGAAATCAAGTAAAATACCAGCTTCCCAATTGGAGGAAAAGTCTATAAAAATGGCAACTTTAGTCACAGGGAAGCCTTAAAAAGTGGCTATTAAACAAGAGCCACAAAATATAAGCTTCTCATTCGGAGGAAAAGTCTATAAAAATGGCAACTTTAGTCACTGTGAGGCCTTAAAAAGTGGTTATTCAACATGAAACATGATACAATTGACATTTGTACTCATTTTTTGCACAGTCAGAAAAATCAATTTTCTGATGAAAAACGATGACCCCAGACTATATGAACTTTCTGCAGATGGTCTGTAATGGTGATTTTTGAATGTATAATCTTTTGACTGTAAATGACTGTTGGATGTGAATTGTTTATTTTGGAACTAAAATAAGTGTGTTTAAAGTCATTTTCCTGCCCGAAATCGGTCAAAATAGAAGCTTCTGAGTAGGAAGAGAAGTCTGTAAAAATGGCAATTTTGGTCACTGTGAGGCTTTAAAATGTGTCTATTCAACATGAGGCACAATCCAACTGACATTTTGAATAATTTTTTGTACAGTCAAAAAAACAATTTTCTGATGAAAAACAATGACCCCTGACCTTATGAATTTCCTCCAGATGGTCAGTAATGTTGATTTTTGAATGTTTAATCTTTCGACTGTAAATTACTGTTGGATGTGAATTGGCACTTTTGGAGTTAAAATAAGTGTGTTTAAAGTCAATTTTCTGGCCGAAATTAAACAAAATACCAGCTTCTCAATTGTAAGAAAATGATATCAAAATGGCAATTTTGGTCACTGTGATACCTTAAAAAGTGGTTGTTCAACATGAGGCACGATCCAATTGACATTTTGAATCATTTTTGTACTGTCAAAAAATCAATTTTCTGATGAAAAATAATGACCTCGGACCTCACAAACTTTCTCCATATGGTCAGTAATGGTGCTTTCTGAGCGTTTAATGTTTTGACTGTAAATGACTGTTGGATGTGAATTAGCCCTTTTGGAACTGAAATAAGTGTGTCTAGAGTCTTTTTCATGTCCGAAATGGAGCAAAAGCAAAGCTTTTCAATTGGAGGAAAAGTCTAAAAATATGGCAACTTTAATCACTGTGAGGGCTTAAAAAGTGGTTATCCAACATGAGGCATGATCCAATTGACGTTTTGAATCAATTTTTGTACAGTCAAAAAAATCTATTTTCTAATGAAAACGATGACCCCTTATGAACTTTCTCCAGATGGTCAGTATTTTTTCAATGTCTAATCTTTTGACTGTAAATGACTGTTGGAAGTGAATTGTCACTTGTCGCACTAAAAGTGTGTTTAGAGTCATTTTCCTTCCTGAAATCGGTCAAAATAGAAGCTTCTGAATAGGAGGAAAAGTCTGTAGAAATGGCAAATGTGGTCTCTGGGAGGCTTTAAAAAGTAGTCATACAACATGAGGCACAACCCAATTGATATATTGAATCTTTTTTTGTACAGTCAAAAAATCAATTTACTCATGAAAAACGATGACCCCGGAGCTGTTAAACTTTCTGCAGATGGTCAGTAATGGTAATTTTTGAATGAATAATGTTTTGACTGTAAATGGCTTTTGGATGTGAATTGTCACTTTTGGAGCTAAAATAAATCTATTTAGAGTCATTTTCCTGCCTGAAATCTGTCAAAATAGAAGCTTCTGAGTCAGAGGAAAAGTCAGTAAAAATGGCAATTTTGGTCCCTGTGATATGTAATCTTCTGACTGTAAATGACTGTTGGATGTGAATTGTCACTTTTGGAATTAAAATAAGTATGCTTAGAGTCATTTACATGCCCAAAATTGGACAAAAGTACCAGCTTCTCAATTGGAGGAAAAGTCTATAAAGATGACAATTTTGGTCACTGTGAGGCCTTAAAAAGTGGTTGTTCAATAGGAGGCAATGCCATTTTGAATCATTTTTGTAGAGTCAAAAAAATCAATTTTCTGATGAAAAACAATGACCCCGGACCTTACGTACTTTCTCCAGATGGTCAGTGATGGTGATTTTAGAATGTTTAATCTTTTGACTGTAAATGACTTTTGGATGTGAATTGTTACTTTTGGAACTAAAATAAATATCTTTAGAGTCATTTTCCTGTCCGAAAGCTGTCAAAATAGAATCTTCTGAGTCGGAGGAAAGGTCTGTAGAAATGGCAATTGTGGTCACTGTGAGGCTTTAAAAAGTGGTTATTCAACATGAGGCACGATCCAATTGACATTTTGAAAACATTTTTTGTACTGTCGTAATAATCGATTTTCCCATGAAAAACGATGACCCCGGACCTTATGAACTTTCTCTAAATGCTTAGTAATGGTGATTTGTTAATGTTTAATCTTTTGACTTTAAATGACTGTTGGATCTTAATTGTCACTTTGGAACTGTGTTTAGAATCATTTTCCTGCCTGAAATCAGGGATAAACAAGCTTCTTAGTAGGAAGAAAAGTCTATAAAAATGGCAATTTTAGTCATTGGGAGGCCTTAAAAAGTTGTTATTCAAAATGAGGCTCGATGCAATTGACATTATGAACAATTTTTTTGTACCGTGGAAAAAAAATCAATTTTCTGATCAAAAACAATCACCCTGGACCAGATGGACCTTCTCCAATGGTCAGTAATAGTGATTTTTTGAATCTTTAAACTTTTGGCTGTAAATGACTGTTGAATGTGAATTGTCACTTTTGGAACACAAATTAGTGTGTTTGGAGACATTTTCATGCTGGAAATCAGGCAAAATGCAAGTTTCTGGTTAGAGGAAAAGTCTATAAAAAATGGCAATTTTGGTCACTGAGAGGGCTTAAAAAATTGTTATTCAACATGATGCTTGATACAATTTCCATTTTGAATTATTTTTTGTACAGTCCGAAAAATCAATTGTCTGGTCAAAAACCATCACCACGGACCTGATGAACCTTCTCCAACGGTCAGCAAAGGTGATTTTTTTGAATCTTTAATCTTTTGAATGTAAATGACTTTCGGATATGAATCATCACTTTTGGAAAACAAATAAGTGTGTTTAAAGTAATTTTCATGCTCAAAATCAGGTAAAATGCAAGTTTCTGATTAGGAGGAAAAGTCTACAAAAATGGCAATTTTGGTCACCGGAAGGACTTAAAAAGTGGTTATTCAACATGAAGGTCAATACAATTGACTTTTTGAATATTTTTTTTTATTGTTGTAATACTTTATTCGATAGCAAAGTATCATAAATGTAAGTACATTTCATCATTTTGTAAGGTAAAATTTTTGTTAAAAAACAGAATTCAAAATACAAAAAACAAGGCACAGAATAAAAATTAGAATACACAATCGCATTAAAAATCAGATCCAATCTGTTTTGCTCTAAAAATTTTAAGTAACAGTATTTAAAGTGACAAAAATTGTGCAGCTCAATTCCCTACCCCCACTCTAGGTTGTGCAAGCGTTGTGCGTATCTGCCATGCTTTCCCCAGATATTTCGCTATGCCACAGATGACCATCATAGATGTAGTGTCCATTGTCAGGATGCGGAGAGGCGCTGAGCAGTGCCTTGTTCCCAGAGTTCTTCAGACTGGTTTTAGCCATCTTCTCCTGGGCCTACTGTAGGCCCTACAGGCAAACAAGAAGTGGGCTAGGGACTCAGTGGGATTTGCACACCCCGGGCAGGTGACATGGTGGTAAGAAGAATCTCTCCAGCGTCTGGTAAAAACATTCAGGGGGAGAATCCCGTACCTTAATTTTAAGAACAAAGTTCTGTCTCTTGGTGATCTAATAAAATCAAGGAAAGGTTCTAACTTCCTCACTGGTTTATGGTCCAGAAACTGATCAGTTAAAACACCCCATTTTGAGCTTGCAAGGTCCCTGGCTTGGATCCACTCCCAATAGATTTTCTTAATAGTTTCTCCTGGGGGGGGGAGGGGGTGACTGTGACAACCATTCTTCACTTAAGCCCAAGTTAATCATCAGTACCCTTAGCTTATTCAACCAAACAATCTTCCTTAGGCTGTTCAGGGTAATGATTTCAGCTAGGACTGCAGCATAGTGTGCCAGCTCCGGAGTCCTTCTGACGCGCACCCAATAGAGTAATGGGCCCAAGTCAAATATATCTTTAAGGGAGCGGCGACCCATATCGTGTAGTAATGGGTTTAAGGGGGTAGAAACCGGGAGACCCACTAGCTCTCTCAAAAACCTGTTCTCAGTTTTGACTAGCTCAGGGACACTATCAAAGCCCCACAGTTCAGACCCATAGGTTGCAGCAGCCAGTGCCTTTCCATCATAGACGGCTAGAGCAGGGGCAATGGGTCTACTAGAGGTGGCACGATGGTCTCTTGAGATTGCTCCCGACACTCTTTTAAGATTCAAGAGCATTTTGGCTATATGTGAGTCCCATTTCATCTTGTGGCTTACCCTTACTCCCAGGTAATCAAATGCATTCACTTCCTCTAGGGTTGAGCTATTTAGGGTAATGTTGATCTTCCTAAGTTTTTTGCTTTGGGATAATACCATCAGTTTTGTTTTGGTGGTGTTGATTGTGAGCCCACGCTCCTCGCAGAAGGCACCAAACCTATCCAGCAGTTTCTGTAAGCCGGAGGGAGTCTTAGACATCAGAAGGGTGTCATCCGCAAAGAGGAGGGTCGGTGTTTTTTCGCCCGGCAGGGTGGGGGCAGCCGCTGGTTCCTCCCTCAAATGGTCTGCCACCCCATTTATGAAGAGGGAGAACAGAGTGGGTGCCATCACACAACCCTGGCGGACCCCCCTCTGCACTGGTATTTTCTCAGTTAATTGTCCCTCATTCCCCCATCTAATTCTAGCATAAGTGTCATCATGGAGTCTTTTTATTAACTCTAGGAGGTATCGCGCTAAGCCCATGTCGTGTAAGACCTGCCACAATTTGATGCGGGGTACAAGATCGAAGGCAGTTTTAAGGTCTATAAAGGCCAAGTATAATGAGCCTTTGCCGATGGACACAGTCTTCCATTATGTAGCTGTAAATCTAAATACTTGGTCCATTGTGCCTATCTTCTGCCTGAACCCTGCTTGTAGGTGCGTTAGGATAACTCCCTCCTCCAGCCAGACCAGCATTCTAGAAATGAGGACCCTGCCAACCACCTTCTGAATTACATCAATTAAACTTATAGGTCTGTAATTGGCAGGGTCTTGTCTCACCCCCTTTTTGTAAATTGTGACAACCTCTGCTCCTTTCCTGGAATCTGGGACTAAATGGCCCTGGAGCAGGAGGTTCATCAGCTGAAGGATAAGATTGGCCCATGGGATAGGATCATAGAGAATTAGATCACCCGGTACGCCATCCGGCCCGGCGGCCTTTCCAGGGGTTATGTTTTTGATGGCATCTTGAACCTCGTGCAATGTGAAGGGGTCAGGTGGTTCGGGGATCATAATTGCTGGTTCTGGTTCTGGTTGGACCGCCAGTATTTGCTCCGGACCAGTCTCACAGCAGTAAAGGTTTAGGAAGTGAGAATACCATTGTTGTTCAGTAATGTGGCTTGGAACAGGGTCTACACCCCTTCTTGTCAGTTTGTTTATTAAGTTCCAGAAGAGGGTTGAATCTTTTAGAAAGGCCGCCCTCCTAAGTTCCTGCCAATGATCCTCCTCCCATGCCCGTTTTGCCAATTCTGTGGTGTTTTTATATTCCCTTCTCGCTAACCTTACGGCTATAGGATCTTTTTTACGGAGGGCTACAGAAATGGCTTTTCTTTTTTCCCTACAATCTACTGTGAACCAGGGATTACCACATTTAAGTGATCGCTTTTCCCCCCTCTGGTCCCCTCAAGCTTAAAATGGGAGCCTATGTTATCTATAAAATCCCTATAGGATTCTCTAAGATTTTGACTGGTCATGTCGTTCAGCGTGGAGTTAAACAAGGAAAATTCCACGCTTTTGGACGCCACCTTGAGACCTATACTGATCAGTGTTTTCTCGTTACATGCTACCTTGGACCACTTTAACCTGCGGTTGCAGTTAGATGGCACAACTTCTTTTGTGGACAGTTGGCCATTTAGGCTCTTCCTTTTTTGTTCCCAGCTAACAACAGCACAAAGTGGATTATGGTCACTGTCAGGTATCTGTTTCAGCTCCATATCTATCACATTCCCCCATAATCTTATGTCTAGCATGATGTAATCAATGAGTGAGGGACCATTCAACCTATTGAAGGTCATGGCCCCATTGGTATCAGAGATTGTTCTGCCATTTAATGCACGTAGATTGTATTCCAGTGTCAGGGCATTAATCTGTAATGCCCTGACTGTCCATTTCTTAATGGGACTCAAATTTAGTAGAGGGATGGATTGTTTCGTATCTTCCTCACTAGTCCCTAGTATGTCTTCCTCGCTTAAAGGTTCATACGTGCAATTCAGGTCCCCCCCCAGAATAATATTCGATCCTGGTGGGATGCCTGCTAGGGCTAACTCCAAAGTTGATATTATGGCTGAGTTTTGATTAGTTGGACTTCCTCTGGCATATACATTGAACAAGTCAACTCTATTGCCGTTCAAGGATCCTTTAAAGGATAGATGGAGGATATCTTCTGAGTTTGCATTGTGGACGGTGATATCCAGATTCAGTGTTACCTTAACCCATATATGAAGCCCCCCCCCGATGGACGGCCAATACCTTGGCTTACAGCAGGGATGAAAAAAGTGGAGTAACCAGTCTTGTGCAGTGGTATCGTGCTCCACGTCTCCTGGAACATGCAGACCTCATAATTATCGATGAATTCGTTCAAATCTGGGATATTCAGTTTTTTTAAGGCCTGCAATGTTCCAGGAGAGTATACGGATTGTTCCTGGGTTGCCCTCCCTTTCGCTTTTTGCATGACTTCTGTTCTGGTTCGGGGGATCCAAACTGGGGGGAATGAGAGAATCATTGGATGGATTAAGGGTATTTACCATGAGATATATCCCAGGCCCGGCTTCCTGTTGAATGTTGCCTTCATCACTGGATAGTCAGTCTATTCTATTAAGATCCGAGTCATCAATAGCTAGACCTGTTGACCAAATAGGGAGACGTCTGATCTGAATGTTAGAGTGTTTAGGGGGCGAGGACCGAAACTCTAGGTTTACTAGGTTATCTGCCATTATTTTGTTGTTTAATTGTATTTCAATGCAGTCAGTGTTAGAGCTGGACAAATTTAGTCTCTTGACGCTGATCAGGTCCTCCCTAATGATAGATCTGCAGCCCCTAACATATCTAAGCCAATGAATAGCTTTATTGTGAACAGATTCCCTGGATTCATAGCCCAGGTTCAAATTTATTTTGGGGACACCAGTCATATAGACTGTAGTATTGTGGTATCTTGTGGCATTTGGTTGGGATGTGAGGTTTGTGCCAATCTTATACTCTCCCTTTCCTCCCAGCCTAGTGCCTTTAGGAAGTAGAGCATTTCGGGGAGCACGCTTGTTGCCCGTATTTATGCCCCTTGGCTTTGTAATTTCTGCATATGAGGCTGAGCCATTACTTCGAGCCGTGGGCAGGTTCCCTGGTATGTGTCTCAAGAGAGGGTACCCCACTATCGCCAGGGAACAGGGTACAGAAGACCTTAAGTCAGAGGGAAATCCCTGGGGGACACTCGTTTTGTTTTACTGCCACTTTGGCCACACACAACTCTAGTCTCATTAGCTAGGTGGCTGTATTCTAGAAAGTATAGTAATTTCCACAGTCAAATTGAGTCGTTCACAGTCTATTTTAATAAAAATATTGTACATACAAAATACATAGTGTTTTGAACGAAGCAGAGACGCGGCCCTACCGAACGAGAGAACACATCCAGTTCTCAGGAGGATCACGTAAATACTATGCCCGTTTTAGGAGGGTTTTAAAAGTTTTTAACATACCGAATCTAATCTACCAAAAAAGTGAAGCAACAGGAAAAGTTAACCCAATACAAGAAGTCCTGACCAGAAAATAGAGAAAATACCAGATGGGACCCCTGAGATGTGACAGGGAGGAAGTCAATTAAAGCTTCTTGGATGGTTCTTATTTGCATCGCCCTCAACATAGATGGGAGAGGGTGCGAGTCACTGTATATTCAAGTGAGAAACCCCGACCAAAGAAGTCCTGAAGAAGGTGCTAACTTATCAGTTTCTTTGCACCGAAACGCGTCGACGCATTCTTGTAAATACGGAGAATCCAACCAGGGCATAGTAAACAGTGGATGTACATGAAAGAGTGTTACTATTGTTTACTCCAATGTATAAGTTCTGCAAGCCTTTTTTGGATCCAGTGAAAACCAGTGGCAAATAGATCAAGTGACCACACTAGAACTAAGGGGGTTTAGATTACTAGGTTCATTTTTTACTAATTGTCTATATGAGTTATTGAAATATTGTAATGCTTTTATGTGTTTTGCTCTAGATTACTGTTATTTTGATTCTGATTTTAAATCCCACACGTGGAGCTGTACATTGTGTTGCATTTACTGTGATTTATTTTGTTTTTATTCATTGTTTTCATAAAAGAAATGTTTTAAATATGGCACTCTAGCACCTATGTATTTTGTATGTACAATATTTTTATTAAAATAGACTGTGAACGACTCAATTTGACTGTGGAAATTACTATACTTTCTAGAATACAGCCACCTAGCTAATGAGACTAGAGTTGTGTGTGGCCAAAGTGGCAGTAAAACAAAACGAGTGTCCCCCAGGGATTTCCCTCTGACTTCAGGTTCCCTGGTAGCCCATCATCGTGTAGTGCCCTCTGGGCTAGGGGTCTTGTTGGTTGGTGGGTTGTAATTGGCGGTGTGGTTGGTCGTAAGATTTTATCTTCTATGATGCACCTTCCTTTCTGAGGTAAGACCTCCAACAGTTTTTTAATAGCAGCAATATCCTTTTCTAGTTTCTCTAATTTCGTAAGAATGGCCCTGTTGGAAATAAGACATTTTGGGCACTCAGTATGTGTTACATACACACATACACCCTTTGCAGTAGAGCCCCTCTTAACAAACTGCGCAACCATATCAGCAACATCCCCTGATTTCACTTCTAAGACCGCATATTTGTTAGCACAAGGAATATCTACCTCCCCTAGGCTCGTCTGTGCGGACCCCTGGCTGATGGTTTCATTTGTGTCATTTAGTGTGTCAACCTCTATGGAGCCTATGGTTACGGATAGAACTGGGGTGTCTTCTGGTTGGTTGTGCACTAAACAAATGGGAAGGGTTTGCTGGGGTTTTTTGCTAAACATAGCAAGGATCACTCTTCCCCGATGTTGGCCAGCTCCTTCTCCATTAGGATCAGAGTTCGCCTCCTGTTGCGGGGGGGTTTCTATTAAGATCCCCTCAATCTCACTCACGATATTTTCTATTCGCGTCAGGGTACAATTGGAACCGGGGAGGATGATTCTTTTAGCCTTTTTCCCTTTTTTTTATTTTTTTCGGTTGTGACTGCTGGGCCCCCCTTCCATAGACTTTCGTTTGCCCATTATATATAGGTTAGTAGATTTGGGTCACTCCGTATGAGATATTCTCGGTGGAGCAGACACTAACTTCAAGTAAACAGGGAGGCGCCTCTATAGAGTCCTTCAATATCCTCCCCCTTTTAAATGCCCCACAGTACCTTTTTTTGTGTCCGTAGATGTCCTTGAGGCAGTTAAATGTTTCTGGGACCAGGCGTTAGTGGGGTGGCCCTGCCCTGCCCTGTCTCCTCCGGACACTGACGTGCGCGGGACGGGCCCGCCCTTCGCCCGCGACTTCCTCTCGCGTGGGCCGCTGGGAGATGTGGTCCGCCATGCAGCGATGTCCAGATGGTGCAATGGCAGGCGGCAGGAAAGCAGGAAGGCTGGTGGACGCCGCGGAAACAGCGCGGAAAATCTGCGGTGCTCCTAACATCCTCCGCCACTCCCAGGTCAGTAACTATGTGTCCCCCGCTCCCCCGGGGCTCTTGCTGGTCTTAAGAGCACCTCCGGGGGCGGGACAGGGTGTGCGCGACTTCCTCTTGCGTAAGCCGCTGGGAGATGTGGTCCGCCGTGCCGCGATGTCCAGATGGTGCAGTGATAATCTCTTTCTATTATTGCGCCTCTTGTGACCTCACCCCCTGAAGCCTGGTGCTGCGGAAGGACCGCGATGCTGCACGAAAGCTAGGAGATCAAACGAGTCAGATAGCGGCCAGTATTGTGCGCTGACAACGCAGGACCGGCAGACCTCTCAAACCCCCGGTGGAGTTGCCAAGTAACTGGAAACTTGTATTGCCCTTCTCAGGCTCCCTTTAATTATCATTACGGGTTGCACTCTGCCGGGACCTGCTCTCACCTGCGATCACAGCGCAAGCTGCCGGCGTTGTAGTCTGGCCACTCCCGCTCCCTAGCCTTCGCGGGAAAGCTCTCAATGCTGCTTCAGCCCCCTCGAGTCTGGTCTGCAGCTTCGGCGGGGCTTCAGCAGGGGGCTCGTCTGCGCTGTCTGGACGTACCCAGTGTTCCACAATCAAAATCAGAAAAAAGTCAGTTTCCTTTTCTTGTTCTCAGTGAGGTGGGCAATGGACAGATTCACACCATCATGCCGCTACTTTACTCCAAGCAAAAAACCTCAGTAAGCAGCCGGTGCAGGAAGGCACTCTCTCCAACAGTGACGGCGTGGGAGAAGCCCATCTGTCCGTGTTCGTGAGCTTTCCACGCGCTGGCTCTTCTAACGAGCTTGTGTAATGAGCTGTCGGCCAGAGGGCATGAGGGCTGCTTGCTGCCAGTATGCATCTGCTGACCCTCAGCGGTGATCCGTCATGTGCCTGCTAAGGTACTTCTCAAATCCCCCCTCACACCGGTGATCACTCCGAACTCCGCTGCTCACATCTCGTAATTTTTATACAGTCCAAAAATCGAGTGTCTGATCAAAAATAATCACCCGGACCTGACAAATCTTTTCCAATGGTCAGTAAAGTTGATGTTTTGAATCTTTAATCTTTTGACTGTTAATGACTGTCTAATGTGAATCATAACATTTGGAAATCAAATAGGTGTGTTTAGAGTAATTTTCATGCTCAAAATCAGGCACAATGCAAGCTTCTGGTAAGAGGAAAAGTCTATAAAAATTGTGGTCACTGGGAGGGCTTAAAAAGTGGTTATTCAACATGAGGGTCGATACAATTGACTTTTTGAATGTTTTTTGTCTGAAAAGTCTATTTTCTGATCAAAAACGACAAACCTTCTCCAATGGTCAGTAATGGTGATTTTTTGAATCTTTAGTCTTTTGACTGTAAATGCCAGTCGGATGTGAATCATCAGTTTTGGAAATCAAATAAGTGTGTTTAGAGTCATTTTCATGCTCAAAATCAGGCAAAATGGAAGCTTCTGATTAGGAGGAAAAGTCTGTAAAAATTGCACTTTTGGTCACTGGGGGGCTTAAAAAGTGGTTATTCTACATGATGCCTGATACAATTGACATTTCGAATAATTGTTTTCTTATGAAGATACCTTTAAAGGTATGTTTTTTGCTGATTTACTTATTTTATTTATTGATTGATCCTTATGATTAAGATTTTTTTCCCTGTACTTGATGAGGTGGCTGCACGTGCTCTGCCAAGTGTTGTTCAGAAAATATTGTAATCTTCCTCTTTTGCTCTGCTTTTGTAGAAGTATTTTGAGGGGCATTTTTCATGGAAAATTCCCTAGAAGAGGGAGCATTCTCTTTAGAAGGGGGGAGATTTTCTTTATCCATCAGAAGTAATGTCGACCTCCTTTCTCTGTCTTTAAGAGTTAGTGGCAAAGACTTACATACATCACATCTTGATACCTTATCATTAGGATAGAGATAAGAAATGCACTGAGAAGGAGGATCCTTAGCATAAATCTTTCTGTGCCCAGGAGATGAAGAGTGTTTGAATAGAGATTTCTTCTCTCACTTATGGTGGCCTGTGATGATGATTGACTGTCAGGTATAAAATTCTCTCTGGTCCAGCAATTATTGCAATATTCCCTAAAACCAACTCACAGCACTGCAGAGGCTGGGTCAAATCCAAGGCAGATCAGGCTAATAATAGATTTAAGTTCAATGAGAGGTGAGAACAGAAATATACCAGGAGACTCCCTCACACATGTCATGTGCTAAAAATCTGAGCTAGGGTGGCCTCAAAGGGGAATAGGATAGCTCAAATGTCAACCTCATTGGCTGGCATTTGGGTGCTTCCAAATGAGGTGGATGTGTTGTTAAATGTTTAGTATTGTTTCAGGATTATGGCCTTTCTTACACTGCATACTGTAAGCTGTATATTTTACACTACATACTGCTATTGTATTTACCAGGGATCCCCAGCTGATGATGAGGAGTCATTAAAGAGGGTAAATATATAAAATATTCAATGTTGTTGAATAACGGTTTACAAAAACTATAACAAATCTAAACAATCATTGACATAGCCAAAAGGTTGGCTGCGAAAACTAGAACTATGGGCTTTGCCAATGCTTGCTTTTGCTGCTACTCCACAATGCTTGTTGGGAAAATGAAGATTCACATCCCCTGAATCTTACTCTTTAAGCTATACTGCTGCACACACTCCAGGTGGACTAAGGGCCTTATTACGACTTTGGGGTCTTCCAATGCGCCCGTCAGTGCAGCAGTCCCAGGAAGATCACCAAGGTCATGGTGAGCCCTTACACAGTATTATGAGTTTAATCCACAAGGGGCGGGCACAAGCCATAGCTAACACTGTGGCAGGAAGTTGTCAGTGACCACTTTATGCCAGGAGGCTCAGGATAATGGTCAGCTGGGCTCCCGCAGCGCGGGTTGTTTGCGGACCAGAAGGGGTGGACCACAAGCCCCAGCTAACTCTGTAGCAGGAAGCCGCCCATGACCACTATGCACCAGGAGGCCCGTCTGCGCCCGTCCATGGCCGTATGAGGCTGGGCTGGGACACTCCCTTGGCTCTGTGATCTGTGTTAGTTTGGACAAAGCACTGTAATGTTAACCTAATGTTTTATACTTCCTAATCCTCTCTTCTTGCTATTTCTGGTCACTTTAAGGTTGCTTTAAGCCGCTGAGATATTTTAGACAAGGGGCAGGATTTTTTAATCTGGCTTCATAGGTGGATAGGTCACCTGTAAGGATAAATGTGGGACAGCTAAGACAATTTTAGAGTGTACGTGCTGCAGCAGTAGCAAACACTGGGTTGTCCACAAGAATGGGTAAGAGGAAGCTTAATGTGGGCACATCATGGGGAGCCACAGCTGCTAAATAGGATTCCTTTTTAACTAGGGCAGTAAACGTCCCTAAAATACATTGCCCTTACTGAGAGGCGACTGTTGATGGAATTAATAAACCATTCGGATGAACCTTTATCTGTTGCTGATCCTTTGCTACTGGTGGACACAGTGGGTGTACCATCATCTATAAACCCTAGTTCAGAATCGGTGGACAGTATTGATAATACCCAGGATGGTGCCCTACTTTTCACAGTACCACCAGTAAAAAAGAAGAGGCAGAGTAAAACAAGCATTTACAATGCAACGGTTTCGCCTTTGACAAAGTTACAGCTATTGGCATTGCAAATGACAAATTGTTTATTTATGTGTTGGTTTTGAAAACAGATAAATAAATGGCATTGTCATGTACAATGTCAATAGCCAACACGATCGCACCGGGCACCACAGCGCTATAGCCGAGCAGACCTATCACAGGCTGGCACAATCCCCTCTCGTGGTCGGCGCCACTCTCGATTCTGTCGGCTCCCGTCCTCCTGCACCCAGCAGGTGTGGGTGTGGCTGCTTTCACAAGAGATACAAATCCCCCATCAGCAGAGAGGCTGGGCAGAGCCTCGGGCAGGTTTGCGTGTTTACTCACAAAGCCAGGCAGGAAGGGAGCTTCCGTGGAGCTAGACGAGAACAAAGCCACAGCGGGTCTGTGGCCCAGAGACAATATTGACAAGGCGCCTTTCCCACTCTTAGCAGCACACACACAGGCCCTCCTGGCGACAAGGACGCATGCTTCTGTACCAGGCGGAGGGCGTCCACTCCTCACAGGGGGGCTACGTACTTCATTTGCTCGCCCTATATAAGCACCCATCAAGAGGGCCTGCACATCAACCAAGCTGGTATCCACTCGTTCAGCATGCGGATATGCCCTCTAAATGCACCTTTTCCTCCCAGCGTCCACTCACCGCGCCAGTAAACTAAGGTGGCACCGCTGGTCCGCCTTTCTCTTAATAGCGTCCACTCTCCACGCCGACAGACCACTCACGGACCTCTCAAGCTCTGTGTTCCATGCGTGAGTGGCTCATCTAGAGCAGGTTTTTCTTTGCATCGTGCATTATGGGACTTGCAGTCCTGACTCTACAATGGGATTGGCAGCACTACAAATCCCAGACTGGAAAGAAAAACTGCCGTGAATGACCTTCTCGCGCATTAAACCCCGAGAGTTCTGCTGCTGTCAGGCTGACACCCCAATCTCCCACAGACCCGTACCCCAGACCTCTGAAAGTGTGCTTCTAATATGGGTTACAGAGAAGGTACGCAGCACAGGAGCATCACTACAGGAAAGCACAAACTTCACTGCCACACACGTCCCTTCCTGGCGTACAGCACATTCGTCGCTTATTCGTAGAGCAGAGCAAACGTGGGTTCGGTCGACGCGTTCTTTTCTCAGCAGCAGTCGGTGCTGTGCCCCCGAGGCTTGCAGCAGCTGCAGTAGTCACAGAGTGACACCGCGAGTGTGTGGGAAGAAGCCGAGGCCCAGCTTTCCTTCAGCTGCTGAGTGTTTCCCCAGAGACAAGCAATCTCCATCCTTGGCAGGCCTTCCGAGAGCGTGTCCAACACGCACAACCACTTCCTGTTCCCACATCGCAGACTCGCTTCAGCCCCCGTGTGTGTCTGCACAGAGGACGCCCCTGCCCAGGCCTCGCCCTGTAAACCGGCTCCACTGGGCTTCAAACATGCATGGGACGCCTCACCAGGGTGGGACTGAGAAGAGTGCCCACCCGCGGGAGAACGGTTAGCACTGACCGTCAACACACACTTTGGCGCGTTCTGCAGGGAGACTTCACGCATTGTTTTGTTGTTTGTTTGCGGTTTATTTATAAAGTGCGGCTACGCATCAGACGCCTCATCGCAGCGCTCAACACAAATGACAAGACATTACTGTGAGCCAGAATAGTTATACAAAGCAGATCATAAAAAAAACTTCACTAACAGGACAAGAGTCAACAAATCAGCAATACGAACACAGGACAGTAAACTACCGAAGCCTGAAAGGCGTGTGTCCCTATTGTGCGCACATGCAAATGTACAGTGAATGACTGCAGAGGAAGGAGTGCATAGTGCGCTCACTCCGGTACCCAGCTGACATAAAAAAAAGTCAGGTCCCGGGCCGGCAGCTAATCACAGCGCGGCCCGGGAAATGACGTCACGGGGGTGTCCCGGGCCGGCAGCCAATCACAGCGCGGCCCGGGAATGACGTCACGGGGGTGTCCCGGGCCGGCAGCCAATCACAGCGCGGCCCGAGACAAAGGGGCGGGGCTTAAAAAAAGCCCGAGAAACGCCCCCGAATCGCGTTTTCCCCGAGAAAGCGTGATTGACAGCCTCTGTCTCCCAATGGCTAGCCTCCATTTATGGAGCTAGCCAATGAGAGACAGAGGCGGGTCATCGATCACATATACATCTCAAGAGGTTTTTTAGCGCATGCGCACTACGTGCGCACTTGCAGGCAAAACCTAAAAATCCGACATCTTCACAAAGGACTCTTCTATTCAGACCTAGTTTTGTTAGACCCAGAATCCAGAGAAGAACTACATAGGTGGCTGACACATTTAGACGCCTGGAACAGAAGAACAATTTTTTCAAGGCACCCCAGATCTTGTCTTAGAAACTGATGCAAGCCGGACGTGTTGGGGTGCAAGATGTGGTCAATTCTCAAATGGAGGTACATGGTCTATGAAGGAGTCCTTCTTGAATACCAATAGCTTAGATATGATTGCAGGATCCTTGGCCATCTGGTTCTTTACAAACGTAAGTAAGCTGAACTATCCTTCTGCAAATGGAAAATCTGACAGCAGTCAGATATATCAGACACTTTGGGGGTACAAAGTCCAAGAGTCTAACACATCTCGCCAAACATCTTTGGGAGCATTTTTTTCAACAAAATCTGTCAGTCAGAGCAGTTTATCTCCTATGAAAATTAAACGTTGAAGCAGACGGGTATTCCAGAACACCTCCATGATTCAAGCAATTGAAAACTGCATCCTGCAGTGTTCAATCATCTTTCTTCCATCTTCAGCAATATTTCAATAGATCTTTTGGCCTCTCATTTCAATTCCCAACTTCCTTCCTTTTTGAGTTGGAAAACAGACCCACAAGCTCTGGCTACAGACGCTTTTCTTCCATCATGGCCATAGACTCTTCTCTATGCCACCCCCTCTTTTAATTGCACAAGTTCTAGCTCAGACATACAGACAGTTTATTGCTCTGGTCCTAATAACTTTCAGCAAGCGTAACCTTGTCATCCGACTCTATTGGAGATGGTTTCAGACTTCCCTGTTTGGATTCCTCATTTTTCCAACTTATTGCTCAACCCTCTGAGTCATCCACCTGATTCTAGAAAGTTCCCTTTTTCTGATCGCCTTGAGGATTTTAGGTCATCCTGGAGAACCCCAGGAATTTCTGAAGAAGCTATCAAACTTATTCAACAATCTTGGGCCCTTGGTACTTCAACGGTTTACAGGTCAGCCTTGCTCTCCTGGTGTACCCGGTGTATGGAAAGGAATTCAGATCCCTTTTCAGTGGATTTAACTCTGGTATTTAATTTCCTAGTCTCGCTATCTACTCATGGCAAAGCATATTGTACCATCAACAGTTAAAGATCAGCTATTTCAGCTGAACATCAATGAGTGAATGGGTGACCCATTGGAGAACGTCCTTTGATTTGTCAACTTTTAAAGGGACTAAATGTGTTAAATTTCCTATTCCTAAATATAATATATTGTGGGATGTCAATTTGGTGCTCAAATTGTATATTTCATGCCAAGACAATGCATCTCTCCACCTCAAAAGCAACGTTTTGCAAAATTGACAATACTTTATGTTTAATTTCATTAAAACGTGTTTCAGATATCAAAGCATTAGATGTGTCTTCTTTCCATTGCTCTGCCCTTGGTATTTCATTTCAGGTTCACAAAGTTGTGTAAAGAAAACCGTTTAAAAATGTGTGTTACACCCACTGAAGATTTGAGATCTCCCTCTTCTACTCAATTGCTCATTTCTTTAAAAAAAAAACATAAACCTGTTTCCTCTCCCCCTTAGCCTGTAGGGTCAAATGGATCATGTCTTTACCTCGAATTAACATTGATACTTTTAGTGCTTTCTGTGCAGGTGCTAGTTTACACGACATTCTCAAATCTGCAGATTGGTCCAATCAAAATACCTTTAGAACTTTTTATTGTAAACCAATTCCTCATGTTTTTTATTATGTTATTGCAGTGTTTTGAACATATGAGCCTACGGTCTTGTAATAAAGGTGGGATTTTCCAAGCTGGATCGCTTTGACGCTGCTCATGTCCCTTCGGACTGTTTTACAGACGTGTTCATTATGTGGCTTACGTATTATTATGTTCTTTGATTATTTCTATACCTCATTGATTGACTTACTACAAGAAAAGAAGATTTGTTCTCAGTGAAGATAGTTATCGGGTTACTCCACGTCCTATTAGGTGTTTCTATTGTGCTGTCATTTAGTAGTTGTAATGTTTTGGTTTTCTGAGAAACAGTGTCTTGCTTGGCTGCGTTTCAAACAAAGCAAGAAAAGACTGCATACTACTTACTATCCGTGTCTTAAATAAAAGCTAGCTTTTCTGACACCAAGCCTCTACTCTCGGACTTGAGATGGGAACTCCTGTAAAGATCCCATAATTTCTTGCCTTCCGGCAGGCTTCTCCAGACCTCTTCCGACATTAATTTAAACGAGGGACTTTTGTTGTACGAGCGAGGGTTGAGCGGATTTAACAGACACGGAAATCAAGCCAATTAAATTGTAGGTTACAAATTCACCTGACCCAAATCTCCTAAAAAGTGACAGTTGAGTTGTGTGCTGGATTCAAACTCTAGCACTACTGTTGAGTTTTTTCAGTTCCGCCCTAGCATGTTATCAGGGGCGTAGCTAGAGCTTCTGGCGCCCGGGGCTATCCCCCAGATTGCCGCCCATGGCAGGTAGGGGGGGCGCGGGGGAAAAAGACGGCGACAGTATAAAAATATACATAAAAAAATGGAACGACGAATCGGTCAGTGCACACACACCCACACCCTTCTGTGGCATGAATCGTAACCTAGACAAGTTCCTACTGTATAGGTAGCCTGGAGGGAGAGGTAAAAATTAAATGTCACTTACTTAGATTAGGGCAGGATAGAGTCAGTCAACCGAACCATCCTGGTCCACTCGTGGCGTCATCCTGAAGGTGGCAGCTACTAACTCGAGGACAGTCACAGGATTTAAGGCTGGGGCCGGGGCTTGTGGCAACAGACAGTGCAGTAAGTGCACACAGAGTGACACAGGCCAGCCAACCAGCCCAGTGCACGTGTGCGTGAGATTAACCAACCAGTGCCAGATAGTAGCAAAGCGCAACTAGAGCCAAATTTCAAGGGGGGGTGGCTAAGAAAAAATTCTAATTCTTCAAGCAATAGGCAGAGTGGAGATGCAGGGGCTCTAAGAAGGGGTAAAAAAAACAAAGCCTCATTAGCAAGCAATGGTCTTTTAAAGACCTGTGAAGTACTGGGCTACAGCTGTGTGTGTGCCAGGGAAGCTGTCACAGCCTGGGCTGCCACACACGACGGGGGGCTGAAGCACTTTGACCCCAATGGAACTTGTGCGCCTGGGACAGTCAGCAGTAGACAGACACTCAGACTGCCTAGCAGTTGTGCACAACAGACAACACTGCACACTAGTCACTCTCAAGTATGGAGGGGTCTGCTAGTCTCCACTCTCCGACCCTGATAATGACCTTCATATCACCGTGTGTGAGACTGTGGGGCACTCAGAGGGAGGGGCTGCGGCCTAGCTCAGGCCGTGGGAAACACACTCACCAACCAAGCTCTAGTCATTGGGCAGGCTGCAGCCAGCAGCACTGACTGCGGAGCACACAGTGCAACTCAAGAATCCTTATGCACATTAGGCAGCCAGGCTGCAGGCAAGGGCCAGGCCTGGCGTCGAGGACGAGGCACACAATCTTGTCATGTATAGGTATGCCGAAGGACTAAAGAGAAGTTGTTTCTTGAACTTGTGTGTGTCGCTTTAATACATTATTTTGCATCACGGGATAGGCATTGGCTCAAAATGATAGAATTTTAATATTACGCCCCCCACCGCGCCGCCCACGCAGCACTGTCATGAACGACCGGCTCAGACAGTTTGTAAAGTGAACTCTATAGATGTCCCCTATGATGCATGTGTGCCGCCACAATTGTCTGGTAAACCACAGTAAGAAGTGATGTTGAATAGCACACACCCAGAACTGAAGCCCTTCAAAGTTCAAAGTGGTCTCAGATTTGACACTTACAAAAGTGTGGTATTCGAGGTGCAACCCATTCCTCCCACAATTCGCATGCAAACGAACATTCTCCCGAGCACATAACCGAGCAATGCAGTCGAAGATAAATTAGTCTGATTTTTCCGAAAACTGCTCTACATTTAAAACTGATGAAAGCATGTAGAGCAGTCATTGTGGCACATTAGTAATAAAAAGCAAGTGTCTATATTTGTTCTAAACTGCTTTATAGCTGTGATACTTTGATAATAAAAAAGTGGTGCCAAATGAAGGAGATTTTATGAAGATCTTGTTTCCGAAGAAATGCATTAAATTAGTAGTTTCTGAATACAGTGAGGGAAGTGTTCTATCTCTCTGTAACATGCTTCGACAAATTGAAGCCACTCTGCATGATATTCTAAGTGATTGCATACATCAGAGCTTGTGCGCGGATTCCGCCGCAGTGGCCGCCACTCTTTCCAAGCACAGACACAGCATTACGCAGATAAAAAAAAGTCTACTTGTGGGGATATTAAATGTGAATGTACACTGGAACTTTGATACACAAAATGCAGGAAGGCTCCTCCACCCCACTCCCCGCTCCACCTCCCCCAGCAACAGCTACAGCCATGTCGCAGACCGTGGGGCGCAGGTCTAGGTTCTAACAATAATAGCGTAGCTGCGTAGTAAAGTGATTTGAGTGAGACTGGGCGGGCGGGGGCACTCAGAGGGAATGGGTGCGCCGGGAGTGACACTCACCGACAACACCAAGCTGTTCTACTCCACGGCGTCGTCGTTGGGCGGGCAGGTAGGCAGCAAGCAACTCAGCAAGTCTTATGCCCAGCAGCACAGCGCCCAGGGGTAGGCAGGGGCCAGGTCCGGAGCCAATGAACTGCATTTGACCCTGGCTCAACCCGTCCCGCAGGCCTAATAATCACTGGCGGTCAAATTGTTCCTGAAGCAGCTAGAGCTGCCTGCGAGCAGTTACGCCCAAGCCTGCCGGAAGCCTGGAAACGCAGCATTCCCGCTTGCACTTCAAACACATGTGCTGCGCCGCCCCAAAATTGTGCCGCCTGGGGCGGACCGCCCCCCTCGCCCCCCCCCTAGCTACGCGGGTGCATGTTATAAAGTACACAGCATTGTTTTTTTTGCTTAAACCAAAGCTCTCCGTGGTATGTTTGCTATCTGCGGGGGGTTTGTATTTTTTAGATACTCCCTGCCGTGACTCGGGAGTTAGCGATACGCAGGTGTTTCCCGGCAGTGGGCTGTGCATTTAAGGAGAGCGTTTCTCGCTAGTAAAGATAGCTGCTACAGTGATAATGGCTGAAGCCCCGTGAGCCCAAAGAGTTCTATCCTTATCACTGAAGTGTGTCACTCTGCGCTTCTCTGAGACGCGTCTCTGCCCATCCCATTTTCTGTCGTTTATTTTACATTAGTGTCTTAAGTATGAGACCAGATTCTATCTTTAACCCTTTTTTTTTTTTTTTTGCAAAACGTATGTGTCTATTCATTTAGCCGAATTCAAGGGGAGGCCGGCCTTGGCCGGGTGACCGCGATAGCAAACAAGTCAGGTCCCGGGCCGCGCTGTGATTGGCTGACGTCACGGGGGTGTCCCGGGCCGGCAGCCAATCACAGCGCGGCCCGGGAATGACGTCACGGGGGTGTCCCGGGCCGGCAGCCAATCGCAGCGCGGCCCGGGACAAAGGGGCGGGGCTTAAAAAAAGCACCAGAAACGCCCCCGAATCGCGTTTTCGAGAGAAAACGCGATTGACAGCCTCTGCCTCCCAATGGCTAGCCTCCATTTATGGAGCTAGCCAATTGGAAACAGAGGCTGTCCTAACCTCACTATTAAAAACAACAGATTTCGATCTGGGAGGGGCTTCGCCCCTCGCCAGGTTACGAAACCTAAAAAGCTGATCAGATACTAGAGAAGATTACCTGTCTGTTAATAACTGACCAGTTGAACTTGGCTGTGGAAAAATTGATTCCCAAATTTGAATCTGCGTTACAACCAGTCTTGGCCCCTATCATATTACGGATTGCAGGAATAGAAGCTGCACCAATGCAAATTAAGCAGTCCATCAGTACCCTCCCTAAGAACTCTGAGGCTGGAGTGTTGGTGGGAGGTGTGGGTTTGTTCACGCTGCCGCATCTGTAACTGTGGTAACCTATAGTGAGGGCAGAGAGCCCATAAGGTGCAATAATGCCTCACAAACTGGACATGTAGATAAACGACCTGCTCAAAGAGGGCTCCATTCCAATAGGAGTTGGGGCTCATCGGAAATTGCAGGAACAATGGGGGTGGTGAGGGCTCAGTAGCTCAGAGGCACCCCATGGACCAGAGGACAGATGCTCATATTGTTCCTCCAATTAGAGGACCTATTGGATCTGTTGGTGAGGGGACCTACTCACTGGAGACATCCTCGTTGGCTATAGGGGAAAGGGCTCATTTAAATTTGCCATCTGATTCTGCTCCTTTGGTGGCCATTTTGATGGGTGTTCCTCCCATTAAGCAGTGTAAAATCGAGTCCATGACAGACGTGTTGTATAAGGTTATCACCTGGTGCAACAACATAGTAGTAAATGGACACTATATATCTCCTCATATCATCGTGGCCAGAAGAGTAAGCTGGGTTGGCTCTAACATAAAAAAGGATAGGGAAGGCGACTGTATTATTGTTAACTTTAGACACCATGCCCACACTAGAGCTATGGTTAATAGTCACTACAGGAAAGATAATAAGAGTAATAATAATCTTTATTCAGAGGTAATCACATCCATAAAAAATACTATAATAAAAACACATTCATCAATGCAGCTGAGTAACAATCTAGGCGATGTGCAAAAAACGCTGAATCCATTCACCGATTAACACATCTAGTATTTCTAGATCTAAGTGCTGCTCTTAAAAGATTAAAAACTGCAAAGAGCATATAATCATTGGGCGGCAGCTGCAGATACATCAAGGCAACCAAGGCTTGTCTACAAAGTATCACTTTTAAAAGGGGTTTAAGATATATTCTCCTAGGGTGAGTAAAATATATACATAAAAGTACAAAATGTAAGGTATCCTGTGGAGATCTATTGTCGCAGCAACAGGGGCTTCTCATCTCATTGCATAAAACAAAACCAGCTGGCAAAGCTAAAAGATGGTGGAGCTGGTTAAATCTAAAATGAGTTTTTAAAAATCTTTCAGAAGTGTTTCTTAAAATGCGTAGATAATTCTCCATGCCCTGTACTGATTTTAGAAGAGCATGCCTCCTCACCGCTGGCTTATTGAGCTAGGTGTTTTCACGGGAGGCTGTGGTATGTTTAAAAAATAGCTCCTTCACTATTCTTAGGTCTTGCGGCTTCACTGAATCAGGCTTTAAGAAAATAGTTGCCCTGCCCAGAGTTAGAAACGTTTCTTTAATATAACGTAATCAAGGGATTTTTAGTGCATGGTCTAATGATAAGCAATCTGAGACAATCAAACGGTTAAAGCCAGCATATTATTAGACCAGATTTTCACCCTACCGGTCAGGTGTTTTACTGACACCATATCAGCTATGTAAGTGAATCCTGGTTCCTCATGCACAGAAAATGAAGGAGTACCCTGGGATACTTTCAGAATACGTTTCTGGAACTTATTCTCTGTGTTCTGAAGGTTGCAATATAGCCCCAAACCTTGCTTCCGTACAGGGCCTTGGACATACAGAAGGACTGATAAAGCTTTATGATCACACCCAGGGTCCAGGCACCTAGTCTATGGGCATAGCTAGCAATGGCTCCCATGGATTTGTTCATATCTCCAACCTTCCCCTCTAGTTATAGTTTCCAGTTCAACTTTTCATCAAATAAAATTCTAAAACAATGGAAAGCTAGAACCTTGGCTAGAATCTGGGCACCTGCTTTCAATGTCTTAAAGAGGGTCTCCCGAAGGCCAACTTCCAAAACATGCGACATTGTGAAGTTGGCCGACAAATCCAATCCGCTCATGAAGGCAACAAATCCTTCAATCAAAGCCTGTAGGCTCCTCACGATGCGTGCCATCAACACAGTATCATCAGCATATAAAAGAACTGGAATTGCTGTCTTACCCACTCGGGGACAGTCTATCTGCAAGGATGTCAAGCCCACCTCTAGCAGTTAAAATATAAGTTAAATAAAAAGGGGCTAACATGTACCCCTGACCTACCCCCGTGGTACAGTTAAAATGATCACTGGATCCCACACCCTGTGAGTGTCTAACTGCGACTGTAGTCTGGGCATAGAGGGTCCTTAGTAGATTTACAATGGCGGGCTCAGCCCTCATGGAATCAAGTAGGGCCCTTAGTTTAATGTGGTTCACCAAGTCAAAAGCCGTGATGAGATCCATGATACCCAAAAGAGGGCACCAGGTTGAGCAACCATGTATTTAGCAATTATTAAAGAAAGATTCAGGCATTGCTTCGTGGTTGACTTTCCCACTCAAAAGCTGTACTGCACATCAGTAATGATGTTATTAGACACGGTCCAATCAGAAAGTCCATTAAGTAAGACCCTCCCCAGGACTTTGAATGAGGAGTCAATGAGAGAGATTCGGCAGTAACAGTGAGGATTATTCTTATCCCCCTTCTTAAAGATCGTCATGATGATGGCTTTAGACCGCAAGGTGGCAACCTGTTCCTTACAGTAGCATTTAACACCCTCATCAAAACTGGTGCCCATACATCATTATTATCCCCGAAAAGGTCCGGGGAACCCCGTCAGGACTGGAGGCCTTACTCCGGGCTAGTATCTCAATGCCTACCCGCACTTCATCCAAGGTGAGGATTATGGGACTTGTTGGATTTGGGCCTTTTTGCAAAGTCATCCCTGTTTTTTTTTACTTCCTCCTGTATTTTTCTGACCTGTTGTTGGTTGTTTTATGACTCTGGGCACTTTACCACATCTGATCAGTGCTAACGTGCATATGCTCTCTTTTGTAAATTGTTGTAATGAATTAGTGACTCCATGATTGGTTATTTGATTTACTTGTCAGACCCTAACACAGTGAACCATGTGTGCCCAGGACCTTTAAATCAAATGCTGCTGGTGGGCTTGCAGCACCGATTGTGCCACCCACGGAAGCAGCTTGTAAAATGTGGCTCAGGCCTGCCATTGCAGAGCCTGTGTGCAGTCTGGGACTGCCATGTTGACTTGGCAAGTGCACATAATTGCCAATCCCTAAACCTTCCCTCTTCTATATGTTAGTCACCCCCAAGGTAGGCCCAAGGTACACCTGTGGGCAGGGTGCATTGTGTGTGAAAGGTACGACATGAACTGATGTGTGTGTCATGTCCTGATAGTGAATTACCACCAATTTTGTTTTTCACTACTGCAAGGCTACCTGTTCCCATAGGCCAGAATGGGCAGTTTCATTATAGCCTCGTATAATCCTAACTGACCAAGAGAACTAGGTAGAAAATGAGCCTGAACTCAGAATGTTAAAATGCATCTTTTAGTGAGGGTGACTTTTACATTCTGTGTTTGAAATTCCACTTTTAGAAAGTAGGTATTTTCTTGGCTAACCATCCATATGTCTTTGCTAGGTTTGTGGATTCCATGTCTGGTTTGTGAGTGACAGGGGGCTGGAGAGGGCCTTGGCTCCAGCAGTCTGATGAGTCAGGGCTGGGCTGAATAGGACCTGGGTTAAATAGAGAGTAGGGGGGGGAGACTTCCTTTCACTTGCATGAGCCTTCATAGAAAAGAGAGTAGGGGGAGGAAATTTCCTTTCAGCTACCTGAGCCAGGTCTGTTTTCAACAATGCTGTCTCCACCTCCTGCCAGGTGAAGTACTGGGTTTTCAGAACCGGTACTAAACCGGTAACCCAGCGTGCCAGGGACAACACCCTAAGACTTCGGGCTCTTCCTGTTCCAGACCACAGAAACACAGAGTCTTCTAGGTGAAGTCAAAGATCGAATTTATTGGCTGCAACCAAGTAACAGGCGTCCTAGAAGTACAACACGGTGTATATTCTCAGGAGACTGCTCACCTTACAAAGCCAGCCTTCTCTTTTTATACAAAATATTACGCTTTAGGCAAACATTCTTTGTTTTACAGTTGACCATTCACATATTTTCACTACAAAGAAAATGCAGAGTCATGATGACAAGCCCACATTTCAGTTTGTCCAGCCCACAATTAATTACCCAGCAAGGCCCAGAACTTCCATCAGATATCGGTGGACCCCCAATAAAAACGGGCACCTCCTCCTCGTAAAGCAAGCCATAAAGTAGGAAACAGCAACAGGTGTGTGTAAGATTAGGCATGGTTCGTGTGCGCTGAAAGGTTTATGGCATGTTGCGCCTTGATGCTATCTCGTTCGGCCACTGGGAGAGGAACTGACCGAACAGGTTTGCCCTTGGGCAGTGGACTCAGCTCGTCCAGGTCACAGGGAAGTCAGCAAAGGTGTACGTGTCCTTCAAAAGCGTGTTCTGTCCTTAGTCATTGGCCTATGTGAGGGCAACTCACAAAATGGCTGCCGTACACAAAATGGAACCCGAGGGTTCAGGACGAAAACTATGATTTCAAGGTGATTTCGTCATTCGATCATGACGAAAATACTCGTGGATAGTATACTCGCCATTCTCGGTCTATTGATACCAAAATCGTCATGATACGACGATTTTTATGACATGGGTCCAGAATTTTCAGTACCACACAGGAAGCTGAACCAAGGAGGACAGAACTGGTTTTGACTATGTACAGACACTCTCTGCCGTCACAGAACAAATAATTCAGTAGTATAAATATTGGGGCCCGGACCCCAGAACTTTAGATCACTTTTGGGAATCAAGACAAACCTTTGCCAAGGAGAAGAACCGGACAAGCTGAAGGAATATTACTGCCCCTGTGCTGCTCGCTGTTGGGCTTGGGGTTGGCATGCAGTGGTTACTTTATTGCCAAGGAAAGGAGAAAAGGGCTTTGCTGTGTTTACTTTATCATCTTGAGGAAGATCTCCAGGGGCTTGTGACTGAGCTTGCCTCTTGTTCTGAAGTCTCAAGGACACAAAGACTTCACTGTCAGCTCCCCCTGAATTTCCTTGCTGGGAATTCTACCTGCAGAGAGGTGCCTGCTTTTTTTTAAGGACCTATAGAGTCTGCGTGTTGCTGGGAGCTGGAAGCACGACGCAACGAGGAAGAAGCGTGTTGCCGCCCCAGCAGTTGCTGCCGCATCGCCGAAGAAGCATGTTGCATCACCAGAGAAGTGTGCTGCCGCCGCAGAGGTCGCCACCACATCACCGGAGAAGCGTGTCGCAGGACCTGTCGCGGCTCAAGAACATCGATTTCGCCGCACGGCCATCGGGCGTGCATGCATCGCATCCACCTTTTCACATCGCAGCAAAACCCCCATTTTTTCGCATCGCACCGGATTGTCGCATCACATCGAGGCGCCATCTTGTCGCATTGTAACCGGAATGCAGTAAGAAACAGACGCTTCGCATCCTCTCCGGTAAGTTACAGACGCATCGCCTCCCCTGCACTGCAGTGAGGAAGAGGTGCGCTGCCACCCCGGAAGCAAGGAACTGATGCACCACCTTCCTTGTGACCCTTTTGTTTGTTTTGCATTACGCATCCAAGGTACTTTGAGACTAAAGTGTCACATTTACCATCTACATTGACTAAGCTATTTCTACCATTTGAAAGTCTTATTTTTGAATACTGTATTGTGAATTTTTGTCGTTTGGTCTTGTGTTAACTCTAGTTTAAGATTACTTATGTTTCTAAACTGGTGTGGTGTCCATTTGTAGTGTTTTCACTGTATTACTGTATGTGTTCATAAATGCTTTACACACTGCCTCTGTCTGCTTGTGCCAAGCTACCAAGGGGGTGAGCAGGGGTTATTCAGGAGTATATCCCCTTTTCCTTGACTAGAAGCAAGGGTCCCTATTTGAACCAGGTGTATACCATTACCAACTAGAGATCCCCATTTCTAACAGGAATGTCCATTTGGGGTAGCCTTGTCTCATTGAGGGAGCTCTCACATTGTCTGAAATTATATACCCCTTCATAGTACGCAATCCATTCTTCCGGGGTGATGTGTTGACATAAGGCGAGTTTCAGTGATTTAGAAAAACTGGGTCTGTTTATTACTTGCAAAAATAAAGTGTTATCCCACTGCTCAATTGGGTGGGTTAATTCTTCCCATGCCTGTCCCTGTAGTTTTCACCTCCGGTCCTTAAGGGCCACCTTGTAGTTTATGTGGTAATCAGTCACCCTATCTCTGTCCATAGAGGTCTCCCCAGGTCAGTTAAGGATAATGAGCCCACTGATAAATTTGGATGCTTCATTTGGTTAACCACCCTATTAAACACTAGTGTCAGGGGGTTGTGATTGCTATAGGGACTATGTAAAATCTTAAAACAGAGTGAGGACCACCCCAGCAAGGCGGAAACAAGCATATAATCTATTTATTTATTTGTAAAGTTTTATATAGTGCTGGCTAGACCCGTAGGTATCATATCGCTTTACATGAGGATCAGCAAGTTAAAGATTACATAATTACTTCAGTTACAGATTCCAAGTATAGACATAATAGAAAGATAGAGGGAGGGAAACATAATGGGGAGGTGAGGAAAACAATGTCAGATGTCTGACTGGGTAGGTGATGGCCGAGTGGTGAATCAGGGCCAAACTCCTCTAAAGCTGCATAGGACAGCTCACCGGGCATCGGCCAAGGTTGTTCGTACTCCACTGTGAGAATAGACAGTCGAAAAACATGCTATTACACAATAACATAAGTTAGTTTCACGTTACATAGCAAAGACATTGTCTTATGTGGAATGGAAGGTAGAGGGGGAAAGCAGGTAGCATCAGGCAGACCAGAGGGGGGAACGGACTTCAGGGGAAACAAGCAGTCAAAGTGAAAGATAGACAAGACCGTGAAGCACAGTTAAGAACAATTTCCGATGTCCGGCTGGGTAGGTGACAGCCGAGGGGGTAAACCATAGCCAGACTCCTTTATAGCTGCATAGGACAGCTCCACCGGGCATCGGCCAAGGTTGTTCCAACTCCGCAGTGAGAGCAGACAGTAGAAAAACATGAGATTACACGATAACATAGGTTATTTTCGGATTACATAGCAAAGACGTCTTATGTAGAATGGAAGGTAGAGGGAGAAAGGTAAACAGGGGAAAAGGAATGCAGATCGCGTCAGGCAGACCAGTGGGGGGAAGGGACTTCAGGGGAAACAAGCAGTCAAAGTGGAAGATAGACAAGACCGCAAAGCACTGTTAAAAACAATGTCTGGCTGGGTAGCTGACGGCCGAGGGGGTGAACCATGGCCATACTCCTCTATAGCTAAATCGAACAGCTCCACTGGGTAACGGCCAATGGTACTCAGGTTCAGCGGTAATTACAAACAGATTTGGTTTTTCACCCATGGGGCATCATCACAGTTCAATCGAAGGCATCGGTCCTGGTGTAATTTGGAAACACCCTCCGCTTCATCCTACCCCTAGCCAAAGTCTGTAGATTATGGGACAACCCATTGTTCTTGGCTTCAGTCTCTAGATCTAGGATCAAGGTCAGTACGTGGGGGAGCCCCACCACGCGTCCTGGCTGGAAGCGCCCGAGCCAGAAGTAGTCCGTGTGTCCAGGTCATGCCACCGAGTTATTGCGCCCTCAGGAGTTCCACACTTGGGCACCATTCCATTTATGCTGCTTTTATTCTGGGGCATAAGGGCTGTGTTGTAGGCCTTTCTCTCTTGGGCGGGCAGCCCACCTCCGCTTTGCGGCCCCTTCGTGTAGGCCGATGCTGAATAGTGGCTGTCAGGCATGAGCCCAGTCAATTATGGTCTTACCAAGTTCAGCCTGAGGCAGCCATCATAGGGTCTGGCTTGTGGTATACCTTTGATTGTGGCAGCGCGATGTGCATCAACCTTTTCATCTTGCACTTAAGGATGAGATGCTTCAGATCTCTGGCTTTCTAGGTCTGTCCCCCAGACTAGTAGCCAGTGTATATTAATTGTTCCCCTATCGTGAGCGAGACCTCCGCCTGGACGCCATCTTGAGGTCAGGCGCCACTTCCAGCCTTACACCCAGCTTAGGACTCATATAAGTCCGCTCCGCCTTATTTACCGGGCCCCGCTCACCTCCTTAGCGTGTTGAGTCAGGCAAGGTCCCACAATGTCGTGAAGCTCTGCTCTGGGGCCGCGCGCCTCTCAGCCGCGTGTTCACTGCATTGCAGGGGGAGCCTCTCGGCGGAGTCACCACTATCCTCCTACCGGACCCCTGTTCGGATTCCTTCACCTATACCTTGTCTCCGGTCTCGCAGTGGCGGCTGAGGCTTACATGCACTCCTGATGCCTTCAAGGAAGGATAGGCGGTGCCATCTTGGACTTGCGCTCCGCTCTGCATCCCGTCATGGATCAGCTCCTGCACCTTTATGTCCAGCACTGTTTTCAGCATAATGCTGTACAAGAAGGCAGCCAAAAAACTAACTAAACCAAGGTGCATAGATAGCGAGGCATGCAGCCGGAGAGCCACAAAAGCGGATTGCTGCGTGGTCTAATCCTGAAGAATGAGGCATAAAGACACTTACCGCTCCTGGCGAGCAGCGTGCTCCACTCTATTGTACTAACTGGAGATCAGAGATGTAGTGCATTGTGTCTCTGGTTCTGTTTCCTGCAGCCCACACCTCAACGCTGTATCGATCACCGATATTGTGGCTCAGCACGGTGTCTCAATAAAGTTATATGCGTCGCAGCTTCACAATTTTCTTTCGCGGTATACTAGGCGCCGCCTGTAACCAATACGGGTCATAAAATGAGGAAGGACCAGGTTGCTGGATGTCTGTAGGCCCTGAAGAGTGCTGCACTCACCCGCTCATCGAGCACGCACAGGGGAGCTGATGGCTGATAAGCGTTGGTAGAGTTTGTCGCTCGTTCAGAGCGCTCTGGTCAACACCATCTTGGTTTGCCGGGTGCTCTCAGATCTCATTGGCTGCAAAGTCAGTTTTAAACATTTACAGGCTCATCACTTAGTTCATTTTGGTGTCGGTCTATAGCGCCAATGTTCCGATGACTTTTTCCATAGAACTGGCATGATTGCCGGTGCCGGCTGCGGTCTTAATTGCCCGATTTACGTTCCTGACCACCGGAGCTGCACTAGCGTGCGGCCATCTTTCTGCACGCTCCTGTCCAACCTTCAGTCAATAATTGTCACGTGACCCCACCGTTATAGGTTGGAGGAATAACAGTATTAAAAGGGTCCGGTCTCTTATCTATAGAGAAAACTAGATTATGAGCGTATAGGAGATATTCACTTCAGACCCTTCTGTGGGGTGCTCTATATGCAAACCTTCCCTAATCAAACATGTTTGTGCACTTTGCTGAGGTTTTAATGAAGTAAGGCAGGGGTGGCAGTTAAAAGTCTCCAGCTAAAATTAAATTGTCAAGATAGATGCCCTTTCCCTGCAGCAAGTCTAGGACCCCTCCCAGCCATATTAGACTTCAAGGCCCCAACCTTCCCTTTTTAGAGTTATAAAAATGTACTATGGTCAGGCAAAGCAATCTTCCCACCACTAATTTGATGTCCTGGATCACTCTAGAATCCCATTTCAGTTGCTTCACCAACCCACCAAGATCAAGAGCCACAAGGATAACAAGACCTCTGATGGAGCAAGGTTTCACACGTAAAGTGACTTGCTTGTACTCAACCCTCTCGAAATAATATTAATGTACTAACTATCATGTTTTGTCTTATTAATATTGCATTACATGACATATTAGGCATCTAGGGGACGCTTGTCTATGTGCTTTTACTAACTATAATCCGCTCGCATTAAAAGGGATGCTGCTACGCAGGATTTTCTACTGCGCATGCGTCTGTCATGCTCACGTGACATGCTTGGTGGGAAAACATTTGCTTCAGCGCACTAGAACTAAGATGGCTGTTCTATGTCCTAACGTGCAAGAAGCTTGCATCTCTGCTTTGCTAAGCTGTTTGTTTTTGCTTAATATCTAATGCAATAGTTTAAAATAAAATAGTGGAATAGAGTAGAAAGAAGTGGTTTACAGTGCATTCATTTATTCTGTATCTCTAAAACTGTTTCTTTTCTATTTTTACATGTTACGAATTTTGGGCCTAAATACTCTGTTGAACTCCATCTTTGGAGAAACTGCGCCTGTGCGACAAACGTCTTGAGCCACTGAAGCTGTAGCCTTGAATTCAAGGCAATCAGACATGGCTGACAAGAACTATGGGAAGAGTGAACTCCTTACCCTGCCAGAGGAAGCTGAATTGAATAAAATTTGTTTTTATATCTTATTGTTACTTTTCACTACCGGGCGGAACAAAAGTACATGGGAAGATAAAGTTATGGAAGGGAACATTTTGAATATATGATTGACAAGTTACCTCATCGTAATATGGTGTGATGACTACTCCTCGTTCTTTGTCCAATAAAAATGTTGGATTCACACATTTGCAACATTTGGGGGTGGTACACTGACCTGAAAAATAGTTTACCTAGGGTAGGCTTAGTTAGTTAGATTGTCCTACTTGTCCGAATAGCTGACCTGTCACTGACCCAACGCACTCAATAGGTGATCGGGAGCAGAGTTGCTGGTGGAGCACTCTATCAGAAGATTCGATTCGATAACCAAATCGGGGTTCTGGGAAGGAGATCGATGACCCAATCGGGATTCGACTGTTAGCTGCAGGGAGGGCTTACAACGCTGGCGTTATGCACTTTAGCTGTGGTGCTGGTCTTAGCCTGTGGTGGTCCTGTCCTGATTCAATTTGGCCCGTAACCTGTCCTGATTCTGATCTCACCTGTTCTTTCCTGCTGGCACCTGTACTTTGGGATTCTTATTCCTTGACTCATCCCGTAGCCAGGGTTGGTCACCACAGCGTTCTAGGTAACTATAAAGTGTGGGTTTGGGGGGGCGTGGCCACTCTAGAATCCCATTTCAGTTGCTTCACCGACCCACCAAGATCAAGAGCCACAAGAATAACAAGACCTCTGATGGAGCAAGGTTTCACACGTAAAGTGACTTGCTTGTACTCAACCCTCTCGAAATAATATTAATGTACTAACTAACATGTTTTGTCTTATTAATATTGCATTACATGACATATTAGGCATCTAGGGGAAGCTTGTCTATGTGCTTTTACTAACTATAATCCGCTCGCATTAAAAGGGATGCTGCTACGCAGGATTTTCTACTGCGCATGCGTCTGTCCTGCTCACGTGACATGCTTGGTGGGAAAACATTTGCTTCTGCGCACTAGAACTAAGATGGCTGTTCTATGTCCTAACGTGCAAGAAGCTTGCATCGCTGCTTTGCTAAGCTGTTTGTTTTTGCTTAATATCTAATGCAATAGTTTAAAATAAAATAGTGGGAATAGAGTAGAAAGAAGTGGTATACAGTGCATTCATTTATTCTGTGTCTCTAAAACTGTTTCTTTTCTATTGTTACATGTTACGAATTTTGGGCCTAAATACTCTGTTGTACTCCATCTTTGGAGAAACTGCGCCTGTGCGACAAACGTCTTGAGCCACTGAAGCTGTAGCCTTGAATTCAAGCCAATCAGACATGGATGGCAAGAACTATGGGAAGAGTGAACTCCTTACCCTGCCAGAGGAAGCTGAATTGAATAAAATGTGTTTTATATCTTATTGTTTGTTTTCACTACCGGGCGGAATAAAAGTACATGGGAAGATAAAGTTATGGAAGGGAACATTTTGAATATATGATTGACAAGTTACCTCATCGTAATATGGTGTGATGACTACTCCTCGTTCTTTGTCCAATAAAATTGTGGGATTCACACATTTGCAACATTTGGGGGTGGTACACTGACCTGAAAAATATTTTAACTAGGGTAGGCTTAGTTAGTTAGATTGCCTTACTTGTCCGAATAGCTGACCTGTCACTGACCCAACGCACTCAATAGGTGATCGGGAGCAGAGTTGCTGGTGGAGCACTCTGTTAGAAGATTCGATTTGATAACCAAATCGGGGTTCTGGGAAGGAGATTGATGACCCAATCGGGGTTCGACTGTTAGCTGCAGAGAGGGCTTACAATGCTGGCATTATGCACTTTAGCTGTGGTGCTGGTCTTAGCCTGTGGTGGTCCTGTCCTGATTCAATTTGGCCCGTAACCTGTCCTGATTCTGATCTCACCTGTTCTTTCCTGCTGGCACCTGTACTTTGGGATTCTTATTCCTTGACTCATCCCGTGGCCAGGGTTGGTCACCACAGCGTTCTAGGTAACTATAAAGTGTGGCTTTGGGGGGCGTGGCCAGGCGCCAACAAAGATGGCCGCCTAGTTGCTTAGCTCCGCCGAGACCAACTTTGTCCCCGGCGCCATCGCACAGTATCCGATCCGAGACACTTCTGCCTGAGTGCCCCGGAACCCTGAGGAGGAGCGCTGCCGATTGAGGTGCCACACAAGCTCCTACCTGGCGCACAACGGTTCACCGGCCGCCCAACACCTGCGGCTGCGACAGACTGCGAGAGACAGAGCCCTGCGGCCGCAAGACTCATCACGAGAGGCCCCGGCTCGAGGCCTGGCCGGGACAGTAGGGGCGGAAAAAGCAAACGGAAACAGGACCCTCTGGCGCAGCACCGTCCCCGGTGAGTGAAAAAGAAAGTCTTGCCGCGCACACCATCTACTATCGGCAGAGTCCGATCGGCCTCCCTGAGGAGCGCCCGGTCCCCCCGGGGCACAGAGCCACGAGACAACCGCTGGCACTGCCATTTTGAGACCGCGACTCCGCGGCGCCATTGCAGCGGGCCTGGTGCCGCTGATACTAACTACTGCCTTCACCGGAGACCTGGGCGGGACTGGATAATCGGTGGGGCCGCCTGTTGGGGGCCCCGGGGCCGGCTAGCGGGCGGAAAACGTGTTCAACTTTGGAGGCGGACAGCCCCTCTGGCGGCGACCCGAGGGAGCGTGGCTGTGATCTGTGCACCAATTAAAGGGGACCCTAGACCATACACCACTTATTGCGGCACGGTGAGGCAGTGCTGATAGATCCCAGAAGTGCGCTTGGGCCGGAACAGGAGCCCATAATACCCTCATTTGCCCTGATACACTGCTGGCCGGCGTGCTTGGTGCCGGTGGCGGAACAGTACATAGTCCCCCATTGTCAACACGTCCGCAATATCCTAGGCCCTGCACCGGGGACTCACTTCAACGAGGGACGCCGCCACAGGATATCACCCGGAACTTTTTAGCTCGTGTGGGGTCAGACGACATATTTGGGGCCTGCGGTCAGCCCAGACGGGGCAAGCTGCGCCACTGAGACACAGGACTACTTTGCCAGCATGCGCGGGAACCCGCACACAGACTGCAACCCTGCAATATGAGGCCAAAAGGAGGTACTACTACTCAAACTAACAAACTTGACAAGTATGCGGTGTCTCTGGGAGAGGTACAGGTGGGTACCGCTGTCGATGACCAAACAGCCCGAAAGGAGCCGTCGCTAAAATCGATAATGACGGCGATCCAGGTCATGGGAGCCAGCCTTGAAACAAAAATGGACAAAATCTCGATTGAGATGAACTTGCTCCGTACAGACCTGGGTAAAACCACTGAAAGGTCTAAAGCCAACAAATCGGAAATCACTACGCTCAAAGCTCCCTCAAAAACACTAGAAGGCCGCATAAACGATTTGGTGCATCAACACCGCCAGATGGCCCTCAGGCTCGAAGATCAGGAAGGGAGGGCCAGACGAAGCAATATACGAGTGGTGGGAGTACCGGAAGGAACGGAAGGGCCTAGCGTTGAGTTGTTCCTTGAAGACATCATTCTAACCCACCTCCAGCCGAAGCGCCTGTCCAAGATTTGTACGATCGAACGAGCACATCGCGCTCCGATCCCGAGTCCAAAACCTGGAGCCCCACCAAGGACCATCATTGTGAAAATCCTGAACTATAGAGACCGGGACGCCATCCTTCAGGCGGCAAGGCAGAAGGGCGATCTACAATACGAGGGAGCGTCGATCCGGTTCTTCCCTGACTTCATGCTCCATGTCCAACAGGAGCGGTGGTCATTTGCTGGGGTAAAGGCAGCCCTCCGCGAGAGAGGCATCAAATACATGATGTTCTTCCCAGCAAAACTGAAAGTTATTGCGGGTGGCAAATCCCTGTTCTTCACGACACCTGCGGAAGTCCAAAACTGGCTTGACAGGGAGGGCCCACCAGAGCAACAGCGGAGAGACCGTGACTCCTGGAGGGAGAATGGCAACACATCACCAGGCTCCGCTGCAGAGAGACTGGAGGTGGACGAACAGAGCCAGCACTCATGGCGCCGCAGATCAGCCAGCCCCCAGTGGGGGTCACCTCGAGACAATACAGCATGGTGAAGGCGGCTGGCACGAGTCCGGAACCCTGCTGAACTGTAATGTATACTTAATGCTCGGGGTTGACAAATGCAGCTCCTGATGAGAGCCACTGTTGTATCTATTGTCTGTTTAGCTGACAGCCCAAAGGTGCTTTGACTGCTTCGCTTCAGGGACATTCCTATCCATGGGTGCAAAGTTGGCGTGGCGGCTGGAGTTGGTGCCGGCGCCCGCTTCCCCGACAAGAGTTCTTTTTGCGAGAGGGGGCTGTTCTTGCCCACTCCCAGGGGGCTTGGGCGAAAGGCGCTCTGCTAATTGGGGTGGTGGGTAGTTTTAAACCCACGGAGCAGGGGGCAGGGAGGGTGAGGAACAGTTGGGAGAAGGGAGAGAGTCCCGTTGGACTAGGGTTAGCTATGGGGAATCAGACCTGGTGTCCATTGAAATGTGTAACAATCTCTCTTTGCACTGTTTGGGAATGCCGGGGAGGGGGGCGGGAAGGGGGGGGGGGGCGTTTTTTTTTTACGGTCACACATTGATACGTTGAACAGAGTCGAGGGACGCGCCAGAATGCACGGACATGTCTTCTCACACAGTAACGGATATGGCTAGGAGATGGGATAAGAGTCTTAAGGTCCTTAGCTGGAATGTTAACGGGCTGGGTGACAGGCTTAAACGGACTATTGTCTTACAATTTGTTAAACACCACCTCCCCGATGCAGTATTGTTGCAAGAAACTCATTTGATGGGTAACACATGCCAGGCCCTCAATAGATGGGGATACACTCTGGCAGTTCACTCCGGCTTCACTTCTGGCTCCAGAGGCATGGGAATCCTGCTATGCCGTTCCCTGCCCCTCCTCATTGACCACACCGAGACAGACCCGCAGGGCCGCTTTGCAGCATTGTCGGGGAGTTGGGAGGGTCGCAGGTTGAATCTGCGTTCCACTTATATCCCACCTGGTCTTCAAACCCAATCCTACACAGACCAGGGCAAACTCCTACTCTCCCTCCCTGACGGTCAGCTGATCATCGGGGGAGACTTCAACGCAGTGGTTTCGGGAACCTTAGACAGACACCCACCCAGAGACACACCCCAAGGGCAAAAATGGCTTGCGGACTTCTTAGAGGCCTTTGGGTTGACAGACGTGTGGCGATTGACGCACCCCACTGACAAGCACTTCACGTTCTTCTCTGGCCCGCACCACTCCTTCTCCCGCTTGGACTATATCCTAACTCCACTACAGCAAGATACAGTCATACGAGACGTCACACACCTAGCTCGGGGTATCTCCGACCACTCACCAGTCTGGGCACACATCGCGGTTGGAGCTAGACGAGAGGGCTGCATAACGCAAATAAATGCCTAGTATCTCAAAAATGAGGAGCTCAGGAAAACGCTGACCCTCTCTATAACTCGATACTTCGAACAAAATGTCGGGTCGGTTAGCTCCTCTGTAACACCGTGGGAGGCTCTTAAAACTGTGCTTAGGGAAGAGGCCCTGTCGGCAATCGCCGGCCGCCGCAAAGACAGGTAGGCGCAGATTAATTCCGTTGAAACAGACCTAAGGGTGCTGGAAGAGGCTGCACGCTCTGACCGGGAACCAGGGACGTAACATCAGCTGCACCTTAAAACTGCGGAATATAGGGAGCTGGTGACGGAGGCGGCTAAAACCGTGGCTAGAGATAAGACAGGCAGGATCTATGATCAAGGCGACAAAGCTGGTAAACTTATTGCATGGCTTGATAAAAAACAACAGGCGAATAAAGTTGTACCCGAAATACAGACAGCTTCGGGGGCTGTGGTGACGGAACCCTGTGAGATTGCCGCGGAATTCACGCGGCACTACCAGCAGGTTTATAGTAAGGGGTCAGACCGCCCGGAAGAAGACTCTGTAGCCTTATTGGCAGACATTCGGATGCCATGCCTAACAGACGTTGATCGGGACGCCCTGGAGGTTCCACTCTGCATAGCCGAATTGGAGCGTGCAATCAAAGACCTTCGCCCAGGTAAAGGACTCCCAATTGAGCTTTACAAGCTAAAACCGGACGCCCTTAGTCTACACCTTAAGCACATGTTTGAGGATAGCAAAGCGTCAGGATCCCTGCCGCGAGACCAACGCCTAGCCACTATTGTGGTTATACCAAAAGAAGGGAAACTGAGAGAGTCCTGCTCATCGTACGGACCTATTTCACTGCTTAACGCAGAGCCGAAAATATTAGCCAAAACTCTCGCCAATAGGCTTCAATCGGTCTTACCCACTTTGATCCACCCAGACCAATCGGGCTTCATGCCCCATCGAAACACGGCGCTCAACCTTCATCGCCTCAATGGTGTGCTGGGGAGGTGCCACACTTTACAAGAAGATGCGGTGGTGGTTTCACTTGATGCCACCATGGCATTTGACACCCTAGAGTGGCCATACATGATGGCGGTGCTCCATAAACTGGGCTTCGGCCCGAACTTCATAGCATGGGTCCGTCTCCTCTACACGGAGCCACTAGCCCAAGTGGTAGTTAACAACAAGGTCTCTGAGGTTTTTGCTCTGGAGAGGGGGAACAGACAGGGCTGCCGCTCTCCCCCATCCTGTTTGCACTCTCCCTTGAACCACTTGCTGCATGGATCAGGCAGGACGTATATTTTAAAGGGATATGGTGGGCGGATAGCTGGGAGGACAAGATCTCCCTATACGCTGACGACATCCTCCTCTACCTATCAAGACCCCGGAGGTCCATCACGGCGGCCCTTGATATATTTACGAGTTTCGGGAAGAATTCCGGGTTCCGGATCAATTGGAGCAAATCTCTCCTCTATGTCCTTCCCAGTACTTGCCCAATCACTGTGGCGGAGGACGGTTTCAAATACCTGGGAGACTTTGTCTCCACAGACAAGGCTAAGATCTACGAAAGAAATCTACTACCACCCATTAGGGGGCTCCAACGTGACTCCAACACTTGGCAAAAACTTCCACTATCACTGCTGGGCCGTGCGGCCCTTTTTAAAATGATGGCACTGCCGAGGTTCCTCTACGCCCTTCAGAACTATCCGGACCTGGTACCGAACTCTTACTTTGTAGCCGTAGAAGCGGCACAGCGGGACCTCCTCTGGTCAGGCACGCCTAGAATAGCACTACAAAAACTTACATCGGGATGGTACGACGAAGGGATAGCTCTCCCGGATATCCGCAAGTACTATTGGGCCGGGCACCTCTCTGCGATTAACCAAGGAACATACAGCGACGGAAACGACCCAGGTTATGGGATGGACAGATGGCTACTTCCCGGAGGGAACTATGAAGCAGCACTCTATTCTAGACCCGGTAAATACCTGCTCACAGGACCAACAAAACACTCGGTGCAAATATGGCACATGGCACAGCGGAAACTCGGTTGGTTCAATACTCTCACCATGGCCACTCCATTATGGGCATCCGAAAAATTGGGCAACTTGGGACGAACAAAGGGTTTCCGGAACTGGGACCTTATCGGTATCTCCCAAATTAAAGATTTATGGGGTCCCAAAGGGGTCAGATCCCTCACCTACCTGAAGGAAACATACGAACTAGCACAAACTGAGTACTTCAGGTATATGCAAGTCAGACACTCCCTCCAGACTAACTTACCGCCAGGAACCAAACCCCCACAAGCCTCTCCACTCGAGGACAGACTGCTGGATGGGCACATGCCAGAACACGCCATCTCCCTCACATATAAAAAACTGATAAACAATCCCCCTGACTTACTCCTGTCCCTTAAGGGGAGGTGGGAAGCAGATGGGCTTGAGATTGACGAAGAGGAATGGATGAGCGCGCTGGCCTCCCCTAAGGAGGTGGCAATTTCGTCTAGACTTAGGCTCATTCAACTCAAAATACTACATAGGGTTTATCTCTCCTGCACTAGGCTACAGTCAATGGAAAGAAGGGGGGAAGGGCTTTGCAGGAGGGGATGCGGTGAGACGGGCTCTTTCTTTCATATAATATGGGACTGCCCAATGGTGCGAAGGTACTGGAGACGTGTGGTACACTGCATGCAAGAAGTATGGGGGGTAGAACTACGACCAGAGGCTAAGAGATGCCTCTTGAACATCTGGGAGCCAACAGACATGCCAGCGAATGGGAAGCTCTGGGTTATGCTGGGGCAAGTGGTGGCAAAAAGGAACATCGCTCGATTATGGGGTGCTCCCATTCCGCCGAAGCTAATTGAATGGAAAAAAGACATGGACTGGTGCATGCTGCAAGAAAAGACTGTATATATGGCGCGAGGGTGCCCTCAAAAATGGGGGGAGGTGTGGTCATGCTGGAACGAATTCAGAGGTAACATCTGTGAGCCTCCTCAGACCCGCCGTTTCTGCGTGGAGACTGTAGATTGAAACTGTTATTCTCCAAAAGCCGATTTGCCTGATGCTGTGTAACGTATTATGAATATATTTTTCTGGTGCACGTTACTGACTCGAACCTACAAATGTAATGACCGTCCATGTTTTATGTATCTAAATTTTTTTTTTTTTAAAGTGTGGGTTTGTCATTGTATTGTTTTCCCTTTTCTCTACCCACCCTTTGTCTAAATGCTTAACGATATTTTCTCTCCAAATCATTTGCATATGTTCCTTTTTAAATCTGCATCATTCTAAATAGAATAAGAAATTAATTGAATTAATGTTTTCAAAACTCTCCAAACATTTTCTTAGATAAAAGAACTTAAACTTTTCCCGAGCTGTGGTTATTCTATGAAATGCTGAATGTTATTTTTCTACCTATTTTTTTGCTAACTCCCTTGATCCTTTGGGTCTATAGGTAACAGGGGCTTGGAATTGGTAAGACAAAATGGTATAGATCCCGAATGGTGAATTCCCAATTGATTGAGTGTAGGTTTATCTGTTTAATGTATACATAGATATATGGGCCCAGGTGAGTATGTTGAGCAGGTGAGCCCGCGCTCTATCACCTCCACTGACTCTACCAGCTCTGGAGCTCACTGATGGGAGAAAGAAAGTTTTAAAACCCTCTAGAAAGAATTTATTCTCAATCTCCAAAGTATCTTGGAGGCAAATGATATTAAATAATCTAATAAATGAAATCACCCTGCATCTGAAAATGTTGCTGATAACCCGGCCACATTCCATGAGACAAGGCTTAGGTCTTTCCCAATGGTGTGGCTACAGTCTGGGAGAGAAGTTATGATTAACCTGAGCATCAAACTCGGCTTGTGGAGTTCGCTAAGTTTTGGCAACTCCATGTTCCATGTAGAACGATGAGTTGGCCAAAAACTCTGCACTTTGCAATTGAGGGGAGTTTTATTTTGTTCACATTTTTGCATGCATTGGAGGGATTTACCGGGTGCCACTGATCGCTGGTGAGATTTCCTGAGCTGTTTGCGAGCGCCATGAGATTTTCTAGGTGGCCGCATGGTCCTGCGTGAGCTTGCGATCGTGAACATGTCATTTGGACATGCCATCGGACTTCTGGCGGAAGTTTTGTGAAGTACGCAATCCTGAACACGCAGAATCTACCGCAACTGCAATCTGGAGAAGGTTCTCTCTCGAGCAGCATTAAAACCTTCCCAAAATGACAATTTGGATTAAAAAACTCCTCAAATTGACATTTGGCAGTACTTTTTTGTTCAAGGAGTCCTTTTTATTTTTAACTTTTTTTAAGAGGAAAGGAGTGCCCCAGAGTCTCCAACTTCCTGTTCCTATCCAGCAGGCTCCTCCCAGTGCTTTGTCCATCTGTTTACTTTTCATTTGGATTTGGAGCTGGAATGATCACTCTTTGTGTCTGCTACATCATATATCATTGGATTTGAGGACTTGAATTTGAGATTTCACAAGTAATTTGAAAAATTGGTGTTGTTTGTTTGATTGGGGCCATGCAACTAGATTTTTGTACTTTTCATTGTTTTTTTAATGTTATTGTGGTGAGTGGCCTGTAGTTTCAGTAGGGGCCTAGTTGTTTCTTTTTAAGTAATGTTTCTTTTTTATGAAGAAAACATGTTGCACTGTTCACTACTTTCTCTCCAACTTTTGAAATCAATTTGCAATATTTATTTAATTCACTATGCAATCCAGTAGTCTGCCAATAGGCCTTTCAGCCAGTATGCCCATTGCTACTCATGGGTGCATGAAACAACTGTTTCTGTGGTGTCTGTTGAATTTAAACATCATTTAGTACATGGAAGGCATTGGATTGAAATACAAAATGTGTTTTTTCTTGGGGGTATTTTACTTTTTTTCATGTGCCTCTGTTGGATGTGTGTGGTTGTAACAACTTGCAAACCTTTTTTAGCCCTGTGGATTTTTGTTTTTGGCATTGTTGCATTAAAGATGTGTTGTTAGCATGCCTCCTTTATCTGGCTAGTGGGTGAGTATGTTTGTTTGTAATAGTGAGCCATCATTTGCCCTGGCTGAGCCTCCCCATGTGGCCAGGGGCCATTATGTAAAGTATGTATCCATATGGGCCTGCTTGAGTTTATTGTTTTCCCAGGCCTCCTGCTTGTTGTTGTGACTTGTGACCATTTAGCTGGTGACCATTTTGTGGAGGCAGTTAGTGTGCTTTGCCATAGACCTGCATGTCTTTCCGGGAGAATGGACTCTGTAGGCTGCTGGAGTGGCCTGCTCATGCAGTGGTACCCTCTCACTTAGCACCAAGCACTCTGCCTTCAGGATTGTTAAGTCCTGCTATAGGGGTGACTTATAGGTTTTATGTATAGTGACCCTTAGATATAGCAAACCTATATCTTAAGTAAGTGATGCATGCACCAACTTACACAGGCTGCAAAGGCAGGCCTGTGGATCAATTTTGCGTGGCCTCTCATGGGTGGCATAATACATGCTTCAGCCCATGGGAGGCCTCTGGGGTACTTATGCCCTGGGTACATGGGTACCATATGCTAGGGACTGACAAGGTTACCCCATGTATCCAATCTGGTGTGTACCTAAGTACATAACATAACAGTTTAGGGAGAATGCCGATAGACTGGGGTCCTGCTTAGCAGAATCCCAGTCAGACTAGTCAAAAACAATATTACATGAAGCAAAAAGTGGGGGGTACCATAAGAAGCAGATTCTACTTTCCTACAGTCAGCTGCCAAGATGTATGTGTGTTGTCCATATGTAGAATTTGTCTTTGTCAAACATTTCCATCAAATCCCCCTTCCCAACCATTCATCAAACCCTACCCCTCTTCCCCCAGGCTGTGAGATTTATATTGCAGTGTGACTAAAATAAATGTTCAATTTTACCCTCCCATATATGGAATTATTTTTCCTGGTCCTGGACGTCCGACTGTGATGTTTATTATGATTTTGATTTATCCTACAGGTTCTATATCTTCAACGCCAATTGGGCCCAACAGAGCCTGTCCATACCATAACACTTATAGGTACATTTCACCTAGTGTTTTTTGTAGAATACACTTTGACATACAAATCCCATGTGAGTAAGGTGAGGATAGTCGTGCATATCCTCGTCCTGAAGAAGGATCGCTGTACTCCAAAACATGTCGACGCACTTTTTGAGGTTGATATACCCTAATACGTATAACTGACAACCTCGTCTTGCACCCCTTTTAACAATACCAGCCGAGGACATAATAAATATTTTTTCCTATGAGCCAGGTATTTTTTAACCTCCACTTTTCTCACCTCACTACTCACTCTCCCTCTCACACACACAAACACATAGTTCACTATCAGTGCTCCTACGTATCCGTGAGTCGCAGCACGCCGCATCCCGTAAAGGAATGCGAAGGCCCCGATGATGAAGCATGACACCAAGGGGCCTGTTGGTGTGTGAGGGGTATTCAAACAACACTGTGTGCTCCCCATCACTTTAGGGATCACTACCACCTTCTGAGTGGATTCTATTTTGTTTAAACAAATTGTTAGGGGAGATTGAATCCACTTCTTCCTCTCCCTCCCTCCTTTTGTTGAATTTATAAAATAAATGTATACCAATTATTGATAACACACTTCCTGGGGCAGATGTGGTAAAAACAACACTAACTCAAGGCAGGGCGAGGATCTTCTTCTGCTCTAAGTATACTATAGCCCAAACTGGCAATATATTAAGATTAGATTGCCCACCCATGCACAGTATTCGATATTCAAATTTTTTCCAGAGGGACATAATCCATCAAAATGTAATTGTCAGCATCAAGTCATCAATCATGCTAGTTCCAGAACTAAAGATTACACAGCCGCGTGTCCACTTCATAGCTCGAGTCGACTCCAGTTTGTAACTTGTACTAGGCTAGCCTTCCATTCTGTTTTATTTTACTCTAGAATGGCTTAACATCATAGTTTCTTGTTTTTCAGTCTTCTTGTGAACTCTACTTCTACTACTCATTCCCTAGTCTCCCACAGGTGACTGACTGTCTCATTTTCTTTTTTTGCAAATGCTACTGTCGGTGTCTACTACTACTACCATCACCATGGCACCTTGGGAAACCAAGCCATCAATAGGCAGCCATCGCTTCAACTAAGTATAAACATCAATCACAGGTAGGAGATGAAGTGTGGGTGAGACATAATGTATATACTATAGAAATTAATTAATTCACACACCCACACCATTATGAGTCCATAGGGGTTTTAGTTGCATACTGCATAGATTAGGAGGAGAGACTGACAGTACTAGTAGGACAAGTGAGGGTACAGCATCTATCTGTTGGTGTGTTACACTATCGGCATATTTCAATAAAAAACTGTCTACAGCCCTGCAGCAAAGGAAACAGTGTGATGTAAAAGATTTACATCCTATGTAAACTATAAATAATGTATTCCCCTAACAATTAAACTTGAATAAAAAAACACACCTGAACCACCCCTCTCCCTAACCCCAACCAATGTCAAGCAGTAAATCCAATTTCCCAATGTCCGAGACTGTGGCTCGATCAGGACAGAGTGTGTAGAGGGCAGCCTACGTGGCTGGGAAAAGCCCCGGCCTCAATTTACATGAACCAAGAGGGGCCTGTGGCGGTGCTGGAAGGCGGGCACTAAGCGGAGCCAGGTAGTCCCCCTGGGAATGCTGGACAGCCACCACGGCGCCCAGTAGGTATTTCGATCCTGCTGGTACCTGGACTTGGAGTAAAGGAGTCACCCCTCATAGACGGCATGAAAAGGAGCTGATGATTAGCACTCCGCTGGGTACTGCGGGGAGTGGTGCTATATGGCAGCAGCCCTAATTGAATGACTGTGAGTAGATGGAGCCAGTGCCAGGTCGCAGACACAGTGTTACCCCATAGGCAATCTGGTCGGGCGGCGAGACGGAGACGAACCCCCCATACTGAGTTGTCAGCTGTGGACAGTCTGGGTAACACTCTGCATGAGGCTGCGAAGACATTAGTATAGTGGCTATGACCACATAAAGTGGGTTTCACCCCTCGTTTCTGAAGATTACCACAGCACATGTGGCACTAACAGGCTGTAGGGATATTTAAGGTGGTCCCACTAAAAAAAAAAGCTGAACGGAGAGTACCATTGAGGGTGACAGACTGTGGGGAAAGCGACATGGATAAACTGACAGGCCACAGGGATAGCTTAAGATGCCTGGCAGGCGGCAGCGGTTCCCTCATTAATCGTGCGTTACAAAGCACTCCACCCAGAAACGACTAACGGAAACTATGACAGGGGGAAGAAACATGAAATCCTCACATAAAACAAAACTAGACAGGTTTATGCTACAGGAAGGCGCAGTAGCGCAGGGACCACCACAGGAATGTTCATTCCAGGGGTCGGAGGAGAGATCTGGGGGAATCCTCTTGCTACTTGAATGACTCGATGGCTGCCATACAGGGGGTGCAAACGACTCTGGAAACCAGACTCGACATAGTGACAACGGAAGTGTCACTGATCTGGGCTGATTTACGGAATTTGGGGGAGAGGGTCCAGGAGTTAGAAAGCACTGGCAAAACCTTTATGACACAGTGACCCTGAAAACTCAAATGAAAGAAGGGCCATTGCTCCAAGCTACAATGAAGGCCCGGATTTAAGACCAGGAAGAAAAATCACGGCAGAATAATGTTCATATTCTCGGGGTGCCGGAGCGATCGGAAGGGCGGGAACCAGTTCTGTTCATAGAAAAGCTGATAACGCACAAGCTCCAACCAAGATGCCTCTCCAAATTTTTCTCTGTGGAGCGGGTCCACCGAGTGCCGGGTGGATGTCCCAGACCTGGGGCACCCCCGACATATCATATCACATCTCTTCAACTACAGAGACCAGGATGTTATCCTTCAGCATGCTCGTATAGCCCCACCAGTGCTATTAGACTATGCCAAGGTTACCTTTTTCCCATACTTCACACTTAGAACTCAAGCGCTCAGGCAGAACTTTATGGCTGCTAAACAGGTACTCAGGGAAAGAGGAATACAATATTCCAAGCTGTGTCCAGCAAGGCTGCATGTGGAGTAGGAAGGAATGATGTGTTTTTCAACACACCAGAGACAGTTTGGGAATGGCTAGAGGGCTGGAGAACAGTGGAAGGCCCCAGTGCAAAGTCGCAGCAAGACAGGTTCAGGAGAACAGCAAAGGAGACAGAGGAACAACATGAAGGGGACCCGCACAGGAAAGAGAGAGTGAGGACAGTCGGAATTGAGGAGTGGTAGAGTCATTGAAGCAATGTCCCGATAGAACTAAAGAAAGAGCATACACAGGCCCCTCGAGGAGACCTCTACAAGCTAGTACAGTGTTGCAGACCTGAAGATGAGACCGGAAGCAGGCGATTCCAGCAGGTGGTGAGACTAAAGAGCCCTGGCTGCAGTACATTAGCATTGGCCTATGTGGCAACATTGGACAATGAAGGAGGGGGTTGTGGGGGGAGGAAGGGTTGTAGGCAAGTACACATCTCTGATCTTAGTTAATCGGGGGGTCGACAGAGTCTCTGCTAAGTTGGAGGTGGGGGGAAATTGGGGCTCAGTCAAGCAGGGATGCAGGGTGGAGGGGATATAAGGGGAGGGGGAGAGGAAGAATTTTAAAGCTATAGCATGTTGGCTATTACTTTTTACATATTGGGAGGGACATGCAGAACAAATTAGTGTGCAGAACTCATTTACATTACCTAGATCATATACCATTAGCGCGACCGGTAAGGCCATATTTACAACGCAGCTTCGTACGTAAAGCACTACTGATACTGCAATGGTAGGGCAGACACCAATGTAACTGAAATTGATGACATGGAATGTGAACCAGTTGGGCAATAAGATAAAACGTGGGATAGTCCTGCAGTTCATTAAGAGGCACTCCCCTGAGGTGGTGCTACTGCAGGAGACTCATTTAATGGGGAACATGTGTTGAGCACTTAATCGTGGGGGATACGAAATGAAAATACATGCAGGATATACATCAAGCTCCAGGTGAACGGGAATCTTCTTGAAAATAAACCTTCCCTTGAATATTGACAAAACCTGGACTGATAGACTAGGGAGGTATGAAGTGCTATCGAGATCATGGGCGGGGGAGGTGGTAAACATAATCTCAATTAATGTTCCCCCCAATGCTGAAGGAATCAACATTGGAAGATTTAGGGGTCTTGATGCTAACACTTCCCCCTTGGAGACTCCTCATGGGGGTACTTTAACCAGATAGGATGTTAGGACTTGGACCCTTGGCCCGTAACGTCCCAAACAGCTAAGCCAACATGTTTGACAAAGTTCTTTGAGGCCTTAGGCCTCCTGAATATTTGGAGGACGCTGAATCCGCTCCAGAGGGAATAGACTTTTATTCCGGGACGCATGGGAGCAGATCACATATTGGCTAGCTGATTACCTCATTCTCAGAGTTCTTGCATTTTACTGATGTAGCTCATATGGCACGGGAATCTCAGATCATTCCCCCATTTGGATGACTTATAAGGTTGGCATCACACGAGATAAGGGCACAATCCCCATTCACCCCTGGTATCTAAAATACCTCTAATAAGAAAGGGTATTATTAAGGCTACTAAATATAACTTTCAAGAAAACGCTCTCTCAGTTGACTCAGCTCAGGTACTTTGGGAAGTGTACAAGACAGTGGTTAGGTGGGCGGCCTTATCGTTGATAGCGGGACAGGAGAGGGAACAGAAAGCGAAGGTGGCAGAAATTGAACAAGAGATCAAAGAGCTTGAACGTCAAATAGTGAATGGTGGAGAGGATAATTTACAACATAGATTGGCAATAAAACAACAGGACTACTCCGATTGGGTATCGGAGGCAGACTGAAACAAAATCATAGCAACACAACACAGAGTTTATGAAGTGGGAGAACAAAAATGGGAAGCTATTGGCGTGGCTTCACCAAATGGAGCGTGCTAGCCGATGGGTACCGCAAATAACACTGGAAACAGGAGAGGTTCTGCGAGACCCACAGAAGATCGTGAAGGCCTTCGCATACTATTATTCAAAGGTCTACATGTCAGATTCAGAGGCAAGGACGCAGGAAGCCTTGGAATTCTTAGCAGATATTCCTCTCCCGGTAATCATGGCAGAGGATAAACAACTTCTGTAGACCGAAATTAAAGTAGAAGAGGTGACTCAAGCGCTTAACGCCCTTAACTCAGGTAAGGCGGGGGTCCGAATGGAATCCCTGTAGAACTTTATAAGTTCACAGCTTCTGAAACAATGCTGCATCTCCTTGCTATGTTTGAGGATAGTAAAACAAACAGCTGCCTTCCTATGGACCAATGATTGTGGATGGTGGTAGTCATTCATATACCAGGGAAGCCCAAGGATAATTACTCTTCATATAGGCCAATCTCACCTCCTAATGCAGAAGTTAAGATTTTAGCCAAAGTGTTGGCCGCAAGGCTGGGCCCGCAGTTGTCAACTCTGGTCCAACCCGATCATTCAGGCTTTATGCCCAGTCGCTCACTGTGCTAAATCTCAGATGCCTGCACGTGGTTTCAGGACGGGCCCGTAGAATACAAGAAGATGCTGCAATCCCCTACCCAGATGCAAAGATGGCTTTCGACACCATTGAATGCCATATATGCCATATATGTTTGCGGTCTTGAGCCATATGGGTTTTGGCCTGCAGTTTTTGTCCTGGATAAAGCTTCTTTATGAAAAACCCTGAGCTCAGGTTGTGGTTAATAGAAGAACCTTGTGAGGGTTCACCCTGTGTAGAGGCAAAAGACAGGGATATTTATAGTTTTATATAGTGCGGACGTGACCCAAGTTGGCATCAGAGCGCTTTACAGATGTCCAGAAGTACAAACAGAGTTGCATGTAAAAAACAACAACAATGATAAGCAAAGTAATGGAGACGATAGAGGAACAGTAAAATATGCCAAGGCAAGAGGAAATAGTGTAGCATATGAGTGCAACAGACAAATTGAGGGGTTGAGCACAAACCAACGTCATAGTCAAGAGCAAAGGACCTCCTACTGATGGTAGGTGCAGTAAGTGTGGGCCAAAAATCCGTTCCGCTCGCGGATTTTTGGCAATTTCGCGATCCGCGAATCTCGCGAAATTGCCGGAAAATCCACAAATCAGCTAGCGGGCGGATTTGTTTTTTTGGGCCCACAGGAAGCACTTACAATTAAGGCAGGTGCTCGAGTTGAAGCTAACTTTGTAACCATTTTAGAATGGTGCCGGCAAGCTACCAGAGTCGCTTGCCGACGCCATTCTAAAATGGTTACAAAGTTAGCTTCAACTCGGGCACCTGCCTTAACTCTGTAAGTGCTTCCTGTGGGGCAAAAATTAAACCTCAATAGGAACCATTCACAAATATAAATAAAGCAGGTGCCCGAGTTGAAGCTCAAATTCAGTTACGGGTACAGGTCACAGCTCCAGTACACCGTGAGGGCAACGGCTCTTCTCCTCACATTGTCGGCATTCTGCCCCAGCAACCCACACCGTGAGGGGAACAGCTCGAGTTCCAGCACACGCCGGTCCCGTCAGCAGCGGGATACTACAACTCCCAGCTGCCCTGGGGACTGGCACACTACTGACGCCCACGACACGCCCGGAGGCACTATAAGAGGAAGGAATGCCTCCCGCACCGCAGGACGTGTGCGGGCGGCGCCGGGAGAAGCCCGGGACTAGGGCGGGACCGTCTGTGGCCGTCCGAGGACGGAGGAGGACGGACTGGGCTACTCCTCTGACATCTGTTAACAGCAATGGGTAAGAGAAAAAAACAATGTCAGGGGTGCATGAGGGGAATCAAGCTAAGGTGGCTAGAAAATCAGAGTCAATCATCACATATTTGACATCTGCGGTGGGGGTATTATCGGAGGAAATTGCTAATGCCGAGAAAGAACTGGGCTTGGATACCGTTAATTCACCACTTGTATTAGCAAACAATCAGATTCCCTCTATACCGTTGGAGCCGAACATTGTAATAACGAAGGGCCCCCCCGGGGTGGCGCCTCGGCTAGGTTTGTCAGATATTCTGGTAGTGCCAGTGACAAAGGAGACATTGGTGGATAAGAGTCACATTGGACCTGTCAGACAATTACCCCCTAAGCACAGGACCGTGAAAAACAATATGAGTAAGCAGAAACCTGTAGACGCAACCCTTTGTACAGACTCTAGCACCAGAGATTATCTTGTGAAAATGGTGGAGGACCTGTTCATAGCGCGATTGGAGCCAGCCTTAGAAGCTATCGCTAAAGACATTGTGGGCACCTTAAATACATGTGTTGCAGGTCTGTTAAAAAAATGCCAAAAATTTATTTATTTATTAACCAGCACACATGTCAAGGGGGCTGTTCTGTCCAGAATCAAGCCTGTAGTGTGAACATGGATAGGGTCGATATTTCGAACAGGGAGTCCAATGCTTCACGGGGAAAAAGCCTGGAAAAGTTAAATGGAAGCTTGTTGCCCGTTACCTTTAAGGAGGGGGGAATCCCAATCCCGGGGCAAGTAACATCAGGAGTAATATCATGAGACCGGGTCGAAGATAGAAATAGGCAGCCCATCCAGCAGGGCCTGACCCTGGAGTTACCACCAGAGGCTGCTCCTTTGGTGGCTGTCTTTACAGGGGTTTCCCCATTAAGGCACGGTGCAAATGAATCTACCCATGACCTTATGAAACAAGCTAGTCGCTGGTGTGCACAACATAGTAGCGGAGGCACTGATATAACAGGTTCCATCATTTTGGCAAGGCGGGTCAGTTGGGTTGGGCGGGGCCCAAAAAGTATCTTGGGGGATTGTGTGGTGGTAAATTTTAATAATCGGGCATGCGCGGAAAGATTATTCTGGGATGCCTCAGAGGTTGCCAATAAGGGCGTTAGACCACTTCCCTTGGGATATTTTTATCCCCCGGCAAAGTCTCTGGTACAATATCCGTTTTCAACTAGTGAACGGCTTAGTCGATGTAGTCCACACATGTCCCCACATCCTAGTGTTGATACCACACAACCTAGATTATTAGGGGGATCACCTCAGAGGGTTAAAGGGTTTTCATGCAAATAACACCTGTTACCCCCCTCAGCATCAGACCAATGCAGATGTGGCTCTTACAAACCGCTTCTCCCCTCTGTCTCATATGGAGTCCAATGATTGACAATTCACCAGTTCTCAAGGGCAAGGTGTCATAGCGGGAGGGCCTAACCCAGTGGTTCCCAAACTTTTTTGACCCGTGGCTCCCTTGACCTAATTGGCAGTTGGCCGTGGCTCCCCACCATTTTTTTACCCGCACACCGGGGTGCCGCGGCGCACCCTTTGGGAACCACTGGTTGACATGAAGAATCAAGCCTAGACATGATGAAGGATTCAGAGAGTAGCCATCACTGTCATAAAACCTTATTTGCAATCACAAAGATCTTATAAAGTACATCTCAATGCATACAACACCATCATAGAGTAGTATAAAGCACTCCCACTAAAAGTAACCAGGCTAGAGAAAGGCTCAAGGAGCTCTGTGGCATTACAAGAAGTTTACGTGAGGTGGGCTCTGATCATGGGCATCCGCAGAAATGTTTTCGGGGAGGGGGAGGGCAAATTTTTAATTTCATCACCATCCCCCTTGCACCCTTTCCCACTCTGCCTTACACCCATCTCCCCCTCCACCTTGCACCATTCTACCCCTTCCCCTTGTACCCTACTTCACCTCAGCCTTGCACCCTTCTCTCCTCTGCCTTGCACCCTTCTCCTCTCTGCCTTGCACCCTTCTCCTCTCTGCCTTGCACCCTTCTCCTCTCTGCATTGCACCCTTCTCCTCTCTGCCTTGCACCCTTCTCCCCTCTGCCTTGCACCCTTCTCCCCTGTGCCTTGCACCATTCTCCCCTCTGCCTTGCACCATTCTCCTCTCTGCCTTGCACCCTTCTCCCCTCTGCCTTGCACCCTTCTCCTCTCTGCCTTGCACCCTTCTCCCCTCTGCCTTGCACCCTTCCCCCCTGCCTTGCACCCTTCTCCTCTCTGCCTTGCACCCTTCTCCCCTCTGCCTTGCACCCTGCCCCCCTCTGCCTTGCACCCTTCTCCCCTCTGCCTTGCACCATTCTCCCCTCTGCCTTGCCACCTTCTCCTCTCTGCCTTGCACCCTTCTCCTCTCTGCCTTGCACCCTTCTCCCCTCTGCCTTGCACCATTTTCCCCTCTGCCTTGCACCCTTCTCCTGTCTGCCTTGCACCCTTCTCCCCTCTGCCTTGCACCCTTCTCCTCTCTGCCTTGCACCCTTCTCCCCTCTGCCTTGCACCCTTCTCCTCTCTGCCTTGCACCCTTCCCCCCTCTGCCTTGCACCCTTCTCCCCTCTGCCTTGCACCCTTCTCCTCTCTGCCTTGCACCCTTCTCCCCTCTGCCTTGCACCATTCTCCCCTCTGCCTTGCACCCTTCTCCTCTCTGCCTTGCACCCTTCTCCCCTCTGCCTTGCACCATTTTCCCCTCTGCCTTGCACCCTTCTCCTCTCTGCCTTGCACCCTTCTCCCCTCTGCCTTGCACCCTTCTCCTCTCTGCCTTGCACCATTCTCCCCTCTGCCTTGCACCCTTCTCCCCTCTCCCTTGCACCCTCATCCCCTCTGCCTTGCACCCTTCTACCCTCTGTACCCACCCACCCAACGCTCTCCACCAGGCCCCTGAACCTGCACCCACCCAACGCTCTCCACCAGGCCCCTGGCACTGCACCCACCCAATGCTCTCCACCAGGCCCCTGACCCCGCACCCACCCACCCAACGCTCTCCCCCAGGCCTCTGACCCTGTACCCACCCAACGCTCTCCACCAGGCCTCTGATCCTGTACCCACCCAACGCTCTCCACCAGGCCCCTCACACTGCACCTACCCACCCAACGCTCTCCACCAGGCCCCTGACCCCGCACCCACCCACCCAACGCTCTCCACCAGGCCTCTGACCCTGTACCCACCCAACACTCTCCACCAGGCCTCTGACCCTGTACCCACCCACACAACGCTCTCCACCAGGCCCCTGCCCCCAGCCACCTGACCCTGCAGCCACCCACCCAACAGTCTCCACCAGGCCCCTAATCCTGCACCCACCCAAAGCTCCCCACCAGGCCCCTGACCCTGCACCCACCCACCCAACCCTCTCCACCAGGCCCCTGACCCTGCACCCACCCAACAGTCTCCACCAGGCCCCTGACCCTGTACCCACCCACCCAACACCCTCCATCAGGCCCCTGACCCTGCACCCATCCACCCAACACTTTCCACCAGGCTCTTGACCCTGCACCCACCCACCAAACGCTCTCCACCAGGCCCCTGACCCTGCACCCACCCACCCAACGGCCTCCACGAGGCTCCTGACCCTGCACCCACCCACCCAACTCTTTCCACCAGGACCCTAACCCTGCACCCTCCCACCCAACGCTCTCCACCAAAACTCAAAACGTCACTGTTCATGCATTGCTCACACGTCTGTGCCCCGCTCACATGCACACAACCTTCAGCCACTCACAGTTACACCAGTGACCTCACAGTGCCCCCAACTTTCCTCTCTCCCCAAGCACAGCATGCAGGGTGCAAGTGGCAGCTGTATAATACAGCTACATGACCAGCAGATGGCAATGGAGGCCCAGGGGTGCAGCAGGCAGCTCGGGCAGGGAGCATTAGGACGCCCTCTCTCAGCGTGGCGACTGGGCTTGGCCACGCAGGGGACAGGCCCTGAGCTGGGGACAGTCTGGGACAGACTGCCACTTGTTCATGCAGGAAACCGGGCGACCCAGAGGAGACAGGGCAGAGCCGACAGCTCATAGAGTGAAGACTGTCCGTGCCAGGGGGCAGGGCGCTGCACCTCAACCATAGGTAGAGTGCAAGTGGGTACATGGCAGTGGGACATTCTGCCTACTGTGGACACGGCACATTCAGACAGGACAGGCTCTCCTTGCAGAAAAATAGGGCAACAGCAGCCTCAGAGACTCACAGAGTGACAAGACAGGAAGACATGCACTGGACTCATTCACAGAGAATCCGGACAGTCAACTTAACCGGGCTCACAGAAACAGGACAGGCAGCTCCACTGGGCACAAAAACAGGAAAAGGCAGCTTTACTGGACTCACAGAAAGAACTGCACTGGGGGCAGAGAAACAGGACAGGCAGCGCAATCGGGCTCACAGAAAAGAACAGGCTGCTCCACCGGGGTACAGAAAAGAACAGGCTGCTCCACAGGGTCGCAGAAGCAGGACAGTCAGCTACATAGGGGCTCAGAGAAACAGGACAGGCTGCTTGCTGCACCGGGCTCAGAGAAACAGACCAGATAGGAGCGAGAAGAAAAGACCGGGAGATTCGTGCCCTGGGGCAATGTCTGCCACGTGTGAGAATGAAAGGCTTTCTCCATCAATCACTAATTGAGATGCAGAGTGACCTGGCAGCACAAAGGAGGGGGAGGAATTGCGGCTGCATTTTCCACGACCCACATCCTGCGCCGCGCTGCGGCGCCCCTGGCTTCTAATCACGGCGCACCAGGGCGCCGCGGGGCACACTTTGGGAACCACAGGCCTAACCCTACAGCTGCATGTAAGTTTTTGAGCTGGAATGTGGCAGGCACTAGAGCTAAACGAACTGATGCTATCTGGGTGGATTTTGACAGTCAGCATGATATTATTGCCATGCAGGAGACTTGGGACCCCACCAGCAGTTTTAGCTTTGATGGGTATGTAAGTTTCATTACTCCAGCAGCGGTAGGGAATCCGGGGAGATCAAAGGGGGGTCTTCTCTTCCTCTGTTCGCTTAACCTTCCAGGTGTTTTCCAACAACTTGAGATAGATTCTGGCAATATTTTGATAGTTGAATGGAGCGGTTTTGACCGTAAGAGTTATTTGTTAATTAATTTTTTATAATTCTATTGACGGCTCACAGCACAATGAGCACATATGTGCTTTGGACCTGTTTTTGTCAGATTTCAAGCTGAAAAAGTTTGCACCAGAAGTGATCCTTTTGGGCGATTTTAACATACATCCTTGTAAATGGGACTGTTCCTTAGGGGAACCTATTGGGCCGCTAAGTGGTGGGGTTCCCCACTTTGAGCATAGCAGGCAGGTAGAGGCTCTTGAGGATTTTTTGTCTAATATGAACCTTTTAGAACCCGGCATTGAGAAAGGAGAGGAGAGAGTACCCACTTTCATAGGGCGGGGAGCAGACTCAGTCATTGACTATATTTTTTTATCCCCCTCAGTTTTTGCTAAAACTACAGTATACAGAGTGGTGACTTCAACCTTTAGCGACCATAATCCTGACCTGCTTGAGGCAGTTTTAGGGAACTCCGGTGGTGCTAAGGAAAACAGGGGGGGGTTCACAGGAGTTTATCCACAAAAGATCAAGGGAGAAGAATCAAATGGGACAGGGTGGTCCCAGAAGTGTTCTTTGAAGATCTCACAGTCAAGACTGAGGCACATTTTGCAACCTGCCTAAATGGTGTGGCCTCGGCTGTGGAGATTCTGGGTGTGTACGCGGCCATATGCGATCAAATTGTTAATAACTTAGAGGTAGATAACAGGGCCAAACCCAGGAAAGCACACAAATGGTTTGATAATAATTGCTCAGGGGCTCATGGAGCTCTACTATCGGCACTTAAACGAAGGCCAAGAGATAGGGCCCTAGTTGCTTCCCTGCGCAAGAATTATAAAATAGCCATTGCCCTACAAAAACGGCAAATCAGAGAGGAGGCGTGGGAGAACCTTCCATCTATTGATGTGCTTAGGGATAGTAAGAAGTTTTGGGCCACAATTAATCACCCGTACTTCTCGGAACAGGAAAATGAGGAGATGGACTGTGTAATTCCAGATGAACGGTGGCTTCAACACTTCAATAATATCTATGGTGTGGGGCTCTCTGATCTAGTGGAAGTGGATACCATGGGTACTAGACGGGTCAACCCCGTTACATTTGGTTTGACAGAAGCGGAGAGGGCAATTAGAGATATGTCAAAACATAAAGCTCCAGGCCCCGATGGGGTGCCCGCTGACCTATATAGTCTATACCCAGCTTCTTGGGCAAAAATTCTGACTAATGTTTTAACGCCGCGTCTCTAGTGGGTGTCCCACCTTCGTGGGCCACTGCGGTTATAGTCCCAATTTTTAAAAGGGGGATGAGGGGACCCCGCATGGTATAGGCCAATTTCCCTTCTAGACTCTGCTGTAAAAATCCTTGGCAGAGTGGTTCTACAGAGATTGGGGGATTGGCTCAAGGACAGGGGGGTGCTCTCTAACCTCCAGTATGGGTTTAGAGGCCATAAGAGTACCATGGACCAATGCTTACATTTACATCTCTTGATAAGCAAGTATACAGTCACCAAGAATGGGCTACTGTACATGGGCTTCATGGACCTTGCGTCTGCGTTCGATTTGGTTAATCGTTCCAAACTATGGAGAATCCTCAGGGAACTAGGCATAGATCCCGCCTTGGTAAACTTCTTAAGTGATTTACACCGAGACCTCTCAGCTTCAGTTAGGGTCACCAGGGAGGGGGGATGCACCGGCCAATTCAGTTCAAGGAGGGGTGTCAGACAGGGGTGCATTCTGGCACCCCTACTCTTCACTATTTACATCAATGCCCTGGAGGAGTCTCTGGGAGTGGCCACTTTAGATATTCCGTGTGCAGGGGGACTGGGTATCCCGGTTCTCCTGTACGCGGATGATGCAGTTTTACTGTCTCGTACAGGGTTGGGCCTACAGAGGCTGCTGGATCATTTCGGCAGCTTCATGGAATCACTAGATTTAAAAGTGAATATTAAAAAATCCCATGTAATGTTGACCAGAGCAGGAAGTAGGAACATAAAGGCAAAAACATTTACGTGCAATTGAGCAGAACTATCGAAGGTTCCGGTCTTTACCTATCTGGGGGTCCTCTTTGATGAGAAGGGAAATTGGGGCCCTCAACAGAAACTCAAGGGTAATGTTGTTGCGAGATCTACAGCAGCACTCCTGGGCTTCTCAAAGAGGCTGGGAACTAGACCTATGGAGGCAATGTTAAAAATCTACAAATCTAAATGCCTAGCGATTGCCTCGTATGGGGCGGATTTATGGGGATATACTGCTCTGAACAAAATCCAAGTTGCAGAAAACAGGTTCTTAAGATCACTCCTGTCACTTCCCCCGACCTACACTCTACACACTGAACTAGGTATAGGGTATATCTCAGACAACCTAAAAATGGCCCCACTATTATGCTGAGTGAAATCGTGGTTAAATGAAGAAATCACACTAAACCACTTGATTTTAAAAGATTGTGTAGCGCTGGACAGGCAACCAGGATTCCATGGCTGAGTTATGTTAGAGTGGCGTGATTCAGGTTTGGGCGCCCTGAACTGTACACTTCACCTGAGGGCCTACAAAAAGAGGACATAGGTTGGATTAAACATAATTTTTTTAAAATCTGCTAGTGACAGATCGGGAAGAGCAGGAGCTAAGGAAACCAGGGGTTAGAAACAACTATTTGTTAGCTACTTCTCCTGCTATTGAACCATACCTAAAATTTGTGACTAAGCCTTTTCATTGCTTCCGGTTGGTTAGATTCCGGTTCAATCAAATCTATTTAACCTTGGGTACTTTCCCAAGGTGGGGTAAACCGGAAAATTCAGCTCCCTGTTCTTGTGACATGTTTTCCACACAGGATACTCTACATTTCGTGATGTTCTGTGAGCATTATCTAGAGCCAAGGAAAACATTTTTATATCCCTTGTTGCGTGAGGTCGGCTTCGTACAAGTGAGACCGGCCCTGCTCTATCTACAAATGCTCAGTAGTATGCATGTCACCCATAGTGTAGCGTGCTTTCTGGTGGCCGCTGTTCGGATCCATAATAGAATGAGAGTGTGTATGTAATTGACTATTAGGACTAATAGCAGAAAATGTGTTGGTTAAATAATTATACTGTATATAGTATAGGATGTATTTTTATATTGTAAATAGGGTGTTGCTGAACTTGGAATAATCAAACGCATATGAATATTTTATATATTTTTTTATCTGTTTTTAGGATGTATGTGTTTCTATTGCTCTTTTATGATTTTAATTAATCGTAATAAAGAATCTTTGACTGACTGACTGACAGTAACGTTTTAATCAGCCCAAAACATTAGTGAGCACGGTCGAGGCTGAGCAAGTGTGCTTTAACCTCATATCTGCCATCGAAAATTAGCTGTAATACTTGAGGGAGGTCTTTGCATCCATGTGTTTCTCAAGCGCAACCCCCGTGTAGTTCCGGTGACAAGGAGGCCGCTTTCTCCTCATCTGCTGCCCTGCTCGCTCTCTGACCCTTTATACACAAGAGGCATGTTGACACACATAGAAGCCCCGCACCACACACTAGCGGTATCAAACGTCTTCCCGCCCTTTCCCAACTATGATGGACAGCTCACTCAAGGGACCTCGGCACCTTTTGGCGCGGTGGCAAAGTTACAGGCACACAGGGTCACTGGAGGCAAATCCTCTGGCCCTTTACGCAGCTGCAGTGTAGGAAAAGCACTATACATTTACCCAACGAGGTAGCACTTACTGATTAGCCAGTAGAAAGTACTCCAGTTGAGTAGAGGTGTTGCACAAAACGGTGGTATCTTCGTTGATAACTATGCAGGGCAGGATTCATTCTGGCACGAGGCTCCTGTCACAAAAATTAAACCTCAACAGGAAGCACTTACAGATATAAAGCAGGTGCCCGAGTTGAAGCTCAAAATCAGTAATGTTTTAATCAGCCCAAAACATTAGTGAGCACGGTCGAGGCTGGGCAAGTGTGCTTTAACCCCATATCTGCAGTCGAAAATTAGCTGTAATACTCGAGGGAGGTCTTTGCATCCATGAGTTTCTCGAGCGCAATCCCCGTGTAGTTCCTGTGACCAGGAGGCTGCTTTCTCCTCACCTGCTGCCCTGCTCGCTCTCTGACCCTTTATGCACAAGAGGCATGTTGACACGCATAGAAGCCCCGCACCACACATTAGCGGTATCAAACGTCTTCCCGCCCTTTCCCAACTATGATGGACAGCTCACTCAAGGGACCTCAGCGCCTTTTGGCGCGGTGGCAAAGTTACAGGCACACAGAGTCACTGGAGGCAAATCTTCTGGCCCTTTACGCAGCTGCAGTGTAGGAAAAGCACTATACATTTACCCAACGAGTTAGCACTTACTGATTAGCCAGTAGAAAGTACTCCAGTTGAGTAGAGGTGTTGCACAAAACAGTGGCATCTTCCTGGATAACTATGCAGGGCAGGATTCCTTCTGGCACGAGGCTCCTGTCACAAAAATTAAACCTCAACAGGAAGCACTTACAGATATAAAGCAGGTGCCCGAGTTGAAGCTCAAATTCAGTAACGTTTTAATCAGCCCAAAACATTAGTGAGCACGGTCGAGGCTGGGCAAGTGTGCTTTAACCCCATATCTGTCGTCGAAAATTAGCTGTAATACTCGAGGGAGGTCTTTGCATCCATGAGTTTCTAGTGCACAATCCCCGTGTAGTTCCTGTGACCAGGAGGCTGCTTTCTCCTCACCTGCTGCCCTGCTCGCTCTCTGACCCTTTATTCACAAGAGGCATGTTGACACGCATAGAAGCCCCGCACCACACACTAGCGGTATCAAACGTCTTACCGTCCTTTCCCAACTATGATGGACTGCTCACTCAAGGGACCTCGGCGCCTTTTGGCATGGTGGCAAAGTTACAGGCACACATGGTCACTGGAGGCAAATCTTCTGGCTCTTTACGCAGCTGCAGTGTAGGAAAAGCACTATACATTTACCCAACGAGGTAGCACTTACTGATTAGCCAGTATAAAGTACTCCAGTTGAGTAGAGGTATTGCACAAAATGGTGGCCTCTTCTTGGATAACTATGCAGGGCAGGATTCATTCTGCCACGAGGCTCCTGTCACAAAAATTAAACCTCAACAGGATGCACTTACATATATAAAGCAGGTGCCCGAGTTGAACCTCAAATTCAGTAACGTTTTAATCAGCCCAAAACATTAGTGATCACGGTCGAGGCTGGGCAAGTGTGCTTTAACCCCATATCTGCCGTCGAAAATGAGCTGTAATACTCGAGGGAGGTCTTTGCATCCATGAGTTTCTCGAGCGCAATTCCCGTGTAGTTTCTTTGACCAGGAGGCTGCTTTCTCCTCACCTGCTGCCCTGCTCGCTCTCTGAACCTTTATACACAAGAGGCATGTTGACACGCATAGAAGCCCCGCACCACACACTAGCGGTATCAAACGTCTTCTCGCCCTTTCCCAACTATGATGGACAGCTCACTCAAGGGACCTCGGCGCCTTTTGGCGTGGTGGCAAAGTTACAGGCACACATGGTCAGTGGAGACAAATCTTCTGGCCCTTTACGCAGCTGCAGCGTAGGAAAAGCACTATACATTTACCTAACGAGGTAGCACTTACTGATTAGCCAGTAGAGTACTCCAGTTGAGTAGAGTGCAAATCGCAAAAAATCCACGAGTTTGTGGGAAAATCCGTGAATTTTTGGGCGAATTTTGCGGCGAATTTTGCGGACCGCAGATCCGCAAAATTCACCCATACTTAAGGTGCAGCCAAACAAGGGCATTCATCCAGAGAGCTTTCAGTTCAGTTCTATACACTGATTATAGGAGTAATTCCCTGGAGTGCCCAACAGCGCTAATGGTGAAAAATTGGCACACAACTACTACCAAATTGGTGTGGAAAAATAAAATTACCACAGCCTCCCCACTGTGGGATTCAAAACAGCTGGGCACAATGGGGCTAAAAGCGGGATTTGATAAGTGGGATCTAATTGGAATCTCAAAGGTGGGGGATTTGCACACAGGCACACATATGAAATCTTTTGAACACTTGTTAAATCAAATGATTTGAATCCCAGGGAGGTTTTTCGGTACTTGTAGATTAGACACGTCTTGAGAACAGTGGTGCCTCGGGGAGAGTCTATTCCCGAGTCGTCACCACTGGAGTCCCGTCACCTGGAGGGACACTTCACCCGGAAAGCAATATTCATGACATATCAGAAACTGATAATTAACATGCCGGACACGTTGGTGGGCCTAAGGGACTGATGGGGACTAGATATTGTAGATTTGCAAGAGGAAGACTGGCCGGAGACCTAGGAGTCCCCCAGGGAACTGACCATTCAGGCCAGATTCAGATGGATACAGTTGAAATTGCTTCACAGAGCATACATTTCTTGCAGCACACTTCAAAAAAATGGGGAGAACACCAAACACCCTGTGTTATAGAAACTGTGGAGACGAGGGGTCCTTTTTTCATATCCTGTGGGAGTGCCAAAGAATCAAACAATACTGTGAAGTTTTTATTGCTTGTATGACAAGGGTGGTAAGAATGGAATTAACCCTGGCCCTAAGTGTTGTATTTTGAGTGTATGGAGAGACTCAGGCCTGGGACAGGCAGAGCGGACTTGGGTCACACTGGGTCTGATGATAATGAAGCAGAACATTGTTTGTAAATGGGGATTTGGTGAATTGTCAACTCAAAGGGAATGGTCACAAGACATGGACTGGTGTATGGTGGCCGAGAAAGCAGTGTATATTAGCAGGGGCTGTCCCAGGAAATGGGGTAAAATCTGGGATACGTGGAATAAGCACAGAGGGTACCCCTGCACACTACCCCTGGAAGAGACAACCCAACCTGGCCTTGGCTCTTCCAATAGAGAAGAGAGTTAGCGAAATGGATAATGACGCTGCTCAATATTATAAGGTACATGTTAAAATTAAAATTGTCCTTGCTGTATAAGACTGTAATGGGGAAAAATGCATAATATGGTGTTGTCCTGTTGCTGTTCTACTTAATTTCAACAATAAAAAGATGGTTTAAAAAAATAAGGGGCAAGGGTCAAGACGGAGGTCTAGCGGCGGGCTTGCTGGATCTTCCTCTCTAGGGTGTTTAAGAGCTCCTCAATCCTGTCCTCTAGCTGCGCCATCCAGAGGAACATGCGGCACTGAAATGTCTTGCATGAACAACAGGGGTGGGTAGTAGTGTTTGAAGTGCGGCGGGTGGCTGTCTGACCACGGTGCCGTATCACCGGAGGCACTGGAGGGGGCCTGGCTGGGGCCTAGGGTATTGGAGGAGGTTGCAGCTGCTGCCGCCTCCTCCTCCACCAGAACCACTAGCCAACAAATGTTTGTCCCGTATGGCCATCAGCTTCCATTGCTGGGCCTTGGCTGCTAACTCCTGCCTGGTGGGTTGTTGTGGTTGGGCAGGAGTAGCTATATCAAGAATGAAAAAAGACAATTGCATCCAATACTCTTAGCATAACAGTAACACAAAATTATACATATAAAATTATCGTGGCACAGTAGCACTAACAATCATAGTATATAACATTTGTGGTATCCTCCCACTTCCTTGGCCTCTAACATTTGTGTACGTTTCAAGCATTACTGGGCACTATGGAGTAAACAAGTCTTCTTTTCTCTCTTGTTTAGCTAAATTAACATTGTAGGCATGCCAACTCTGTCAGATAGCGCCCTAGACAGACATACTTGTGTCGCAGTCGCAAACTCAAGTTACTTTACTACTGTCTGCAAGCCGGGCAGCTGTACTACACAATTATCTATTTTTCTATAATGGCCATACTCTGTTAAATCAATGGCAACTGCTCAATTTCACTTTTACCCTGACTACTACTACAAGGCAGATGATATCTGATTACTAATATGAATGATGATATACATGATGATGTGAGGTACAACTATTGTTTGATTGTGTAACCATGCAGCCGATAGGCCTCCCATGGCTGACACAGTCAAAATGACATAGGTAGGGAGCGGGAGTGGGCCTCAGAATCAGAAGGAGGTGATTAATAATGGGTGGATACTTACATACATACACAATGTGTTGTGCTTGCAAACTACTGTGAGTCAATGAGTATTCTGAAAAGAGAACCTTAAATCAAAAACCCTTAAAAGAACACTCCTTGTTTCCTCCCAGCGATTTTTACATTTATCATTACATTGCTCTTCTAGCATTATTTTTTTGTTCTAATCTTCACCCTTGGCTTTGATACTCTGGCACAGATTATTATTATTCTTTTACATTCTCTTCACCCAGTCTCCACCTATGCTATGATCGAATACCATCCAGGCATCCATCCATTCAAAGTAAACATGGCTATCATTCTTCCTAATCTCAACAAACCTTTCATCAACAACATACATTTGTCATTTTTTTAACCACCACCCATGCGTCCTTATTTGCCTTTGAGTTTGACCCATCAAACCCCAGGAGGATTATTTTCACCCAGTTCACCCACCCAGGTGGGCATCCTTTCTTTCACCTTTCACGCATCCTTCGACCACCCATGCATCCTATCAGCCACCTATGCACCCCAGGCCCCCTTCCTGCACCCAAGCATCCTTCTCTGCCATATTGCAAGTCACCCATCTTTCCTCCTTCTGTCCTTCTTTCCCTTTTTGTTCAATCTATCCATCAAGGTTGCCTGCCTCTCAGTCTTCTTCATAAAACTTTCCCAGCTGAGTTGTAGTCAGATAGAAAAGGCCATTAGTTACTCAACTCCCACCGCTAATACTATTGCTAATGCTAAGTAAAGAATGTCTTCTTCAACCGTTGTTCATAACAACTTAGTCTCTCTCAACAATACAGTGTACACCCTTGAAGCTAGTGTTATCAATAAGTATAAGTAAGGACTATAACTTACCACTGCCTGTCACTGCTGCTGGCTTACCCCCTGCAGCTGTGGGATCTGCTGCTCCCTCCATACTGGTGCCGCCTTCGCCTCTGGTGGTCGGTTCGCCTAGAGAAAACATTATTTTTCAATAGCAAAATTGAAAAATACAATCATACATACACCACACACATCACTAGTACAGTTTAGGGTACAAGAGTAGAGTAGACAATATGTCCTATCCTATCAAAAATAATAAAATATCTGGTTGGGCATTTTGCTAGTGGCAATTTTCGAAAAGCCCCTCAAGAAGAGGACAATCCAAAGGACTGGACTCAGTGGCTAGAGCTATTGGTGAATCTGAGTTTTTAAAAAGAAAAAGAGTGGCCAACTGGGCGGACAATCAGACATGAGGTCGTCTCTCTCTTAGTTAGAAAATATAATGGTGCCCTCCTCCTCCTCATACTTCCTTCCAGCCACGGTGCACGGTAATCAGTTGTTCATAGGCTTAGACAAGAAAAAGTAAAATACACCACTTTGGGGTGTCCGACATGACCATCATTTTATTTACTGATTGAGCATGAGAAAGAAAGTAAAATAATGCCTTCTAATCTCAACAAACATGCATGGAATACCTTAGTTGGACATGCAATCAGCACAGCAGAGTAGTAGTACTAGTAGTATTAGTAGTAAGGAAAGGACCAAAGTGTTTCCTGAGTTTTACAGTAGTACCACCACTAGGCAGTCCACAAAATATGAGGGGAGAGGGAAAGCTGACTGAAAATCCATAATAGAACAAGCTACAGACAGACTAATAGTACAGAGTCAGGGGCAGTTAGATTTGATGTAAAAAAAAAAGTAGAATACAAATAACTAACTGGCAGATGCAGAAATCGCAATTTAAGGAATCTCTAAATAGCGATTCCTTAAATTGCTCTTGCATTTAAGGAATCCCAAGATGAGATTCCTTAAATGCAATGCATGAAACCCAAAAAAATAGCGAATTCGCTAATAGGGGGAGCAAATTACCATGAAGTTGAACTTCGTGGTAATTTGCTAAAACTTTGAAAAATGCACTTTTGTGCATTTTTCACAGTTACATGTTGCGCACACACATGCCCTTAGGGCATGTGTGTGTGTAACATTTGTGCACAGGTCCATTTCAGGGGTGCAACAGGGTGTCCTTTGGACGCCCTGGCACCCTTGAAATAGCGGAACATTAGCGATTTAGTAATAGCTAATCGCTAATGCGGAATGGCTTCCCATTCATTCTTATGGGCCTTTAGGCCCATAGGAATGAATGGGAAAGCCATTCCGCATTAGCGATTAGCTATTACCGAATCGCAAATAAGGAATCTGTAGGAATCGCTAATAATATTGCGATTCCTACATGCATCCCGTTTTGCGAGTCTTTTATAGCGATTCCTTAAAATTCGCTATTAAGGACTCGCAAAACATAACTTTGATGCATCTGCCAGCCCGTTGGTAGGTATTGCAGGGATAACAAGAATTTAGAAACAGATAGATCGAAGAAGATTTGGTAAAAAATAGAATTTAGTAAAATGGAAATATTAGTTAAAAAAAATAAGGTGGGGTAAAAGTTTGGGAAATTTATATTAAAATTAACAACAGGAGGACTTACTGGGGCCAGCAGAGCCATCTGCAGAGGAGTGGACCTGGGAGGCACCTCCAGTTCCCACATCGGCAGACACTGTCTTCTTCTTGCACCTGGATGCTGATCATGTACGACATAATTAAAGAGACAAAATTGATAGGTGTGAAATAAATATAAAAAAATCGCTATAAAAAGATTTGTTAACAGTAAACTGCAATTGCAATAAAATTGACCTATCTAATCAGGTCAACTAGTAGTAGACTAGTATCGCGGTTGTGGACGTCCTATCATAATTCCACAGTTCCATTCCGATTCCAGAATCCTAAACGTAAGTACCGCCTAGCCCGAATATTCCAAAGACATTGAAATTAATTGGCCAAAAATTATATTTGCTTCTTCTAAGTTCCGATCTTATTGGCAATCATCAAACCTCTTTGATGGGCCAATTCACAAAGTCTGCATTTATTTTAGTCCTGACAAATGCATAGATGGATGCATGCATATTGCATACACCAAATTGGTTGGTTGCTGAGTTGCTATATTATTATTCACTCACTAACAAACTACAAAAGGTTTTACTAAGGAGTCAGCAGCATGTGAGAGGAGTACGCGTCATGCGGAATGCAAAAAAAATTACCAACCAACTACCTACCACTATCTTAATGACAGGACAAAGGAAAGGAGTCTCTCTAGTCTGCATTACGTAACTTAAGTTCTGTAATTTGTCTTACATAATCAGTCCAAGCAAGCGCAAAGTTGCAAACAAGTAAGATTAGTAGCGCCGGGCACATGTCTAGAAGAATAACAATCACATAATATAAGAATTTTAAACTGAACTTATCTTCATGTAAGCAGCAGCAGCATTCTTGTTATTTGGCCCAAAAATAATATTTGCAATAACACAGAACAGAACACACAATAGTAATATATTTAGCTACTCACCAAGCCCCGAGACCTCAACACCTAGCAGTTCCAGCAGATCCTGCTTCCGGTCCAGGATTTCGGCTAGGATGTCAGTTGGTTATGGGTGCGCCGGACCCCAGAGCAGCAAAACACTGCCCGGTGCACCCTCACCCAGTGGCCGTAACGCTCCTGGATCCCGTATCTGGAACCAGGCCTGCTGCCAGGGTTAAGGGGAGGTGGTGCTGCACAAAAAAAAAAGCGTGTGCAGCCACCTCCACCTCAGAGAATAAGGCCCGGGGCTGCACTACTTCGGGGCACCACCTTCTGCAAGGAAGGTGGCTCCTCCTGTTTCCCTGGGAACTGGAGGAAGGGGGAGCACTCTTAGTAGTCTTCTTGGACATGATTCTGGGAGGCGGGGCAGAAAAGAAAACGTAGGAGTAAAACAATTAAGTCAGGAGAAAAAGAAGGGAAGTAAAAAAAATGAAAAAGCAAGTAATAGAAAAACAGTACAAAACGCAGTAAAACACACAATAAGTAAAAAAAAATGCAAAATATACACTTGGGAAGAGAGAGGGATAGATATTAAATAAAAAACATCAGAAAAAAAGTTTTAGGGACAAAGGATTATAAAGATTTTAAGAGGATTGAAAAACAGGCCCCAGAACCATACCCAGACAAGAAATACAAGATGGCCACGCCCATGTGCGACCACGTGGTTCAGTTCCCGCGATATTTTCCCCCGAACACGCAGTCCACATTGCCAAATGTCAGACACATCTCGCGATCATGCAGAACAAGCAACTCCGCATGCTCACGGAACTCTGCGTAGCATCGCAGAGGTTTTTTTACCCCTTCGCAGAGTTCTGCATAACTCGGCTACGCGAGCTCCACCCGGACTTAGTTATGATACCTTTTGATTGCGGAATGGGGACTTCAGCAGAGAGCCTGCACATAGCGTGATCTACATTTGAATACGAGAGGACAACATCATCTGCCAAAACCTGCGAGGGATGCCTTGGAGGGAGATCATTTGTGAAACATCAAGTGTCATCAATTGTGAGTCAGTCCAAATCATTAAGGTCTGCCAGGGGGCCAATGTGATTAGACAATGCAATATTTTCTCCCTAAGCACAATCTTCCCCCCCCTACAGGCAGACAGATCCTTAATTGTGGTATTCTGCAGGGGTCTATAGAAAAGCCCAGCGGTAAAATGTTTATATTCGAATGGGGAAGATCGGACTGGGTGAGTGTTTTAGGATGTTTGCGTGCCAAATCAGGATATGTAAGGGTAATGATCACACAGTATCCTTCTAAGCCCTTCCTTGAGGACCCTATCCAGGAAATTCTCTTAGCCATCAAAATATGCCTGCGGTCTATCACGTTAATTCTAGTATGTTTGCCTAGCCAATAAGGAACCTTGTTATTTAATTGTCCTGTGGTTTCCTGTTTCACTGAATTGAGCCAAGGAACTCTTGCTAAAACCAAGATATATGGGCAGCATTATGGGGTAGGTTAATTACAGGAAGGAGAGGAGTATTGACAGCTGTTCTTGCTCACTCCCAGCTATCAGAGTACACAGCAGACAAGGCTGGGTGGTTAGAACTTGCGACTTAAAGGTCTTGGGTGCTGTATGTCTAATGAAAATATTCTGCCTAGCGTGGCCCATAATCAATCAGTGTTGATATGGGTCTGGCCTCTATTTGGCTGAGCTGGGAGGGGCTGTTTAGTGCATATGACTTGAGCCTGAGAGGTTAAGGGTAAAGGGACTATACTGATGGTAGACTGAACATTCTCAGCTTTGTCGAGGATAGCTCTCGAATCTAACACCAATATTGCTATTTCAGCACAAAATGGAGTCATTAACTTAGTCAATGTCTCTATAAATGTTTGTGTTAAGAGATCCTCAAATTCCCCCATGTTCTTCAAAGTGCAACTTGTATTATCAGTACCAGTCCCCTTCCGTGTATTTAGCATTGTTTCACCTATTTGGTTTTGCGATTCCGCTTGGAGGGTAAAGGCGTTACTGAGCCTTTTCCCACTGTTGGAGCCAAGGAAGCTAGGATCTTAGAGCTAGGAGGGAGGATTTGGAGCTCCTGAGTGTAGAGCTTCCCTAGGCAGAGTCAAAGGTGGTGCACCCAATCTTACTGGCCCAGCAGAGATCCTCCTTTCCGCCCGGTTGATCTCTTCTGAGATGGCACCCACTGCCTTCACTAGGAACAAGTCTATAGTCGATCTCTTTGGTCCAATAGTTGATGTAAGGGTTGCAGCTTTCCTTTTCCCCATTTTTAGTATGGTGCTAGCAACCTGAGGAAATGAAGGAGAAAGGCGGGGGAGTGTAGGGTTACACTGATTGACCCTCAAAGCCCTGAGGCCCACCAGTCTGTCCCAAACTATTTGGCTATTTAGTGGTTACTCACTGTTGAAGCTGCTGGTGGGTCCTGCTGCTGGGTTGGCACCTTTATCTTTATTCAGACCCTCGTGTTTACTGACTCAGAATATGTTTCTTCCTTTCTCTTCTGCAAGTCAAAGACAGTTGGCCCAGCCCAGCCTCTTCCGGCCACTGATGGGCACAGGCGGACCCGGTCTTGGCCTGGACACTTGCCCAGGTGTGCCCTGCATGCGTGCTGAGTGGTAAGAGCGGAGGCGAAGGATGAGATAGAGGACCTTTTGGATGCCCAACCCCCGCCCCCTTATGCACCGCAATGGATATATCCCGTGCTATCTACTTCTCCGACTGTTCTGTCTGCTTCTGACTCTTCACAGGCACCCTCTTCCTCTGACCCTTCCGCTATACTAGCCTCTACTTCCAGTGTTTTGAAAGGTGTTGAAGCTGCATTGACTTCTGTAACCTTGCCCCTCGTTTCTCTATTGCCGGCGGGAACTTCAGTCCCGTCTGCCCCCCTTGTGGCTACACTGCTATCTGCATCTGCGTTACCTACGGCTTCGGCGAGTGTTACTCCTCAGACTATACCTGAGACTCCGACTCGGGGTCGAAGGGGGTTGGATGGGTGTATGATATTTGACCATGTACGTAAATTACTTACGCGTTCTAATGTGTGTATGGAAGAGAAACAGGTTGTGGCCAAACAAGCATGTCAATGGGCTCGGAATGCCATTTATACAATGGAGGATATTTGGTCTACGATGAAAGATTAGGAACCTTTGATGCTGCAGCATGCTTTGTGGCATATGGCAGCGACGTTGATAGGGTTGTGGGAGCAGTGCCACGGGGACCTGGCGCCCCAGATTATCTATGATATTAGAGACAGAGCTTACAGGGCCAATACTAGTTTGGGAGAGGTTTATGGAAATATGCGTACATTGGTTGGCTACAGAAATGAATTACAGTCTACGGGTCCCTCTACGTTTAAGGCACACCCCATGCGTGAGGTCCACCCCGTCTTTCACCCTGAAATACCTGAATTGGTGGATCCAGTGACAAACGCAGTGACAAGGGCGCGGGTAGAGGCTCGCTTTCAAGAGCAATGGGTTTATGTCCCCTGGAAGAAGAGTGAGGTTTTGGCACTGAAGGGACAGTTACCTGACTCTAGAAAGAATCCGACTGCCTATTATAAGGAATTGACTGAGGCGGCTACTTCAACGGTCATGACATTTGCAGACATAGAGTTATTCTTTGGATTATTGGCTCCAGTGGATGTATGGAGACAAGTGAGTGGTACTGATCATGCAGACGAGCTGGGGGGCACATGGCAGGAGTTCAAGGATTGGGATAAAGAAAGGAAGCCAGGGGATAAACCGAGACAGGAGATTTTGGCCCTGCCTGGACGTATCATTAAGTACATGCATTCCCTTCTCCCACCAAAGAAAGTGGATTGGGATAAGTTGACTGCATGTCGTCAGAAGAAAGAGGAGGCACAGAGGGAACTGCTGTGGTCGGGAGTGCCCCGCATATCCCTTCAGAAGCTGACTCTGGGATGGTTCGACGGAGGCATAGCACTCCCAGACATCCGTAAATACTACTGGGCTGCACACCTTTCAGCCATCAACCACGGCACGTACTGCGATGGGAACGACCCAGGATACGGGATGGACCGCTGGATTCTGGCTGGCGGGAAGTTTGAAGCTGCGCTCTACTCCAGGCCGGGAAGATACCCATTGACTGGGCCCACGCACCACTCGTTGCAGCTGTGGCACATCGTACAACGCAAATTAGGATGGGCTGACACCCTTACGATGGCCACTCCTTTATGGGTCTCGGAGAAACTGGGCACACTCGGCCGCACCAAAGAGTTCCGTAACTGGGATCTCATAGGCATCTCTCACATTCGAGATCTGTGGGGCTCGGACGGGATGGTATCCTTCGCCTCTCTCCAACGCACCTACGAACTGGCACACTCGGAACACTTCAGGTACCTACAAGTTAGGCACTCCCTCCAGGCAAACATCCCAGCGGGAACGCAACCCCCTGACTCCTCCCCGCTAGAAGACAGGCTTTTAGATGGCCACCTCCCCGAACATGCCATATCACTCACGTACAAAAAAATCATTAACAACTCCCCGGACCTACTACTCCCCCTCAAAGGGAAATGGGAAGCCGACGGACTAGAAATAGACGAGGAAGAATGGAGAACTGCACTTGCCTCCCCTAAGGAGGTTGCAATATCGGCCAGACTCCGGCTCATTCAACTAATAATACTACACCGAGTGTACCTCTCGGAGTCGAGACTGCAACGAATGGGTCGGAGCGCAGATGGGCTTTGCAGGCGGGGGTGCGGGGAGGTGGGGACCTATTTCCATATACTGTGGGAGTGCCCGCTACTTGTTAACTATTGGGCCCGGGTGACCCGCTGTATGCAGGAGGTTTGGGGGGTGGAGCTTAGACTTGAAGCAAAGAGATGCCTTTTAAACATATGGGAACCAACAGACCTGTCACCTCGTGGGAGGCTATGGGCGACACTGGGGTTTGCAATTGCTAAAAGAAACATCGCTAGGCAGTGGGGAGCAGTTCAGCCTCCTAAAGTTGGCTTGTGGAAAACTGACATGGATTGGTGCATGCTCCAAGAAAAAACAGTGTACATGGCACATGGGTGCCCGGGGAAATGGATAGAAGTATGGACCAACTGGAATGAATACAGGGGTAACATCTGTGAACCCCCCGAACTACCCCGTTTGACGAACAGCTTGTAATGTGAATGCAATGAGATGTAGTACCAACTATCCATCCAAACTGTGATCAATGTTTCTGTACTGTAATCGCCTGTGCCCAAATGTAGATACCTAATACCTGAATGTGATGACCACCACCTTTTTCTTTGTTGTCAATAAAAAGAATTTAAAAAAAAAAAGAAGAAAGAGGATGGTGTGTCTGACTTCTTAACTCGCTTTGAGGAGGCATTCCTGGATTTCAGTGGTCAGGATTTGTCGCAGGATGGCGGGGTGCGGCTTTTTGTGAACAGATTTGTGCATAATTTGTTACCGGAAATATCAGCCCGGTTGCAGGCTTCTGAGAGTATGAGGACGACGTCCACCCCTTCTGGCATTTTGAGTATGGCTCAGTACTATGAGCATAGGGAAAATGAGAGTAAAGATAAAGCAGAGAAGAAAGCAAAGGACCTGAAAACAAGAGTGTTGTTGCAGCAAGTAGCCAGAGGACGGGGACGGGACGTGGGGCCCCGCCCACTGCAGCCGGGCAAGGTGGAGTTGGATATCGACGGCATTAGTGTGCTAATTGTAAGAAGGAGGGTCACTGGTGGTGGGATTGTCCGGAGCCGCGGGATGGATACAGAGGACGGGGCAGAGGTAGAGGTCACGGGTAAGTACGTAGGGATGACTGGCAAACTAGTGGGGGTCGGCGGACAGGTGGGAACTACTTTGATGGTGACAGGGACAGACAGCAATACCGAGGAGATTGTGACGGGGAACGGGACAGACAGTATTTTCAAGATGACTATGATGTAGACGAAGTGTCATTGCAGGTAGATCAGCGAGGGCCCTATGTCACTGCGGACTTGCTGGGGTCCACCAAGAAGTTTTTAGTGGATACAGGAGCTATGAAGAGTTCCGTGGCATGTTCCCTGGTCCCTGGGGCGGCTCTGTCTGGCCAGAATAACATCTCCGTTGGGTTTTCAGGTACACCGGTGATTAGCCCCATTTCTAAACCACTCACTGTTACGATTGGTCCTTTTACTGTTGATTCTCCGTTCCTTCTCACGTCCCATTGTGGTGAAAATCTTTTAGGTCTAGATTTGTTGAAGAGATTGCATGCTATGATTTACTGTTCGCCGGATGGTGTTTATGTTACCTTGGGCCCCTCTGTTGCTTGGGCTCAGCAATGCTTTTCTAAGGATGAACCTCTCCCACTGGAGCTTAAAGAGGTACCAGAAGCTTTGTGGGCAAGTAGTGACACTGATGTGGGTACATTGAATATTGCACCCGTCTCCATTAAGGTCAAGCAGGGAGCTTGTTTACAGCGTATTCCCCAGTATAAGATTTCACAGGAGGGTGAAAAGGCTCTCTTACAGATCATTCACGATTTGATACAATCTGGAGTGGTGGAGGAGACGGCTTCCAATGTGTGCAATAGTCCTATTCTTCCGATTCTTAAGAAGACTTCTGCTGATGCTAGTTGTGATCAACAAGATGTTTATCGATTTGTAATTGATTTGAGGCAGATTAATAAAGTAGTTGAGCCCCAATACCCGTTAGTTTCTGATATAACTACAATTTTGACAATGATTCCTCCCAAGGCCAAGTAGTTCTCCGTTTTGGACCTCAAGAATGCATTTTTCAGTATCCCTCTTCATCCTGATAGCCGCCATCTTCTTGGATTCTCGTTAACTGGCCGTAGGTTCAGATTTTGTAGAATTCCCCAGGGCTATACTGAGAGCCCTAGTATTTACAGTCAAGCATTGAAAACGCAATTGGATGATTTGGAACTCCCTGCGGGTAATGTGTTGTTGCAATATGTAGATGCCTTGTTGATTGCGTCTGACACGGCGGAAGGTTGTAAGGAGGCCACTGTCCAACTTTTTCATCATTTGGCACATAATGGGCATAAGGTGTCACTCTCTAAGTTTCAGTATTGTCGACAGGAGGTAACCTACCTAGGTCATCTCCTATCGAAGGAGGGGAGGAGGTTGACGCCGGATGGTGTTATGGCGATAACTAATATGTCTGTTCCTAAGACCCAACGAGAGGTGCGCGCGTTCTTGGGCATAACATCGTATTGTCGCCAGTGGATACCTAACTATGCTTTACTAAATAAGCCCCTTGACTACCAAGGAGGTGCATGAGCCCTTGCCTTGGACCCCCGCATGCCAGGAAGCTTTTGAGTTGTTGAAAACTGCTCTGTGTTCTGCACCTGTACTTGGCACCCCTGATTACCAGAAGCCTTTTGTACTTTATGTGCATGCGGCGGACCGTTGCGCACTCTCGGTGTTAACCCAGTGTTTTGGGGGGAAGCAGAGACGCTGTGCATATTTTTCCGCTACACTTGACAATGTGGCAAGAGCGTTGCCGAGCTGTCTTAGAGCCACAGCGGCTGCTGCGGTGTCGATTAGACAATCGGCGGGGCTCGTCCTTGGCACTGATCTCACAGTGATGATACCGCACGCTGTGGACACCCTATTGAATAAGACACAGACACAGCATTTAACTAGTGCTCGTCTCACGGGCTATGAGTTGACGTTGTTTGCCCTCATATTACAATTAAAAGATGTGCCACTCTGAATCCAGCCACGTTACTACCCCTCCCTTCAGACGAAAAGGACAATGACGTCCATGATTGTTTGTTTCGAACTGAGGAAGAAACGAAGGGACGGATAGATTTGACAGACACTCCCCTAATTGAACCCCAAGGGGAATTGTATGTCGATGGCTCGTGTTTTAAACTTCCAGATGGCACTACGACTGCAGCCAATGCCATAGCAGCATTGCAGAAGGTTGCGGAGACATCTAGGGTCCCTTATCAGTCAGCACAAGCTGCGGAGTTGGTAGCCTTGTTACAAGCGTGTGAATTGAGTGAGGGACTGGATGTGAATATTTATACTGATAGCCAATACGCCTTCGGCGTGGCTCATAGTTATGGGCGACTGTGGGCAGAAAAGGGTTTTTTGACATCGCATGGACAGAAGATACAGCATGGGCCATTGATACTATGATTTTTAACAGCATTAACACTTCCCAAAAGACTGGCTGTAATCAAATGTAGTGCACACAAAGCAGTGGTGGACGATGTGGGCCGGGGTAATGCATTTGCAGATCAGACAGCTAAGGAAACTGCTAAGACAAAACTCCCATGTATGTTTGTGGCAGGACCGGCTAGGTGGGTACCAGACAATGACATGTTTATGAGTACTGTGGAGAGTGTACCAGATATTCAGACGGGGGCAACAGAGGAAGAGTTGAAGATATGGAGGGAGAGTGTGGGGTGACTGGACTCGGATTATTGTTGGACAGACTTATCAGACAAACGAAGGTGGTTGCTCCCTGACGCATATGTTCTTCCTGTGGTCACAATGGCTCATGGACCGGCACATGTTAGTGCAAAGGGAATTTGTAAATTACTGGACCCAGTATGTCGAAATGACAATATCTCTAGAGTGGCGACACATTTAGTACAACGTTGCATGGTCTGTTTGCGATACAATCCTGGGAGGGGGACACCTGTTCTCCCCGGTAATTTTGCACCTCCTTCTTTCCCTTTTGAGGTGATCCAGATGGATTATATTGAGATGGAGAGCGTCAATAATCTCAAGTATGTATTGGTGGTGGTGTGTTCTTTTAGTAGATGGGTGGAGGCTTTCCCAACGAAAGAATGCACAGCTATGGCAACAGCAAAGGTGTTGATTAAGGAATATTTTTCTAGATATGGATTGCCTCGGGTGATCTGGAGTGACAACGGGACACACTTTAATGCCAGATTGATGAAACTGATATGTAAGGGACTGCAAATTCAGCAGAAATTTCATGCAGCACAACATCCCCAATCTGCAGGCTTGGTAGAGAGATATAATGGGACTTTGAAGTTAAAGTTGGCTATGATCCAAGAGAGTACAGGGCTGCAATGGCCAGACGCATTCTCTTTAGCTCTGCTTTCTACTCGGGTGACAATGAACTCCACGACAGGTATCTCCCCGTATGAGGTGGTCTTTGGTCGCCCAGCTAATGTTTGGGGTGTCCCGAGGCCTAAATATTTTGCTGATATTGAATATCCTCTGTTGACAGACTACTTGTATGCGTTGACTAAAGATCTCCGTTCCCTTCACCAGCAGGTAGCAGACACGCTGAAGCCGCAACCGGAGGGGCCTGGACATTCCATCCAACCCGGTGACTGGGTATTGGTTCGTCGATATCAACGGAAATCCTGCTTGGAGCCGAGGTGGAGCGAGCCTCGTTTGGTGTTATTGGCAACGCGTAACGCACTCAGGATCCAGGGCCATAAGTCGTGGACGCATGTCAGTCACGTGAAGAAGGTTCCACTTCCATTGCCCTATGATGCGTGGGTGAGGGAGGGCGTCGCTGATCAGGAAAGTGAAACAGTTGCTCGGTATGTGCCCTTCTCTGATGCGCAGTTGAGGGGAGAGGAACTAGCTGAGAACGAAGAGAGGCTGACCTCAGTTGAGAGAGACGAAGCCTCTCGAGATCGAATTGATTCGACATCAGTGGATAAGTCCCTTGCCGTTGACCCCCCCCCCCCATTTTGTTCACAGATCTAGAGGTGCGAGGGAGCACTCGCTATAATCTGCGGCCCAGAAAAGGAGAACAGTGCACTGGAAGAGGGGCTGAGCGAGGGAAATAGGGAAGGACTAAAGTGAGAGAAGTAGGGAAGGACTACAGATTGAGCCCTGGTGCACTAGCCGAGACATTGTTACGAGAACATTAGGTCGTGTCCGGGCCCAGATTAAGTGCTCCTCTGAGTTGTGAAGCTGTGCAACTCCGACGTGGGAGTTAGGCCATGAACAATAGGAGCCTGCCTGTGAGGCTCTAACGGACACAGGAAGAAGATCCCCTCTGGTTGGCCTCAGTGTGAACTGATCCTCTCTTTTAGTTTATTATTGGACTTATAGCTAGGTGAATATGTACCGTTTTGGCAGTCCCATTCCCAAGGAGGAGCAGCCCTTTGCGGCTCCTCGCAGAGCTGAACCTGATTCACCCTGGTCATCATTATCCAGGAACGCAAAAATTGTAGTTATAGTGGTGATCATCATTGTATTCATAATAGTTCTTGGGATTCTATTCTTCCTTGATGAAAAGTACCCGGTTCACCAATTCATGTCTACCACTACCCGACCCCTGAACATAATGTGGTTACTTTAGACTTTCGAGAAGAATTGTTGCGTAAGGGCTACCGGGATAATGTTTTTATTAAGACATTACATCATGCTCATGCTGTATACAATGTTACTGACTGTTGGGTTTGTGGGTTATTGCCTTCAGCGGTACACAAAAAGGATAGGTTGCTGGCGCTTCCATTATCTTATGTGAATAGTTGTGTGGGATGGTACACCCTGATCAGTTTGGTGAAATTCTCCCAGCAACCTGATTTCTTGCAGCCCCGACTCACCAATAGTGGATCCACCCTGACAATGCGATTACGCCCTATACACCAATCCCATTTTGGACCGTTTCTTAATGACGGACGTTTTGACCAGACTTTTGTAGATACATGTTACAGAAAGGTGGGACGGTATACTGTACTGAATGACACAGATCTCGTTAAAGGGAGTTTTCGGCAGTTGAACTCTTCTTTGATTTTCCGACGTCCTCCCCCGGGGAATAGCAGCAGACATCCCTTAGTCCCTATTGCTGTGATGGGTCCTCAGTCTCCATTCTGCATTCTAGGAAGGGGACCTATAAAGGTTGGTAACAGTTCCTGTAATGTGACCTCTTCAATCCGATTGTCGATCAGCCCCTCTTTAGTCCCTCCACCGAATATCTATTTTGTCTGCGGTGAGAATGAATACCTCTGGATACCAGAGGGGTGGGGGGGGGGTGTCTGCCACTTAGCGTATCTTCTACCCCCAGTTTATTTGGCTCCTTCTAATTAACAAAAGACCCATCGTTGGTCCCCAGTGGTTCCCGGACAGAGGAGAAGGAGGGAACTTCAAGCAGATGACGTTGACCAGACTGATACTTCTTTACAACAATGGACAGACATTACCCGGGGGTTGTTACCATTTTGGGGTCCCATGTTCAATAGTAGGGCTATTAGGAGACTATCTAGGGTTATGGAGAAGGTGGTCAATACAGAAGCTGACATTGTGACCAATATGACCGTTGAGATGCAGGCTATGAGACTTTTCACTTTACAAAATCGGATGGTTCTTGACGTCATTCTGGCTGATGGGTAGAGCCTGCCGCGTCATTGTGACCTCCTGTTGTGTTTATATACCTGATTCCGCTCCCACTGTTAATTTGGCTGTACTAAAGCTTCATCGATTGGCTGCTGAGTTACATCAGGACACTGGCACCTGATCCTTGAGTGGGTAGCTCAGGGGTGCTTTCACTTCCTGGGGTTGGAAGATCCTGATGGGGGTAGTGGGAGTTTTGGGGATTATCCTGATTTGCTGTTTTTGTGTTTATTGCCTCCCTCCTTGTTGCTCGCTTTGCGCCAGTGCTATGACCTCCTCAAAATATCAATCTCGACAATATCCAGTTTTGAATGATGTGATACACAAAGAGATTCAATGACTTATGGATGTGGTTCCCAAAGTGTGCGCCGCGGCACCCTGGTGCACCGTGAAGGGAAGCTAGGGGCGCCGCGCCGCTGCGCAGGATGTGGGTCTGAGAAAAAAATATAATTATCCTTAAAATGCAGTGAAACTGCGAGCTGACAATTTTGGAGCTGGGGAACCGGGTTCGACCCTCGACGGCAACTCAGAATCCTGTGTCATTCTGGGAAAATCACTTAATCTCCCAGCGCCTACCGAAACAGAATAAATGAATGTATCCATGAATTACCATGGAGTGGAGACTGACGCTATTGCAGCAACAATACGAAGGTAATACATTCTATTTTACTGCTTAACACATGGCCCCATGCTCCTCCTACTGCATTCTTTAAGCATAAGGCGTCAGGTTTAATTTTGCCTCATTTTTTTTTTTTTTTTTAAGACCAACGGTCCCAAACTTTATTTAGTTTCACAGATAAGGTAAACAGCAGTCACACAGTGTCATAACAATAAACCACTACTACAAGCGGTACTCGGCTATCAGTACATAATGACATGTCAATTGAATGCGAGTGAAAATAAACAGTAGCTAGTGGTAATGCATTAGTTCACAAGTAGCGGTGCTAGTAAATGTCTCGTGCCGCAGCGCTTGTGGCTCATGGCACTGCGCTAGGACCAGGGTGCTGAAAGAAATCCAACAGTCATTGCATTAAGTTATGTTCCCTGTTCAGTACAGTAGCGAGCTAGAGCAGGATCGTATCCCCCGCCGTCACCTGGATCGCTGGGCTTCCGCTGCCTGTACATGAAAACACCCAGGTGCCATTGTATGATACGGAAACAGGGAGGGGGGGTCGAGCATTAGCGCGTGTACAAAATCAACAGTCTCTGCGTCAACCAAAAGGTATAACTGGGAATTAAAAGAGGAGGGGGAGGGAGAAACATTTCAACAACTGCTGGACTAGTGTACGTGCATGTGGTAGTGTGCCTTGAATCCTAGCTGTGTGTGGTGCACCCTGTGTGGGCTGCGCAGGGGCGGGGGTGATCGAGGATGTGGTGTCGCCACGGCCGCCGGGCGGGGGCGGGGAGGGGAGGGAGGGGGCAGCGGGGGGGGGAAGGGGAGCGGCGGGGAGCGGCAGGGGACATCGTTCGTTGTGGAAGATCTCGGTAGGCGGGGCTGGCGGCAGGGGGGGAAGGGGGGGGAGGGGGTGCGCGACAGTGGGGGGGGGAGGACGCGGCAGCGGAGGGGGTGGGGGGCAAATTCCGTGTCCTATATGGACAGCAAGTGACAGGGCCCCTTCTAGTCCGCGTCAGGTTGGCATTCTATACCGGCCCGGGCGCATGCCCTGTGGTACGCGATCAGGGTAGCGTCCTAGTCTTGGGCGATCGGGTATGTCCGTAGGCCAGCGGTCTCCTCTCTGTGTAGGGACACACTCTCCGCACTGGCCCAGTTGCTAAAAGAGCGGCGCCAGTCTGCAGGGCGCGGTGGGTTGGCGTTTTTCCACCGTCTCGTAATGAGGCGTTTAGCCGTAATGAGGCCTAAGTCCCAAAAGCGTGCCCGCAGCTTGGTTTGCTTGGTTCTCCTGTAAAGCCCCAGTAGGCATACTTCCCACGTCTTGGGGAGAGTTTCGCCTGAGGCCGCCGTCAGCGTGTCAGTGACCGCTGACCAGTACAAGGCGAGGTGGGCGCAGTTCCAGAGTGCGTGCAGGAAATCTGAGTCTAGGAGGCCGCATCTGGGACATGCCGATGAAGTGAGTCCGAAATAGCGATTCAGTTTGTCAGGAGACAAATATGCTCGATGAATGATATAATATTGGATGGTTTTAAATCGCGCGTTGCGGGGAACATTTCTAGCGCCCGCTAATATTGCGGTCCATTGTTTGTCCGTCCAGTCGGAGCCCCGGTCGGTTGCCCACTTCCCCCTCAGCCTTTGGGAGGAGAATTGAGTGAGGGTGTGTAGTGCCTGCGCTAGCCAGTGCACTATATGAGACCCATCGCCCATCACGTGTAGGTACTGGATGAGAAGATGAGTGGGCGGTTCCTGGCTCATGTCACCCCATGCCTTCGTCAGTTCATGTAGGAGTCCGGCGTGTGCCAGGAATTGACCCACTGGTAGCCCGGTGTCTGTGGACAGGGTCCCGAAGGGCAGCAGCACTCCGTCGCTATATAGGCCGCTCAGGTCGTCCAGGTCTGCCACCGTCCAGCAGCGTAGCGCAGTCGAGGACAGTATGCTAGTGCCCAAGGGAGTTCCCAGTAGAGGTAGGTTCGGGGCGTAGGGCACTGTACCTTTGGTAAGTTTGAGGGCCCGCACAAAGCACCGCTTCGCGATCGCCACATGGACTTGGGCGGGGTGTCGCTCCTGCGTTAGGGGGTGGAAGAGTGTGAGCACCTGCACGGGGACAGAGTGGTATCAGTCGTGGCCGTGTCTATCAGGTTCTTGCCGCTCAGCCAGTAAGCGACCCATTGTAGCTGGGCCGCCAAGTAATACAGCTCTTGGTTGGGGACGGCCAAGCCTCCAGCGTCCGTGGCTGCATATAGAGTCTTTAACGCTACCCGGGGTCTCCCTTTGTTCCAAATAAGGCGCCTGGTGAGAGTTTCCAGCTCTCTGAATATGCGCGCTGGCACATACACTGGCAGGTTAGCATAATAATAGAGGAGCCGGGGGAGCATTATCATTTTGGTCAGTGCCACTCTGGCCGGCACATTCAGCGGGAGGGAGTTCCAGAACGTGACCTGGGCCGTGAGTGAGGAGATAGCCCTCACCAGGTTACCCTCCAGGAGATCCACGGGGTCTCGATATATCAAGATCCCGAGGTACCTGAATACCGTCGGGTGCCATCGGAGCGTCTCCCCCATCATGCGCACTTCACATTGCGGCATCTCGCTACTGAATGCGAAGGTCCCCGATTTGGCCCAGTTAACATGGAGCCCCGACATATCTCCGAAGGTACGGAAGATGCCCGCGATCGCCTCAGGTATGCATGTGAGATCTCTGACATACAGTAGGAGATCATCGGCATAGAGAGACACCGAGTGTATGCCGTCCGCTAGTGGGATGCCCCATGCAGCGCCGGAGGTGCGGAGCAGCTCCGCTAATGGCTCCATCGCCAGGGCGAATATCATAGGGGAGAGGGGGCAGCCCTGTCTGGTACCCCGCCCAATGCGGATCCTGTCGGAAAACAACCGCCCAGTCCGGACACGCACTTCGGGCGCCTGATAGAGGAGCCCCACCATCTGGATATAGGCGTCGCCTAGTTCGTATTTCTCGAGGACTCGGAGGAGATACGGCCATTCCACCGAGTCAAACGCTTTTTCCAGATCGAGCACGATGCACCCTGAACGCGGCCAGGTAGGGATCGCATACCGCTGGATCTTAAAAAACCGGCGTAGGTTGTAGGACGTGCTCCGGGTGGGCACAAAGCCATTTTGATCAGCGTGCACCAGCGTGGGGACCAACGGTGCAAGTCTCCGGGCGAGCGTCGCGGCCAATATTTTGTAATCGGTGTTGAGGAGTGCCAATGGTCGGTACGAACCAAGGTCTGTCGCCTCCCTACCTGGTTTCAGCAGGGAGACCACGTTAGCTTCGTTTAGAGACGCCGGGAGCTCAGCATCTTCCAATGCCGCCTTATACATTCTCAGCAGTTCCGGTATCAGCACCAGTGAGTAGGCTTTATAGAACTCCGCCGGGAGCCCGTCAGGGCCCGGCGCTTTGCTATTGGAAAGGGAGAAAATCACGTCCCGTAATTCCTCACCGGTAATTGCAGCACCCAGCTCCGCCTGGTGGGCAGCAGTAGCTGTCGGGAGCTGTAGAGTCGCTAGATAGTCCTCGATCTCCACCACGGTGGCCCGCAGCCGTGTGCTATACAGGGACTTGTAATGTGACGTGAACGCCTCAGGGATCTGTGTCTGGGTGTAGACCTTGACGCCTTGTGTCGTACGGATCGACAGGACCGGCGCAGACTGCGTGTCCTGCCGTATCAGCCACGACAGCAGTCTGCCAGGTTTGTCCCCCGCGTTGTGAGTGCGTGCGGAGTGGGCCGCAAAGTTAATGTTCTTTAGGCGCTCCATCAACGCAGCGTGATCCGCCCTGGCCGAGATCAGCTGGGAATCATCGCCTCCCGTTGCCTCCCGTTCTTTATCCAGTAGTGCCTCCTCCGCCCTTATCAGATCCCTCTCCACCTGACTTCGTAGGTCCGCCTGCACGCTAAGGCAGCCTCCCCGGGTGACTGCCTTGAAGGCGTCCCACTCAATTCTCGGGGAGGAGGCCGAGTCGGTGTTGTCTTCAAAATATTGTAAGATTCTCCTGGACATCTCCTCCCGGAATGGCGGGTCGAGTAGGAGGTCCGGCTGCAAGCGCCATGTGGGTACTGGCGGACGTGGGCGCCGCCATCCATAGACCAGTGTGTGCGGGTTATGGTCCGAGTGTGTCCGTCCCAGATAGTCAGCGTCAGTCACGGAGGAAAGCAGGTCGCGAGACAGCATGTATCGGTCCAACCTAACATGCAGAGAATGGGCTCCCGAGTAATAGGAATACACCCGGGCGGTGGGATTCCTGACTCGCCAGGCATCGTGCAGGTTCCATTGCGTCGCCCAATCGGTCAGGGCCCTGGATGTCGCTTGCGCTGGGGCGATTGCTGCTGGGGGGGACGAGCGGTCAAGGGAGACATCTAGTACGCAGTTGTAATCCCCACCCACCATCAAGGGTACGTCTGGCCAGGGCGCAATTACTGCCGACAAGCGCATGAAGAATTTCCCCTGTTCCACATTGGGTGCGTATATGGAGGCTATGACAATTTGCTGCCCGTCTAGTCTGCCCTGTATGAAGACATAGCGTCCCTCGGTGTCGATGTTGCTGTGTGTTAGTGCGAATGGAACCCCAGGTCTGACCCAGATCAGGGTCCCCCGCGCGAACGCTGAAAAGGTCGTGGCGTATATCTGCCCCCTCCACCGGCGGCGAAGTGCGGCCACCTCAGCAGCGACCAGGTGTGTCTCCTGTAGTAGTGAAATCTGGACCTGATGTCGCCTAAGGTATGAGTACACCTGGTATCTACGTGAGGGTGTGTGCATGCCCCTGACATTCCAGGTACAGAATTTAACCGTAGCCATCACAGCATGCATCGCGCCCAAGCACCCGGCCCCCCCCCCCCCCCCAACCCCCACCCCACCCACACACACACAGCGGCCGCGGACAGTGGCCAATGTTACCCCACGCCCACTCCCACAGTCCCAGGGATGCACGTAGCAGCATTGCAATGTCCACACTAGTCTCAAAAGGAAGAACTTTAACAGAAACATAATACCAAAAGGGCAACGGCAGAACGAGTCGCCGCCCAAATGCTCTATCGAGCTTAATCAATCCGTGAGTTCAATGGGGGGATGCCAAAGTTCAGCACGTGAGTAATGCAAGTCAGTTCAAGTCGCCAAGGGAGCTGTGGCGGCTCCCCACCACGGGCAGTGTGTCTAGGGGCACCAAATATCAGTGGCAGTGTCCGCAGACAGGTCAGGGTTCCCAATGTCGCTGGTCTCGGACAGTCCACCCCTGGGGGGGGGGATCCCATCTGCTACCACCTCAGGGGGGGTCACTCACCTCTAGGGGCCCGTCCACCCCGCCAGATGCTTGCTCCCAGTGACGTACCAATGGGACCGCTCCTGCCCCTCTCTCGGTGTCACGGCGGACTGGGCCGGGCCGGTAGGCAGGGGGATCAGGAGTGGAGCTCAGATCACGGAGATGGGGCTGTATGTAGCTGCCGTGGGTCTCGGAAGTGTTGTTGTGGACTTCCGGACAGGTCAGCTTTGAAATCGACCAAACTGTCCCAGGATGCCAATCGCAATGCCCAGGCCTGGGCTAGATTGAGGAGGGTCATTTATGCTATCAGATCCGATGTTTGGGGTGTGACAACCGGTAAGCCCTCAGTGTTCGGGTCATCTGGCAGTCCGTATATGAAGTCGTCGTCCTCGCTCCCGCGTGATCTTGGGCTTGCGTTGGAGATCAGGATGGGCGATTGTGATCCACTGATCTCAGCCGTTCTCCGGATGGCCTCTCGATGTTCAATCAGTATTTGCTCTGGGGTAGGTCCGATTTCTGCGTCTGTGGTCGGCGACCCGGGCCTCGAGGCGTGTCGTTGTCTCCGCCTGCGGGTACCGCGATTTCGGCGCTGCTCCTTCGGCGCAGGTACGTAGTTCGCATCCACTCCCGAATCCAGCCAGGCCGCCGCCGCCTCTGGAGTGTCAAAGAAGTGGGTTTTGTCCTGCGCCACCACTCTGAGACGTGCTGGGAACAGCAAGGAGTACTTGAGAGCCAGGCGCCTGAGCCGTTGTTTCACCTCGAGGAACGATTGACGCCGGCGTTGGACCTGAATGGTGTAATCAGGGAAGAACATCACCTTGGCGTTGTCCACCTGTATGTCCGACAGTTTCCGTGTTTCGCGGAGAATGGCGTCCCGGTCACGGTAGTTCAGCACCCGCATGAGCATTGGCCTCGGGTTGGAGCCCTCCGGGGGTGGACGGGACGGTACTCTGTGCGCTCTTTCCACCACAAAATGTGGTGACAGTGTGCCTTCAGGCAGGAGCTCTCTGAGCCAGATCTCCATATGTTCCGCTGTCTCCCTCCGTTCCCATCGTTCCAGAAGGCCCACTATGTGTACATTGTTTCTTCTGGCCCGTCCTTCAGCATCCTCCGCTCTATCCTCGAGGAACTCCACCCGGTTGAGTAGGTCACGGACGTGCTTATCTGTTTGCGTCAGCTTGGGAGTGGTCTCCGCCATCGTTTGCTCCAAGGCTGTGGTGCGGTCGGATAGTTTCTTGTGGTCCGCTCGAAGGAGCGTTAAGTCCACAGCCACTTTATCGATCCTGTTCTCCAGCGACGTACGGGTGAGCTGCATGGATTCCTCCAGGGGTTCCATGGCCGCCAGCATTGTGTCCAGTTTGGAGGCGGTTTGGTCAGCGTCTGTGTTCTTCACCATCTTTCCTTTGCTCAGTGTCCCACCGGTGCCGGTCTTTGCTCTGGTCCCCCCTGACATGTGGGTGGTCGTCACGGAGAGGCAGCCGGTCAGGCAGGCTTTCTCGGTGAACACTGTTGGGGCCTGTGCGTACTAGCCTCTCCTGGCCAGGTCGTCAGCTCAGCCCGTGCCGGGCGGTGTGCGGGATCCTGGGTGCCACCCGACGTTGCGTGGGGCACCGTGGAGCTCAGTGCCGGGTTGGCCGAGGTGGAGAACGCGGGGGTGTTCTGGGTGCTCACCCGCGTGGGCCTGGGCAGGTCCCCTGGTGTAAGGCCAATTGTGAGATGGGCTGTCTCGACGCGGCCACGGTCCGTGTGCCGCGCGGGCCGGGCTCTTCAGTATTGGATGGGTCCAATGTTGTCCAGCGGTTGTATCTGAACAGCGGGTGGGTTCTGGTGTCCAGGAGGTGGGGCCACCCAGCTACCGTCGCCGAGCACTCAGGCCCAGGGACGACGTTGATGGTGCGGGCCTCCAAGCAGTGGAGAGCGGTTGTCCTCCAGCTCCCGCCAGGTTCGGCGTGAAGCCCCCAGTGCCGGCAGGCAGGGCGGGTCAGCAGTGCAGGGCGCCGCGGGTCAGTGTGGCGTGCCAGCTCGTAGCCTCTGGGATCCCCGCGCCGTGGGTGCACCGGGGGTACCGGGCGCTGTGGTATTGTCTCGTCCCCCTCGCTGGGCCAGTGACAAGGCGGCGGGCGAGTGTGAGGGGCCAGGGGGCATAGCGGGTCTGTTCTCACTGTGGCCTGCTGGGAGCCAGGGGCAACGCTGACCAAATGGACCCCCAGGCGTCCGAGTGTTCCCCCTCTCCGGTGCTCACTGGGCCTGGCTGGATGCCTCCAGGGTCGGTCGGCAGGGCGGGCCGATTACACCGCCGCCGTGGGCCAGGGTCGGATGGCTTGCAGTTGAATCTGGGGCCCCTGCACGGCCGGAGCGCTGGTGGGCGGCCGGCGTCGCGGCGCGATCTCCTTCCCCTCCGGATCGCGCCGGGGAGTGCACTCGTGTTGCGGCCTACCTCGTTGGGCCGGATCCCCGGTCTCGGGTAGTTGGGGCCGCCGACCGGAAGTGAGCCCTGGGCGGGCAGATGCAGCGGCAACTGGCGGTCGGAGGGGCCGGTACTCCGACCCTCCTGAAATTTCGAGGGATGGCTGGGCAGGTCCCCGGGTGCACTCGGTCCGAGTTTGGGCCCGAATGCACAGGAATTGGAGGAGAAATCGCCCGTGGAAGGGGAGCTTCGCTCGGAGCTCTACCCGGGCACGTCTTCTTACATCGCGCTCTTGGCCACGCCCCCTTAATTTTGCCTCATGTTCTGAAATGGCAAACAAATAAAAAGTACAGTGCTGTAATGAAAACATTACGGCTATTTTGCCTAGCAATAAAAACAGATAATATTGTGTTTAGTTCCATGAACACTTAAACCATTATTTACAATACCTGCAACGGTCCCAGACAATGTAGCAAATACGCACTGCTAAAGAAAACATTAGTGCTTGTTATTTTTAAGGAATGACATATGCGTACCAACAAAATTAGGTTTGAAGGAGTTTACAGAAAATGATTAACTATTATAGTGAAGTTGTGCTCAGCAGGAGTTCTGAGCTGAAAATCTCAAGTAATTTGCAGAAAAGCTGACATTACTTTTTTTATTTCCATGGTACTAGGAGAACCGAAGAGCACCAGTCACGGTACACAAGGTTATGCTCATCAATTCAATTATGTCTATGTGGGACCTGGGTGCTTCGTCCTACAGTGCAGAATCATACTTCAGATTCTGAGTTGAGAATTATTATTTCTTTGGATGAACTAACTGTTATCTGATTAACTCTGTGGGGCAACTTGTTTGAAACTGGACTCTAACTAGTAAGAGACTAGTAAGTTTAGTAAGGTTATTATTGGACGTATTCCATTTTTTTTCCGGCTATGTGCATTCAACGTAATCGCTTTTCATATTTATTTTGGAGACTTGCTGTTGCATTTGATGTATTGGGTGGGTCCATGGTCAGGGGCCTGGTGGAGAGCGTTTGGTGGGTGGGTGCAGGGTGAGGGGACTGGTGGAGAGCGTTGGGTGGGTGCATGGTCAGGGGCCTGGTGGAGAGCGTTGAGTGGGTGGGTGCATGGTCAGGTCCTGGTGGAGAGCATTGGGTAGGTGGGTGCAGGGTCAGGGGCCTGGTAGAGAGCATTGGGTGGGTGGGTGCAGGGTGAGAGGTCTGGTGGGGAGCGTTGGGTGGGTGGGTGCAGGGTCAGGGTCCTGGTGGAGAGCATTGGGTGGGTGGGTGCAAGGTCAGTGGCCTGGTGGAGAGCGTAGGGTGAGTGCAGAGTCAGGGGTCTGGTGGAGAGTGTTAAGTGGGTGGGTGCGGGGTAAGGGGCCTGGTGGAGAGCGTTGGGTGGGTGGGTGCAGGTGGGCGCCTGGTGGAGAGCTTTGGGTGGGTGGGTGCAGGGTCAGGGGCCTGGTGGAGAGCGTTGGGTGGGTGGGTGCAGGGTCAGAGGCCTGGTGGAGAGCGATGGGTGGGTAGAGGGTCAGGGGCCTGGTGGAGAGCGTTGGGTGGGCGCCTTATGCCCTGATGCAGCCGCACTCTGCCAGCTTCTGTCTTTGCCCCACTCCTCTTTGAGGGGTCGTCACTCGTGACTGCTGCATGTTGGAGAGTGTGGTGTGTTGTCTTTCGGTTTTGTGTTCCTGCTCTGCTCCCTCGAGGAAACCCTCCTGTGAATCCCTTGTGTGGCCTCATCGTCCTACATATATGGTCCTGGGCGAGGGCCTCAGTGTGGTCTCATAAATCCCTCCCAATCTCCACTGTTTCATGTAGGCACACTACGCACCGCGGACCACACACAGCTTCATATATAGCGCTGTATAAAGCGCCTACTGGTTATATGTCTTCAGAGGCTGTTTATGAATTTATGGTCATGTGAAAAGCCTCTTGCGCCGTGCTCTTTGTAATTTTACTACATCATCTGATTCAATGCTCCCCAAACGCAGCAAAAGGCCCCCTACCAAGTATTTTTTTGCAGTTTTATATGGCGCAAACTCCACCCGAAGGCATCAGAGCGCTTTACATTAGCACCAGTTGCGTTAAAGACGGACACATTCATTTTTAGGCACGGCGAGTCCATCATGCTTTTGAAATGGTGCCATTGTTCCAGGTGGCAGCCTCCTCCATTGGGTGGGAAGGGTGCAAGTGGGTGGCCGAGAAGGGTGCAAGGCAGAGGGGAAAAGGGTGCAAGGCAGAGAGGAGAAGGGTGCATGGTAGAGAGGAGAAGGGTGCATGGTACAGAGGAGAAGGGTGCATGGTAGAGAGGAGAAGGGTGCAAGGCAGAGAGGAGAAGGGTGCATGGCAGAGGGGAGAAGGGTGCAAGGTAGAGAAGGGTGCAAGGAGGAGGGGAGAAGGGTGCACGGCCGAGGGGAGAAGGGTGCAACGGGGAGGGGGAGAAGGGTACAAGACAGAGGGGAGAAGGGTGCAAGGTAGAGAAGGGTGCAAGGCAGAGAGGAGAAGGGTGCAAGGCAGAGGGAAGAAGGGTGCAAGGTAGAGAAGGGTGCAAGGCAGAGAGGATAAGGGTGCAAGGCAGAGGGCAGAAGGGTGCAAGGCAGAGGGCAGGAGGGTGCAAGGCAGAGGGGAGAAGGGTGCAAGGCAGAGGGGAGAAGGGTGCAAGGCAGAGGGGAGAAGGGTGCAAGGCAGAGGGGAGAAGGGTGCAAGGCAGAGAGGAGAAGGGTGCAAGGCAGAGAAAAGAAGGGTGCAAGGCAGTGGGGAGAATGGTGCAAGGCAGAGGGGAGAAGGGTGCAAGGCAGAGGGGCAAAGGGTGCAAGGCAGAGGGGAGAAGGGTGCAAGGCAGAGAGGAGAAGGGTGCAAGCCAGAGAGGAGAAGGGTGAAAGGCAGAGAAAAGAAGGGTGCAAGGCAGTGGGGAGAATGGTGCAAGGCAGAGGGGAGAAGGGTGCAAGGCAGAGGGGAGAAGGGTGCAAGGCAGAGTGGAGAAGGGTGCAAGGCAGAGGGGAGAAGGGTGCCAGGCAGAGGGAGAACGGTGCAAGGTAGAAAAGGGTGCAAGGCGGAGGTGGAGTAGGGTACAAGGGGGAGGGGGAGATGGGTGCAAGGTGGAGGGGGAGAAGGGTGTAAGGCAGAGGGGAAAAGGGTGCAAGGGGGATGGTGATGAAGTTAAAAATGTGCCCCCCCAAAACATTTCTGCGGATGCCCATGATCAGAGCACACCTCACGTAAACTTCTTGTAACCCCACAGAGCTCCTTGAGCCTTTCTCTAGCCTGGTTACTTTTAGTGGGAGTGCTTTATGCATTGAGATGTACTTTATAGGATCTTTGTGATTGCAAATAAAGTTTTATGACAGTGATGGCTACTCTCTGAATCCTTCATCACGTCTAGACTTGATTCTTCATGTAGACCAGTGGTTCCCAAAGGGTGCACCGCGGCACCCCGGTGCGCGTGTAAATAAATGGTGGGGAGCCACGGCCAACTGCCAATTAGGTCAAGGGAGCCACGGGTCAAAAAAGTTTGGGAACCACTGACTTATGGCTATTGATGAGAGCATCTTTGAGGATTAAGGATATTATTAGCCACTTGCTTTTCCCATAGTTATTGTAAAGGCACTCCTTTGGCCAATAAAGGCTGCGCTCATGTTAGCCACACAATGCTAAAAGGAGGGTCTGATAGGTTTTGCATTTCCCGCCTCTCAATTCACTCAACATGATGACGTATAAGTTAGCATAGTGTGTCTAACCGAATGATGTGTTGCATATGTATTTAGGACTTATTGGTTATTTTCGTGTTCCAGTTAGCAATTTCTTAGCTTAGCTCCTGTGCCGCCATCTTGGGAACATGTCTCTGTTACCAGACTGCAATGCCCTGTACCTTATGAGCAGAAAAATCCCTAGTCTCAGCGTTTCTCGCCTTGAGTTAGTATTTGCAGAAAACTAACAACGAAATGTGTTTCTTTGCTATCAGTAATGTTCCCATGCCTGGGAGGAGCGGAGTCTCGGCTCCGTGGCCTTGGGGGTGATAACAGAGCCATCCTCCCGCAGGTGCAGCGGCTTCATGTGTGCGCTTATTGTTCACCATTTCTCCAGTCCTGTACTTTTCCATTAGGGGCGTGACTAATGTTACTGTAATGTGTTATAATGTATTGTCGTTTTGAGAACCGGCAGTCCTCTCGGTGCACTCCTTGGAGTGCAGTCCTGACGGGGCCTCTCTATAGAGAAACTAATGGCCTAATAAATGTTTTCTAATTCTTCTCCACTGTCTGGATGGCTTATTTTATGGGAATGATATCTGAGTGAGGTAAGGTTGCTCAGGTGGTTTTGAGCCACGCTTATCACCAGTTAAGCAAGAAGCTAAGAAACAAGTCAGGGAGATTTTAAATCAACTTGAATACCATGGGGTGATTGAAACATGCACCTCGTCAATGAACAATCCTTTGTTTCCTGTCTCCAAACCAGACAATTCATATCGTCTAGTTTTGGATTACAGACACTTAAACTCCTGTTGCAAAACATTTGCAGGACAAAATGCACATAGTGCAGCACTGATGAATAACATTGTGCGGAAAAAATATAAAACCACATTAGACATTTCAAATGGGTTTTTCTGTCAAAACATTGCACCTGAAAGCAGGCATTTGACCGCTTTCTCAATTATGGGGACACAGCGACAATTTTGCCATCTCCCCCAGGGATTCAAGAATAGTCCAGGGTTATTTTCAGCCAGAGTAACAGAGTTACTACAAACGTACGATGATGAGGCAGTATTATATGTCGATGACATCTATCTTACATATGATGATTTGGACGTGCACTTGAAAAGAGTGAACACCATAATACTTGGGTTTGCTTCTGAAGGGTACAAATTCAATTTTAAGAAATCACGAATTGCCCACCTCAAGTCCTATTCTTAGGATACGAGTTATCAAGTGAAGGCAAAAGCCTGGCAGCAAACTTTCTAGAGAAATGTGTGCTGCTCCAAACTCCAAGAACGCTGAAGAACTTACAGTCAATTCTAGGTTTCCTGAATTTTGGAAGAACATATGTTCTGAATTACGCAGAAAGGGTTAAACCTCTCTACGAACTAATCAAACCTGATTTCAAACCAACTAATTGGACTAAAACGCACACAGAAATTTTGCGTTCAGTGCAAACAGACATGTTAGCAAAAACACAATTAGATACACGTGATAATACACGCAACCTTGTGATCCGAATCATCCCAGGGAGATGCGGATACACGTACCTGACTTTTAATGAAGGAGAAAAGGTACCAATAGCATATAAATCACACTTGTACACACAAGCGGAAATAAAATTCTCTTCTGAAGAAAAAATTCTGACAGCGGTTCAAACTGCAGTAGCAAAAGAGAGAGCCCTGGCACAGGGTCAACGCATAATGATCGTTACACCTGTACCTGCCTTAGAGGCAGTGACAAAAGCAAGCATTCCCAATGCAAAAGCTTTACATCCAAGATGGATACAATGGGTTAACTCTCTTGCTGCAACAGACGTTGAATACGTGTTTGACCCTACTTAAAAACACAAGATTTCCTACAAGACGAGTACGAATGTCCCCTGCCGACCGAGATTCTGCCTCTAGAACATTACGGATGTATAATTTATACAGACGGATCAGCGCAGCCCGCAGTTGGGGGTAAACAAGCCTATAGTGCTGCGTGCGCAATCGTTAAAGGTCGTTGGAGCGAAGGTAAATTCAGACCTATGGTCACTAAAACTCAATCACTCGAGGACTGTACAGCTCAGCGAGCTGAACTACAAGCTTTCAAGATGGTGCTTGAAAATACCGATTGCGAATTCCCCACACTGATAGTTTGCGATTCGTATTTCTGCGTTGAATCTTACAACAAACACTTGCAGAACTGGGTTCAAAACGGTTTCAAAAATTCAAAAGGTGGCACAATTAAGCATAAAACGCTTTGGGATCAAGTAGTTCTTTTGCAGAAAGAACTACAAAAGACTCATGTGATTCATACACTGAGTCATCAACGTGATGGCGTTCACGTTACTGGGAATTCATTGGTTGATGAAGCCGCGAAGGCAGCTGTGCAAACGGCTTCCGTAGCTACAATCACTTGTTCGAAAAGAGTAATAGACGGTGAAACGTTACTAGCAGTAAAAGCCTCAATGGATGGCAGCTATGCAGCGTTACCTCTAAAATATCCACTCACAAATATATACATAATTGATGCAAACTCAGTTCCTTTTGCTCAAATTCCTGAAGTGGGGGACAGAGAATTTCAAAACAGGAATCGGAGAGCTGCTTTGCTACACGAAGCACATATGGGAGAGGGTCTGAGACATCAAGGGATCTTAAAATGTCTAATAGAATTAGAAAAGATGTACTGGTGGCCGGGACTGGGAGTTGATGTGTACAATTTCGCAATTTGTTGCCCTAATTGCAACAGAAATCGCAGCAGCGAAAGCCACCAGATACCTGACTACAGAGTAGCCAGCCCAGTTCAGATACCATTGCTAGACAGCATTAGACTATTTACACCCAAACGGTACATTGAACGGATACGGTCCCACAACTACTAGGAAAAGATTTATTTGGATGTGGCCCCGCGCTCGGCTGACGCCAGAACTGTTATAAATGATTTGCAAGTCTTTATCGGCACATACGCAATAGGCACGCTACATTCTGACCAGGGTCCTGCATTTAGCTCTCGAGCTTACAAGGAAGCCATGGCTAGTTTGGGCGTTGCATTGCGGTATTCTAGTCCCTTCCATCCTGAGGGTAATGCAGTAGTGGAAAGAAAAAACCGTGACATAAAGCAATCCATAACAGCTAAGGTATTGGGTTCGGGGGATGGGTGGGTCAAACATCTAATAAGTGTCCAACGGATCACTGACATAATATTGAGGGACATAATATCGACTAGAAAAAATATCGGTGACAAAATATCGACAGACAGAATATCGAGTTTGTATCTACAAACAGGTAAGTACAAAAATATCGAGTAAAAAATATCGTTTACTAAAAATATAGTTTATAAAAATATCGACTTTATTAAAAACAGTGTTAAATTAAATTAATATTAAAAATTAATTACTAAAATATACTTAAAAATACTTAAATTAACTTATAATAATTAAATAATTAATGAAAGTTATAAAAAATTTACAATCATATTTGTTAAAACATATATATATATAGTAACATAATATAATTAAATAATATCCAATATTATTACCGTACGATAGCGGAAGTGGTAAAAATTACTATTCCCACTCCAGTTGGTGCAACAGTAGGGAAAGCGTTGGATAGCGTAGGGGTAAAAATTACTATTCCCGCTCCAGTGAGTGCAACAGTAGGGAAAGCGTTGGATAGCGTAGAGGTAAAAATTACTATTCCCACTCCAGTGGGTGCAACAGCGGGGAAAGCGTTGGATAGCGTAGGGGTAAAAATTACTATTCTCACTCCAGTGAGTGCAACAGTAGGGAAAGCGTTGGATAGCGTAGAGGTAAAAATTACTATTCCAACTCCAAAGAGTGCAACAGTAGGGAAAGCGCTGGATAGCGTAGGGGTAAAAATTACTATTCCCACTCCAAATAGTGCAACAGTAGGGAAAGCGTTGGATAGCGCAGGGGTTAAAATTACTATTCCCACTCCAGTGGGTGCAACAGTAGGGAAAGCGTTGGATAGCGTAGGGGTAAAAATTACTATTCCCACTCCAGTGGGTGCAACAGTAGGGAAAGCATTGGATACCGTAGGGGTAAAAATTACTATAAACAAAAGAAATTTCCCTTGGTGGACACACTTCATTTGAATACCCTCTATACTCCTAGAAGAATGCCCATATGAAAACTGTGTTTACCACACTCTTATATACCCACACACAAATTATATCATTAAGACGTTTATTATTATTTTCCTTAAAGAGGACAAAGGTCTTATTTTCAAATTGTCACATTAAAAACAAAGGCACAAATTGTGCCAACAATTAAAAATTCACAATTTAATCAACACAATTGTATATACATAAATGGTTTAAAAATACATTATTTTACAAAACATTATTTATCAACATACATATCTAAAAAAGACAATAAATTTCGCACAAGTAAGAGTAGAGACATACACAGACGTAATGATTGGTCATTCAAAATTGCACATCTGAGAACCTAAGAATCACGGAATCTAACCCTTAGCCCGTTTTGATTTTGTCTACAAGGTAGATTTGTTCTCTTGATTGCGCTGAGGTGGCGCCGACGCGTTTCGATGGCTATTCCTGATGCATTGCCATCTTTATCAAGACTAGATGATTAGTCTCTCCTAATTTCTGGGCACTGGTTGGTTGCCACTAACAGGATTTTTCCTACAGGTAAACATAATTCTATCAATATTAAGTACAAGAAACCATTTCTCTTTTTATACAGGTCTTAAAACAACTCATGAGAGACTAATATTACTACAGGGGTCGTCAATTAATTCATCCCTCAACCCATGCTGACATAACAGCCATAGTCCCCCCATCCTCTCATCTCGTGGGGTACTTCCTACTAAGGCACCTTTTTAGATTGTATGCCCCACATGCATTGATCCATATACTTAAAACCCCTTGTATTTTGATACTGGATAACTAGTCTGGCTTGTTGTCTCTACATCATATTGTGCCTTTAAAATAAGCATTTTTTTCCCCCTCCCTCTCTCATTTGACATTCGTGCCCCATTATTATTGCTGCTGAATCACGAAATTCATTACTGTTTACACTCTTACAGCTCTTGGGCAGTTATTAATTACCTGATTACATTTGGGGCTTCTCTATCGTCAGGAGATCGCTCAACAGTTCTTTTTCAGAGGGTAAACCTCAAAGTGTTACATCCCTTAAAAACATGAATGGACATAATCATTATCCCCTTTCTTCATTTCTTAACTTGTACTTGTTTTGAGAATCTTTCCTTATTACCTTTGCACAATTAATGTCTCTCATTAAGTCAGCCCTTTCTCTTCGCCCTCTGCTGCAGTCGAGTGTTATCTATAGTGAGGGAGGCCAATATAATCTATACAGACGGATCAGCGCTGCCTGCAGTTGGGGGTGAACAAGCCTATAGTGCTGCGTGCCCGATCGTTAAAGGTTGTTGGAGCGAAGGTAAATTCAGACCTATGGTCACTAAAACTCAATCACTCGAAGACTGTACAGCTCAGCGAGCTGAACTACAAGCTTTCAAGATGGTGCTTGAAAATACCGATCGCGAATTCCCCACACTGATAGTTTGCGATTTGTATTTCTGCTACTTTTCATCCTCCTCTGGCTCATTCTCGTTTTGAGCTGGGGAAGAATGATAGATGGAAAATATAATACAATGGAAACAGCAAGTCAGAAAATCAACTTGGTCCTGAAACCTCATAAATCTTCCCATCGTGAAAGAAGAGATCTGTCATCAGTGAACATCACAGCCGTTCCTATACCTGGTGGTATAGCATGGGACAAAACTGAGTATGACATCTATGGCCCGATAGAGCTTCTGAAGATTCTACACCAGTTCAAGATCTCTTTAAGTGACTTTGTATGACCAAACACCTTTTCTGATGATTGGGACTTTGAGACTATTAATAATATGATGTCAGATTTAGAGATGTCAGATAAATTTACTGAACATGAATACTTACAAGGGTCAGATTATGAACAAATGTATTGTTTTAATCATTATGGTCACCATTATTTGCATAAATCTGCAAGCCCTAGGAATGTTTACACATATAATCAATGGGAACATTGTCCAACGCCGCCAAAGAGCAGCTCAAAAACGTTCTATGAAAAGTTTCCATACTTCACAGGGTTTAATGTTACAAATCTAGAAACGTTTTATTTAAAAAATGAGAATAAGGCAGGAATGAAAACAATGTTGACCAATACTCAACAAATTTATTCTGCAAACTTCTATGCTCAGCTGTCTATTTATTTATTTATTTATTTATTTACATTAGGTTTTGACTTTTGGAAAGACAACATCGAGACAAAAACTGTCTGGGGCACAAAAGACTGGCAGGTGCAAGGTTTAGAAGCCCTGTTCAGAGCCTGCATTATACCAGAACAAATTTGGTTTTTAAATGACACTGTTCAACAAACTTCTTGTCTTGGCCTAGCTAAGATAAAAGATTTAAATAAACTGTTTATACCTAAACCCACATCATCTGACAGTGATAATACTACAGAAGAGGAGGTAGACGTACCGTATATTTTAAAACAGAACAGAACTAATCCTGATTGGAAAAAATGGTTAATCTGGCCCACAGACACTAATAACTGTCATGATAGATTCCTGGAAAAAACACAGGGGTTGACAATAAATAGGCCAGATCAAAGATACTCCCAGAGACAACATCCAGGGATAGTAACTACTTATAGTGTAGGAAAGCTATGCCTTGAGTGGCTACAGAAATCTACACTTCCAGAAATCAAACAACACTTATCTTTACTTAAAGACGGCAATGATTTGCGAGATTTCTTAATGGGGCCTCGCAAACCACGTCAAAAATGTTTCATATACGCCGGTATATATGCTGCGTACAACGAAGCTTGGAAAGTGACGTAAATAGAAACTGCAGAAAGAATACGAGAAATTGATTGTATGAATTTAGAGAAAACTCTCTCTGTAGTAGACAATGGGTTAACAACTCTGTCCTCCAGATTATATTCATTGGACAGCATTGTATCATCTGCAATTGACATAATAGAGCAGGACTTGCTAATGTTACAACATGGCCAGTCTCAATTACGTTCTATAATGCAGCTGGGCTGGACATTGCAAAATATGCGTTCAGGCTATGTGCCATGGCTTCTAATCAACACAACGTCAATGTTTTCTGTATTTAACCTTACAGATAAACAAATATCTTTGGCACAAAAAGGAGCAGACTATATGGTGCTGGGCATTGAACAACTGGAAAGATTACCATTAACAGTTTCTGAGAAGCCTGTCATTGAATGGATAATACATGGCACCATTACAATACCAGTGACGATTCTGAAGTTCGAGTATTGTCTACAGGATATACCAGCGGGCCTGTATGAAAGGTTGGGTAAAGAATACATTAAGTCGACCTGGACTTTACCATACACACATAAAAGTTGGAATAAGGGAAAATAGGTATTCCTTAGTGGTAATAATTGTATGAACTCACTAAGCGGTACACTTTTGTGCAAAGGTATTAATTTACACGGAGCCTGCGACGGTTCTGCAAATAACCTTTCATGCCATCTGCACGGGACACTCTCCACAGTGATAGAACCAATTTTCAGGCAACTATCCAATGGCAGTTACATTATGCTGAATGATCACCGCTGTTGTGGCATGTTGCCAGGAAAAGCTTATCTAGTTAGTGTGTCGTCCATGGTCACTTGTTGTATGCAAGTATTGTATCCGACCCACAATGCAGACAGAGGGACGGACTTATGGCCTTCACTGAATATCTCTTCTATACGAATTGATACTTTAAGAAGAATGAAAGTCATTCTTTTACAAAAAAATGTGCCACTGACCTCAAAACGTATGATCTGCAAGTTGCAAGGTCTTCTGCAGAGATACATGCATTATTATCAACAAACTGCCCAGTACATTTCACAGAAATGTTAAGTCAAATCTTAAACATGTCTGATACCAGCGGCATCGCACATGTATTTAAGAAGATTTTTTCGGGACTGTTAACACCATTTGAAGCAGTCCTGTGCATTTTTCCAAATTTCATGCACTCTGTGTTTGGCGGCCTGCCTCTCATCTTGGGACTAGTAGCAGGAATTCTATTTTTATTCCTTCTACTCCGATATGACAAGTCCGGCCACCAGCAACACCCAGACTACCATGGAACAATGCCTCCTTGCCATGAGGTATCGTGAGAGAATTTCACAGATTCTTGGCTTGGCTCGTTTAAGAGATCTGAACACAACCTGGTTTCTATCGTTCAGACCAATCTGACAAGATTGCATCTTACCTCTTCTTCGATGCCTGCTTTGCAGACAGGAATGCGTGTTGGACATTTGTCTTACACTTCCATCAGTACTGCCATCGGATGTTGACGCTTTGTTTGGTCCAGTAACGGCTCATGCATCGTGTTGCCCCCAAACGGCTGCCTATTCTGATGACGGCATTCATTGAGGTCTCACCAGCAAGTCTAACTGAGGGTGAGATACGAGAAACTACAGGCATACAGGTACCATCTACTACGGACATTGCTAATGCATCAAACGCTGACAGCGATGATCCACACTTCTGCACTTTTGATCTGCTAACTGAAGTGGTTCCACTTTCACCCACTACGGTAGACGGTTTCTTTGCCTGTTGTAAACGTATCTAGGACCCTATTTAAATATTCCCGATTCCTGCCCTTATGTGGTTATAACAAAACATATTCTGATAAAGGCATAAGAATCATATCCATATTTAGTCATAGCCAATGCAGTCCAAATATGGCAAGGCTACTCCTGTAGACTCCTAGAAAGTACAACGCGTTCTTTAAACAAACCAAGCCTCCAGCAGCCCGGGAATTCCCCCTGCTTTTGTTTTGATTTGAACAAGAACTCCTGGAGTCCAGAAAAACTGTAAGTTCTGAGTGACGTCTTATGTACAACCTTACATCAAACTCGGCACCTTCCAGGTATAAATATACCAACGTTTGCCTTAAGCAAACACACGGTGGATTGGAGCATATCGGCTATCTACTTACCCGAAGCCCAGCTGTAACGAGAGCCGAAGGAAGCCGACCCTCCCATTGACGCACTGAGAGAGATGCTGTCTTTTCTCCTGCCGAGAAATCCAGCTCCAGTGTTTCCAGGGATGTATGACGTTACAACGCATACTTTTACAACGCCTACCATTACAACGAAACTTTTACAACGCAAAAACTTTTACAACGCATACCTTTACAACGCAAGATTTTACAACGCATATACCTTTACAACGCATACCATTACAACGTAAGTATTGGTAAGTATATAATAATTTTTTTAATTTAAATTAATTAAAAATATTGTAATATAATTTAATTTTATTTAATTTTATTTAATTAATTTAATTTAAATGTAATTTTATTTTATTTATAAAAAATACCCCTGTACCCCAAAAACCCAAAACTGACCCTGAACCCTAAAAATACCCTTTTACCCAAAAACTGAAAACTGACCCTGAACCCTAAAAATACCCCATTACCCCAAACACCCCAAACTGACCCTGAACCCTAAAAATACCCCTTTACCCAAAAACTAAAAACTGACCCTGAACCCTAAAATTACCCCTTTACCCAAAAACTGAAAACTGACCCTGAACCCTAAAAATACCCCTTTACTCAAAAACTGAAAACTGTCCCTGAACCCTAAAAATACCCCTTTACCCAAAAACTGAAAACTGACACTGAACCCTAAAAATACCCCTTTACCCAAAAACTGAAAACTGACCCTGAACCCTAAAAATACCCCTTTACCCAAAAACTGAAAACTGACCCTGAACCCTAAAAATACCCCTTTACTCAAAAAGTGAACTGACCCTGAACCCTAAAAATACCCCTTTACCCAAAAACTGAAAACTGACCCTGAACCCTAAAAATACCCCTTTACTCAAAAACTGAAAACTGACCCTGAACCCTAAAAATACCCCTTTACCCAAAAACTGAAAACTGACCCTGAACCCTAAAAATACCCCTTTACCCAAAAACTGAAAACTGACCCTGAACCCTAAAAATACCCCTTTACCCAAAAACCCAAACATATAACATTTTAAAAATAATTATATACTTACCAATACTTACGTTGTAATGGTATGCGTTGTAAAGGTATCTGCGTTGTAAAAACATGCGTTGTAAAGGTATGCGTTGTAAAAGTTTTTGCGTTGTAAAAGTTTCGTTGTAATGGTAGTGCGTTGTAAAAATTGTGTGGTAAACGTTGCATACCGTTTCCAGTCACCCTTGCGGGTTGCTGGGAAATCGAGTCCTGAGAAAGAGATACAAGACCTCCTTCATTCTATAACCAAGATACGGAGCTGATTAGATCCTTAGAGAATTCTTGATTCAGATTCTTGGCAAAAACGAACTTAACTTAAACTGCAGCTCACTTAGTCCTTCCCATGTACTAGGCTTAGGTTAGGTACACTGGGGTAGGCGTATCTTAGAAGCACCAGTTGAGTACGTTTAGTCATTGTTTTATATATGTATATATTTTATCCATTTTAAGTATCATATGGCTCAGAAACCATATCAATGCTTTTACAGTATTATTTCATAATACTACTTTTACTGTACGCACTTTACTTTATAACAAGTATTGCAAATGTGGCAATTCACTTCTCTTGCATGAAGAAGACTGCTCAATAAATAACAACTTTTATTGAAAATGCCCGTCTCTCTATTTCTCTGCACTCCTGGTGAAACTAAGCATGCACGATTGACTGAGTGAAACAGCTGTCTATTGTTTTCACACGACTCTGGAGATATACTCCTTGTTCTGGAGGGAGCAAAGTTGTCATGTTTATGCGGTTGTCAGAAACTAATCCCTTCTTGTCTAATCAGGAAAGTTAACTCCTTCCTGTTCATTCAAGATAGTTTCTAGTGACCACTGAGCTAGCTGGCATTCATAATTAAGTCTAACATATTCAGTAGTGACCTAGTCGACCTCAGTCCTACGTCTAAACTATCGTTTATGTTATTCCAATGCGCAGAGCCTATTGGGAATATAGGAACTACACTACATGCCAGCCTAGATGATCTGATGTTTTCTCCTGACACCCCTGAGAATAAGCGTTCTCTGAACTCTGAAATTCGGCCTTCATTTTTCAAAACAATCTACTAATTTGAACTTTTTCCAAAATAGAACTTTTGGCACAGAGTAATCTGCTTAAAGTAGAACTATTCTTAGAGAACAAGATTTATTTTGAAAAACTTCCTAATGACTATATTTGGTCTAATAATCAGAACAAAAACGTCTTATAAAGTATGATATGGGATGTTCTCAAAAATTTATTTTTCCTTTCTGTAAAACTTCAGAGACATTTCATGAATATATTTTACAATGATAGAATGTATACTATGCTTCATGTCTATAAAGACCTGCTTATTCTATACTCATTACATTCAAAAAAGCCTTTTCAAATGCAATTTTGTATGTTGTATTTTGGGTGGGATTATATACACCAGCTTTAGATATGTTCAGTGCTTACAGGTTTAGTATTATTGAACTTAAGATCTTGGAATGGGTGTTGTAAATGAATCTAGGACCCTGGTGTACATTTTCCCGATTCATGCCCTTATATAGGTACGGATTGTCCTATCCTTATATAGGCATAGAAATTATTACCATATTAAGACTGAGCCTATGCAGCCCAAATACGGCATGGCTACTTCCACTATGTACCAAGAATCAGCAAAGATTTCTTAGAAAAACCCGCCTTCAGCAGCTAGGGACATCCCTTTGCCTGAATACTAATTTATCTAGGAAATCATGGAGTTTTCGAAGAACTGAGTCTTCTATGACGTTATTAAGTCCAATCACACGTCAAACTCGGCACCTTCATAGTATAAATATGCCTAGATTTGCCCAAGCAGATACACGGTGGTTTGGAGCAGATCGACTAACTACTTGCCCGACGCCCTGCAGCAGCAAGTGCCGAAGGAAGCCGAACCTCCAGCTGACGCACTGAGAGACTTTGTCTTTTCTCCTGCCGAGAAATCCAGCTCCAGTGTTTCCAGGCTACCCTTGCGGGTGACTGGGAAATTGAGTCTTGAGAGAGAGATACAAGACCTCCTTCATTCTAAACCAAGGTACGGAGCTGATTAGACCCTTAGAGAATTCTTGATTAGATTCCTGGCAGAAAATACTACACTTAAACTACTCCTCGCTTACTTCTTCCCTTGTGCTAGGCTTAGGTCAGGTACATAGGCGTATTTTAAAAGCACCAGTTGAGTACTTTTAGCCATCATTTTAACACTGTACGTATTTATCCGTTTTACAGCAATTTATGACTTAGCAACCATATCATGCTTTTACAGTACTACTTTATAATACTGTTCGTATTATATACTCTGTACTTTATTACCAGTATTACGATTGTAGCAGTACATTTCTTATGCTTGAGAAAGAAGACTGTTCAATAAATACTTTTTATTTAAAACACCCGTCTCTCTATTTTCTCAGCACCTCTGGTGAAACGAAGCATGCACGAATGACTGAGTAAAATAGCTATCTATTGTTTCCGCGACTCTAGAGATTAATTTCTTATTCTTGGGAAACAAAGTTGTCATGTTTATGCAGTTGTCAGAAACTAATCCCTTCTTGTGAATTCGAGAACGTTTCTAGTGACCTCTGAGCTAGCTGGCACTCACAATTAACTCTAATAGATTCGGTAGAGACCTAGTCGACCTCAGTCCTACGTCTAAACTACAGGATTTATTATTCCAATGAGCAGAGCCTATTGGGAATATAGGAACTAAACTACAGTAGGTACCTTTGTCCAAATAGGGACTCTTGCTTCTAGTCAGGGTAAGGGGGATACACACTTTAGATAACCCCTGCTCACCCTCTCTCTAGCTTGGCACAAGCAGACAGGCCTCTCCCAACGGCAATGTGTAAAGTATTTGTACTCAAAACACACAGTAATACAGTGATAACACCACAAGTGGACTCCACACCAGTTTAGGAAAAATAAATTATCTTTATCTAAACACAACAAGACTAAAATGACAAAAATCCAACATACATGTAATAAGAATAAGCCTTTAAAAAGGTTTCAAACAACATAGCTCATAGAAAACTATGGATGCCTGAATTCTCTCAAAGTACCTGCAGTTGTGACAAAATTCACAAGGCCAAATAGCTGCACAGATGGGAAGCATTGAAAAACAAAGAGATGTGTCAGTTCCTGAGACCATGGGGAGGCGAAGCGACAGCTCTGCTGTACACAGGAGAAGTGATGCGTCGGATACGGTCTGTAGGCGGAAGTGATGTGTCCATTCCGCAACAGTCTTGTCCACGGGGTATGAGTCAGGAAAACTTGCCGCACAGGTAGGGTGCATGGAAATCCGGGATATGCCGCCGATCGATGCGGCGGTGTCGAGCGGCTCTGCATCGGTTTCTTCAACCGTGATCCCTCGTCGGCGACAGGCACTGCATCGGTTTTGGCAGCAGTGTAGCGATGCGTAGAGATTCTTCTCATACAGCTGTGCTGCTTTGAAAAAACAGCCGCAAAAAGAGCGATGTGCCGATTTTCTTGTAGTTGTGTTGCTTTTCCAGCTCCAACAGCAGGAACAACCTCCAGAGGCCCAACACAGTCACAGTTACAGGCACCTCTTGGCAGGTCAGAACTCTCAGCAAGGCAGTTCAGGGGAGTGGGGGTGAAGTCTTTGTGTCCCTGAGACTTCAGAACTGGAGGCAAGCTCTGCTCAAGCACTTGGGGATCTCCCACAAACAGGGGGACAAAGCACACAGCAAAATCCTTCTCCGTTCCTTGGCAGAAACAGCTACTCAGGCCAACCCCAGAAGGCACACAGCAAAGAGGCAATACTCCTCCTCCAGTTTCTCTAGCTCTTCTCCTTGGCAAAGGTTCCTCTTGATTCCAGAAGTAGTCTAAAGTTCTGGGGTTTTAGGTCTAATAATTATAATCCCAAAATGTCTTTGTTTTCTTTGTGCAAGTTTCTCTGAGCACAGTCCAAACCAGTTCTGTCCTCACTGGTGCAGTATAACCATAGGGGGTCGAGACAGCATTGTGCAAGGAAATCTCCTCACACTACTCTAAATGCAGCCAAGACCCATTCAGCTCAGTTATGAGTCATCCAGGAAGGGCCAGGAACACCTCAACTCCCCCAGTGGCTTTCTACAGTGAATGCACATCTCCAGCCCCTTTCACTCCAAAGTCAGACGGTCAATACACAAACAGGCAGAGGCACACAGAATGGTTAAACAAGAAAATGCCTGCTTTCTAAAAGTGATACAAAAGGGGATGTGTGGCAGGGTATGCTCAGACGTGAGTCCCTTGCTCACTTTGCCACTGGATTCAAGCAAGCCGGGCTGAAGACGGCTGGAATGTCAGAAACCGGTCCTCGGAAGCTTGTTTCCGGTCCAGGGAAGACATGGCTTGGCAGTTCGGGCTGGACTGTTCCCATGAGGCACTGGGTCAGACTGATTTGCATATAGCCATGTCTGAACTGGGGTGGCAGAGTGGGTTAAAGAACGGTGATGGATTAAACCCAGATCTTTTGACTGAGTGTGAGTGTTTGATTGATTCAGATGCTCCGTCCATCACCACCCCCTTTTGTACCGCTTTTGGCCGCCATAAGTGTGGCAGGGTATGCTCAGACGTGAGTCCCTTGCTCACTTTGCCACTGGATTCAAGCAAGCCGGGCTGAAGACGGCTGGAATGCCAGAAACCGGTCCTCGGAAGCTTGTTTCCGGTCCAGGGAAGACATGGCTTGGCAGTTCGGGCTGGACTGTTCCCATGAGGCACTGGGTCAGACTGATTTGCATATAGCCATGTCTGAACTGGGGTGGCAGAGTGGGTTAAAGAACGGTGATGGATTAAACCCAGATCTTTTGACTGGGTGTGAGTGTTTGATTGATTCAGATGCTCCGTCCATCACCACCCCCTTTTGTACCGCTTTTGGCCGCCATAAGTGTGGCAGGGTATGCTCAGACGTGAGTCCCTTGCTCACTTTGCCACTGGATTCAAGCAAGCCGGGCTGAAGACGGCTGGAATGCCAGAAACCGGTCCTCGGAAGCTTGTTTCTGGTCCAGGGAAGACATGGCTTGGCAGTTCGGGCTGGACTGTTCCCATGAGGCACTGGGTCAGACTGATTTGCATATAGCCATGTCTGAACTGGGGTGGCAGAGTGGGTTAAAGAAGGGTGATGGATTAAACCCAGATCTTTTGACTGGGTGTGAGTGTTTGATTGATTCAGATGCTCCGTCCATCACCACCCCCTTTTGTACCGCTTTTGGCCGCCATAAGTGTGGCAGGGTATGCTCAGACGTGAGTCCCTTGCTCACTTTGCCACTGGATTCAAGCAAGCCGGGCTGAAGACGGCTGGAATGCCAGAAACCGGTCCTCGGAAGCTTGTTTCCGGTCCAGGGAAGACATGGCTTGGCAGTTCGGGCTGGACTGTTCCCATGAGGCACTGGGTCAGACTGATTTGCATATAGCCATATCTGAACTGGGGTGGCAGAGTGGGTTAAAGAACGGTGATGGATTAAACCCAGATCTTTTGACTGGGTGTGAGTGTTTGATTGATTCAGATGCTCCGTCCATCACCACCCCCTTTTGTACCGCTTTTGGCCGCCATAAGTGTGGCAGGGTATGCTCAGACGTGAGTCCCTTGCTCACTTTGCCACTGGATTCAAGCAAGCCAGGCTGAAGACGGCTGGAATGCCAGAAACCGGTCCTCTGAAGCTTTTTTCCGGTCCAGGGAAGACATGGCTTGGCAGTTCGGGCTGGACTGTTCCCATGAGGCACTGGGTCAGACTGATTTGCATATAGCCATGTCTGAACTGGGGTGGCAGAGTGGGTTAAAGAACGGTGATGGATTAAACCCAGATCTTTTGACTGGGTGTGAGTGTTTGATTGATTCAGATGCTCCGTCCATCACCACCCCCTTTTGTATCGCTTTTGGCCGCGATAAGTGTGGCAGGGTATGCTCAGACGTGAGTCCCTTGCTCACTTTGCCACTGGATTCAAGCAAGCCGGGCTGAAGACGGCTGGAATGCCGGAAACCGGTCCTTGGAAGCTTGTTTCCGGTCCAGAGAAGTCATGGCTTGGCAGTTCGGGCTGGACTGTTCCCATGAGGCACTGGGTCAGACTGATTTGCATATAGCCATGTCTGAACTGGGGTGGCAGAGTGGGTTAAAGAACGGTGATGGATTAAACCCAGATCTTTTGACTGGGTGTGAGTGTTTGATTGATTCAGATGCTCCGTCCATCACCACCCCCTTTTGTACCGCTTTTGGCCGCCATAAGTGTGGCAGGGTATGCTCAGACGTGAGTCCCTTGCTCACTTTGCCACTGGATTCAAGCAAGCCGGGCTGAAGACGGCTGGAATGCCAGAAACCGGTCCTCGGAAGCTTGTTTCCGGTCCAGGGAAGACATGGCTTGGCAGTTCGGGCTGGACTGTTCCCATGAGGCACTGGGTCAGACTGATTTGCATATAGCCATGTCTGAACTGGGGTGGCAGAGTGGGTTAAAGAACGGTGATGGATTAAACCCAGATCTTTTGACTGGGTGTGAGTGTTTGATTGATTCAGATGCTCCGTCCATCACCACCCCCTTTTGTACCGCTTTTGGCCGCCATAAGTGTGGCAGGGTATGCTCAGACGTGAGTCCCTTGCTCACTTTGCCACTGGATTCAAGCAAGCCGGGCTGAAGACGGCTGGAATGCCAGAAACCGGTCCTCGGAAGCTTGTTTCCGGTCCAGGGAAGACATGGCTTGGCAGTTCGGGCTGGACTGTTCCCATGAGGCACTGGGTCAGACTGATTTGCATATAGCCATGTCTGAACTGGGGTGGCGGAGTGGGTTAAAGAACGGTGATGGATTAAACCCAGATCTTTTGACTGGGTGTGAGTGTTTGATTGATTCAGATGCTCCGTCTATCACCACCCCCTTTTGTACCGCTTTTGGCCGCCATAAGTGTGGCAGGGTATGCTCAGACGTGAGTCCCTTGCTCACTTTGCCACTGGATTCAAGCAAGCCGGGCTGAAGACGGCTGGAATGCCAGAAACCGGTCCTCGGAAGCTTGTTTCCAGTCCAGGGAAGACATGGCTTGGCAGTTCGGGCTGGACTGTTCCCATAAGGCACTGGGTCAGACTGATTTGCATATAGCCATGTCTGAACTGGGGTGGCAGAGTTGGTTAAAGAACGGTGATGGATTAAACCCAGATCTTTTGACTGGGTGTGAGTGTTTGATTGATTCAGATGCTCCGTCCATCACCACCCCCTTTTGTATCGCTTTTGGCCGCGATAAGTGTGGCAGGGTATGCTCAGACATGAGTCCCTTGCTCACTTTGCCACTGGATTCATGCAAGCCGGGCTGAAGACGGCTGGAATGCCAGAAACCGGTCCTCGGAAGCTTGTTTCCGGTCCAGGGAAGACATGGCTTGGCAGTTCGGGCTGGACTGTTCCCTTGAGGCACTGGGTCAGACCGATTTGCATATAGCCATGTCTCAACTGGGGTGGCAGAGTGGGTTAAAGAACGGTGATGGATTAAACCCAGATCTTTTGACTGGGTGTGAGTGTTTGATTGATTCAGATGCTCCGTCCATCACCACCCCCTTTTGTACCGCTTTTGGCCGCCATAAGTGTGGCAGGGTATGCTCAGACGTGAGTCCCTTGCTCACTTTGCCACTGGATTCAAGCAAGCCGGGCTGAAGACGGCTGGAATGCCAGAAACCGGTCCTCGGAAGCTTTTTTCCGGTCCAGGGAAGACATGGCTTGGCAGTTCAGGCTGGACTGTTCCCATGAGGCACTGGGTCAGACTGATTTGCATATAGACATGTCTGAACTGGGGTGGCAGAGTGGGTTAAAGAACGGTGATGGATTAAACCCAGATCTTTTGACTGGGTGTGAGTGTTTGATTGATTCAGATGCTCCGTCCATCACCACCCCCTTTTGTATCGCTTTTGGCCGCGATAAGTGTGGCAGGTTATGCTCAGACGTGAGTCCCTTGCTCACTTTGCCACTGGATTCAAGCAAGCCGGGCTGAAGACGGCTGGAATGCCAGAAACCGGTCCTCGGAAGCTTGTTTCCGGTCCAGGGAAGACATGGCTTGGCAGTTCGGGCTGGACTGTTCCCATGAGGCACTGGGTCAGACTGATTTGCATATAGCCATGTCTGAACTGGGGTGGCAGAGTGGGTTAAAGAACGGTGATGGATTAAACCCAGATCTTTTGACTTGGTGTGAGTGTTTGATTGATTCAGATGCTCCGTCCATCACCACCCCCTTTTGTACCGCTTTTGGCCGCCATAAGGGTGGCAGGGTATGCTCAGACGTGAGTCCCTTGCTCACTTTTCCACTGGATTCAAGCAAGCCGGGCTGAAGACGGCTGGAATGCCAGAAACCGGTCCTTGGAAGCTTGTTTCCGGTCCAGGGAAGACATGGCTTGACAGTTCGGGCTGGACTGTTCCCATGAGGCACTGGGTCAGACTGATTTGCATATAGCCATGTCTGAACTGGGGTGGCAGAGTGGGTTAAAGAACGGTGATGGATTAAACCCAGATCTTTTGACTGGGTGTGAGTGTTTGATTGATTCAGATGCTCCGTCCATCACCACCCCCTTTTGTACCGCTTTTGGCCGCCATAAGTGTGGCAGGGTATGCTCAGACGTGAGTCCCTTGCTCACTTTGCCACTGGATTCAAGCAAGCCGGGCTGAAGACGGCTGGAATGCCAGAAACCGGTCCTTGGAAGCTTGTTTCCGGTCCAGGGAAGACATGGCTTGGCAGTTCGGGCTGGACTGTTCCCATGAGGCACTGGGTCAGACTGATTTGCATATAGCCATGTCTGAACTGGGGTGGCAGAGTGGGTTAAAGAACGGTGATGGATTAAACCCAGATCTTTTGACTGGGTGTGAGTGTTTGATTGATTCAGATGCTCCGTCCATCACCACCCCCTTTTGTACCGCTTTTGGCCGCCATAAGTGTGGCAGGGTATGCTCAGACGTGAGTCCCTTGCTCACTTTGCCACTGGATTCAAGCAAGCCGGGCTGAAGACGGCTGGAATGCCAGAAACCGGTCCTCGGAAGCTTGTTTCCGGTCCAGGGAAGACATGGCTTGGCAGTTCGGGCTGGACTGTTCCCATGAGGCACTGGGTCAGACTGATTTGCATATAGCCATGTCTGAACTTGGGTGGCAGAGTGGGTTAAAGAACGGTGATGGATTAAACCCAGATCTTTTGACTGGGTGCGAGTGTTTGATTGATTCAGATGCTCCGTCCATCACCACCCCCTTTTGTACCGCTTTTGGCCACCATAAGTGTGGCAGGGTATGCTCAGACGTGAGTCCCTTGCTCACTTTGCCACTGGATTCAAGCAAGCCGGGCTGAAGACGGCTGGAATGCCAGAAACAGGTCCTCGGAAGCTTGTTTCCGGTCCAGGGAAGACATGGCTTGGCAGTTCGGGCTGGACTGTTCCCATGAGGCACTGGGTCAGACTGATTTGTATATAGCCATGTCTGAACTGGGGTGGCAGAGTGGGTTAAAGAACGGTGATGGATTAAACCCAGATCTTTTGACTGGGTGTGAGTGTTTGATTGATTCAGATGCTCCGTCCATCACCACCCCCTTTAGTACCGCTTTTGGCCACCATAATTGTGGCAGGGTATGCTCAGACGTGAGTCCCTTGCTCACTTTGCCACTGTATTCAAGCAAGCCGGGCTGAAGACGGCTGGAATGCCAGAAACCGGTCCTCGTAAGCTTGTTTCCGGTCCAGGGAAGACATGGCTTGGCAGTTCGGGCTGGACTGTTCCCATGAGGCACTGGGTCAGACTGATTTGCATATAGCCATGTCTGAACTGAAGTGGCAGAGTGGGTTAAAGAACGGTGATGGATTAAACCCAGATCTTTTGACTGGGTGTGAGTGTTTGATTGATTCAGATGCTCCGTCCATCACCACCCCCTTTTGTACTGCTTTCTAAAAGTGGCATTTTCAAACACACAATTTAAAAACCATTTTAACTAAATGATTTTATTAAATTCTGAGTTCAGAGAGCCTAAACTTTATTTCTCATCTTGTCCCAATGGGAAGTTGTACTTGTAAGGATTTGCAACATGTTAGACTAGGCATCTTTTTGCATCTTTACCCCTAACTTTTTGCCTCTACCTCCTGTATTTTTGACACTGTGCCCGATTACATTTTTGCTGGTTTAGACGCTTCCGGCACTTTGACACTGCTGACCAGTGCCAAAGTGCGAGTGCTCCCTGGAGAAATTGTATTTATAATTGACTATCCACGATTGGCAGATTTGTGTTACCTGTAGGTCCCTAGTAAAGTGTACTTTATGCCAGTGTACCTGTGCCAGGACTGGTAACTCAAATGCTACTAGTGGGCTTGCAGTACCAGTTGTAATACCCACACAAGTAGCGCGGAAATAATGTCTCTGGCCTGCCACCGCCGTGCCTGCACGCAGTCTGCCGACTGCACCGACAACCTGGCTGGTGTCCACACCCGCCAGGCCTGACCCTCCCTTCTCATGCATGTTAGTCGCCCCTATAGTAAAAAAAATAAATGTACATGTAGTACTTGTATAGCGCACGTATCACCGCAAGGGCACCAAGGCGCTTGTACACATACCGCTGTGGAACCCTTCCTGGCTATTCCCTGTGAAGTGTCCACTCCTGGGCACCCCCAGGGTGAAGCCAGGCATCCTAGCAATGTTGGGGCCGTTGTGGAAATTAGGCAAGCTATTGCCCAGAGTTGCAGAGTGGGACCCATGATTAGAATAGGCACCCAGGCAAGAGAAATATCAGGTCTGAGGGAATTATTGCGCCCAAGACCCGCCGAGGCGGGAATTGAACCCTGGTCCCAGACCAGACCTCTACATCAGGGTCTGCCTCTCTAATCATTGAGCCACACTTCTCCACACATAGTAGGCCGGAAGTACCCCCCTGGGCAGGGTGGGTGCGTGAGGAAGGCAGGACCTGTCCTAAAGTGTGGGAGACAGGCCCTGATAGTGAAAGACCACCAAACCCTATTTTCACTATTGAGGGGCTATCTTGCCTGATAGGTTAGAATGGGGAAGACCGCATAGGAGCAAGATACAGAGCCGGAGTCTGGTACCCCTGTACTCGGAATTCGATAACACATCTTTTAGGCTGGATGGTTTTTGAATTCTATGTTGGAGGACAGCACTTTTAGAAAGTGGCTGTTCTTGTGTTCAACCGTTCCATGTGCCACGGCCTACTGTGTGTATTGACCGTCTGGGTTTGTGAGTGACAGGGTCTGGTGTGAAGTGCGTGACCCCTGGGAGGGCCGGGTGAGCTAGTGGTGGGCTGAATAGGCCGATCAAAACCTAGAGTGGTGGGAGGAGTAGTGCCCGGACCTGAATGGGGCTGTGCCTGCCTCCCCTCGAGCTGGCTCCACCTCCTGTGGTGCGTCTGAGGACCCTGGCACACATGCACAAAGAGACAATGACGGGCCCTGGCCGAGGGCACCCCGAACTGGTTCGAACTGAGTTCTGGACCCCTCAAACAAAGAGATCAAAGCCTTTATGGGGTATAGGTACACCAACAGAAACCCCAGAGAATTAGACAAGTCTCAATTGACTACCTTCAGGATCGAGAGGAATCCCTGTCAAAAAGGAACAGCTGAAGAGACTCAGGAAAAGACTGCCCTTGCTGTGTGTCTGGGGTTGGCCTACAGTTTGTTATTGCCACTGAGGAGCGGATGAAGGGACTCAGCTGTGAGTTGTGTCCCCCTACTTGAAGACCGACTTTACTGAAGTGCAGGGTCTGGCTGAAGGAAAAGCGTCTCCAAGGACCAGAGTAGAGCGGGTCTCCTGTTACGAAGTCCCAGGCCCAAAAGGACTTCACCGACGGTATCCCTGAACTTCCTTGCTGGGAGTTCCAGTCGTAAGAAGGGCCTGAAGCTGAGTGAAAGGCCTCTTTGTCATTGAGGAGCTGGGCAAGCACAGGAGGAGCAGAATCTGGTTTCTGTTCACAAAGAAACTGCCAATGTCGCAAGTGACCGGAGACCACATCACTCTCCTCTGACGCTGTGCACCGTCATCACCATCTCTGTCCAAGGTACTTTTGTCGAGGGTCCGGGGGACTCTGCCCTGGCCGCTGTGAGTACGGCAGGCCGTGTGGAACTTTGGACTTGTGAGTGTTGTTGACCCAGAGGTAGCCCCATTGGAGCTACCGGTGGCCACTACGTAATCTTGATTTGTAACAAACTTTCTAAGAAGAACCTTTTCAACCAAGTAACCTTATTTTTGTGCAACCTTTTTACCGTTTTGGTCTCGATAAAAGTTTAGTAAAAATACTTTATTTTTCTAAACCTATGTGGAGTCAGTTTGTGGTGTCATCCCTATATTACTCTGAGTGGTCTTACAAATACTTTACGCATTGCCCTTTGAAGATCAGCCTGTCTGCTCGAGCCAAGCTTCAGAGGGAGTGAGGGAGTGAGCGGAGGTTATCAACAAGTATGTATCTTTCTTACTCTAATGTAGAAGCAAGGGTCCTTATTTGGTTTAAGGTACCTACCTCAGCCAACTAGAGACCCCCAGTTCTAACACAAAGCATTTCCCATTCTATCCTGTGGGGCAAGATAGCCTTTCAGTAGTAAAAAATGAAATTTTCAGGACATGTCACACACACCAGTACATGTCCTACCTTTGACATAAACTGTACCCTGCCCAGGGGGTTACCTTGGGTCTACCATAGGGGTGTATTACATGTAGGAAAAGGGAAGGTTAGGGCCTTGTAAGTGGGCATACTTGCCAAGACGATATTGCATTTAACAACTGTGCACAGCCAGTGCAGTGGCAGGTCTGAGATACCTTTTCAGGGCTACTCATGTGGATGACATTTGATTTACAGGCCCTGGCACAACCAGTGCACTTTATTAGGGGCTTACCAGTAAATCATATATGCCAAACATGGATAACCAATCATGATCACAATGTATACAGAGAGCATATGCACTTTAGCAATATTTTCTCGGTGATAAAGTGCCCAGAGTCCCATAGCCAACAACAGCAGGTCAGGAAAAAATAGGAGGAAGAAGCAAAATGTTTGAGGATAACCCTGCAAAAAGGGGCAAGTCCAACACAACCCCCTTCAAACCTGAAGCCAGGGTAGACCAATCCACACCTGGATGGGCTTCCCTTCTTGGGGCGATAGGACATGGAACCTGACCCGCAACAGCAGGGGTACATTCCCATTCTATGCCTTCCTGAACCCATTTGGATCCCTCTATCCATACTCTCAGGCCCACTAAGCTGACCGATGGGGAACCCTTCTCCTCACCTCTGGATCTCATCTTTGCAGCAACTAGATTTACTTTGCTCACAGATGTGTCCCAACAGGCAGACAGTAACCACATAGCCAAAACAGTGGTATGGGCCTGTCCACCCCGGGGTGTGACTCCTGTCCCCCTCCTAGGGGCAACTCTGTCTACTAGGACAGCAAGCCACAGTACTATCTGACAACTGTCAGTGATGAGAGCCAGGTCTCATGCCTCTCAGGGCTCTCTAACCTCTCTGGTGTCAGAGAGTGGGGGTGCTATAGCCCTAGGTGCCTGGCACCCTTTGTACACTCTCCCTCCTGCCAAGTCAGACACTTGCCCACCAGCCCAGGGTCTGTACCCTGCGGCTGGACAGGAGACTAGGGTGGGCTCTCCCACACCCTGCCCTCCTCCTTGGGTCTCTTCACCCTCCCACCAGGAGCAGTACCCCAGACTCTAGTATTGTCAGGGAACCTGTGCCAGATGTCCCACACAATTCTCCCATGAGTTCAGGGGTGTTATCCTGCAACTGGTACATCAGCGTTGGTCTGTACTGTTAGGCTGGACAGGGGTCAGGGGTGAGGCTGCCCTCTACCTGCCCACCCCTCCTCAGGCTCTGCACCCTCCCACCTGGAGTACCACCCCAGAAGACAAACTGGTAGGGGCACTGTTAGCAGTTGCCCCTTCCTCAAGGTCAGGGGTGACGCCCTGAACCTGATCCTCCAACCTTGGCTCTATACCCTTAGGCTGGACCTATACCTGGCAACCCACCACTTCCAGGGGAGTGTACCAACCACCCCCCAAGTGAAATACACTCTTCATGAGTTGGTCTAGAGTTTTCCAGGCAAAGGTCTCCAGTCTCCTGTCCACATGACAGAGCATGAAGACCCCTTAGGCTAGAAGTGGCCTTACCAAGGTCAGTCCTGGGATGCTCTGACCTCGGAGCTGGCAACCCCTGACCCACAAGTCCATCCAGTGGGGACTGCATTCCCCTCACTCTTTTCTCTGAACTCATGCATCCGTCCAACTGGAGCAGTGCTGCCAGACACCAGAACTAGTGGGATGGTTGTTATAGCAGCATCCCCTAGTTTACCAGGGGATGGCCTCCCTGTACAGATTAGGACCTCATCCTGGTGTTCACTCATGGAACCAACCAGGCCCTAGGACTGGATTTCACACACCTTGGGACACAGCCCACTCCCACTCCCTCTCCTCTGAGACAGGAGGTGGGACTATACTCCCCTTCTATGAACTGCGACCTATCTGGGCTATCACAGACCTCCACTACTTCACTTGGTTGGGGAAAACCTATGCCACCCCCTTCAGAATCACTTCCAAAAGCTTCTTCAGACCCACTGGAATACACAAAAGGGTCTGCCTCCTGTGCAAGCTCCCTGGTGTCAGAGAGCTCGTACTCCACCAGCTGTTGGCATAGCATGGCTGGACAGGAGACTGGGGTGGGCTCTCCCACACCCTGCTCTCCTCCTTGGGTCTCTGCACCCTCCCACCAGGAGCAGTACCCCAGACTCTAGTATTGTCAGGGCACCTGTGCCAGATGTCCCACACAATTCTCCCATGAGTTCAGGGGTGTTATCCTGCAACTGGTACATCAGCTTTGGTCTGTACTGTTAGGCTGGACAGTGGTCAGGGGTGAGGCTGCCCTCTCCCTGCCCACCCCTCCTCAGGCTCTGCACCCTCGCACCTGGAGTACCACCCCCAGAAGACAAACTGGTAGGGGCACTGTTAGCACTGTTAGCAGTTGCCCCTTTCTCAAGGTCAGGGGTGATGCCCTGAACCTGTTCCACCAAACTTGGCTCTATACCCTTAGGCTGGACCTATACCTGGCAACCCACCACTTCCAGGGGAGTGTACCAACCACCCCCCAAGTGAAACACACTCTTCATGAGTTGGCCGAGAGTTTTCCAGGCAAAGGTCTCCAGTCTCCTGTCCAAATGACAGAGCATGAAGACCCCTTAGGCTAGAAGTGGCCTTACCAAGGTCAGTCTTGGGGTGCTCTGACCTCAGAGGTGGCAACCCCTGACCCACAAGTCCATCCAGTGGGGACTGCATCCCCCTCACTCTTTTCTCTGAACTCATGCATCCGTCCAACTGGAGCAGTGCTGCCAGACACCAGAACTAGTGGGATGGTTGTTATAGCAGCGTCCCCTAGTTTACTAGGGGATGGCCTCCCTGTACAGATTAGGACCTCATCCTGGTGTTCACTCATGGAACCAACCAGGCTCTAGGACTGGATTTCACACACCTTGGGACACAGCCCACTCCCACTCCTTCTCCTCTGAGACAGGAGGTGGGACTATACTCCCCTTCCATGAACCGCGACCTATCTGGGCTATCACAGACCTCCACTACTTCACTTGGTTGGGGAAAACCTGTGCCACCCCCTTCAGAATCACTTCCAAAAGCTTCTTCAGACCCACTGGAATACACAAAAGGGTCTGCCTCCTGTGCAAGCTCCCTGGGGTCAGAGAGCTCATACTCAACCAGCTGTTGGCATAGCTCTGGAAAACTGGGTTTTTCAATATGCTCCCCAACAACTGAATCACCCAGCCACACACAAGTTTTGTCTAAGCCACTCTTTGCCTCACCATCCAGTGCCTCACACAAGTACCTCATATCACCCACCTGAGACTGGCAAGACAGTGTCTGACTGTTTCTGTCACTCAACCCACACTCTTCTGGGCTGTCTTCATACTCACATATCAAGGCTTCTAACATGGGGGAACCCCTCTCCCTGCACCTCTCATCTAGAATCAGAAGAGTCTCCCTATCACTACTAGGAATATGAACCCCTGTACCAGTTCCCCATCTACCTCAGGGACACTGGGCACCACTGGAGATACCTCATAACCCTGAACCTCTTGGTGTATGACAACCCCCTCATTCAAGTCAGGCACCAAATCTCTGGGTGTGTGCACTTCTCTCTCAACACTAGACACTACATTTTTGCTGCCACCATCTTAGCTGGACTCCACCTCCAAACCAGACAAGTCCACTTCATGAGCTGCACACATTTCCTTTTTCTTGGCTAAGACTCACATGGTCTCCAGCCTTCTGAGCTCCTCATCAAGCTCTCTCATTCTCAGCTCATGTGCCAAATCAATTTCTTACCTTCCAAGGCATTAGCATTCTTGCTCTCGTCTGCCTTTGCATGGAGCCTCATGACCTCCAACACATGATCTCTTGCCCTTTGCTATTCCTCCATTTCTTCAGGAGCCCAATTCCTCGAAGAAGGATTGCTGTAAGCCCTAGAGGCTGCTCTCCCAACAGGCAAACCCTGGGATCTGAAACTGCCCTCTGATACACCCCCATTCACATCTGTATCATCTGTCTCCCCAGCTTGTCTGGCCTCCCTCTAGGCCCCTAAGGCCTTCTGCAGCTCCTCTTTCCTAGAGTGGATCTTCATGGGACACCCAAAGCTCTTGCAGAGTTGCTTATGTTGCTCTACTTTGTAACTACTTAACATTTCAATGTCACACTCCAATTCTGCAGCCTCACTTGCTGATTCACCATTTAGAGACATGATGCATGGATAGCTCAAGGGTCACATAAAAAAATTGAACCAAAAATAAAACAAAGTGGGACGTGGCCAGCAACATGGCAGAGTGAGGCGTGTCCTTATGATGCTCCGGCCAAAAACTAGAAATCCGACAGTAATCCGCTAGTCCAAAGATGGGTAATAAGTTGCCCTGAATTGGGGGAACATCATTAATAACGAATCCAGTATTATAAGTTGAAAAAGGGGTGAAAATACAAAGAAAAGATGCAGAAGGAGGCGGAGACTTCGTGGAGACCAAGGGATTCCGGGCTGGGCCCAACACGGAGGGCAGTGCAGGTGCTATTGATCCGGCTGTGGCCGAAGAGAGACAATCACCCAACGTACGTCTGAGGGGCTGAAGACTGGAAGCAGGTGAGATGGCCCCAGGTACCATGAGGAGGGGGCTCGAGCGGCGGCCCCGGACCCAGCGACACTAGGCTGCAGAGAAATCGAGGGCTAGTAGGGGCATGATCATGGGAGCAATGAAGTAAGACATGCCTTTGAAGGGCTCCATCTCCCCGGGGCCCGCAATGCTGAATTAAAACGCATCGGATCGCCGGTAGCGAGCTGAGAGGCTTGTCATGGCTTCAGGAGCCAGTGGGGGCTTGCATGCAAGTGAATCATACCCCGGTCAGCTGGATCTCTCGCACATCACAGTGGAGATGCCCCAAGGTGGAGAGCTGTGAGCGGCAGCCGCCATTTGAAGCTGGCCGGCGGGAGCCCGCAGACGGGCTTGTGGGTGCGACTGCTGTACCTGGGCCGCTCAGGAGCTTTCAGACTTCTGCTATGGCATCTTTGGGGACAGCCCGCACCTGAGCCTGGGCCGGCAGGCGCTCGCCTGCAGCCTGGGACTGTGAGAAGCTGAGGGAGAGACCAGCAGCTGCCATCTTCCTGCGGGTGCTTGCGGTGAGCCTGCCCCCATCCGCTGCAGCCAGTTCTGAGGCTTGTCTTGGCTTCTGAAGGCGGTGAAGGCTTCCCTGCCTGTAAGTCACGCCCCGGGTGGCTGAGACCCTGGTGCAGCACAGCGGTGAGGCCCTGCGATGATGAGAGGTAACTGAGGGCTGCCATTTAAAAAAATAAAATCTTGAAACAAACTAGAAGCTTCAGATAAAAGCAAATCCCGATGGCCGCCATTTTACAGCGGGAACACAGAGGTGCTCCCCTATGTCCTGGAAACTTGTAGGGCGGCAGAGGGGTCCGGAGACCGCCATCTTCCAGCAGGCCCTTGTGGTAAGCCCCGCCCCTCCGACAACGCACCAATAAAGCGGCACATCAGAGCAGTGTCCTGGAGGTGAGTCTGCATCCGTTTGTCCAGAGCAGACGCTTAGGGGCGCTGGTGCTTGCTCCTGGGGCCTCTCGAGCCCACGTGCTCGTGGCTAGTGCCTCTCCTTCCGGAATCTACACCGCGAGGGGTGCTCATCAGTGGCCATTTTGGGGCTGGAACTCAGGGTTCATAATTAGGGATGGGCAGAATTTGCGTGGTCGCGCTACGCAAAGCTCTGCAAAACGGCTTTTTAACTGTTTGTGAATGCTGTTTGCATGCTCGGGGGTGGAAATATCTTGCAAACACGCATTCTGAAAGCGCAAACAAGCAAAAAGTTCTGCGAAGCCGGGGATCGCGAAATGTTTGGCAATTCCGCATTCTCCGTGGAACGCTAAATTACCCAAATTCTGCAAATTCCGCGAGCGGAACAGAATTTACCACCCAGGCCTATTTATATTTATCCCCTGGGAGTTCTTGACGGTGCTCAGACCCCATAAGTTCACCTAGGATTTTGCCACACTCCGCCTGAAGTCTGCTGCGGAGGAGAACGGCGGCTGACATCACCAAGCGGATACCCGCGGCGGGCCTGCTTCCTTTCCCCTTGGGCAGCCTCTGAGACCTGTTTGGCTAACGTGCCAGGGGGAGCGGACATTCATTTACTTGGTTGCGCCCCGGTGGCAGTACTGGGTGATGGCCTGCTGAATGGGCCTGGACAGCAACACCCCTGTCCCTCGACGCACAAAAGATGACTGGGTGGTGAGCCTGGGGAGCGAACTCCTCCTCCCCAGTGGCTGTGAGTTGTGTGGTCACGGTGGGGGGACACCACTGAGGCAGCAAACTTTGGTTGCATGACTGGTCCTGGCAAAGAGACAGCAGACTGGAGCTACTGAACGGCGAGGGAAGCGAGAGGTTACAGCATAGGAAGTGCTGATTCCACAACCTCCATGCAGCGCTCTGGATGGCCAAGCTACATCCGGCAGCAACCCCCATGTGACATAGCGTAGCTCCGTGTCTCTGGACTCCAGCTAAGCCGCGCTCTCAGACCCGTAAGGAGACCCCGGTGACAACTATGTGGAGCAAGATCACCCAGCCAGACGTGACGATGCAGTCCACGGCCCCAGCGCCAGCCCAGATGGGTGGAGAATCCTCGGCGCCGGTCACACAAGGCTATATGGACCGGTTCTTGCAGGAGATACGCACTGATATCTCTTCTCTAAAAGAGGAATTTAAGTCTGGTCTCCGCAATATTTGAAGGAAGGTAGCAGAGATTGGAGACTGGGTGGATGACCTAGAGTGGACTGCTGATGCTCGGTCGGAAGACCATGAGATGCTCCTATGGCACATTAGTACACTAGAAGACCAGCACATTGAACTTCAGACCAAGCAAGAGGACCTTAAAAGTAGGAGCCGCCACAACAATATTCGCATACGGGGAGTCCTGGTTGGTGCCGAAAGCACAGACATAGTGGCGTTTACTGCTGAACTCATGCAGATGTTGCAAGGGGACAATGATGCTTCCCTGTCTGCCCTTGATTGGGCCCACAGAGTCCGTGGGGGAGTGGTTCGTAAAGAGAGTGCCCCAAATATCCTCACCAGGGTGCACTTTTACACAGAGAAAGAAGCAATCATGCAGGCGGCCTGCAACAAGACAGAGATCAAATTCCAGGGGCACATAATCTAACTTTATGAGGACCTCTCCTCTGTCACCCTTTGTAAACGGCACAACAATAAACCTGTTATGGACAAACTCCAAGCACATGGGTCCGCTACCAGTGGGGCCACCGCTTTGCACTCCTGTTTCATTGGGAGGGCAAGCGCCGATCACTGCACTCCTTGGCGGAGGCCAAGGCCTTAATGGATCTACCTGATGATCACCAGGCGGACGGCAGCTCCTCTTCCTCGAGCTGTGATCTTAAGCCCAGGTGTGCCACGGTTCCTCCACGACGCTCACATAAGCAACAAGCCAGTCTATCGCTCAGGAGGCAAGAAAAGATGTTATTGACCACTTGCGTAGCCTCAGCATGGGGTCCTCGCCGGCTCACTCAACCACTGGCTCTATATAAGGGTGAGACACTCTCTAAGGCTGAGACTCTATGAAGTGACTACCTGCAATATATGCAATAAGCCCCCAGTGCCTTGGCGCAGCTCCACGGAATAACGTGCAAACTTATAGGCTCAAGCGGCAGACCAAGATGGTAGTCCTGCTGCACACATCGGCCATGCTATCTGTCAGACAAGCGGAGTGCAGAGCGAGGCTGTACTGGTCAGCAGCACTGCCATCTGATGGAGAGTGGTGAGGGGTCCCTGGTCTGGGACCTAGAGAGGTAACTGGTGCACCCCAGGGATGCGCAGGGCCCGCCCTGACAGTACTCCATCACTCTAACTGTGCCCTTGATGACCCGCCTTCCTGAACCTACTCCTACAGAGGGTGACTCCTCCAGTGGGGCCCGAGTGCCTCGGTGCCAGTCTCCACACCGGGAAAAGAACTTGTTGAGCTCAGTTGGCCCGCTGTTGATTTTTTTTTTTTTATGTTTCTACAGGTTGACTGGGATGCTACTAGTAACATTGGTAGTGAGGCACATGTGGTCTTGGGCGGGGGGAATCACGGGTACGCTGGTGCTCCCCTTTCTAAAAATGGGTGGGCTACATCGGTGGCAGTCCAACAGGATGGAGGACAAGTCACCTTGATGAAGTGGGAGAGCAGGCGCTTGGTGGGGGGATGGGGTCTATCGCTTATAGTGCTGCCCTTGTTGACTTAGCACATTAAGTCCCTCCATGCCCCCCTTGATCACCCCTTACCTCGAGGAGACATTAATCTGCTCTTGCTCAATGTCAGAGGTTTGAACTCCCTGAACAAGCGTAAGCAAATATGGCGGTATATCCTAATGCACGATCCAGACTTCGTGCTGTTACAGGAGACCCACCTGATGAAGGCAGATTTACACTCCATGGTGCATTTGAAGTATCCACTCCGTTATTGGGCTTATGCAGACTCTAAGTCTGCATAAGAACCGTTGACTAATGTTTACGCCCCAAACACCACCCAAAACACCTACATCCGGCACGTACTCTCTGAACAACTCAAGGGGGTGGATGGGAACGTGGTGGTATGGAGGGACTTCAATCTAGTCTGGGATCCTACCATGGATAGGAGCAATGCAACATATCAAAATGTGGGGGTAATGGTGGTACATCATAAGAGGGGCATAGCGGGATGGGGCCTGGTAGAAGCCTGGTGGTATAAACATCCAGGCATCAGGGACTACTCCTACTACTCACATGTACACACTACCTACTCACTCAATGATCACACCTTCGTCACGCCTTCATCATGCCAAATCTCCTCACATGCTTACACTCTGCAAAGCTTTCTTACATCTCTATCTCTGATCATGTGCACCTTGAGCTGTTGTATTTCTATCTAGGACCCTAATTCGATATTCCTGAATGCCCTTATGTGGTTATAATAAATAATATCCTTATAAAGGCATAAGAATCATATCCATATTTAGTCGTAGCCATGCAGTCCAAATTAAGCAAGGCTACTTCCCCAGACTCCTAGAGAGTACAACGAGTTCTTTAAACAAAACAAACCTCCAGCAACCTGGGAAATCCCCATGCTTCTGTTTTGATTTGTCCTAGAACTCCTGCGAGCACTGAAAGAACAGCCAGTTCTTAGTGACATCTTTATTGACGTCTTATGTCCAACCTTACGTCAAACCCGGCACCTTTCAGGTATAAATATACCAACCTTGCCGTAAGCAAACACACGGTGGTTTGGAGCAGAGCGGCTATCTACTTTCCCAAGAGCCCAGCTGATGCGAGAGCCCACTGACGCCGCCCCTCCCTTTTTGACACACTGAGAAAGACGCTGTCTTTTTCTCCAGCCGAGAAAATCCAGCTCCGGTGTTTTCAGCCACCCTCGCGGGTTGCTGGGATATCGAGTCCTGAGAAAGAGATACCAGACTCCTGCTTTCTATTACCCAGGTACGGAGCTGACTAAAACCTTAAAGAGAATTCTTGACTCAGATTCTTGGCAAAACCAACTTAATTTAAACTGCTACTTACTCACTCCTTCCCAAGTATTAGGCTTAGGTCAGGTACACCGGGGTAGGCGTATTTAGAAGCACCAGTTGAGTACGTTAGTCAATGTATTTATGTATGTATATATTTTATCCATTTTAAAGTATCATATGGCTAAGAAACTATATCAATGCTTTTACAGTATTATTTCATAATACTCCTTTTACTGTACGCACTTTACTTCATGTTAAGTATTGCATTGTGGCAATTAATTTCTCTTGCATGAGAAAGAAGACTGCTCAATAAATAACACCTTTTATTGAAAACGCCCGTCTCTATTCTCTGCACTCTGATGAAACTAAGTATGCACGATTGACTGAGTAAAATAGCTGTCTATTGTTTTAACACGACTCTAGTGATACACTCTTATTCTGAGGGAGCAAAGTTGTCATGTTTTATGGTTGTCAGAAGCTAATCCCTTCTTGTCTATCCAGGGAAGTTAAACTCCTCCTTGTTTATTCGAGAAAGTTTCTAGTGACCTCTGAGCTAGCTGGCAAAACTAATTAAGTCTAATATAGTCAGTAGAGACCTAGTCGACCTCAGTCCTACGTCTACACTGCTGTTTATATTATTCCAATGCGCAGAGCCTATTGGGAATATAGGAACTACACTACATGGCGCCCAACGTTTGGTAAGGCGATAATCTAACGCAAGACACTAGAGTAACTCAGTCGTGCTTTTTCACACAGACCCTTTTTCCCGTAAAAACTCCAAAAGACATCTGGAGTGGGTAAAAGGTTAAGATCCGCCGGAACTTAGTAGGAAGAGATTCCTATGTATAGTTTTTGGTTTAGTCAACGTTGAAGGATACAGTTTTCCAAAATATTGTGCACCTAATCTTTCTTTCCTTGAAACTTGATCTGCAACAAAAACCTTTCTGTCAGTAAAATGGTGGAAAGTGACGATGAAGCGGAGAGAGCTAGAATAGCAGCTCAACTCCTAGCGGATGACAAGAGTCTCAAAGAAAATGACCTGAATGCTATTTTCATTCCGGCAAATATAAGAAACACTATAACTCTTAAACTTATAGAAAATGCACTGACATCACGAGGTGGTACAGTCATATTCGTGGTAGAGGCCCATGAATATCGGCAGACAGAGGTATTCTATTCATGGATACACTTTCCAGCAGCAAACGCTGTAACAAAAGAATTCCACTATTACAAAATAGAGGAACCTCCAGAGGAATACACTCCTTTCGAGGAGGTTGAAATCCCATTAAATTACCAAGAGCACCTGCTCTGGTTTAAAGGCACCCTAAAACATAAAAATCACATCACCAGGCTCGGTCCACTAGGTAGACCAGGAGCAACGTGGCCGGTTCTAGCCAGCTACACACCACATCCAGACATTGAAAAAATGTCAAGCGAAGAACTCTTAGTTAAAATAAAAGAATTAACAAAGGCATATAGAGAATTAGTTCAATTGGCAATGGACGATATAAGTTATCTCCAGAAATTGAAAGAAACAGATATAGCAGAACAACCTTTTGAACTTGCCAGAATCATAGAAAAATCCTATGAAGAACTTGGAAGAGATAGTTTGGGTGGGAAACCAGTAAAACCCCAACTAACTGAAAATCCTGAAAAAACTTTTATTAAAAATAATCTAAACAATCCAAAAAAGAGTTGGGATGGTAATAAACAATCCACTCCCAAAGAAAAAAGATTCCAGTCCAGAGGAAGGTCTCCTCAACGGAGAGAAAGATCTCCGGACCGAGGAAACAAGTCTCCCCAGAGGGAGTCCTCTGAGAAAAGATACAACCTTAGAAATAGGGATAATCTGAAAAAACCTGGAAGATATCAAGATATTGATACATGTCCCTCTCGATCTTTTCAGAATTCCTCGCAGAAATCGGAAAGAAGAGGACGGTCAGAACACAGGGAAGAGCACGTCAAGTCCAAAGACAAGGAACCTGCTCATCAAAGTAAAAAATTACAATTTCCAAGAAAGAAGGTAGCCAGTATTAAAATAATTAAACATGCCAAGGATACTGAGGATACAACTGAAAAACGGAGAGTGGGCCCAGACAATGCTAGACAGCGCAGCAGAAGTGACCATAGCTCGCAAGATCCTGATGAGTCTTCTGGAGACAGTGGACACGAATGAATACATTCAAGTGGAAACTGCAGATACCAGAGTTAGCAAACCTCACAAAATATACAAAATAACACGGCGTATAGAGGGGGACAAGACTAGGAAAGTAAGGGGTCTCTTTTGGGATAACCTTTCGAAAGGCTATGACATCCTGTTAGCTGAGAAAGACTGGCCACCAGAGTTTGTCAGGGAGTGCCCTCATGGCGAATAAATGAATATGCCTGCCTTCTCAAATCATATTTCAATTCATAAAAAATACACACTTGCAAGAAAATGGGCAGTGGCACAAGCTCCTGCATTATATAAAAATCATGTAGGATGGGATGAGGACTCTCCTCACAAAATCCAGTTAAAATGTCAACCCACTGCACAAAGGCAGTACCCGGTTAAACAAGAAGCTAAAAAGCAAGTCAGGGAGATCTTAGATCAACTTGAATATCAGGGGGTGATTGAAACATGCACCTCACAAATGAACAATCCTTTGTTTCCTGTATCCAAGCCAGACGATTCATATAGTCTAGTTTTGGACTACAGACACTTAAACTCCTGTTGCAAAACATTTGCAGTACAAAACTCGCACAGTGCAGCACTAATGAATAACATCGTGCGCAAAAAATACAAAACAACATTAGACATCTCTAATGGATTCTTTTGTCAATACATTGCACCTGAGAGCAGGTATTTGACCACGTTCTCAATCATGGGGTCACAAAAAAATTTCTGTCGACTCCCACAGGGATTCAAGAATAGCCCAGGATTATTCTCAGCAAGAGTAACAGAGTTACTACAAATATATGATGATGAGGCATTATCGTATGTCGATGACATCTATCTCACAGATGATGACCTGGATACTCACTTGAAAAGAGTGAACACCATAATACTTGGGTTTGCTTCTGAAGGGTACAAATTCAACTTTAAAAAGTCACGAATTGCCCATCTAACTGTCCTATTTTTAGGATATGAATTATCAAGTGAAGGCAAAAGCCTAGCAGACAACTTCTTAGAGAAGTGTGCTGTACTCCAAGCACCTAAAACGCTGAAGAACTTACAATCAATACTAGGTTTCCTGAATTTCGGAAGAACATACATTCTAAATTATGCAGAGAGGGTTAAACCTCTCTATGAATTAATAAAACCTGATTTTAAACCAATAAATTGGACTCAGAAACACACAGAAATTTTAAGATCATTGCAAACAGACATGTTAGCTAAAACAAAATTGCAAACACGCGAAAACGTACGCAACCTTGTAATCTGAGTCATCCCAGGAAGAAGCGGATTCACGTACCTGACCTCTAATGAGGGAGAAACGGTACCAATAGTTTACAAATCACACTTGTACACACAAGCTGAAATGAAATTCAGTTGTACTGAAAAAATTCTAATAGCGGTTCAAACTGCTGTAGCAAAAGAAAGAGCCCAAGCCCAAGGCAGAAGGATAACTGTTTTAACAGCAGAATCAGCCCTTGAGGCATTAACAAGTCCACGCAATTTGACTGCTGTGGCATTAGATCCAAAATGGATACAATGGGAAAATTCTCTTGCTGCAGAAGACGTGAAATACTATTTTGACCCGAAGATGAAAAAACTAGAAAATCTAGAATATGAAGAAGAATATCCTCTGCCAATCGAAATTCTGCCTCTCGAACAGTACACATGTGTAATCTATATGGACAGATTTGCACAACACTACGATGTAGAGAAAAAATCCTACAACGCAGCGTGCGCGATTGTTAAAGGTCTCTGGCGCTTTGGTAAATTCAGACCATTAATTACCAAAACTGAATCACTCAGAAACTGCTCAACTCAGCGAGCTGAAATAAGATCTTTAAAGATGGCGCTTGAAAATGCCGATTGCGAATTCCCCACACTAATAGTGTGCGATTCGCATCACTGCGTCAGGTCTTACAATAATGACTTGCAGAACTTGGTTCAAAACGATTACAAAGATGACACAGGTGCCACAATAAAGCATAAGAAGCTTTGGGAACAAGTAGTTCTTTTACAGAAAGAACTACAAAAGACTCCCGTGATACATACACTGAGTCATCAACGTGATGGCGTTCACGTTGCAGGGAATTCATTGGCTCACAGAGCCACAGCGGAAGCAGCTTAACCGGCTTCCGTAGCCACAAAAAAGCGTTCAGAAAAATACATAGACGGGGAAACAATGCTGGCGGTAAAAGCGTGGCATCCTGGTGGGGGGAGAACATGGCGGCAGATGGCTGAGCTGCCGCGGGGCTCCCGAAACGGACTCCTGTTAGTGCTCCACCTACGGACCCGACCTGACGGAAAACGGGAATAATGAGCAGCAGAGCAGAGTGTTTTAGAACTCTGAGCAGCACTTAATAATTGAGATTTCCCTTTTTTGAAGTAGTTTTACAGAGTTATTTTTTCCCCCTTAGGCGGAGAGTCTTTTCACCATTTCTATCTATGCCTATGCCGGGGAGCATTTCTATCTATGCCTATGCCGGGGAGCTGTGGCCGTATCTCAGCGGCGGCGGCGTTTGCGGGAGTTTCTGTGAACTCGGAGGCGGATCCTGGAAGCAGGTCAGAAGTGGAGTGGAGCAGCGGCCGACAAAATCAGAGGGGTGTAGGAGTTGAGCGGCTGAAGTGCAAGGTTCTCCCGCTGGTTCCGTGGCAGTGGACCTTAGCAGCGCTGGAGCTGAGGAGGGGCAGACGAGCAAGGAATCTGGCGCGTGTGTCAGGCGGAGTATCAACGGGGGACAGTGGGGGGTCAGCCCCCTTCGAGACAGCGGTGGTGGATGGGGAAGTGGAGCGGGCCCCCGAAAACGGTAAGGAGAGCAGTTCTGCAGGGGGCAGTTTAGTGGCAAGATCATCTCTTCGCCAGGTCAAATACAGTCCAGAAGTGCAAAGCATGCATAAGTCACGAAAGAAAGGGAAATCTGTGGCTAAAGCAGTAGCTAAGGTTCAGGCGGTCCCCCCAGCAGGAAAGGGCCCCTCTTCCTTCCTATCAGCGGAGGTTAAGTCAAAGAACACCCGCTCATCCAGTGTTAAAGCAAGGGCAAAAGCTAACAGTAGCAAAGCCGTAGCTGAAGGAGGCTCCAAAATAATGCCATCCTTGCGCTCTTATTTTAAAGCCCTACCGCAAGTGCTTCACCTCCCTAAATATCAGATGGCGGCACTTAAAGACGAGGTATGTGTAGAAAACACACACGAGTCTGCTCCGAACATTGCTCCAGACATGGCTACTAATCCCGCTCTCAGTCTGGCCAAACCCCAGTGTTGGCCCTGGGTAGTCCCTTACCCCTTAATGGCGAAAAGGTAGCATCTACAGTGGGTACTGAGGCTATTCCGGTGGACACTATAGTTCCGCCTGGGGCGGAAGCAATCCCCTCAATAACACATAACCCTCTACTGGGACAAGATAGGGGGGTTTATGCCTGGGTGACGGTACACAGGTGGAGGTGGAGTTGGAGTTGGAGCATTCAGTGAGTGGGGCAGCGCAGGAAGCTGAAGGAGAGGAGCATCTGCCCCTATATGTAGTACAATCACATGATGATCCACCTGCCTCGGATAGTTTAAGGCTGGAGGACTCCTCCGCTAATATCTCCGCTGCAGCATTAATGACAATGTTTTCCACTCTTTTCCAAGATATAAAGAAGGGGTTTGAGGAATCATCAGCAAATCAGGCCGAGATAAGGAGCTACTATGAATCCTTAAACACTAAATTCGACAACCTAACATCAAGAACTGGGGTACTGGAGGAACATATGACGGCGCTGTCACTTCATGTAGACAAGGTGAAAGATGACATTGTTAAGTTGAAGCGAGAGGACCACACCCTGTTCGATAGGATGGAGATATTAGAGAACAACGCTAGACGCGGTAATATCCGCATCCTTAATGTGCCTGAAGGGTCAGAAGGCACAGAGATCAAACCGTTTGTTAGTCAACTTTTGAAAGATTCATTAAATCTCGATTGCACAATGGAGGAGTTGGCCACAGACATTCAAAGGGTACATAGAGACCCCTTCAGACGCAATCCACAAAGAACCAAACCCCGTAAAATTTCGGTCAACTTCCATACATACGCTCTTAAGGAGCAAATTCTTAACTCAGCACTGAAACAGAAATCCCTCTCAGGGAAAGGATTTTCCTTTTCTATAAGATCTGATTTGGCCAGGGTCACACTTGAAAGGCAGTGGGAGCTTGGGAGACGTTTAGATGCTTTTAGGAGTGTGGGGGCAACGGCCCAACTGACATTCCCCGCTGCGCTAAAAGTGATGTACAATAATAAAATGTTCAATATAAGGACAGTACAAGCAGCGGACAAGCTTTTGTTGGAGCTGGGAAATAAGACCTCTTCGGAATAGGAGAAACTAGTGCCTTTGATGCCTATAGTCACGTAGAGCAATGAGCTCTTTTTCTCTGAAACTAGATATTAGGACCTGAAATAGAGATTTGATAAGAGAACAAAACAAAAAATACACCGAATCAAATTAAATACACGCAAAAAAAAGATAATATATAAAAAAATATATATATATATAAAAATAAAAACTAATCATTAAAAATTTATAATAAAAAATTAGCTTTCAGCACTTAGCTTTTAGCATCTAGCTGTATTTTAAGTTGCACATCTTACAATCACAGGGGGGCATTTCTTAGGTCACAATAGGTTTCTGTTATGGGTCGAGTCCGGGTGGGCTGATGGGAATCCGTAGTGGGGCGCCATTAACTGGATTCTATCCGGTTAGACACACCAAGGGTTCTCCATGGGTGGGGGGGAGGGCGAGTAGGGAGTGGGTGGGACTAAAAACAAAAAAAACTCCTCATGGGTCACCATAGCAGGTTTTTTTACTATTATAATGTTTACTTAGTGTTCTATGACGGGCAGTTGAGTTCACCTTTGGTAGAACAGTGTGACGGTATTCCTTGTTATGAGCGTTTCTGTTTTATTCTATGGCAGGTCTACTTCTTTCTCAGTGGTTTAGAATATGACGATGGCTAACTTAAAAATATTTTCATGGAACATTAATGGCCTGCGCACTAAACCCAGGGCTAGAAAATTGTTCCAGTATCTTCGGGATGTAGATGCGCAGATTATTTTGATTCAGGAAACTCATCTACCTCAGTCTGAAATAGAGGCAATGGTGAAGAAGAATAGGTGGATTGACTTTGCAGTCTCCTCCTCCCAATCTCCTAATACTAGTGGTGTCTCTTTGATTGTTAAAAAACAATTAAAAGCAAGATTGATCACTGCTATGGTAGACCCAGGTGGCAGATGGCTTATAGCCTTAGTAAATATATCAGGGGTCCAATTCACATTTGTAGGTTATTACGTCCCGAATCAAGATGACCCCTCGGTATTGGAAACGATTTTCTACCACCTTTTGTCCTTTCCCGATCCCGTTATATTTGCGGGAGACTTTAATATAGTTCTAGACCCAGCTTTAGACAAGTCACATAATAATCGTTCCCGTGTCCCTTCAAAATCTAGGTCCTTTTTACTTAATGCCATGAAGCAATTCGGGTACGTCGACATCTGGAGGCATAGGTCAGGAACGCAGCAGGGAGTTTCATTTAGGAATTACAAGTACCATCACAAATCGCGGATAGATTTTGTTTTGATTAGTCACACTCAGGTGGAAGGAGTAAGGGATATTCAATATCTTCCTATACACTTGTCTGACCATGCGGCTGTAATACTGGAGCTCTCAGTGGCTCTTAAAATTTCACCTAGGACCTGGACTTTTGATTGTACCTTGCTCTCCCATACAGATGATGTTCAGGCTCTCAAAACTGAAGTTCAGCACTTCCTTAGAGAGAATGTTGGGTCAGCCAATAATGGTGTGGTCTGGGATTCCATAAAAGCATTTTTACGAGGCCTTATTACATCAAAGGTATCTTACAGACGGAAGGAGTACAGAGAAGCCGTGGCCTCTATAGAGGCTGATATAGTTAGAACTCAGAGCGAAATCGATACCAACCTGGCTTCTCCAACGTCCCAGGCAGACCTTTTGACATGCCTCAACAATGAGTTACTCTCTTTAAAGGCTAAATTAAGCTCAGTTTTAAATCAGCGGGTTCAAGAAAGATGGGATGCTAGCAAGATCGCTCATTTTGAATATGGTGAAGGCGCAGGGAAGTTATTGGCATGGAAAGCCAAATCGGATCAAGCACGTAACAACATAGACCTGATTAAGATCAATGATGTTATGTTATGTTATGTTAAGCTGTTTTATAGCGCGCACAATTACTGCCGGAGTATCCTGGCGCGAAGAAGAAGAAAAAAAAAGTGTAGCAATATGATGTTCCAATATCTTCGGACTTGGACATAGGACAGGCTTTCAGAGATTTCTTCCAGGATATATATCGGGAGGATAAAACGGTAGAACCTGGTCTTATCAAGGAGTGGCTGAATCAAATCACCCTTCCAGCTCTATCAAGAGAACAGAGTGAATCCCTGGATAGTAAGATCTCAGAGGGGGAAGTCAGCATGGCCATCCAAACTGCTAAAAAGGGAAAGGCGGCTGGGCCCGATGGTCTACCAGCCGAGATCTATAGAGCACTAGAGCAAGAATTGATCTCTTTTTTGACCGTTTTATTTAATCAAATCTTATTGGATGGTATTAGCCCGCCGGCATCCTGGGACAGTGCTTCTATAACATTGATACTAAAGCCCGGAAAACGCCCTACGTCACGCAGTTCATATAGACCCATATCGATCCTGAATGTGGATTATAAAATCTTTACGACAATACTAGCTAAAAGATTAGCATTGGTGGCCCCTGAAATCCTTCATTTCCATCAGAAGGGTTTTGTGAAGGGGCGTCACCTTTACGAACTAACTTATGATTTAGTGGGGGCGATTGATATGGCTGGGCTGGGATCCCTTCCTCTGGCGATCCTCACGTTGGACGCAACCAAGGCCTTTGACAGGGTGAACTGGGTCTACCTGTCGGAGGCCTTGGCCAAGTTCAATGTGGGAAGGGGAATGAGGCGGGCAATTGATCTTATATATCAGAATCCTAGCGCACGTGTCCTGGTAAACGGTGCCTTGACTGAACCATTGAACATCTCGAGGGGTACAAAGCAGGGCTGCCCTCTCTCCCCGCTTTTGTTCGATCTTTATATCGAACCATTTGCCCAGAGTTTAAGAGATAATAAGAACATCTTACCATTCGAGTATAAGGGGTGGGAGAGGAAGGTGGCCTTGTACGCCGATGACATCTTGGTATATACATCAGAGGTACAAACGGCACTCCCAGCTGTCCTTAAAGCAGCCTCGGAGTTCGGCGAAATCTCCGTGTACGAGATTAATGCGTCAAAGACGGAGATGATGATGTGGAATGTAGATCAGATTCCAACAAATACCTTACTATCCCCCGGCAATAAGATGAGGTATCTGGGGGTTAACATCGTCAAGGATATTAATCAGATCGCCAAGATAAACTTTGATGCTGTGGCTAAGGAGTGCCGTAAATTGTTACAGTCATGGGCACATCTTCCATATCTTTTTTAGGTAGGTCCAATTTAATTAAGATGTCCGTTTTACGTAAGGTTTCTTTTCTTTTTAACATTATCCCGTTATACTTTGATCCTGTATTAATTAATAAATTGCAGTCTGACATTAATTCTTTTATTTGGAATAAGCGTCTTGCAAGGATATCTTGGAAGAAGCTTAGGAGGCGCAGAGAAAAGGGGGGAATCGCAGCCCCAGATTTTCAGACCTATGTCTGGGCATTCCAACTGTCCCATGCCAGAATGCTCTTAAAAAACCCATCTGAGCATGGGGTGGGGTCTTTGTATTCCACCCTCCTTACAGGAGAAGGTGTCAGCCAATCGGGGTTCTTGTTTAAATTCGGAGACCCGAAATTTAAAAAAAAGATTAAGCTGAAGATTCTACAGGGAATGGCTAAAATGTGGGCCCAGCTAACCAAGGCCATTAAAATAGGGTATTACGGCAGTCGGACCCCGCTTTGAGATCTCCCAGAAAGCCCGGATTGGTTGAATGATTGTCTGGTGGCCCCGATTGAGGAAGCTGGCTTGGCTGTATGGGGCGATTTATTTTTGGAGGGTGAATTATTTTCATGGGAATACCTGAGAAACATTATAGGCCCTAACTTTGCTAGGTTTAAGTACACACAAATATCTAGCTGGTCCCATGCACATAGCTCCAGGCCAACCCGTGGAAACAAACTTCCCCTAGGTGGGCATAGCCAGTTAATATCCCTTTTGGTTGATAAATCTTCTGCCAAAAAAGAAATCATAGAAGAAAGAGAGGGGGTCTTTTCACTTCCTGACGAGCTTTGGTCTTCCTCTATGGGAGACAGCAATTTGCAAGAACTCTGGACCTCATCTTGTGAAATGTTGTGGGAGGTTGTGAAACCATCTTGGCTTCGAAGAAATCACATCTTTTCCATGCATAGAGCCTACTATTCCCCTCTAAGGCTATCAAAGTTCTCTTCGGGTAGCGTGGTGGCATGCCCTAAGTGTGGTTTAGCGGCCGCTTCGGACTGCCATATGTTTTTTGAGTGTTCCTCCCTGACCGCATTCTGGGAAGCAATAAGTAAAACTCTGTCATCGTCCTTGAACTTGAACATTGTTATTGATCTCCCACTTGTCATCTTTGGTATCCTGGATGGTGTTCAGAGTCTGGAGAAGAAGCTGGTCTTCTATCTAATTTTGCTGGCCAGAAGGGAGATATGTAAGACATGGAAAGACTCTCTACCCCTTACATTAGAAGATTGGTTCACTTCCACATTGGCTGTCTCCAAGATAGATCTGGGAAGGGCCGGCAATTCGAACAAAAGAGCGTTTTGGCACTTATTGGTCTGGGCACATTAGCATCCGGGGTTTTTTTTTTTTTTTTTTTCTGGGTCCTATGATTAAGCCACTAAAACTAAATCCGGGGCCTGACACGATTGTGGCAAGATTCTCCACCTTTCACTGGTTTTTGTTTGATGCCTACAAATGGTTGAAGTTGGATGAGCTGAGGGTAGAGCACAGTTGGACAAGCTAAGCCCTGCCAGATATTTCAATCTGAGACAGCACTCCGCTTGTATACCATTGGATTTCATCATAAAAGCAAAACCAAGGTGGCAAATGAGGACAAAAAAAAAAAAAAAGCGTCTTTGAAAGGTGACTGTGCAGCATTACCTGTGAACGATCCACTCAATTATACATACATAATTGATGCAAACTCCGTTCCTTTTGCTCGAATCCCTGGAGTGGGGGATAGAGTAATTCCAAACACGAACAGGAGAGTCTTCTTGATTGAAGCGGCACACATGGGTGAAGGTCTAAGGCACCAAGAGATCAAGGAATCTCTGAAAAAATTACAATCAGAATACTGGTGGCCGGGGATGAGCCTGCAATTTTACAAATTTGCAATGGGCTGTCAAAACTGCAACAGAGATCGCAGTCGCGAACCGACCGGGGTATTGCCAGGACCTTTCTTTTAGAAAGCATAAGGCTATCTATACGCAAAAATCCAGCAGGAGAAATGCGTCCCATTAATGTTTAAGACTAGATTCACTTAAAATGTAGACACCAGCACTCAGCTGACGCCAGAACTGTTATAAAAGATTTGCGAGTCTTTATCGGCACATACGCAATTGGCATGCTACATTCTGACCAGGGTCCTGCGTTTAGCTCTAGGGCTTACAAGGAGGTCTTGGTCAGCATGGGCATTGCATTGCAGTACTCTTGTCCCTTCCATCCTGAGGGAAATGCGGTAGTGGAAAGAAAAAACCGGGACATAAAGCAATCTATAACGGCGAGGGTATTAGGTTCGGTGATGGGTGGGTCCAACATTTAACAAGTGTCCAACGTAGTCTTAATAATCTGCCAAGAAATTCTCTAAAAGGTCTCAGTCCATACAAACTATTGTTCGGTACTAGAATGCATATTCAGGATCTTGATAGTCACACTTCAGTGGTAGAAGAAAAATCCTTTGATAACCAAGACCGTTTGGCTGTTTTACAGGACTTAAATGAAACAAGACGAAACCTGAGTAACATAAAATTAAAGCAACAGCCAACAGCCACTGAAGAAAAATCACCTGTCCCAGCAAGACCTGTCTGGATTCCAAAGATTTGGGATCTAGTCAGAGAGAAGATCGCGGTGAAGAAGGAATTTGGGCCTTCTTACAGAAAAGCAGTACCTGTCTTAGCTGTCAGCGGAACAAGATCAGTTGTACTACCGCCTCTTGCTGGTAAAAAGGAGAACCGAGTTGTATCCATCGACCTGGTAAAACCACAATCATGTGGCCAATAATAAGTAGTAGGCCCAGTGGACTCCCAAGAAATAGCAGAATACCAAAATTTGCTATAATCCAAGAGGTTCAAACTGAGAGACTAATCACATTTGATAAACCTGCAGTGAATAAAAAAGGACTATGCAACACAGCCATGGAACTTGTGCCTCTTGAAACCCAAATTGCAACAGTTCGTCAAGAAACACCAGTCTACAACGATGTAGCCTCAGACTATGCTAATGAAACAAAGAAAAATCCAAAAGCAAATGAAAATTTGGAAGCAATTCCAACAATTGAAAGAACTGCATCTGGCTACTTCATCAACTTCGATGACTTTTCTGAAGATCCAAGCGAGCCTGAAGAAACGCCAGCAACAAAAACTTTCAAAGACAAAGTAACTGAACTCTTTCAGCAACTCAAAGAAACCTATCTGATTTCTCCATGGATTGAATTTTGGGTTGTGTTAGGTGTACTTTTCCTCCTGCTTTGGCTCATCATGGTTCTTTGTTTGGGAAAATTCATTGAAGGAAAATACAGTACAATAGACACAGCAAGTCAGAACATCAACTTGGTCCTAAAGCCTCACAAGTCATCTCACATCGAGAAAATAGAACTATCATCAGTGAACGTCATAGCCAATCCAATACCCGGTGGGGTAGCATGGGACAGAACTGAATTTGACATTTTTGGCCCAATTAAGCTCTTGAAATATCCACATCAGTTGAAGGTTTCATTAAGTGACTTTGTAAAACCAAGTACTTTCTCTGATGATTGGGACTTTGAAAATAATAATAATATGATGTCAGATTTAGTAATGTCAGCAAAATTTACAGAACATGATTACTTACAGGGTTCATCTAATTATGAAGAAATGTACTGTTATAATCACTTTGGTCATCACTATTTGCATAAATCTGCTCAACCTAGAAATGTTTTTAATTATAATCAATGGGAACATTGTGCAACACCACCTAAAAGCAGCTCGAAAACATTTTATGAGAAATTCCCATAATTCTCAGGGTTTAACACAAGTGATGCAGAAACGTTTTATTTTAAAATGTTAAATAAGACAGGAATGAAAACAATGTTGACAAATACTAAATTGATTTATTCTGAAACATTTTATGAAAAAATTATTACATTTGGTTTTGAATTCTGGAAAAACAACATTGAAACAAAAACCATCTGGGGTACAAAAGAATGGCAAGTCCAAGGTTTAGAAGCATTGTTTAGAGCCTGCATGATCCCAGAACAAATAATATTCTTGAATGACACCATTCAACAGACATCCTGTCTTGGCCCAGCCAAGATTAAAGACTTAAACAAACCGTCTATTCCGAAGCCCATACCTGATAGTAATAAGCACTACAGACATGGAGATAGACGTATCCCATATTTTACACCAAAACAGAACACATCCTGATTGGAAAAAATGGTTGATCTGGCCCACAGACACACATAACTGTCAAGATAGATTCCTGAACAAAATACAGGGGTTCAAAATGACCAGGCCAGACCCTAGATACTCCCAGAGACAACATTCAGGGATAGTTACAACATACAGTGTAGGGAAACTATGCCTCGAATGGCTACAGAGATCCACACTGGCTGAAATTAAGCAACACTTGACTTTACTTAAAGAGGGTGCTGACTTGCGTGATTTCATATTGGGACCACGCAAACAGCGTCAAAAACGTTTCATAGCGACCGGTATATACGCTGCGTACAATGAATCTTGGAAAGTAATGCAAATTGAAACAGCAGAAAAAATACAAGAAATTGATCGTATTAATTTGGAAAAATCACTTTCTGTTGTGGACAATGGGTTAACGACTCTGTCCTCCAGAATATATTCACTGGACAGTATTGTATCATCTGCTATTGATATAATAGAGCAGGACTTACTAATGTTACAACATGGTCAGTTCCAATTAAGTTCTATTGTACAGCTTGGCTGGACGTTGCAAAATCTGCGTTCAGGCCACGTGCCATGGCGTTTAATCAACACAACGTCATTATTCTCTATATTTAACCTTACTGATAAACAAATCAGTTTGGCACAAAAAGGAGCAGACTATATGATTCTGAGCATTGAAAAACTTGAGAGATTACCATTGACAATGTCAGAAAGACCTGTCATTGAATGGATAATACACGGAATAATTACAATTCCGATTACAACTTTCCAGTTTAAATATTGCCAAGAATATATACCAGCGGGCCAGTATGAAAGGTTGGGTAAAGGCTACATCAGGTCAACATGGAAATTACCTTATACACACAAATGTTATAATGAAAAGAAAAAGGAGATATTTCTTAGTGGTAACAATTGTAAAAAATCACTAAGCGGTACACTTCTGTGTCAAGGTATTAACTTGCATGGGGCCTGCAAAGGGTCTTCGAATAACCTTTCATGTCACCTGCACGGCACTCCTGCAAAACAGATAGAGCCATTTTTCAGACAGCTTTCCAACGGCAGCTATGTTCTAATAAATGACTACAGCTGTTGTGGCATGGTGCCAGGAAAAGCCTACCTCGTCAGCGTTCGTTCCATGGTCACTTGCTGTATGCAAGTATTGTATCCAAACAACACTCCAGACATGGGGGCGGCAATATGGCCTTATTTTAATATCTCTTCTATTCGAATTGATACTTTAAGCAGAATGAAATCCATTCTTTTACAGACAACTGTGCCTTTGACCTCGTCTAAAGAAACGTATGATCTGCAAGTTGCAAGGACAACGACAGAGATACATTCCTTATTATCAACAAATTACCCCGTGCATTTCGTAGAAATGTTGAGCCAAATCCTAAACATGTCAGATACCAGTGGCATCGCACATGTATTTAAGACAATTTTTTCGGGACTGTTAACACCATTTGAAACAGTTCTGGGCATCTTTCCCAATTTTGTCCATTCTGTCTTTGGCGGCCTACCTCTACTATTGGGACTCGTAGCAGGAATTTTATTTTTGATTCTTCTGTCCGATATGGCAAGCCAAGCCACAGACAAGACTCCAGCAACGATGGAAGAAACGATCCTAGCAATACGCTACTGGGACCGCATAACTAAAGTCCTCGGATTAGCCCGGCTAAGAGATCTGAATATGACCTGGTTTCTTTCATTCAGACCAATCTGGAAAAATTGCATCTTACTTGTGCTTCGATGTATGCTATGCAGAGAAGAATGCGTGTTGAACATCTGTCTTACATTACCATCAGCAGTACCAATGGATACAGATACCTTGCTAGGTCCTGTTCTGATGACGGCATTCGTTGAGACTTCACCACTACGAGTATGTGGCAGTGGAGTACAAGAAGAGAGCAGCATCACGCAGGTACAACCTTCTGTGAGCATTGCTGATCCTGACATCGATGATGGCAATCATTCTCACACATGCACTGTTACAGCATTTTCAAACTTGGTCGAACTTTCACCTGATGTTGTAGACCAATTTGTTTGCGAGTCTGTATGAAATGATGTTCTCCCCTGAACAGAAAGAATAACGTTTTAAGCAACGAGCACACAGCGTTCCCTGAACTCTGAATTCGGCCTTCAGCTTTGATAAACAAAAGATACTGAAAACATTTGGAACTATTTTTTCCCCTGAAAGCGAAATTATTTTTTTTTCCCTTCCAAAACATTTACCTTTTTCTGGCAGAGAGTACTCTGCTTAAAGTAGAACTATTCTTAGAGAACAGAGCTTCTATTTTAGGAACTCTAGAGACAATATTTTACCTCAGCCTCTAGCACATGTACAGCATTTGTACTAATATGTGATGGAATGGTCTCGTACTTCTCTTCTGTATTCAGAGCCATTTCATGTGTAATTTTCTCAATTCATTCAGCTGATATATATATGCATTTTTAACTGAATGATACCACTTCTTGAAAAGCGTACAGTACCAATACTCATTTTCGTGTATTTACCATATACCATTTCAAATGCGAATTATGTATTTTGGGGTGGGTTGGAAAACACATGCACCATTATATGTTTACTATTGCCTAGTTTTAGTAATGAGGGACATTAAATCGTGGAGTGGGTGTTGTATTTCTATCTAGGACCCTAATTCGATATTCCTGATTTATGCCCTTATGTGGTTATAATAAATAATATCCTTATAAAGGCATAAGAATCATATCCATATTTAGTCGTAGCCAATGCAGTCCAAATTAAGCAAGGCTACTTCCCCAGACTCCTATAGAGTACAACGAGTTCTTTAAACAAAACAAACCTCCAGCAACCTGGGAAATCCCCATGCTTCTGTTTTGATTTGTCCTAGAACTCCTGCGAGCACTGAAAGAACGGCCAGTTCTTAGTGCCATCTTTATTGACGTCTTATGTCCAACCTTACGTCAAACCTGGCACCTTTCAGGTATAAATATACCAACGTTGCCTTAAGCAAACACATGGTGGTTTGGAGCAGAGTGGCTATCTACTTGCCCGAGAGCCCAGCTGATGCGAGAGCCCACGGACGCCGTCCCTCCCTTTTTGACGCACTGAGAAAGACGCTGTCTTTTTCTCCAGCCGAGAAAATCCAGCTCCGGTGTTTTCAGCCGCCCTTGCGGGTTGCTGGGATATCGAGTCCTGAGAAAGAGATACCAGACCTCCTGCTTTCTATTACCCAGGTACGGAGCTGACTAAACCCTTAAAGAGAATTCTTGACTCAGATTCTTGGCAAAACCAACTTAACTTAAACTGCTACTTACTTACTCCTTCCCAAGTATTAGGCTTAGGTCAGGTACACCGGGGTAGGCGTATTTAGAAGCACCAGTTGAGTACGTTAGTCAATGTATTTATGTATGTATATATTTTATCCATTTTAAAGTATCATATGGCTAAGAAACCATATCAATGCTTTTACAGTATTATTTCATAATACTCCTTTTACTGTACGCACTTTACTTCATGTTAAGTATTGCAATTATGGCAATTCATTTCTCTTGCATGAGAAAGAAGACTGCTCAATAAATAACACCTTTTATTGAAAACGCCCGTCTCTCTATTCTCTGCACTCTGGTGAAACTAAGTATGCACGATTGACTGAGTAAAATAGCTGTCTATTGTTTTCACACGACTCTAGAGATACACTCTTATTCTGAGGGAGGAAAGTTGTCATGTTTTATGGTTGTCAGAAGCTAATCACTTCTTGTCTATCCAGGGAAGTTAAACTCCTCCTTGTTTATTCGAGAAAGTTTCTAGTGACCTCTGAGCTAGCTGGCAAAACTAATTAAGTCTAATATAGTCAGTAGAGACCTAGTCGACCTCAGTCCTACGTCTACACTGCTGTTTATATTATTCCAATGCGCAGAGCCTATTGGGAATATAGGAACTACACTACAGAGCTCACATGGGAGAACCAAACTACGCGCCTGGCCAGCCCACCCCGCTGGCATATGCCTTCACATCTGTTGCGAGACCCGGTTGACGTGGAGGAGAAACGGAAGGGTATAAAGGAATACTTTCAACTTAACGCTCCCCCCAAGATCTCTTTGCACACTCTGTGGGATAGGTTCAAAGCAATGATCGGGGGTATAATTACGTCCATTGCCATTGCCAGAGGGAGGGAAGCAAAACTGGTAGAATCTAAACTGACTGCGGAGATTAAACTGTTAGAGCGTACGGACAAAGAGGCTCCCACCCACCATACTAAAAGGCCAACTGGCACTGCTACGTGGCTAGTTGCGTGCACATCGCAAGGGAAAGGCAGAGAAGGCCTTGCTGTCTCTGTAGCAGAAATACTATGAAGTTGGGACAAAGTGGGCAGACGTCTGGCTGGTAAATTGCGGCAGAGTCAGGTGAAAGTGCACACTGCCAAGATTCATGCAGGTGATGCCATGTGGGCAACGGGAGAAAAGGATAAAGCGGAGGCGTTCCATGCTTATTACCAGAGGCACTCTCGGGAAGACCCTTCTCCCACAAGACTCCACGAGTACCTAGGTGCTTGTGAATGGGAACCCCTGTCTGCACACCACGCATCCCTCCTGGATAGCCCCATTACCATGGAGGAATTAGGGACAGCCATCAAGAATATCCCCCTAGGGAAAGCCTCAGGGCCAGAAGGGCTGGCTGCACATTTTTACTGCGTCTTCTTCCCACAGCTGCAGGAAAACCTCCTGCGAGTGTATAATTCCTTCACGGGTGATACGGGCCTCACCCCCACCATGGCTATGGTGGAGTTTACCCTTGTCCTTAAGGCAGGTAAGGATCTGGTGCAGTGTTCTTCTTATCGCCCGATAGGTTTGCTCAACACCAATGCCAAGATCATCACCAAAATGTTGGCATCGCGTCTTGAGCCCCACCTGATGGGCCACATTGACCCCGACCAGGTGGGGTTTATTCATCACTGGCAGGGTGTAGACAATGTCCGTTGCATAGCGCACCTTGTTGAAAAAGCTTGGCGCCAGAATATCCCTACATGCCTCCTCTCACTTTACGCGGAGAAGGCATTTGACCAGGTACACTGGTCCTATCTCCGTACCGTGTTGAGTAAAAGAGGCCTGGGACGGGAGTTCATCTCGAAGATCATGACGTTTTATGTGGCCCCCACAGCCTGCATCTGACTCAATGGATGGGCCACGAGGCCAATATCATTACATCGCGGCACAAGGCAGGGGTGCCCACTCTCGCCCCTCCTTTTTGCATTAGCGGTGGAGCCCTTGGCCATACGGGTGAGGGAGCTAGAGGGGATCAAGGGCTTAACCTTTGGAGGCCAAAGCCATGTAATTAACCTGTTTGTGGATGACTCCTGCTCACGCTGACCCAGCCTCAAGTGTTGCTTCCATGAGTGGTTGAAAATCTGCAGTCCTTTGAAGCTGTCTCCGGCTTTAAGATCAACCTCTCTAAATCATTTGCCCTCAATATCAATATCCCCGCCCCTGAGGCCAGAATGCTGCAGGGGCTGACTCCCTTCCAAAGGATGGAGACCTCCATCACGTACTTGAGGCTTCAACTTACCCCCACACTCGCCTACTGGTCATGTATAAACTAGGCGATACTCACCGCTCAGGACTGGTGAACCTTCAGATATGGAAACCCCTTCATTTTTCATGGCTGGGACGCATCAACCTTATTAAGACGAATATCCTACCAAGGGTCCTCTATCTGTTTCAGACACGGCTGACCCCGATCCCACAAGCGGATATTCAACGTCTCCTGGGAGACTTGCGTGCTTTTGTGTGGAACGGGAGGCGACCGCGAGTAGTGCATTCGCTTCTGATGTGCCCGCCGGATAGAGGAGGTCTGGCATGCCCGAACCTACAGGAATGCTATTGGGCAGCGCATCTGAGGTACATCTCTGAGTAGGATGTGTGGGAAAGTGGGAAGCATTGGCTCCACATGGATCGTGCGGTGGCGTGCCGGCCACTGTGAGACCTTGATTAGTTACCTAAGCATGCCCAAACCCGGAATGTGTATGTCGCGGCACCGACCAAAACAATCCTTGAAATATGAGACAAAATAGCTGTCAAAAAGGGACTGACTACGTTTCCGTCCTCAAACATTCCTATTGCGCGCAACTTGGGATTTCAACGAAGCAGGCGTTTAGTGGATGGAGCGTTGGAGAGTGTTATGGTATGGGTATGGTATGGTAAATGGTATTTATCAAGTGCACGTTCACCTACGGTATCTTGGCGCTGGGGAGGAGGAGCTGTCTGAACCTAGTCTGAGGAACTCAGTTGTATGCAGACGAGAAGAGCCAAGTTTTCAAGGGTTTTCTGAAATGAACGTGGTAGGGAAGAAGGCGCAGTGCAAGGCGAAGGGAATTCCAGAAAAGGGGGGCCTGTGAAGAGAACCTCAACGTACGATTCGCGACTTATTTACAGGGGGTGCCATCAAGTCGTTTGATGACTGCAGGTCCGAATTCACGTTACCCGGCATGGCACACCATCAATACATGCAACTGCAACACTGACCCTCTGATTCTGGGATCCATGCTGTGGCGAAGCACGCTTTCTCTCTGTTCGAAAAACTGGTGTAGCCTTTGAGGGCACAAGAGGTCTTATCTCTAAGACCTATCAGGTAATACAACACTCAACTCTGATGCGCACATATCGCTACTAGACCGCGTGGCAAGACGTGACCCCTGGCAAGATATCCCCAAAACATACCGCAGCCTTGCCTCCCATGAAACTGCATACAAATTGATGCTTCAACGGTACTATACACTCTCCCGGCTTGCCATCATATACTGCGGAGTATCCAACCTCTGATGGCGATGTGGGTTGGCGGAAGGCACTTTCTACACTTATGGCTCCGCCATTGACGATCTCTCATACCTATTATGGCTATCTTTTCCTATGATGCCAGCTCCACGACATTGCTAATCGCCCTGAAGAAGCCCTTGTTGGGCGAAACGCATTGGCTGTTTACAATGAATGCAAACCAAGCGTACCTGAAATAAAACTACACAAAGATTTCTACCAATGACTTTTCTATTGCTTGTCAACTTGTATACACTGTATCTCTTTACCTGCTACTCGTTTGTATTACCTCTCATCCACCCTCTATATAGCCATTTACTATTAGCAGCACGACAGCTCATAGTGTACACATGGAAACAAAGCACGGCCTCCTCCATAGCTCAATAGTTCGTCCGAGTGGGGATATATTGGCTATGGAGAGTCTCTCTCATAACATAGCGAACACTGAAGAGAAATTCCAACGCACTTGGCAGCCATTGATATCCAATTTAATGCGAATAGAGTTCACTTGCTTTAGCCACCCGAAGCTGAGGGCCCTGCAACTCTTCTCAAGTGATTGAAAGACATCTATGCCCCGGCCCTGTGGGTGAGCCCGGGCACCATGATTATCGACCGACCACCCCCTCCTGCCCCCCTGCTTGGAATGTGCGAGACGCCTCACACCACATGCCACGACCTGTACAGTTACTGTTTTTTTCTTGTTACTGTTCTCTTCCTTTTCTAAGACCACCCTGGCCTTGTTCTCATCCACACACACAAACACATAGGTCATTTGTCACAGTGGGGCAACAAGGACTACATGAGTCGTCTAGAGACCAGCACCCCTACGTGGGAACGACTGCACCCCTTGATCCCTATGCTAGCTGTGTCCCTCTGGGGCCCGGGTCATTGAACTCGCAAGCTCCTGATTACACTATATTGTCTTACATTTCACATGGCCAGAGGCCTTCCCACAACTTGATCAGTTTCTTGTGCAATGTTTAACTTGACGTGGCCGGCCCGAAGTGGTTGTAGGCGGCTTGCTGTGTACTTACGCATTGGTAATACTGCTATCCTTCTTGTCCCCTACACTGCCAGCCCGACCTAGGTTGTAGACACCATGCCGTGTTTACCAGTGATTGCCTTCAAAAAAGGTTTTTGAAAATCAAAAAAAAAGAAAGAAAAGAGGTGTTGGCCAAGCCCGTGACTGGAGGCTAGCGGCCACAGTCTGACAAGTAATCGAGATTGAGCAGGCCTGGCCGAGACCTCTGTGAAGTCTGGGGCTTGCTGGAGACACCCGAGCGGCTGGACCACTTGGGAAGGCCAAGCAAGGTGGTCCCTAGAAGAAAAAAAAGGACACTAGCCCACTTGGCTGCAGAAAACTAAGGAGGCCCATTGAAGAAGGGAGGGTTGCGCTCTCGATTGAGGGCCAGTCGATAAATCCAAGTGAGAAAGAGTGACTAAGTGGGCCTGGTCAGCAATCCTGTGGGGGGGGGACCCCCCAAGGATGCCCGAGCAGCTGTCGGTGGTCCTTTTGGGAGACTGAGCGAGGCTGTCCCTAGAAAGATGCTGGCCTGCTAGGCTCCTGGGAAATCAAGGAGACCCATCAAAGAGGGAAGGGTGTGCTCTCAACCGGAGGATGGTTGCTATTGCCAGACAGGAAATAGAGAATAAGCGGGCCCGGCCGGGACCACTGTGGAGCCTGGACTCACCGGGGACACCCCAGGTGGCTGCAGGGGGCCCTCTCAGGACACTGGGAGAGGTGGTCCACCGGAATAAAGAGAAGGACATCAGCCCAAGACGCAAGTGGGCCAGGCCAGGTGCTGGATCCTGTGTGGCCAGCCTGGAGAGAGCCAAACAGGTACACCCAAAAAGAGAAGACCATGCCCGGCTGAAGCGGAGTCTGGGGCTGAGGCTGGGTGGGCCACGCTGAGGAGTCTGTGGGGGACGGATCTGCCGAGGAACTTGAGATCCATAGTTGAGGCTCCCCCCACTGAGACACTGAGATACACGATCCCAGGGAGAGTGGAAGGCGACGTTGGCCTGGGAAATAGGGGACTTTTGACCAACCTTCCAGATTCTGTCCGTCTAGGACTGAAGTCAACCAAGGGTGCCTACGGCATTCAGGAGACCACACCATGGACCTGCGGCAGGCCACCGCAATAGAAGAAAAGATCACAGTTGAGCAGACTGCGTCCAAACATTTGCCGTGGCTCAGCCACACTGGAGACACTGTGAATTGTGGTAGAGGCACCCAGCACCACCCAGAATCCTGAGCTGGCCTGGTCCCGAGAGCAGAAAAAGGTGAGGCTGACACGGCGAAATAGATGGGGCCACCCCGAGGCCACCAGAAGACCTGACTCTCCAGCTAAATCGGCCAATCGGAAGAACCGGCTCGAAGGCTGCCACAACTAAGGGAGGGAACATACTGGAAATCCAAAAGTTGAGAGGCCCTCTGAGACACCCTGAAGATGTGAGCCTGTGCTGAGGGATGGCCCTCCAACACAATGGGTAGAAGGGAGCAATGCCCTGAGCCTGCTAGCGGTCACCAGTGAGGGCAACTGAAGGTTGAGCAGTTGCACTTGAGACGCCTGAAGCCATCAAGCCAAGAGAGTGACGTGGGGGGCCCCCTCCTCGCCCCAGGTTGCCTATGGGCCCACCACGAAGACTCAAAATGAGGTATCCTGGCCATGGTGAAAGAAACAGAGACCCTGAAGGACAGACGAGGGAAGACACACCAGGTCCTGGATCCTCAACAACGCAACCACCAAGGAAAAGGCCGACAGCACACACCAGGTGAGAGTGTCCTGGGTATAGAGAATTATGGGGCCCCCCTGTGATGGATCGACAATCATGCTACAGACCCACCAGTGCGACAACATAGTCCCATAGCACCAAGGGATGACGTCTCCCCCCCCTCCCTTGAGAAGATAGTGGCCAGAGGTGAAAAAGAGAGAGAGATACAGGTGGGTGCTTGGTTTCTCCCCACGACACCGTAACAGCATACCCGACGAAGACGTAATACCAGCAGAAACAACACAAGAACAAGTCCGACCCTGTAAGAATTAAAACGCATCTGTCCCAGCAATGGGTAAAGATATGGATAAGGAATCTAAACCCCCCCCTAGACAAGGGAAGATGGATCGCTACACTAAGGTGGTCACCCCAACCCCAGATGTTACACCGCCACCCCTGTCTGAATCAGAGACTCTGCTGTAAGCAATTCAAGCATCCAGAACTGCATTGGAAGAGAGAATTGGAGCAGTGGGCTCAGAAGTTACACTACAGAGGCAATACCTCCGCAACCTATCTTAAAGAGTAACAGAATCCAAAACCAGGGTAACAGAAGCAGAGGATGGGGTAGCTGAACTACAAACATCAAGTAAGGGCATCCAGTGGCGTATCGAAGACGCCAAATATAGAACGAGAAGAAACAACCTACGCTTTGTGGGTTTACAGGAAGGGGTCAAAGGGACCAGTATCCCGGGATTTTTACACTCCTAGCTCCAAAATATCATCCCTGTGGATAAATGCTCAACATGGCACTAGCGGTGAAGCCCCCTCTGGGAGCCCCGTTGAGTCCTATTAGAGCAAGATTTCTGAACTTCCTGGATAGAGACTTGATACTAAGAGGAGCTAGACGATTGGGGGATATCAGGCATGAGAACTCACAAAACATGATACTCCCGGACTACAGTAGAGAGGTTCAAAGACAGAGACGAACCTCTGACTCTGTTAAAGCTTTGCTCAGATCATACGAGATTCAATATATGCAGTTATTCTCAGTGAAACTGAAGGTGATCTTCAAGGGTAAAACCCACTTCTTTGAGACCCTAGAAGAGGCGTGGAGATGGGTAGAAGAACAACCAAATCTACGTAGGTTAGAAGGGCCGCAACAGAGCTGAGAGAGGGCGCATGCAATGGATCTGAGAACGGCACATGCCGCACGTCTGGGCCTACCCGTCCCGCTTGGAGTGACAAATGCGAAAACAACAATTGATGGACAGAATGCAGAACAATGTCATACATTCACCCCAGTACAAAGATCTGGGCCTAAATCCATTGTTTGTTTGCTCCCCATGCCATTCCAGTTTGAACCCAGCCATATGCAAATGAGTCTTGACCTTGCGCCCAATGGGAACAGGCCAGCCCGAACTGCCAGGCCAGATCCTCCCTGGACTGGAAATAAGCATCCTAGGAACGGTTTCATGGTTTCACCTGTTAGAATAGAAATATTTGTGTTTGTGCATTGCTTATGTAAAGTTAACATTCGCAGCACCATTTTCTATTCAGACGCCATTTTGAACCATGAACGAAACTAATTCTTTGCTATTTCTGAGAAAAGGCCTCTGAAATGTTTTGTTTCTGCAATATTAGGTTTTGCTTCACTAATGAATAGACTGTTCATATTATTGCATACCTTTCTCAGTAGATAGAGGCCCTCTCCCACTTGTCTGATGGCGGGTACAGGGTGAAACGACCTGCGGTTGTACTAGTTAGTGGGAGATATGAGAATTGCAATCTATTCTTTTTTGTATTTCACTGTCTAGCTGGAGCTGCTTGTAAAATTTCACTGTGGGCGTGTTTCAGCCCAGTTGCGAGATGTACATAATGTATCTGTTTGCTTGTCGATTTCAGTACCTCTGCAGCACTCTTAGCGACTGGGCAGACTGGGCTCCGCTCTGAGTGTATATGAATAAACAGTTATTGGTGTGTATTCTCAACTGTCTTACCGACTCTTCATTTAGTATGGAAGGCTGAGAGGTGGTCATTAGTGACCCAGGTGACCCTAATCGGACCACTTCCTTCAGTTGGCGCCCGAACAGGGACTCCCTCGGGTGATTGATCCATCCCCTTTCCACAGATGGAGGGGAGGCCAATGCCATCGTCGGGTTGGACTGACGGCACAGGGATCCCTGCATGAAGAGTATTATTTGATCGCAGCTGCCCCTTCTCTCCTGCAGGACGGTGCCTCAACCAGTGGTCATCCTGACTAGAGTCCTGAACGGCCAAACCCTTGGATCTGACCATTTGGTCTGAAGAGTTGGCAGTGGAGAATTGGTCCGTTTGTGGCACTCATATCAAGTGAGTTTGTTTTGGCTCTTTGTGGATATGGTTCCATTGTGGCTTGAGTTCAGTGCAGTCTGTGGACCATTTTTGATAAAAGTATTTGCAACTACTTTGCTAGGCAAAAATAACGACCTTGTTATCCTTTTAAAATGCCTAGTCTGTATTCGTGTTGCCGTTGTTGTTCTGCAGATGCTCGATTGAAAGAAGCTCAACCGGCGCCTCCTGAAGGCAGCACTAATTTTTATATATATGTGAAACATGGGCTTGGCCCTATTATGTTTAGTACATTATGGCACAAATATACGCGGGACAATGCCGAGTTGCCGTGGCCGTTGACGGGCATTTTTGATGAACAAAATTCTTTTTTTTACAGGAGCAATTATTTAAGAAAAGAAGTAGACAGTCTAAGTTTGATTCTCTCAGAACTTGGCAGAAGGAGGCTAGACAGAGACGGTTGAAGATGGAGAGAGATGCATGGACAGGGAAAATGCAAACATTGACACAGAAAGCTGTGGCATAAGACCGAGAAAAACAAGAGTCTGGAATTGAATGTGAGGTTAGGGGATTTCGATTGCATATTGATAAGTCTTAGTAGCCCAAAAAAGAAGACAATACGTTTGCAGAGGAGCTGTTAGACACTCGACCCCGCCCCTTATGCCCCGCAGACGATATATCCTGCTATTTCTTACAGTCACAGCAGCCTGTTACATCTGCTCCAGCTGTTCCTGTATCCACAGCTGTTGTTTCGACAGCTGTGGCTATGGCACCTCCTGCTCCTTCTTTACCCTTGCTGTCTTTGGCAACTGTGACCTCCGGCACATCTCCTGTTTTGACTCCTGCATCCTCTGTCCTTTCTCATCTGGTGCAACCGCCAGCAACAATTGTACCTGTCACTTCTGTTGTTTCTCCTTCCATGGTTTTTGATCCTCTGACACCTTTGAATGTTGAGGCACCAGTACGTGGATTTGATGATCAAGATTGTACGAAATTCAAGGAGCGAATAGGCCCATATAATGCGATCTGGGGTGGGGGATGAAGAGAAACAAGTAATAGCTGACCAGGCTGCCGGTGGGCCCTTTTATACAGCAACATGCCCTTGAGCATATGTCTACTACATTGATTAGCCTTTGGCAACAACATATTGGGACTGAAGCGCCTCAGAGTTTATTTGATATTGGAGATCGTATGTATGCTGCTGACTTGGAGCCAGGCCAAGTGTTTCAGAATGTTACAACTCTATTGGCTTACAGGGGTAGATTACATGAGAGGAGCCCTACTCCGGTATCTCAGTTTCTGATGCGGGAGGTCCATCCTATATGTCACTCAGAAATACCTGCAATAACAGGTAGCGGCCCGTTTACAGGAACAATGGGTTTATAATCCATGGAAAAGAAGTGAGGTTCGAGCCCTTAAGGCTCTTTTGCCTGATCCCAGGAAGCATCCTACAGCTTATTATAAAGAATTGACAGAGGCTGCTTCTTCTACTGTAATGACACATGCTGACATTGAAATGTTCTTTGGTCTTCGCTTTCGGGTTGATATTTGGAGACAGGTTCATACTCAAGACCATATCGTGGAGTTAATGGTACATGGGATGTGAATAAAGGATGGGATCAGGAAAGGAAGACAGATGATAAACAGCGAGCGGAGATATTAGCTTCCCCAGGACGCATTATTACATATATGCATTCCTTATTCCACCCAAGAAGGTAACCTGGGATAAATTGATGGCTTGGTGACAGAAGAAGAATGAAAGTGTGTCTGATTTCTTTACCCAGTTTGAAGATACGTTGTTGGACTATAGTGGGCAGGATATCTCTATTGAAGGAGGAGTTTGGTTGTTTGTCGACAGATTTGTTTCTAATCTTCCTGAAATTGCAGCTCGTTTACAGGCATTTGAGAGTACTTGGCCCACTTCTTTCCCCTCTGTTATTTTGAATATGGCTCAGTACTATGAACATCGAGATAAGGAGGAAAAGGATAGGACTGATAAGAAACATAAGGATTTAAATCCAAAGGTGTTGTTACTGCATGCTTTTAGGGGAAATAGTAGGGGAAGGGCGGTCCTTCCAGACAATTTCCACGTACCAGTATACAGCCTTCAATGACACCTTTAGAGCCAAATAAGTGTGCCTATTCTAAGGTAAAGGGTCATTGGCATAGCCAATACCCTGTTCTTTTACAGGAAGTTGCAGGTCCTAGAGGACAGGGGTTCTGGAGGTAGGGGCCGTGGGACAGAGAGAGCTCAGAATGCTACTGCTTCACAGGGTGATTCTGATAATAATTACTTTGATGACCCTTGAGACCGCCAGTATTATCATGATGATTACGATATGGATGAGGGCGACAGGTACGTCCTACAGCTAGGACAGTCAGGGAGAGGGTCGAGTTTCAATACCTGTAGATCAGCGTGGTCCATATGTCACAGTAGATTTGCAAGGCTCGACTACGGAATTTGTGGTGGACACAGGTGTGACAACAAATTCTGTTTCTCGACATATGGTCTCTGGGGCAGCACTGTCTGGCCACAATAATGGTAGGTTTTTCAGGTGTACCAGTCGTAAGCCCCATTTCCCGCCCACTTGCATTGACAGTTACTGTGGAGTATCCGTTTTTGTTGACATCCAACTGTGGTGAGAATCTGATGGGTTTGGATTTATTGAAAAAGTTTCATGCTACAATTTATTGCTCTCCTGCGGGTGTCTATATCACAATGGGTCCGGATGCGAGAACTAAGCAGTGTTTGTCTCAGGATGCACCCCTTCCAGCTGAATTTGCTGATGTCTCACCCACTCTATGGGCCACAGGTGACACAGACGTAGGACTGTTGAGAAAACATCTGGCAATATTTGTAATAGTCCTATTCTTCCAATTCTTAAAAGGGAATCTCAGGTTCCTCTGAGGACTCTGATGATGTTTATCACTTTGTGATTGATTTGCGCAAAGTTAATAAAATAGTGGTTCCATAGTTCCCTGTGGCTCCTGATATTACTGCGCTTTTGATGATGATTCCTTCTACCGCTAAATATTTCTCTCTTATTGAGTTGAAAAATGTTTTCTTCAGCATTCCTAGCCATCAAGACAGTAGATATTTGTTTGGGTTCACACTGGCTGGTAGGAGCTTTAGAATCTGTTGTGCTCCGCAGGGCTATACGGAAAGTCCTAGTATTTATAGTCAAGCATTAAAAGGTCAGTTGGATTCCTTGTCGCTTCCCCCAGGTAATGTATTGGTGCAGTATGTTGATAAACTACTTATAGCTTCTGATACGGAAGAGAGCTGTAGAGATAGTACAGTTAAATTGTTGTTGCACTTATCCCATCATAAACACAAGGTTTCTCTTTCTAAATTTCTAAATTTCAGTGTTGTCGACAGGAGATCACCTACTTAGGTTACCTACTGTCGAAGGAGGGTAGGAGGTTGACCCCTGAGCTCATCAGTACGACTGTTAAAATGCCTAATCAACAAAATTACGCTTTTAAAGGTATCACTTCCTACTGTTGCCAGTGGATCCCAAACTACTCGTTACTACTCAAACCTCTGCTTGCATTAACAACGAAAGAAGTGCATGAGCCTTTGCCTTAGATGCCTGAATGTCAGCAGTCTTTTGAGCAATTGAAAACTGTGCTTTGTTCAGCTCCAGTGCTTGGTATACCTAACTATGGCAAGCTGTTTGGGCTTATCACCACGAGATGGCTGGTTGTGCGCTTTCTGCCCTAGCACAAAATGTTGGGGATAAGCAATGGCTGTGTGCTTATTTCTCTGCTGTGTTTGATCCCATCACAAGGGTCCTCCTGAGTTGCCTCATAGCGGTCGTGGCTGTGGCCACTTCAATCCAACAATCGGCTGGACTTGTACTTGATACAGACTTCACAGTTATGGTACTCCATTCTGTAGATACACTTTTGTAAAAGACACACAGCACCTCACCAGTGCATATCATACCGGCTATAAATTGACATTGTTTGCTAAACAGATTATAATTAAAAGAGGTGCTACTCTGAATTCAGCCACGTTACTACCCCTCCCTTCAGAGAACAATGCAGTCGATAAGCATGATTGTATTTACCGGAAGGAAGAAGAGCCATAGGGATGGGAAGACCTGACTGAATTTCCCTTTTCTGACCCCTAAGGAGAACTATATGTCGATGGCTCTTGTTTTAAATAACCAGATGGCTCCACGACAGCAGCTTATGCTGTCACTATGCTACGCACAGTGGTAGGGACATCAAGGGTCCCCTATCAGTCGGTTCATGCTGCTGAGCTCGTTGCTCTTATTCGAGCTTGGAAATTGAACGAGGGACTGGTTGTCAACATATACACTGACGGCCAATGCCTTCAGGGTCACGCATAATTTTGGGTGACTTTGGGCAGAAAGAGGGCTCCTTACCTCTCATGGCACCAAGATTCAGCATGGGCACCTTATATTGAGCTTTTGTCTGCTTTAATGCTCCCCAAGAAGTTGGCCATAATTAAGTGTAGTGCCCACAGGAAGGTTACAGATGACGTGGGTAGAGGAAATGCTTTTGTAGATCAGACAGTTAAAGAAACAGCCCAAACAAAGATGAAACACATGTTTGTAGCAGGTACAGCTAAGTAGGTCCCTGAAGTTGATATATTTGAGAATGTCCTTGAGAGTGTAAACGAAATACAAAGTGAAGCCACAATGGAAGAATTCGCGGAATGGCAGGAAAGCACAGCGCAGTTAAATGAGGAAGGTTGTTGGATTCATTAATCAGGGAAGCAGAGATGGATGTTGCCGGATGCATATGTCCTCCCCGTGGTGACTATGGCACATTGTCCAGCTCATATCAGTGCCAAAGGCATTTGTAAATTGTTAGACCCTGTATGGCAGAATAACAATATTTCTAAGACAGCTGCACATTTGTTGAAACATTGCATGGTCTGTCTGATGCATAATCCAGGTGAAGGTACCCCTATACAACTTGGTAATTCTGCACAACCCACTTTTCCTTTTGAAGTCCTTCAAAAGCACAATATTGAATTGGAGAGATGCAATAGTCTGAAGTATGTTCTAGTGGTTGTATGTGCATTCAGTAAATGGGTTGAGGCTTACCCCACCAAAGACAATACAGCCCTTACAAATGCAAAGATACTCTTGAAGGAGTGATTTCCTCATTTCGACTTGCCCCGAGTTATCTGGAGTACCAACAGAAGTCATTTTAATGCAGAAGTGATTCAATTAATTTGTGAGGGTCTTCATGTGAAACAGAAATTTCATGCTGCTAATCATCCACAGTCAGTGGGTTTTGTTGAAAAGTACAATGGTACTCTGAAACTGAAACTGGCAAAAATTGAGGTGACCAAAGAGTTAAAGTGGCCAGATGCTTTACTGTTAGCACTCTTGTCGACAAGAACGACAGCACATTCTAGGACATGATTGTCTTACGAGGTCGGGTTTGGGTGCCCGGCAAACGTCTGGGGCGTCCCGCGTCCTTGTAAGTTCTCAGATATTGAGTACTCTGTATTGCTTGATTACCTTGGCCAGTTAATAGAGAATTTACATTCTATTCACCAATAGGTGTGTGAGTCCCTACCTTCTACACAAGAGGGACCCGGCCACGATATTCAGCATGTTGACTACATCCTATTGCACAACTTTCAGAGGAAGAAAAGTATGGAGCCACGCTGGAAGGGGCCTGAACAGGTTTTATTGGAGACACGTACTGCGGCGAAAGTTGCTTGGCATAAGAACTGGGTTCATGCAACCCACTGTCAGGGGGTTCCTTTACTTCTACCCTATGACCAATGGGTTAAGGACAACATTGAGTGCGAGCAGGTGCCTCGGTTTGTCCCATTCAGGGATGCCCAGCTAACATGGATGCAGACGGATAAGGAGAATACAGATGTGTTGAACGAGGCTGTTACATCAGAAATACGAGCTGTCCAAGAGCCTTTGTTCACTGATCATACAGTGCCTGGTGCTACCAGGTACAATTTGCACCCTCGGCTGAGGGAAACTGCATCTAAGGAGAAAAGAGATTAGCGATGGACTGCGTAAGGCAGGTTTTATCGAAGCCTAGTACCAACAGCATTAGTTGAGGTTAGTGAAGGATTTCTGCATACTTCATTTTAGTTGTTTGAACATTAGATAGGGAAGACTGAAGAATATCCTGACTAACCAGACACGCAACCTTAGAGTCATCCTGTACTCCGCATTGTCAATGACCAAGCAAGTGAACACCGTCTCCTCCTCCTGCTTCAACACTCTTGGCATGCTCCACAAGATCTACAGATGGATCCCTACTGGTACCAGAAGGACAGTCACCCAGGCCCTCGTCAGCAGCAGACTGGACTACGGCAACGATCTCTACGCAGGAACCTAAGCCAAACTCCAGAAACGACTACAACGCATACAGAACGCCTCGGCACGCCTCATCCTCGACATCCCATGCACAGCCACATCACAGCCCACCTGAAATATCTGCACTGGCTCCCGGTCAACAAGAGGATCCCCTTCAAGCTCCTCACCCATGCTCACAAAGCTTTCCACAACACCGGACCAGCATACCTCAACAAACGATTCACCCTCTACACCTTGAACCGCCATCTTCGCTCCGCTGACCTCGCCCTCGCCACCGTCCCCCGAATCCACCAAGTGACCACCGGCGGCAGATCATTCTCTCACCTCACCACAAAAGCATGGAACACCCTCCCCATCCACCTACGACAGACCCAGGACCTGCTGGCCTTCAGGAGAATCCTAAAGACCTGGCTGTTTGAGCAATAGCCCCCCCCCCCACGCCTTGAGACCCTCACGGGTAAGTAGTGCACTCTAAAAATGGATTGATTGATTGAAGGTATACCATCTTGATCAACATGGGATACAAGCTTAGGACATAGCAATCTCCACCGCCGGTACTCAAGAGTGCCATCATATTGATGGACAATAGGAGCATGTACCAGTGAGGCTCTACCGGACACTGGGAACTTATATATTCTTCCTGCATTTTGATACTCTATCAGTTATTATACATCCTTTTGGCAGACAGGTTGCTGAGGAAGAACAACCAGTGATTCTTGTTGCCCCGTATAATAAGGTCTGGACCTGCAATCAGAAAATAACATGTGTTGCTCTTGTGGTTTTACTGCTAATAATATTGTGTGGGGTGTCATGGGTTTGGGAAAATTAAGTTATTTCCCCAACAATGAAGAAGCGGACAGCCCCGAATAATGTGTTTCTAGATACACACAAAAGATTCTTTGGAGAAGGGACCAATTGTTACCCACTGAGTCAGTCACTAGTTTATGGACTGCACACCCATTGTCCCTTGTGAATTACACTTATACTCGCCCATCACAATTTACAGAAGTAAAGGGAGTTTTGGGTTTTGGCTATCCAGGTCCCTGTTTATAATATAGGAAGCCACTGGGTATGGGTTATCCAGGGTGTGATAACAACACATATTGCAACAACTTCTACATGGAAGAACAAAATGTCACACTGGTAGGTTGGCATTCTAAGGAATTGATAGTTACCCGGGAGGCTGGTTATTATCCTGCTTGTTACCCTATCATGAATGGTACGGACACTTCTTTATATACCAATTGTTCTGTAGTAGTGCTGTACAAGAATACAATGCCCCTGGTGAATGACAAAGATCCGAGAACATTTGGAATGAACACCAGCTATGCTGCAGTAGATTTCAAAGACAGATTTATGTTCACCCGGGGTTTTATTTTTTGTCTAACAGTACTTACACTAACATTCATAATGGTACAGACAATGTCGCTCTTGGGATAGCGTTGCGCCTAGGTGTCCCCTGTAAATATACTAAGCCTATTGTCCGTTGAGTTAAGAGGACTTTCATCAAGGAATTCTGTGAGGGAGTGACCGATATAGCGGTCGATATTTATAGTAATGGGATCACTTTTGGATACATCCTTTCTTCCATTTTCACTTTGGGTGGTACCGCCATGGCTCGGGCTGAGAAAGCCAGATAATATTTTGGATGCAAGTTATAATTATTATCTAATACTACTGGGGCATCTTTATGTAACATCACCACTCAGTTGGAAAGCATGGAGATATATTCCGAACAGACTAGGTACACGGTTAATCTCATTTTAGGCAAGAGTGGTGGTGTAGGCGCGGTCGTGGGAGACCATTGTGTAGTCGGGATAAAAAGTATGGAAAAGAATATTACCAAACACATATTAGACATCCTCAAGAATGTCAATGGAATGGAAAGTGGGGATTGGAGCTGGTCTCTTTTTCGTAGTTGGTGCTGGATTCTTGAAAACGTGATTTACATGATTGTGGTATTGGTGTTTCTTTGTGCCCTTATTCAGTGTCTTCTCTTCTGTTGCTCTTATTGCACCACCATTCTCAACCCTAAAAGGAAAATATCAATACATGATAACAAAGCTGCCATTATGGAGCAGAAAGAAATAGACGACCTCGTGAATATAGATGAGGGCATTTTCGAGACTTCTTCCCTCCTTACAGTCTCCTTTCCCGATACAGAGTACATGGAATATTCATAAGATTCCTGTTTTCTTGGTTTTAAGCTCTCCTTGTTGTTGCTAGAAAATGTTTAGCTCATGCTAAAAGGAAGGTCTATTAGAATAGAAATATTTGTGTTTGTGCATTGCTTATGTGTAGTATTCGCTGCACCAATTTCTATTCAGACGCCATTTTGAACCACAAACAAAACTAATCCTTTACTATTTCTGAGAAAAGGCCTCTGTTATGTTTCATTTCTACAATATAAGGTTTTGCTTCACTAATGAATTGACTGTTCCTATTACTGCATACCTTTCTCACTAGACAAAGGCCCTCTACTACTTGTCTGATGGCGGGCACAGGGTGAAACGTCCTTGGGTTGTACTAAGTGGTGGGAGATATGAGATTCAAAACATAATATTTTTTGTATTTCACTGTCCAGCTGCATCTACTTGGAAAATTCAACTGTGGGCGTGTTTCAGCCCAGTTGTGAGATGTACATAATGTATCTTTTTGCTTGTCGATTTCAGCCCCTCTGTAGCACTCTTAATGACTGGGCAGACTGGGCTCTGCTCTGAGTGTATATGAATAACAGTTATTGGCTTGTATTCTTTACTGTCTGACTGACTCTTCATTTAGTATGGAAGGCTGAGAGGTGGTCATTAGTGACCCAGGGGATACTAATCGGGCCACTTCCTTCATACCCCTCATCAGCCAGGATAGCTTGACTCCAGTGGCATGGAAAGCACGGGACCCACTTCTGGGCATACCCGTCCCACTTGGGCTGACAAATGCAAAAACAACAATGGATGGACAGAATGTAGAACAATGTCATACATTCACCCCAGTACAGAGATTTGGGCCTAAATCCATAGTTTTTTCTCCCCATGCCATTCCGGTGTGAATCCAGCCATAAGCAAATCAGTCTTGAACCTGCGCCCAATGGGAACAGTCCAGCACGAACTGCCATGTCAGGTCCTCTCTTGACTTCAGCAAACACAAGGAGATGATGGACAGAGCGCTGAAACTTTTCAGATACACACCCCCAGTCCCAGATCTGGGTTGAATCCATCATCATTCTTTAGCTCACTTCGCCACCTCAGTTCAGACCCAGCTATATGCAAATCAGTCTTGACCCTATGCGTCATGGGAACAGCCCAGCCCGAACTGACAAGCCAGGTCTTCCCTGAACTGGAAACAAGCATCCTGGGACCGGTTTTTGGGTAATACCCTTCTTCAGCCTGGCTAGCTTGAATCCAGTGGCAAAGTGAGCAAGGGACCCACGTTTGGGCATATTCTGCCAACTTAGGCCAAACAAAGGAAACACAAGGAGATGATGGACGGAGCACTAAAACCTTTCAGACACTCACACCCAGTCACAGATCTGGGTCAAAGCCATCATCATTCTTTATCTCACTTCGCCACCTCAGTTCAGACCCAGCTATATGCAAATCAGTCTTGACCCTGTGCCTCATGGAAACAGTCCAGGCCAAACTGCTAAGCCAGGTCTTCCCTGAACTGGAAACAAGCATCCTGGGACTGGTTTCTGGGTAACACCCTTCATCAGCCAGGCAAGCTTGAATCCAGTGGCAAAGAGAGCAAGGGACCCATTTCAGGGCATACCCTGCCAACTTAGGTTGAACAAAGCAAACACAAGATGATGGATGGAGCAGTGAAACTTTTCAGACAATCACCCCAGTCACAGATGTGAATGGAATCCATCATCATTCTTTAGCTCACTTCGCCACCTCAGTTCAGACCCAGCTATATGCAAATCAGACTTGACCCTGTGCCTCATGGAAACAGTCCAGCCCGAACTGCCAAGCCGGGTCTTCCCTGAACCGGAAACAAGCATCCTGGGACCTGTTTCTGGGTAACTCCCTTCATCAGCCAGGATAGCTTGACTCCAGTGGCATGGAGAGCACGAAACCCACATCTGGGCACACTTTTCCCACTCGGGTGACAAATGCAAAAAAAACAATTGATGGACAGAATGCAGAACAATGTCATGCATTGACCCCGATACAGAGATCTGAGCCTAAATCCATCATTTTTGCTACCCTGGCCATTCCATTTTGCACCCAGCTATATTCAAATGAGTCTTGACCCATCTCCCAATGGGAACAGTTCAACCCGAACTGCCAGGCCAGATCCTCCCTGGACTGGAAACAAGCATTCTAAGACCGGTTCGGGGTTTCACCCCTCATCAGCCAGGATAGCTTAACTCCAGTGGCATGGGAAGCACAGGACCCATGTCTGGGCATACCATCCCCATCAGAGGGACAAATGCAAAAACAACAATTGATGGACATAGAATGCAGAACAATGTCATACATTCACCCCAGTACAGATATCTGGGCCTAAATCCATTGCTTTTTCGTTCCTCATGTCATTCCAGTTTGAACTCAGCTATATGCAAATGAGTCTTGACCCTGCGCCCAATGGGAACAGTCCAGCCCAAACTACCAGGCCAGGTCCTCCCTGGACTGGAAACAAGCATCCTAGGACCGGTTTTGGGTTTCACTACTCATCAACCAGGAGAGCTTGACTCCAGTGGCATGGAGAGCAAGGGACCCACGTCTGGGCATACCCGTCTCACTCAGGGATACAAATGCAAAAACAACAATTGATGGACAGAATACAGAACAATGTCATACATTCACCCCAGGACAGAGATTTGGGGCTAAATCCATCGTTTTATTGCTCCCCACGCCACGTGATGCGCCGAATCCGGTCTGTAGGGGAAAGTGATACGTCAAAACCACAATGATTCTGGTCTGGGGTGATGCATCGGGGAAACTTGCTGCTCAGGTACAATGCATGGAAATCCGGGATGGGTCGGGGATCAATGCGTGGGATCAAGCGGCGCTGCGCCCGTTTCTTCAGCCGCGATCCCGCGATTCATTGGTTCTTGCTGCGGCGACTGACACTCCATCAGTTATAGCAGCAGCGTGAAGATTTATCTCGCACAGCAATGCTGCGTCGGAAAAACAGCCGCAAGAAGAGCGATGCATCGATTTCCTTGTAGTTGCATTGCCTTTCCAGCTCCCAACAGCAAAACAACCTCCAGAGGCCCAACGCAGTAACAGGCACCTCTTGACAGGTCAGAACTCCCAGCGAGGAAGATCAAGGCTGGGGCTGAAGTCTTTGTGTCCCTGAGACTTTAGAACAGGTGGCAAGCACTACACAAGCCTTTGGAGATCTTTCCCAAGCAGGTGGACACAGCACACAGCAAAGTCCTTCTCTTTTCCTTGGCAGAAACAGTTACTGCAGGCTAATCCCAGATAGCACACCGCAAAGGGGCAGTACTCCTCCAGTTTCTCCAACTTTTCTCCTTGGTAAAGGTTCCTCTTGATTCTAGAAGTAGTCTAAAGTGCTGGGGATTTAGTTCTAATAGTTATACCCAAAATGCCTTTGTTTTCCTTGTGCAAGGATCTCTGGGCCCAGTCCAAACCAGTTCTGTCCTCACTGGTGCAGTATGACCAGAGGGGGTGGAGACAGCATTGTGCAAGGGAGACAGGCCCTATTCAGGTGCAAGGAAAATCTCCTCCCACTACTCTAAATACAGCCAAGCCCCATTCATCTCAGTTCTGAGTCATCCAGGAAGGGCCAGGCACACCTCAACCCCCCAGTGGTCGTCTACAGTGAATGCACATCTCCAGCCCCTGTCACTCCAAAACCAGGCGGTCAATGCACAAACAGGCAGAGGCACACCGAATGGTTAAAAAAGAAAATGTCTCCTTTCTAAAAGTGGTACAAAAGGGGGTGGTGATGGACGGAGCATCAGAACCAATCAAACACTCACACCCAGTCAAAAGATCTGGGTTTGATCCATCACCATTCTTTAGCCCACTCTGCCACCCCAGTTCAGACATGGGTATATGCAAATCAGTCTGACCCTGTGCCTCATGGGAACAGCCCAGCCCGAACTGCCAAGCCATGCCTTCCCTGTACCAGAAACAAGCTTCCGAGAACCGGTTTCTGGCATTCCAGCCGTCTTCAGCCCGGCTTGCTTGAATCCAGTGGCAAAGTGAGCAAGGGACTCACGTCTGAGCATACCCTGCCACACTTATGGTGGCCAAAAGCGGTACAAAAGAGGGTGGTGATGGACGGAGCATCAGAACCAATCAAACACTCACACCCAGTCAAAAGATCTGGGTTTGATCCATCACCATTCTTTATCCCACTCTGCCTCCCCAGTTCAGACATGGCTATATGCAAATCAGTCTGACCCTGTGCCTCATGGGAACAGTCCAGCCCGAACTGCCAAGCCATACCTTCCCTGGACCGGAAACAAGCTTCCGAGGACCAGTTTCTGGCATTCCAGCCGTCTTCAGCCCGGCTTTCTTGAATCCAGTGGCAAAGTGAGCAAGGGACTCACGTCTGAGCATACCCTGCCACACTTATGGCGACCAAAATCGGTACGAAAGGGGGTGGTGATGGACGGAGCATCAGAACCAATCAAACACTCACACCCAGTCAAAAGATCTGGGTTTGATCCATCACCGTTCTTTAGCCAACTCTGCCACCCCAGTTCAGACATGGCTATATGCAAATCAGTCTGACCCTGTGCCTCATGGGAACAGTCCAGCCCGAACTGCCAAGCCATGCCTTCCCTGGACCGGAAACAAGCTTCCGGGGACCGGTTTCTAGCATTCCAGCCGTCTTCAGCCCGGCTTGCTTGAATCCAGTGGCAAAGTGAGCAAGGGACTCATGTCTGAGCATGCCCTGCCACACTTATGGCGGCCAAAAGCGGTACAACCGTCCATCACCACCCCCTTTTGTACTAACATTAACGTTATCAATAGTTCTTCAGGAAGGCCCAAATTCTTCAGAACTAGCCACAACTTAGACCTAGGGACTAGGTCAAAGGCAGCCCGCAGATCGACAAATGCCGCATACAGGCTGCCCTTGCCCAGTAACACAGTCTTCCACTGCAATAGAGTAAAACGGAAGACCTGGTCTACCGTGCTGGTAAATTTTCGAAACCCTGCCTGGAATGGAGACAAAGCATTATTTTCTTCGGCCCAATCCAAAAGCCTATTAAAAACCATCCTCCCAACCACCTTTTGGATGGTGTCAATTAGGCTTATGGGCCTGTAGTTTCCCGGTTGCAATCTATCTCCTTTCTTAAATACAGGGATTATGACTGCACCTTGCCATGATGTCGGTACAGTTGCACCCTGTGCAACTGCATTGGCAAGGAGAAAAATTTACTTGCTCCAGCGCTTTTTATCATTAATAAAGACGTCCGCCGGAACCCCGTCTAGACCCGGGGCTCTGCCACTAGCCACTGTACCAAGAGCCGTCATTACTTCACTGTTGCTAATAGAGTTTTCTTTGTAATAGGCAGGCCTAAAGCCGACCATGAGGTTGGCAAGCTGAGTTTGGGCGTACTGGGGTTTAAAATAATTGACCCAGTCCTCCTGGGATACATTATTGTTAGGAGAGTCAGATACACCCCTCCTACCCCACTTTACGATGTTCCAGAAGTGCCTTGAGTCTTTTCGATCACTAGCCTCCTTTAACTCTTGCCAATGGAGCTCATCCCACAATTTCTTAGCCTTTGCTATACTTTTCTTGTACTCTGTTCTGGCGATACGAATGGTCTCTAATTGCCTCCCCTTAATAGCTGTGCCTAAGGCTAATCGGGCATTCCTTCACTCAATGTTATACCACTTGGCCCGCTTGAGGGTTGCCCCGCTAAACCTCTTCGCAGGTTTCAGGAAATGATCCCTAATGCCCGAGAAGAGGCTTACATGGATTTTAGTTACTTCATCCGTGCATGGGTCAGTTGTATTCGCTTGTTCAATAGCCATTATGGCTTTATCAACCTCAGCGTTAATACTATCCATGGCCTGTTGGTTAGTCATAACTTGTACCCATTTTAGCCTACGCATATCGTTTGTAGGGACAATTGTAGGGACACTATCTGCCTCACGGTTCAAGACCGCGTAGTCAGATGTCCACCATTTGTGCTCTACGCACAGCGGATTATGGTCACTTTCTATTCTCCATTTGACCTCCATGTCACCAACTAGTTTCCAGAGTTTCATGCTACAGAAGACATAGTCAATTCTGCTCCTATGCTGCCCATTGTCAAAAGTGTTTGCCCCTGTCTTATCACTCTTAGTCCTCCCGTTAGTGCCCTTACACCCCTTTCATAACATATAGCATTTAGACATATAACATCCTCGGATCAGCGAGTAACAGGTTTCAAATCTAATTTGGGGACTCCCCATTGCCTATCCTCCTCATCCCCAGTAAAATCATCATAAATTGCCAATGGTTCAAAAGTTCGGTTTAGATCACCAGGCATCACAATGTTGTTATCCAGAGAGTGGGTTTCAAGGAGGGAACCCAAAGCCGCTAAAACTTCTGACCTCTCACCCCTGTTACCCCTAGCATAAACATTGTAAATATCAAGCCATCCCAAAGGGCCCAGGTCGACTCTAATAAGTTGGATGTCTTTGTTTCTGGTGTCTACCACTTTGACAATGAGTGATAAACTCTGCCGGACCCAAATAGTCAAGCCACCCATAGGTCGCCCCTTGGGACCCTTTGATGCTGCGACAGAGTAATTCAAATAGCCCTGGGCAAAAAGAGGTTCGCACAGCCACGTCTCCGGAAAATACAAACATCGAAATTATTTACAAAATTTAACCAATCCTGGGACTCCTGTCTGGAGCGCAACCCCGCAATGTTCCATGAGACTAGCTTGCCCACACCAACCCTATTACTGTCAATTATTCTTGTGGAAATAGCTATAGCGGGGTTAGTAAGCGACCCCTGTTCTACTTCACAGGAGGTACCTAGGTTTGAATCTGTTATAATAATCTCCCCACTGTTCGAACCTATCTTTAAGTTAGAATTAGGATGGTAGTCAGCACCAATCCCTTCCCTACCAACTATCTCTATTACCCCCGTGGTTTTCTCCCCATTCAGGACCACCAAATTGCCCCTGATTCCTGATGATGGATCTAATGTATGTCAATCATTATTATCCAACCCCGAGCAATTTCTCTCACTTACTCTACTTAGGGTGTATAGAGTTCGCTCCAGGGGCGGGGGGCACGATTTCCTTAGCTGAATCAGTGAGTGAGCGGGGGCACTAGTTCTGAACTCTAATGCAAAGAGATTTTCAGCAAGAAACACTGATTTCAGACTTAACTCTATAGAGTCAAATTTATAATTTGGGGCACTAATCCTTTTTGCCTCCAGGATATCTTCCCTAATTACTTAGCGGCAGCCTCTAACGTGGCGCAGCCAGTGGATGGCTTTATTAATTAGGGAATCTGGGTACTCCCTATTACCAGATCTCACTTTTTCGAGTTTGGAACATTGGTCATGTATATTTTGTTTTGGGAATAAGCGTTATTAACATAACTATCCCCCTTTTTCCCCTGGGACACTATCCTTTTTTACTTTCACACTCTCAGCTGTACTGGAAGCGATATTTAGCCCACCTTCTGGAGTAATAGACTTGTGACGTAATTCGGAATCATTCCCCATTACTTTAGAATTTTGTAATGTTGGCCCTCCTTTTGTACCTTTCAGAGATATCCGGCCAATTTTACTAGAATCAGTGGCATGTACCATGGTTAAATCACTATGCTTGTCCCTTGCCTGGGTTTGATGTACCTTGCTTACTGTGCTCGGTTTTGTTGGAAAGAAATTTCGTGCAATTGATGTCACACTAGGCAGGGTATTTAGTCCTCCCCCAGGCTTGCCACTAACTAGAGTAGGTAAATTTATAATTAATGACTTTAATAATTCTATTTCGTCTCGTAAAAGAATGACAAGATTGGATAGAGTATTGACACCTTTTCAGACACTACTTTACCCCTACTGATGTTTATATTGGGCACAGCGTCCAAACTGGTTACCTGTTGTATCACAGGGGCAGTACATATCCCTTCAGCCCCTGCGCCTAGTGACATTTGTGGAATAGAGGACTCATTGTGAATGTCAGCCAGGACTGCAAACCTGTTACCACAAGGTATCGAGAGGACAGAAGAAGATGACAAGTCCTCACTCGTAGCGTTAGGGGGGGCATCCTGACCCTTATGACAATGAGCCTCACTAGGTATAATCATACCATCCTTGGGTTTTCTTTTTGCCCGAAACATAGCTGGAATTATAGGGGGATCGATAGGATCGTTTATTGATCTTGATGTAGCATCGCTCTTATCACTTGTGACCTCACCGCTAGTATAGCCTTGATCGGCCACAAGGATCTCTCTACAGTCATCCACAAGATTGTTTATTCAATCTATTACACAATTTGCAGCGGCATGGCTAGCCCCTTTTCTGGGTTTCTTTCCCTTTCGATGTTTAGGGGGGTTGCCGTCCCCACCCTGCCCTCCATGGATTTGCGTTTCCCCATAACACCTATATATAAGCTATTTTACTAAGTACAATAAAACTGGTAACAATTACAGACAGCCCAGTGCAGAGGAATAAGAAGTTTAGCCCTGACCTTTAGGTGAAACACCCTCAGACCTCTGTTATAATACAAGTTCCTCAAGTTTAGGCCCAATGGTAAGTCTGGTGCAGCAGATCTTATGGACTGGGCCCTGCCCTGCCTTGTCCTGCCCCGGACGGCCACAGACGGCCCGCCCTTTGCCCGGGCCGCGTGGCGGGAGGACCAGGATGAATTCATCCGTCAGATGATTGGTTCGAGGTGATGGTGGGAGGGGCGGTATTACAGTCAGAGCCCCCGTGGCAGCCTGGTCACTGTAGGCGCCGCTGTCCTTCTCCCTCTCAGCGATGTGTCTCCCACGGAGCAGGAGACGCGAGGTGTTTAAGAATGCGCCCGATGATAGCCTCCAGGTGATGGTGGGAGGGGCGGTATTACAGTCAGAGCCCCTGCGGCAGCCTGGCCGCTGTAGGCACTGCTGTCCTTCTCCCTCTCAGCGCTGCGTCTTTGAGTATCTAGAGATCTAGAGAGTTGAAGGAATTGGAGGTTTTTGAAGCTATATTCTCTCCCACTTTGGCCAGGTGTTTCAGGTGGCTCATGAACGAGCCAGGCATACATTTTTTTTTTGTTTTGGAGTGCATTTGCCCAAGGGTGTTCTGGTTTCTAAAACTTTTACTTTGGTTGCAATACTTGAGGATATTTTGAAGACTGAGGTCTGGTCTGCAGAACCAATGTTTGATTTTTTTAATTTTAAGTTAGCAATCACCTCAAGTCCTGCTGTAGAATGTAAGTAGTCTAAAAATATTTAAGGAACTCAACCTTAACAATGATCACTCTTTTGAGGTGTTAAACTTTTGTTCTGCTGATTTGGGGCCTAATTTATATCTTGGTGAAGTGTATGCTCTGTTGCAATGGTGAGGGAGTATACATATCGCTGAGATAAATGTCCGCCCAACAAATATATATGACGGTGGACCATAGGTTTAATCACAGCGGAGACTACTCCTTCTCTGTTGTGATTAAACCCCTATGATGGCCCTGTGGAATGAGGGCCATCGGATGCAGACCTGTAATTCCCTATTTAGATGGGTGGAATTAGAGGTCAGTTTTTACTGCCCGTCAATGTCAGGAAAACCTTGTCAGTAAAGGGCAGTATAAACTGCTACATGCATTTTCTTTTTTCTTTTCAAAAACAAAATCCTGTTTCAATATTTTCTTTTTAAAATAAATAAAGTAATTGTTTGGTGCAGGGCTCCCTCCTGCTGATGGAGCCTTGCACTAAACAATGAACTGCATTGACAGGAGCTGCTCTGACAACCGTTCTTGCCAATGCTCTATAAATGACCGCCAGTACGGGCCGTCATGTCAAGTCTTGTGGGTGGTCCCTCAACCAGGGCAACGGAGTAATTTACTCCGCTTTTAGGCTATACCTCTTGATCTGGTTATTCATCTTTTTACCATAAGATCAGTCTTTTTTCCACATGTTTTGTTAAGGTATATTAGTTGTTGGACCTCCATTGTATTAGTCATCAGAGCACTTTATCGTAAGGTGAATCACCAGTTTCTACATGTCTTGAATCTTAAAACCCACACGCACACATGCATACCCACACATAAACCTGGTTTCAGATTAGTGGGTATGATCTTTATTTGCTAGTTGAAGCAGATAAATGGCACAATAATATTGCAGCAGGGTCAAGGAGCAGTGTCAGTCAATGGGCATTGGTAAGCTTCATAGTGTCCTGGTGTCATTTGTTATCCTTGGGTCACCATATACCTTCTTTCAAGTGATGAACTGTGCCCAGAGAAGATTATACCTTGTGAAAGAGACTTATTCACAAAACACATGTTGGTTGATATTTGATGTAAGGTAAGTACTGAAATGGCTGACAGATGATGTAACGTGAATTCTGGATTTGTAAACTTTTCTGAGGAATACTGACTTTGAAAATCTGAAGATAATTGATTTATGAAATCTTATTGTTGGCTTGAGGTGGAGGTAAAAGAAACGGTCAACCGATTGATGCTTGGCTGGAGGATGGTCGGTGGAGAGAGAAAGTTGTGACTAAGAATTAGGCTGTGATTTTGGTTTATAGAATGTAGGGGGTGTAGGTTAAATTCCCATTGGGTGATGTAATCAATGCTTGTGCTGGGTATTAAGACGTACAACTCCCAGATTGAACTCCCATAGATGACGAAGAGTCCCAAGCTATGTGTCAATTAATTGAATAGGAGTTAGGAACCCTTATTCAGCTCTCATAACGCAAGGAGAAGGAAGAGGTATCAGGCCTGATTTCTACTGTGTGAGTGGGACTAGGAAGTTCCAGGCTGAGCTCCTACTGGACGAGGAGCAACTGTGGCCCTTGCTGATCTTCAATCAGGTGAATGTTTATAGGGGTCCTAGACTGCACTATCAGAGCAGCAGAGTGTTGGTATTAAAGGCTGAGGTTTGCTCACTATTGGTTTGCTGGCTAAGATAAGATTTAGTGAATGGGAGTAATAGGCCCCAGCAGAATAATGTTGTTGAATGTGTGGATGGGAGGTAGGACTCTGAAGCTTAGCTTCTGTTGGGTGAGTGACAGTAGGTAGGTGGCCTAGCTGAAAACCTGTTGGGTCAATGAAAGTATGGTTCACAGGCTTCACTCTCATTGGATGGGACAAAGTCCCAGTATAGGTAAGTAGTGGTAGGTTGAACTTCAGCTGAGTATATATAGGTTGAAGATGAGCATGTGTCCCATGGTTAGTAGGAAGCAAAGGCAGAGCTTTCCTGAATGTGATACCAGGTTTTGCATTTATTGGGTATAAAGAAGTTGGAAGTTAACAGACTCAGCCACTGTGAGAGTGAAACTGGAGGACCATGCACGTTCTTGCATTGGGTAAGTGAGAGTACCAGATCTCCTGCTGGGGTATCACTGAGTTAGAAAGAGTAGAAGAGACCCAGGTCTAGCTTCCCTTGAATACTTCAATTAGCAAAAGGACAGTATGAAACAGAGCCTGTCTTCCTCCTATATGACTGAATGCAGGGAACATAGTGAATGCTCGTCGATGATCTCGGCTGCATTCCCATTAGGTAAGTGGAGGTCGTAGATCTCAGGCGAATATTTCATTGACTGAGTGAGTTATACTAATATACAACTTGTGGTAGGTAGTATTGGGGAGTTTCAGGCTGACACTCCTTTGGACAAGTAAGGTTTAGGGGGTGGTCATCCCAGCCTGATCTGCATTGGATGAGAGGAAGAATGGTGCTCCATGCAGAGTTCTTATTGGGTGATGGAAGTTGCATATTCCTGGCGGAACTTCCAGAGGATGACTGGGAATTTTGAACAGCAGAAAAGGAGCTAATCTAACACTACAACAGGGCTAACCTCCACCCCATCAGCAGATTCTACAACCTGGTATGTGATCTCCACCTTCTCAACAGTTGGCATCTCCACCTGGTAAGAGACATTCACCTCATTAACTATCGACTCCTCCACCTGGTCTGAGATATCCACTCTTTCAACTATGGACTCCACCACACAGTATGTGGTATCCTGCCCTTCCATTGTAGACTTTGTCACCTGATATGAGATGTCCACTCCCTCTAATATGGCATCTTCCACCTGAGCAGAGATGCCTGCCCCTTCAACAGTGTACCCTTCTGCTTGATATGAAATTTCTACCTCCTCTACTACAGACTCACCAACTTGATATGACATTGCCACCTCTATTTCATTGTCCTGCCTTAACTCATATGATATGACATCTGCCTCCACTAGGGAACCCCCCACCTGGTATGAGGTGTCTGCCTCATTCGCTGTGGACATTTCCACCTGGTATGAAATGATCACCTCCTCTGCTGTAGGTTCCTCCATCTGGAATGAGAGGTCCGCTTCCTTTAAGGTAGATTCCTCCACTTTGCAGGAAATGGCCACATTATCAACTATGGACTCCTCCACTTGTAATGAAATGTCTGCTCCCTCTATGGTGGACTCACTCACCTGATAAGAAACATCTATTTCCTCTACTGTAGTCTTCCCAACCTGGTAAGAATTGTTCTCTCCCTCTATTGCAGACTCCCCCACCACATATGAACTGTCCATTCCCTCGACTGTGCATGTCTCCACCTGGCATGAGATGTCTGCTTCCTCTAGTAGAGATTCACTTACCTGATATGAAATTTCCACTCCCTCTACTGTAGTCTCCTCAACCTGGTAGGAAACATCTTCCCCCGCTACTGTATTTACCACCACCTGGTATGAAATGTCTTCCCCTCCTACTGTAGATTTAACCAACTGGTATGATAATTCCACCCCATCTGTGGTGTACTCCCCATCCTGGTATGAAATGTCCACCTTGTCCACTGTTGACTCCTCTACCTGGCATGAGATGTCTGCCCCCTCGACTGAAATCTCCCCCACTGTGTATGATATCTCCACCGTCTCCTCTATGGGTCTCTCTATTTGGTAGGAGACTTCCTTGATTGTGGAACTTGGAACCTGAACTGTGATCTCCTTTTGCTCAATCGTATACTCCACAACCTCTTTTGTGATCTCCTTTGTTTTAACTATGGGCTCCTCAACCTGGCATGAAATATTCACAACTTCAACTATGGGCATCTCCCTCTGACAGAAGATTTTGTTCTCCGTTTCCTCCTGGCATGAGAATTTTACCACGTTGGCTAACGGTAGCTTTTCCATGGTACAGGAGCTCTGCTCCTCCCTGAATTCATACACATTGAATTCAGAAGACTCTTCATCCTCTTCCTCTCGGTCTTCCTCTAAGAACTTGATCACAACCTGTAAGACAAAAATTCAAAATGAGACGTGAGGAGAGGAGAGGGAACTGGAATCCATAAGGAAGGTCACTATCTTTGTCCCTTCTCTACATCAGTCCTCAGTTTTAGGGCAAAGATTGTCTCCCTAAATTCCAGGGCAGATAGAACTATGCAAAAACATACTCTCATTCTTCTTAACATGTGGGTCTTGTCAACAACTGTCTATCCTAGGGACAACAAAAATATGGATGGAGCTAACTGTAATGGTGGTTACCTGTTATAGGTTCCCTTTGCTGAACAGTTGGATGGCATATAAATGTCAAATCCAGTACTTGTATAGCGCACGAATCACCCCCGAAAAGGTATCTCGATGCTGGGGGCCGTTGGGAAGATTAAGCGAGATATTGCCCAGAGTCACACTGTGCTGGGCAGACCCCTGCCGCAGGAGCGGGGATCGTACCATGATCCCCAGCATCTAGCGTCAGTCGCCCTGGCCGCGGCGCCACACCCCTTCCACAATATAACACCTAAAAAACAGTCCTTAACTCCTTTATAAACATTCATTTTATGGCACTTGCATGTCTACAATACTTCACCAACACCTTCTTGGTTCCTGAATAGGAGTGCTACTTTGAGGCTCAACATCCCTAATTCAGAGAGTATTCAGACAAAATATTGATGAAATGCAAAAATATTGAGTTGTAATATCATGATGCACAAATATTGTGTGCAAAAATATCATTGACAAGAATATCGATGTTATGGTAATTAATATTGATGTTAAAAATATCGATGTTGTTCATATAAATGTTAAAAATATCTGTCATTAATATCACTTACAAAAATATCGCTGTTTATAATATAATTGTGTAATTATTTTTATGCATTTTAGTACATATTTTAATTGTACATGTTTACATTGTTTGTATAATTATTGTTAATGCTCTTTAAATATAGTTTGTATATTTTTAGTTGTTTTTAAATTTAATTTCATATAATATTGTTATTTTTAGTTCCATAGCAGGTTGTGGGATTTATAGGGGTACAGGGTGAGAAGTAAATTAATTATAATTATTTAATAATTAACTTTTATTATTTGATTGATAATTAATTATGTCAATTGTGTGATTACATTTTTTTCTATTATGTTTTAGATGCAGGCTGTAGTTTTTTTTTAGAGGTATAAGGTGGGGAGTAATTAGATAAAATTTAATTGATAATTCATTATGTAAATTGTGTAATTAATGTAATTTTTTATTTATATTTTTGGTGTGGGTTGTGGTTTTGTAGGTGTAAAGGGTGTGAAGGAATTAGTTATAATAATTAATGTTATTATTAATAAATATTTAATTGATAATTAATTATGTACATTGTGGAACAAGATATTTTTAAGTTATATATCAGGTGTGGGTTGTTGGATTTTTATGAGTAAAAGGTGGGGAGTTAAATAAATAATATTAATTTTAATATTAATATTTCTTGACATTTAATGTAGTTGTTAAAGTATTTTATTTGTTTGAAGCAAACTACTCTCTCTCTACTGTTGAACAGACTGAAGTGGGAATAGTAGATTTTACCCCTCCAAAAATCAACAATTTCTCTCTTGTTTCACAGACTGGAGGAGGGAATTTTTTGTTCCCCCTTTGCAATCCAACACCTTCCCTACTGCTGCACTGGCTGGAGTGAAAATCATAAATTATTAACCACCCCCCCCACCCGAGTCCACCCCTTCCCTACTTTTGCACCAACTGGCGTAAGAATAATTTTACCCTTCCTGCGTTTAAACCTTCGCCTACTGTTGGGCAGAATGGGGTGAAAATAGTGAATTTCATCCCTCTGCAATCTAACACTTTCCCTACTGTTTCACTTAGGGTGTGATTCTGATGCGGGTTGGAAAGCTTTCCCACCTAGGGCCTGATTCTGATGCGGTTAGGAAGACCTCCTAATGGCATTTGCTCCTTCCACATTAGATCGGGAACGACCCAGGGCCCAATTATGATGCGGTTAGGAACATATACTCCCATTGAAGTCAATGGGAGTCCAACCAAATCGTATCGGGAAGCATCCGGATGCATTTTACTCCATCGGTTGGACTGTCCCGATCCGAGTGGGTTGGAAACCCTTTCCAACCCGATTCAGTCGGAAAGCATTTCCAACCCGCATCAGAATCAGCCCCTAAATGGAGTGGGAATAGTATATTTTAGGCCTCCCGCATGCAACCCTTTTCCTACTGTTGCACAGACAGGAGTGGGAATAGTACATTGTTTCCCCTCCTGAGTCCAACCTCTTCCCTACCATTCCACTGACTGGAGAGGGAATAGTATTCCTTTTATTCCCCTCACAATCCAACACGTTCCCTAATGTTGCACCGACTGGAGTGGGAATAGTAATTTGTACCCCTTCTGAGTTTAACGCTTTCCCTACTGTTGGACAGACTGGAGTAGGAATAGTACATTTTCCACCTACTGAGTCCAACACTTTCTCGACTGTTGCACAGCCTGGAGTGGGAACAGTATATGTTACCCTTCCTGAGTTCAATGTTTTCCCTACTGTTGCAGATATTGGAGTGGAAATAGTGTATTTATTATCCACCAATTTTATAGCTCTGTTAATATTGTTTAAATGGATATTTTTATGATGATTCTGTGTATATAAAAGTATATTGTTTAGGTTTTATGTGTTATTAAATTGGTCTGTTTTTACAAAAAGATTCCAGTTCATTTGTACAGGTTTTTAATGTATTGTGTGTCTATATATATATATATATATATATATATATATATATATATATATATATATATATATATATATATATATATATATATATATATATATATATATATTATATATATATATATATATATATATATATATATCATTATATATATATATTATATATATATATATATATATATATATATATATATAGATATATAGATAGATAGATAAATACATAGATAGATAGATAGTTTTAAAGCTTAGAAAAAATACAGAAATAGTAAATTGTGATATTCATTCAAATAATTATTTCAATAAGTTTTAAATTATGTATGTTTCCATTCACATGCACACACAGATATGCTTGCGTTTTTTTCAAAGTATAACATTTATATATACTATATTACTGTTAAATATTAATATATTTAGTGTTTATTATTTTTATCTACATATCTGTTAAAAATTATATTTTTGTCCTCAATATTAGTGTACAACAATATATTTTTTCAATATTTTTGCTATTTACATTGTAAGAATAGGATAACAATTTTTTGTATTCAATATTTTTTACACAATAATTATATACAAAGATATTTGTGGTTTCAATATTTTTTCACTGAAACTATTGAGAGAGGGAATCCTCTTTATCCCTGCCAAAAAGAATTAAAGTAACAGTCATGATCAAATTCTGAAGCAAGACAGGAAGTGATTATCATGCATTTTTTTTCTTGACAGCAAAAAAGACAGCCCAGACATTAACATCAACACATTATATCACATTTTCAGAGACACCTGAAAATGAACTGCAAATTACATGCCATATTTAAAAAAAAAAAAACACTTCTCACAGTTGTACAAAATGTCTTGTCATTGTTCACCCCACCTCTCTTTTTAGCGCCTTCTTATAGTCTTTGGACATTGTGCTTTTGTTGTTATAATCTATGCCGAGATGCCACCTCTTGAGGTAGGGGTGCCGCAGGGCTCTGTTTTGAGCCCTACGCTGTTTAACATCTATAAGGCACCCCTGGCAGCTCTGGCGGAGTCCTTCGGTACCCAGATCGTGTCCTACGCAGATGATACCCAGCTTCTTTTTAGCAGTCTGAAGGGGTCCGATTTCGATGGGGAGCAGATCAGAGGCTGTCTGGGAGCCGTTTTTGATTGGTTCGAATGGCACAGCCTGAAATGTAACTCCGACAAGTCGGAGTTGCTGTTTTTTGGCTGTCCCACCGACCCCAGATGGTTGACCTGGTGGCCGTCGGCAATGTATCCCCCTGCAGCTGTATCCTCCAGGGCCAAGAATCTGGGAGTCCAGATAGACGACGGTCTTACCTTGAAGCCTCAGGTGATGGGTCTGGTTGGCAAATGCTTCGGCATTATTAAGATGCTGAGAACATTTCTTCCTCTGTTGGCCCTCTGCCACCTGAAGGTTACTGTCCAGGCGCTCATTGGCTCTCGTTTGGACTACTCCAATGTTCTTTACTTGGGCCTGCCGGAGTTTCTTCTTTCTCGCCTGCAGGTCGTGCAGAATGCTGCTGCCAGAGCCATTTATGGGCTTCATCGTAGAACCAGTGCGACTATTTTATTAAAAAATCTCCACTGGCTCCCCATTAAGAAACGAGTGATTTTCAAGGCTCTCTCACTGACTTTTAAGGCGCTTCATGGCACAGGAGCTAAATACATTAGGAATCGTTTGCCATTCTATCTGCCTACGAGGACGCTAAGGTCAGCTTCCCTGGCTCTGGCTCAAGTTCCATCAATCAGACGGGCCAGAATTGGTGGACGCTCTTTCCGCTATCTGGCGCCCAAGCTCTGGAACTCTCTGCCAGTGTCCATGAGACTTAACACAAGTCTCTTGGGTTTTAGGAGGGAGCTAAAGTCTTGGCTTTTTGTCCAGTAGGTCCGTATATCTGATCCCTTTTCGCCCCGTTGTCTGTCTCCTAGCTTTTATTAAAGTGCCGGGACACTCCCCGGAGTAGCCGTGCACTATATAAAATCTTTTTAACAATAACATTAACATTTGTTTGTTTATGTGGAAGTTTCATTTATATATGCAATTTTGGACTTTGCAGTGTACCAGTGTTTGGTATTTTGTTTACTTTAGATAATTTTCTATATGACATTCCAGTAACCTTACGGGTTGGCCTTTTATGAGGATATGCCAATACCTTTATTCAATTGGCCATCCTAGACCTTCATGCCGACATGATGCGCCACAAGGACTTGGAAATGGTATAAGTGAGGCTTATCCTATGTTCCCTAGTAAAAGTGGGTGAGAGGGTTGCCAGATAGCCTACAAATTAGAGTAAGATCACCTCTCAAAGTACTGCACAACATCATCCAGCACGTGGGTTATCCTCAAATGCACTTGTTCACAATCTCAAACAAGAAGAAGTATGAAGCCTTGCTATTCCAGCATCTTCAAAAAGAGTTCAGATGTCCTTTTTCAATGGTCTTTATTCAAGCATATAGTGAGCAAACATTAGTATAAAAGTTCACGAAAACAATGCATCATAAAATCACATTAATTCAACAGTACTGTAGCAGAAGAACACTCATAGTTATTGTTACTAATCTTCCCTGGATATAAACTCACAGTCATCATTCATGCGTCCTTTTGGGTAACACATTGCAGAAATGTCTCCATGTCTTTCCTGCCGTTCCTCTGATTCCAATAGTCTTCAGCAAATATGGGCCTGATTTAGATCCCAGCGGAGAGGTTACTCAGTCACAATGGTGATGGATATCCCTTCTGCCAAAATATAAATCTCATTATATCCTATGGGATTTATATTTCTGTAGACAGGATATCCATTACTGTTGTGACGGAGTAACCCATCCGCCGTGATCTAAATCAGGCCCTAAGACTCTCCAGTGCCAGGCAGTGCCCTATGTATTATTGGCATTAGTGGTTTTGGGACCACCTCCATATGTCAGAAGGACAATATATATATAAATATGACATGCAGATCAGATAAGCTCTCATATTCCAAGGCAGCTCCTCCCCAATCTACCAAATTAATCTTGGCGATGTGTCTTTATTCATCCGATGTGGATATTTGGATTTGCTGAAGGAAGCCAAATGTCCTTTCACCTGCTCATTATGTGCTTTCAAATGGAGAAGTTTCAACATCAGGGGCCAGATGTACAACCGTTTTTTGCAGTCGCAGAGGGGCATTTTGCCCTTTTGCGACTGCCAATAACGGTAGCACAATGTACCAACCCTATTTCGCGAGTTGCAAATCTAATAGCGACTTGCAATATAGGGTTAGCAACTCGCTATTAGGAAGAGGCATTCCAAGGGCGTCCCTTCCTAATAGCGACTCTGAACCCTATATAAGAATGCTTTGCGACCACATTTGCGGTTGCAAAACACTTGCAGTTTATCACCCTCTTCAAGAGGGTGGTAAACCATTTGCAAATGGGAAGCGGTCCTGAGGGGACCCCTTCCCCTTTGTGAATGGGTGCGCACATTTTTTTAAGGGCAGGCAGTGATCCCAGGGACCACTACTTGCCCTTAAACAATTAAACAAAAACGGGCTGCATTAAAAAAAACTGCTTTATTGACAAAGCAGTCCCAGGCATGGTGATCTGCTGACCCAGCAGGCCACCAACCCTGGGAGTGCCAGCCATTTCCAATGGGGTCCCAAATTGCGACAGCCTCAATACTATGCATGAGACATGCAATTTGCGACCCCATTGGGAATTGCAGACGGTGTCACTGACACATTTGTACATTGATGTTTGCGACTCGCAATTTGATGCAATTTGCAAGTCGCAAACATCAATGGTCGTACATTTGGCCCCTAGTTTTTGCAGCAGCCCATCAGGGCTAAGACGATTTTAACAATGGGAAAATTTGCCATTTGAGACTTACGGCTGGGTGTTGAAGAACTCCCTTGGACTAGAGGAACTAGTCCCCTGCAGTTTGCAGGCCAAACTGCTAAATCCACGATTTTGAAGTACTGTCCCAGAGTCGTCCGGCAAGGCCAGTCAAAGTCACAGGGCAGACGGCTTTTGGCAACTATAACCCTGACCCTCAGTGAGGCTTTGCCTTCTACACCATTCCCTGATCCTCTGGAAGAAGATTTCCTCAACGCAGTGCTTGCATGTACCAAGCCTTGCTGGTGGTAAGTCCAACTATTACCTGCTTAATTTCACGCTCCAAGAGAAGAAATCCAACTGGACGAAGGACCAACTACTTCAGTGGCTCCTTTGTAAATATGCTGGATTTGTTTTCACCCTCTCTTGGCACGCCTTTCATCACCACTGGCTTTGGAGCAGTTCAGAACCACAGAGAGCCAAGAACAACTCTGTAACCTAGTCCCCCGAGCCAGATGGAGCCGATCTGCCTGGAGACTCCTGGTCCAGGGCCAGCTCCTTTCTTAGATTCCACAGGTTTTTGCTCAACATGACCTGCAAGTGCTTTTTTGCTGAGGTAATTATTTAAAGACTGCGAGCATGGTTGATAGCTCCTTTTGACAGTTAAGTGCACCTCTGCACCCCACTCCCCTGAGTTAGGTAAAATTGTGCTAGCTGTTGTGAACTGGTCAAAGGACTCCTGAGACCTTAACCTTGAGTGGGTTCAGTTTAACTCACTCTCTAAGTAACTGATTGCATATTTTTTTTTTTTTACCATTGACGCAACATTACTGTTTTTACACTGCTAAAGACTGATTTATTTAATGCTTGAAAATCAATAACTCTGTTTATCCTGGATGTATTGATTTCGTTTTGGTGTCTAAAATTATATAAAAATCAGAGCTATATTTATTAATTGGTTTTGAATTTCTCTCAACTTGTGTCAATTACGTATCATCCATGTTGGTGATGTGACATGTTCAACACATGTTCCTCTAAGTAGCCTGTCTGCTTGTTTCCACTGTATCAGGATCAAGAGAAGGTAAACTAGAGGGTACCCAGGGTCCATCTTTGTGTTTTCTGCTAGTATTACATGGTAAGGCTCCTCTGCCATACCATATAAACATTTCACCTTGCAACAAGCTGAATTGAATTGTAGGTTTATCCTTGAAAGAAAAGATAGTAAGTAAGGAGAGGGCTATTCCAGAGTGGGTCTAGGTGCTGTAACCGAAGAGAATTTGCATAGGCTTCTGACTCACTTGTGTGTCTGGATCTTTAAGTCTAGTCTAGTAATGTGTAAAATGTTGGTTGAATGTCCAAGAGGCAGACTTACAAAACAGGACATGATAATTTGCAGGTAGCAGTGTTACCAAAATATATTGTCTATGCAATCTTGGGTGCAATGGTCTGTGGGAACATAGGGTGCATTATCACCTGTGCACAAGCATGCTCACTAAGTAGTTTTTTTGGCACAACCTACAATGAAATAATTTGTATGATATAGTCTGTGCACGGGAAAACACAGGACTTGACAAAACATGGTGTTTTATATTTTCACAATGACAGGTTATTGCTTTTTACTATTGTCTGTTTCTAAGCAACCATGTCCTGTTAGTGTCTTAGCAACTAAGCCCAGCTCTAGGCTTTGACATCATCAGCTAGCAACACAAATGCAAGTCATAGAAATTGAATTATTGGTCAGTGATGATGTATAGCTGTAAGGCCCTGGCTGCAGCATTGAGATACTTTGTCAGAGACAAGCAAGTGGTAAAAAAAAGCAGCCATTTTTGGCGGGTAATGGATTAGTGCTGGAACACTCTAATTGTGCCGCTCCTTCATCTCTCTCAGGGCGGTGCCATAGACATCACGCTCATCCTGCTGGTGTTGTTGGTTTCTGTTGCATAATGGCTGTGGGTACATTGGAAGGGCACACTGCCCTAGCGGTCAAAGAAAGTCTGCTTACCAGGCTGGATAGTCTGGCCGAGCAATGCACTGAAGTCAGTGCATCAAAACCGCACCAGTGGCAGCTCATGAAAAAATATCGCAAAGGAAGCGTTGCGATATTTACAACAATGGCCAGGCCGGCGTAGCGATAAAAGAAATCGTGCTCACTGGCCATTATCGTTGGATTTTAACGTCTTCTAAAATCCAGACTTATGTATACATGACATTGGGGTGGATTATGCTGATATGACCACAGGGTCGTATCAGCAAGGTTATCGCCGTTTTACTTGCAACATCGCTGGTTTTCCAGCGATGTTGTCCCATTTCCCCGATATCGCTGGAATATTAATCGCCATTGTGCTAAGCGTTGTTAATACAGCGCTAGCAGGGCGATATATTCCAGCGATACCCGGTGATAGGAAAATTCGCGGAAAGCACGGCCAGAGATAATTATTGCTGCCACTTGATAATATGCCCCGTGGACCCTCAAGATCACAGCAGCTACAGCCCCACCTCCAATATGCTTCTCCTGAGCAAATTATGCAGAGAACAGCCTTTTGCCACATCTCAGAATTCAAAGAAGAAATCTAACTCCTCTTTAACCGGCAAACATGAATCTTCCCAGGGAGAGGGACCAAATCAGCCCAAATCTCTTTTAGAGATGACCTCAAAAATATAGCAGACAAAAATGGTGTTGCTGTATTACTGTTCCTGGACCTTTCCACAGTTTTTCACACAGTACACCATAATACAATATTTCTTAGACTGAAAGAAGTTGGTATACATGGCATCACCTTCATCTTGATTCCCTCTTACCCAAACAACAGATTGTACGAAATTCACACAGCTGTTTTCTCTTCAGATCCTTTCTATGTAAAAATGGGAAATCCATAAGGATCTATCATCTCACCTTTACTGCTTAACATATACATGAAACCAAGACTAAATCTTATGAACAGTTTTTGGCTCACCTGCTACAACTATGCAAACAGGGCCGGCTTTAGAGCTGGTGACACCCGGTGAGACAATGTTTGTTGGTGACCCCCAATAACCACCTCCACCACGGATTCCCTCAATACCACCATTTAACAGTGCCCAAGCCTCCATAGCCACTCACTCTCAGATGCACAGATAGCACTCTCTCTAAGATGCATATATAGCGCCACTGATACCAGTGTAGGGTGTCAGAGCACTTTGCACCACACACACAGAGACAATCAATCATACGTGTGTAACTCAGCGCATAGGAAAGGTTACATAAGACAGAGGACTACAAGGTGTGGGAGTCACATGTCATTAATCAATCAATCAATCAATCAAAGCATTTATATAGCGCACTACTCACCCAGAGGGTCTCAAGGCGCTCGGGGAGGGGGAGCCGCTACTGCTCGAACAGCCAGGTCTTGAGCTGCTTCCTGAAGGCGAGGTGGTCCTGGGTCAGGCGGAGGTGGGTCGGGAGGGAGTTCCATGTCTTGGCGGCGAGGTAGGAGAAGGACCGTCCCCCTGTGGTGGATCTTCGGATGCGGGGGACGGCGGCGAGGGCGTGGCCGGTCGATCGAAGCTGGCGTTTGGGAGCGTAGAAGATGAGGCGGCTGTTGAGGTATCCTGGTCCTTGGTTGTGTAGGGCTTTGTGAGCGTGGGTGAGGAGACGGAAGGTGATTCTCTTGTTGACCGGGAACCAGTGCAGGTCTCTCAAGTGTGTGGAGATGTGGCTGCGACGGGGGATGTTCAGGATGAGTCGTGCTGAGGCGTTCTGGATCCGTTGAAGTCTTTTCTGGAGTTTGGCGGTGGTTCCTGCGTAGAGGGAGTGGCCGTAGTCCAGACGGCTGGTGACGAGGGCCTGGGTGACCGTCTTCCTGGTCTCGGTGGGGATCCACCGGAAGATCTTACGTAGCATGCGCAGGATGTTGAAGCACGACGAGGAGACGGCGTTGACTTGTCTGGTCATGGAGAGGGAGGAGTCCAGGTTGAAGCCTAGGTTGCGTGCGTGGTCTGTTGGTTTGGGTGCGCTGCCTAGGGCGGGGGGCCACCAGGAGTCCTCCCAGGCGGAGGTGAGGATCCCAGGATGAGGACTTCCGTCTTGTCTGAGTTCAGTTTCAGGCGACTGTTCTTCATCCATTCGGCTACCTCTTTCATCCCTTCGTGAAGGTTGGCTCTGGCGGTGGCGGGGTCGTTGGTGAGGGAGAGGATCAGCTGGGTGTCGTCGGCGTAGGAGATGATGTTGAGGTTGTGCTGGCGTGCGATGTCTGCGAGGGGGCTCATGTAGACGTTGAAGAGGGTTGGACTGAGCGAGGAGCCTTGCGGAACGCCGCAGATGACTTCGGTAGCTTCAGATCTGAACGGGGGGAGGCAAACTCTCTGTGTCCTTCCGGAGAGGAAGGAGATGGTCCACTCCAGTGCCTTCTCCTGGATTCTGACGTTGCTGAGTCGCTGCACTAGTGTATGGTGGCAGACAGTGTCGAAGGCCGCAGAGAGGTCTAGGAGGATGAGGGCTGCTGTTTCTCCGTTGTCAAGCAGTGCTCGGATGTCATCGGTGGCTGCGATCAGGGCGGTCTAGGTGCTGTGGTTGGCTCGGAAGCCAGACTGCGAGGGGTCGAGGGATCCGTTCGTCTCGAGGAAGGAGGCCAGCTGCTTGTTGACGGTCGTCTCGATGACTTTTGCAGGGAACGGGAGCAGCGAGATGGGGCGGTAGTTCTTGAGGTCGGTGGGGTCGGCTGATGGCTTCTTTAGTAGCGCGCTGAGTTCGGCGTGCTTCCAGCTCTCCGGGAAGGTAGCGGTGTCAAAGGAGGTGTTGATGATGTCCCGCAGGTGGGGTGCGATGACAGCATCGGCCTTGTTGAAGACGTGGTGAGGGCAGGGGTCGGTCGGAGATCCGGAGTGGATGGAGTTCATCGTGCGGACGGTGTCTTCGGTGCTGATCGGGGTCCAGGCGCGGAGGGTGGTGGTGGGGGGCGGTGGTTCGGTCGTGGCGTGCGTCGGTTGAGTGCTGAAGCTGTTGTGTATGTCCGCGATCTTGTTGTGGAAGTCGGAGGCGAGGGAGTTGCAGAGGTCTTGCGAAGGGGTGATGTCGTTGTTTCCGGCGTTGGGGTTGGAGAGCTCTTTAACGATGTTGAAGAGTTCCTTGCTGTTGTGTGCGTTCTTGTCCAGTCGTTCTTTGAATGCAGTTTTCTTGGTTGCGTGGATGAGTTGGTGGTGTTTTCGGGTGGCGAGCTTGAGGGCAGTCATGTTGTCCGGTGTTGGGTCTCTGCGCCAGGTTCTCTCGAGGGCTCGGCAGTTCTTCTTGGAGCTCTTGAGTTCGTCGGTGAACCATGGGGCTTTCTTGCTGCCGGGTCTGCTGGGCGGGGTCCTCAGGGGGGCGAGGTCGTCAGCGCAGTCGCTGATCCAATTCGTGAGGTTGGTGGCCGCTTGGCTGGGGTTCGTTGCGCTGGTGGGTGGGTTCTTGCTCAGGGAAGTCGCGAGCTGTTCGGCTGTGATCTTGTTCCAGCTTCTGCGTGCAACTTGTTGTTGGTGGTGGTGGGTCGTGGTCCTGCTGAAGCTGAAGTGGACGCAGCTGTGGTCCGTCCAGTGGAGTCCGGTGGCGTGGCTGAAGGCGATGTCCTTGCTGGATGAGAAGACGGGGTCGAGTGTGTGTCCGGCGTAGTGGGTGGGGGTGGTTACCAGCTGCTTGAGTCCGAGGTTAGCGAGGCTGTCCAGCAGGGTGGTGGTGTTGCGGTCGTTGTTGTTCTCCAGGTGGAAGTTGAGGTCCCCAAGGAGGATGTAGTCAGCGGAGGGGAGGGCGTGCGGGCTGATGAAGTCGGCGATGTCTTCGCTGAATTGTGTGCGTGGTCCTGGGGGTCTGTAGATGAGGGTGCCTCTGAGGGTGGTCTTGGGGTTGATGTGGACCTGGAAGTGAAGGTGTTCGGTGGTTGTCAGGGTGTCGTCGGTGTTGGTCGTGATGCGGATGGTGTTCCTGTGGATGATGGCGATGCCTCCTCCGGTCTGGTTGATGCGGTCCCTTCGGATGATCTTGTAGCCGTCTGGGATGGCGATGGCGATGTCGGGTGCTGAGGAGGCGTTCATCCAGGTTTCCGTGAGGAAGGCGACGTCTGGTGAAGTAGTGTCGAGCAGGTTCCAGAGCTCGACGGCGTGTCTGTGGACGGAGCGGGTGTTGAGCAGGATGCACTTCAGGTGGCTGCTGCTGTTGCTCGTCTTGGTCTTGGTGGGTGCGGGTGTAGTGCAGGTCCGGATGCAGGTGAACTCGCAGGAGCGGCAGCTGAAGGGTCCGTGGGTGCGTCTCGGGGTGGCTCGGTAGCATCCCGGGAATCGGCCGGTGTTGAGTGCGTTGAGGGTGGCGGCGTCGTACGTCCGGCGGGTGGGCTGGGGTCTGCGAGGGCCAGGGGTTCGGGTGCTGGGCGCGGTCCAGGCGCGGACGGGCGCAGACGGGCTTACCTTTGGCGCACCTTCGGCGCGCTTGGGGCGCGCCCGCTGCGCGTCAACGCTGCGCGTTGGCCACTCTGCCATATGAGGAGAGTGGGGGGGCGGAGCGTGGGAGGAGCAGCTGGGAGGCGGGAGCGAGGCGGCGAATGGGTGGGCGACCCAGGGGAGTGGGCGGGGCCGCAGGGGGCAGCGGCAGGGAGGTGGCGGGAAAACGCGGCAGGGGCTGGCCTCAGCAAGGGGGCCAGGGGACCCCTTGCCCCTACTGGTAGGCAGTATAGTTTAATAGTGCTTGGTATAGAAAGGCACAAACTCCGAATTTAAAAAAGAACACCATATGTGGGGGTTCTTTTTAATAATGAGAATATATTTCTGCCCAAATTAATACTTTTTGCACATTAATCTTCACTCAAATCCATACTTCGCAGTGTACATTTAGTTCTTTGATAAAAGTTAATAATTCAGTACAGTTACAAAGTGCATAGAATGTAAATAGGTCAAAGGGTTACTGCTTTTAAAAGAGACATAATTTTGTTATTTGCAATTTATAAGTTCAAATCCTATATTAGGATTTTAATTTATAAACTGCAAGAAACAAAATGATGTCTGTTTTAAAAGGAGTAACCTCACTGACCTATTTACCATCTATGCATTTTGTGATCTGCTCGGTACCTTTTATCTGCAACAGGCGTATTAACCCTCTGCGCTATTTTATAGTGAGTCAAAACCCCAATTAAACAAAACTGCGATCTCTCTTCAGGAAGAAAATTAATCACAGGATTTATCCTGACATTATTTTGTTACTCGAAAACTGCGGTAGGAAACCAGTGCTGCAGCAGGTGTTTCGAAATAATATTAAACTTGCAAACACGGCATTCCCCGGAAGCCAGCACCCGGTGCGGTGGCACCGGTCGCACTGCCCTAGAGCCTGCCCCGTATGCAAATGCAACACATAATTCTCACACTGGAAAAGTCTAAGGACATAGTAATATCAAAAGGTAACACCTGCCTCGTAGCAGTAGAACAATGACATGGAAACACCAAAAGCTGGATGTGTCAAAAACTGAAAGACTAATATAGCCACACATGTAACAAATTTCCAATTTTTCCTTGACTCCACTCTTTCCATGAATACTCAAGTGGACATCTGTCCCAATTCACCCTCTACACAATGAAAATTCTTTGGCGCATCTTTCCGAATCCTGGATTATCTCAAAAAGTACAAACAACATCACCACTCATTTTGTCAAAACTTGACTCTGCTAACACAGTATAGTACAGCATTCTACTCTCAACTATCAGAAAGCTACAAAGAATCCAAACCTCAGCAGCAAGACTACTTCTAATTGTAAATACATGGCCTGCACAGTCTTACTTTCAGGCTTCAGACAGATGACCTCCAGGACTCATTAATATTAAATAAGTGCTAAATCAGCAGAATCCTTGATCAAACAACCCCTATTGTCAGGTAGAACTATATTGCCCTAGAAACACCCAAGCATATTTTTCAAACACATAACAGTATGATCAAAGCAAACTCCACTGATTGTTCACTTGTCTAAATTTCAAGAGTCGCATATAACAACCCACTATCCTAACATGCTCATTATAAAAAAACAAGTGTAAAGTATTAGTATTACAGTTTCGGCGATGTTCAGTATCTATGTAGAAGAGAACGAACAGTGTTTGTGCCATGGGGATCACGTGGAGAAACCTAGGATGGAACAACTTTCATCACCTGCCCACAGATAATCAACTTTCAGTCTTTTTTCCTACTCTTTATACTTGCTCAGATTGCATACTACTTCAATGATCCAAAACCTCTTCATGCCAATAACCTGATGTATAGCTATGTATTCTCTCTCCTGCGCTCCTATTTCAATGATACTGTCTTTCCACTCCATCCACTGCATGCCTTAGTGGCTCTGAGTTTACCTTATCCTTGCAAAACCTGCTGTCTCACGCTCTACTAAATTGCAGTAAAATAACCAAGGCCCTCCTTACAAAGCATGCAATTCACTTCTACTCTACAGGCTCATCCCATTCCCATAAATCACAGTGCCTCATTCTGTGTAACCTCTACTTCCATTTTACAGTGTTAGTCCCCTCTCTCTATTTCCTCATCCCTCTTTTTCCACTTACATTAACTCACTGTAAAATTTAAAACTAACTCCTATTAACACAATACTCACCATTTGAAAATGGAGGAAATAATGTTGTTTCCTCAGAGCACAAGACTAACCGATAACCAACAAGTAAATAATAATCACTTGATTAACCATTCACTTTGGGCTATGGCGTGCCATGCTACCTGCCATATGTCACTTCAACGCCTAGTTATGGCTAGTAAGCACTATATAAATGCAATTAGAATGCAATGAAATTAAGGCCCTCGTGACAAGTATACTGGTCTCTGGAGTGCTGAGGCCTTCCACCTGCTCACAGCAAGCAGAAAGAGTGAGTGGGAGGGCTGATGGCTTTTGGGCGATGTGTGGTCAGGGAAGACGTGAACCTGCCAAACACAGCTCTGTTTCCCACATTTCTGCTGCTGCGTTATCATTTTAGGACAAAGGTGACTATTTAAGCCAAATGTATTTCACCTGAAGGAATACAGTTTCCAGGTAGCGACCACCTTATAGTCAAGTTTCGAATGACGAATTAATAATGATCCAGGCACTGGGAGAAGGTAAACTAAAGTCAGTAAGAGACCTAAATCGCACAAGCCAAAAGAAAGGACAAGTAACTGAGTGGCTGCTTATCCCGTAAACACTCCAGGCACAGATGCCTTAAATGACAAATAATTGGAGGCAGTGCCTAAATTTCCAGAGACCAAGGACTCCTATAAACTGGAGATAAAATCTCACATGCACATCCCAACTATAGACTCACACTATACTAACTGTGAACTCACGTATTAAGCCTGGACACAGCCAATAGGTCCCACCTTTGAGAGTTATTGGCTTTGGCAATGTTTTCTAGTAATGCAGTACACCAGTGTGTATGATTTGTAGTGTGGTTAAAACAAATTTAAAAAAATGCTAGGATGCAACCAGAGCCAATGCAACTTTTTTAAAGTGCATTAGCCCTGGATGCATTAATGTCATTATTTTATTATTTTTTAGCAATACTGCAAAGCAGCCACACTACTATAAAGCGTGGCTACAAATCATTTTCAAAGTTGGCAATGCCCATGCTGTACAGCATGAATAAAAGGCAGTGGAAGAGCTAATAACATCAAAGGCAAGACCTACTGGCTTTGCCAATGCCTGTTAGGTCTTGGTACAGCACCCCAGGGATTTTGGGCAAATCAGTTAATCTCCCCATGCGTAAGAAATAAAATAAAAATATGATATCTGGCAAAATAATGTCATCAAATAAGGAAAGCAAGAACACCCATGTCCGTATCTTAAAAGATGTTAAAAAATGCCTTAAATTCTACATCGACAGGACAGCGCTTTTTCGCAGGTCTGATCAACTGTTCGTTGCTTATGGACGCATGTGCAAGGGGCGTGCTGTTACCAAGCCAACTATTGCACGTTGGATTTCCTCCACTATTTCCTTCTGTCATCAGAAGGCTGGCAAGCCTCTTCAGTCTACAGTGAGAGCTCATTCCACCAGGGCGATGTCATCCTCTACTGCCCTGTTTTCTGGTGTGCCGATTCACCAAATATGTCGAGCAGCCACGTGGTCCAGCAGGCACACTTTCACGAAGCACTACTGCCTTGAGACGATCAACGAAGCTGATACAACAGTGGGCCAAGCGGTGCTTCGTAATCTTTTTAAATAAGGTGAGCCTCTTACCTTCCCTCCGCCTGTACAGTCTTTTTACTATATCAGTCTGGCTGCTTATGTCATTACATTGCATTTTCATGCTAATGCACTGCTATTTGTCTTGCGGCCAGCTATTACTGCTCACTATTCTATTCAAGCATGTGAATCTATGAAAGACACCCCAATACTGGAGAAGAACAATTGTTACTTACCTGTAAACGATGATTCTCCAGTATTGGTGTCTTTCAAAGATTCACATGCGACCCATCCACCTCCCCTCAGAAGCTCGCTTCTCCTCCTAGACTCTTTTGTCACTCTTGTGCTACGAAAATCTGAGGGCCTGATCCTCTGAGGAGAAGGTTCTAGAGGGGTGCTTGCGCCTGATTGGCTGTAGTTTGGACTAACATAATGGCATGGATATGCTATAAAGGGTTTCCTGTCTTCTATGTATTCCTATGTGTTAATGCTAACCTTAGTACTTATAAGTATTTATGGTTTTGGAATGTATGTAATTATGTTTTTACATACATATATTATTGGTTTATTGCTATTTTATTTACCGTGGTGCTCCCACTTCGACGACGAGGAATATTCAAGCATGTGAATCTATGAAAGACACCAATACTGGAGAAACAATCATCTTTGCGGTTGGAGGATTGACCTCATCAGGCATACATTTTAAATCCAGGCATTGAACTTTGGAAAGTTTCTTACACAGGACACAGTCCCTTCTCCTTGTAAGGTCTGAAATTAGACAAGATCTTTTGTTTTTAATAAACATATTTATACTATACACATTTGGTTATGTCGCTTTCAGTCTGCCCTCTTCATTCGCTTGTCTGCTGTTCTGTCATTTAAATTTGGATTCAACCCACCACAGCATACAGCATGGGGCAGCAGGCAGTTTAGTTCAGCCATTAGTTAACTTCTCTGTGAGTAATGACATTCTGCCCTTTCACAAGGAGCATATCCTCACACAAAGTTGTTCCCCTTCTGTGACAGGTACTATTAAGGCAGTGTGAGCTTTTTGAGTCCGAAATATATATTTGCATTTAGCTAATGTTTTATTTTTACATTGGTGAGTGTCTGGCTGCTCCCTCAACAATAACGTTTTACAAAAACCCTGACAAAACAAAACAAGTATTTGCAAAGCCAAAATGATGGCAACAAATCCTCGAACGAATGACTTTGCCAATGCTTGTTTATTAGTGCCTTTGTTTGTGGAGCATGCTCCAACCTAGTTTGCCAGTGACACTGAGTGGCTGAACCTGTGATTTACAGAGATTTAATTATTCTTTTGTGAATTAATCCTTTGAGGCTTTGATTGGCATGAGAGCATATTTTATTTAACCAGACTGTATTGACCCTCCACCATTAGGCATCTTGGGCCTTAAAAAGCCTTTCTGAAACAGTTGTTGTTCTTCTCCTTGGCACTGCAACCGTTGCTGTCATTTCAGTAATTAAAATTTGCTTCTTGACTATCCTTTAAATGAAACTTTGAAAATTCTTTGTGTTCCCTTGGATGAACCAGATTTAAGTTCTCCCTTTTGGTTTTCATATGCTGGATTTTCTATTGAGTTTGGGAATCATTTAGAGCTGTTTGAAGAAAAGGCATATCCTAATCTTTTTCTGAGATTGCTTAGAAAGGCTGATTAGCAATTTGCAGGAAAACTGTCTTTAGCTGCCAGATCGACTGCCTCCTTGGCAACACTCACATCAGGTGTGATCAAGCCTTTTTTTTAGAAAAATCCTTTCATTTTAGTTCTCTCCGTGAAGGAGGTCACTGAAGGAGGGAAAATAATTCTAAAATTCTCAATTGTATCTTCTTATGAGGTCGCAAGAACTATCAACCCTCATAGAAGTTACAGAGGTCCGACAGATTTTCCATCCTATGGTGTCACTCATTTTAGCGAGATGATGGGCCTCTCAGAGCACTATAACACCCTTTGCTAACTGGGATGACTGAGAAGGTAAGTTGAGGAGTTTCCCAAGGAAGAAGAGATTCAGCTATGGACGTCTGTACTTTTTCTGCAGCCACCTTGTCAATGGTTTCATGGTGGATGGAATAAAGAAAGTGCGAACTGTATCATCTTGCAGAATCAGAACCAAAGACACCATTTGACTTATTTGTAGTGTTGTAAGGAGTGTCTCCAAAATAATCGGTTTCATACACCGATTGAGTCATCCACCGCAGCCACACTAGTGCAGGGCTGTAGCAGAGTCACCGATCATGCCTGGGTTGGAGTCCAAAGCATTGTAAGTAGGACCTCTCTGTGAGATGAAGAGTGGTGCAACCTTTGTCTTGGATTTCTGTTATCTCTATGACCTCGTCTACTTCAAAAGACAAGAACAACTTCTCTACCTCTAATTCTTGCTTTGAGGTTTACCACATCTTTTGTCTTAATGTATCATACTTTTTCCTGGAATCGTTCTTCCCGTCATGAGCAGGTAGAAGAGGTGGAGGAATAGGAACAGCTACAATTATGACTTAAAGTCTGTGGACAGGGACCGGAGTCACTGGTACTCCAGGAATGAGTGGAGCTTCCGGAATTTCTACTCATCGGGAGTCTTCCTCTGACTTTGGGATTAACTGTAGGTCTTCAGCAAAGGGATCTGGCTATGCTTATTAGCTTCTTCCATGTCCTGACCTTCTAACTGGACTACATAGTAGGGCCCTTTGAGGCTGACGGTTTCGAGAACATTTCCCCTCGGATGCAGAAATTCTTGACCTAGTGGACGAATGCCAATGCTAAATGTCTTGATGTTGGCCTAGACACGAATACCTGCTACATGAGGTAGGTTATGTGGTCGGGGCTGCCAATCTGCCCTGCAGAAATCCTGGAGCATACATTGCTGTTATGAATTAAATACTTTGTTATGATGGGCTGTCATCTTTGCAAGAGTGTGCCATCTGACAGGGTAGCCAAAGGAAATGGTGAGCTGATCTGGTCATCAAAGTCCTAGCATCTGACAATACAGAACTTAGGTATGTGCAAACAACTAGAGTGACCCGTTTGTCCCACGTCTGAAGAACAATTGCAGAGTGACAGATTTATTGACTTGAAAATATGATGGTACTTTAAGCTTGAATTTTGGTTTGGTACGGAGTACAGCTTTATTTTTGTTTAAAGCAAAGAACAGCTATGCAATGGAAAGGGCCTGAATCTCTTCAAGAAAGTGTAGAAGATGTGTGAGCTAGTCGCAGTGCCATTTTCCTTTTTTTTTTTTTTTTATTTATTTATTTTTTCTTTCTTTTTTTCTTTTTTTATTATTTTTATTTCATTTTCACCTGATACGAGACAACAATACATTCAAAATAATTTCACATCATCAGATATGTCATATACATACGCAGAGATATATAAATCAAATTTCAAATTTCATAATAGAGACGCTAGGATATATCAACAGCATCAGATAGACAGTTAGAAGTAGTCTTTAGGTCATTCAATTCAATTCAATCTAAGTCCCCCCAAATGTTCTCAAATTTCTTTAGCGACCGAATGCCTCTTAATTCTGCTAGAGTGCCCTCCATTGTTTTAATTTCATTGACTAAGTACCACCATTCCATAGCGTTAGGTGTATTAGGACTAATCCAGGCCCTTGCTAGGATTAATTTAGCACATGAAATTAGTATTGATATCAATGCATAGTGTGATCCATAAAATCAGCTGAGAGTGATATATAGTAGTTTTACAATAATCGAGAATATCCTTCCATACTCTTATTATATCACGTGCGGTCTTGAACTTGACCCGTTTGTAGTAATTAGGGTCTGTTATATGAAGTAAAAATTGGTTAGAGTCGCTTTTTAGTAGTAAATAGTGGTAAAATAGCGTGTCCTCAATGTTTAGTAATGACCGTATGCGACTTACAAATGATGCCCAAAAGTATGATTTCAAATCAGGAAAATTGAGACCGCCTGACCCAATCTGATTTTTCAGTACCTTTAATGATCTCCTAGCCTTCTTGTACCCCCAAATAAAGTTACCAAAAATCCCATCTAATTGTTTAAAAAAAAGCCTGCTCAGTATCAAAGGGATTGATCTAAACAAATATAGATATTTGGGTATAATTTTCATTTTAATCAAGTTTATTCTACCAATTAGGCTAAGTGGAAGTCGATGCCATTTTTTCAAAGTCAAGATGGTGGTTTTCGTTAAATCATTATAATTCATAGCATTAAGTTCTTTAATGTTTGAGGTAATTTTAACTCCAAGATAGGTTGCAACCTTACAAATTTCTGGTACCGGTGTCGGGGGGGTAAAATTAGCTATTATTTGGGTTTTATGTGCGTTCCATTTATAGCCTGAGACTATGCCGAATTTAGGTGCCTCGAGATTAATGGCTCTTAAGGACTCGGTTGCTTCAGATGAATAGATAGCAATATCGTCTGCATATGCAGTAATTTTTAGGCTTTGCGTGCCAGTCTTAAATGGTGTTATTCCAGGTTGAGTATCCAAAGCCTTTAAGAACGGTTCCAGTGAGAGGGCGAATAGTAAAGGTGACAGGGGGCACCCTTGACAAGTGCCCCTCAAGATTGGAAAACACGCCGAGGTGAGCCCTCCATAGCTAGTATAAGCCGTTGGTTTGTCGTAGAGTGCACGGATCCCATTTAAGAATTCTCCTTCAAACCCCAAAGATCCCAATGTGCGCCATAAATAGTCCCATCCCACCCGGTCAAATGCCTTTTCGGCATCAAGCATTATCATAGCAAGAGGGGTTGCCTCTACCTCTGCTATGTCAAATGCTGTTATTGCCGTGTTGACATGGGCTGATGTGTCCCTCCCTACTATAAACCCGTGCTGCTGTGTATTTACAATTCTGGGCATTAGTGGTGCAAGTCTTTTAGCCAAACATTTTGCAAAAATCTTTGCGTCTGCATTAATCAAGGATATCGGTCTATATGAACCCATCTCCTCTTTAGGTTTGCCCTTTTTGTGAAAAAATATTATTTTAGCTTTATTCCAGGAGCGGGGGGCCAGCCCTGTTCTGCCAATATGTGTTATCACTTCTAAACGAGAAGGTATTAGTTCATCTAGGCATAGTTTGTAAATTTCCAATGGAATGGTATCTTCACCTGTAGCTTTTCCTATAGGCAGTGATAGTATAGCCTCCTTGAGTTCCTCTCTCGTTATTTCTATGGCCAGATCATCTACTTCAGTCGCCGTTAGCTGGTTCGTTAAATTTTCTCTTAAGTAATCCTCAATTACAGAACCGTTAGGCGTGCATTCCGGGGTATACAGAGCTTCATAATATTTAACAAACTGTTGGATGATATCATTTGGCTGATTATATTTCTTATTGTCAAGCCCTGTGATTTGAGCAATTGTGGACTCCGCTCTATCTTCTGCCACTTTAAATGCTAAAATTTTGCCTATTTTATCTCCACCCTCATAGTTAAAAAATTTATATTTATGTATCTGTGCGCTATTTTTTTTTAAACGTTTTTCTTTGGTCTTACATTTTAACTGACTAAGATTTGCGCAAATTTCCAAAGTAGATATATTATCTCTCAAAGCTTGTGCTAACCGAGTATCTTCAGCAGCAATATCAGATGTCAAGGCTACATTATTCTTATATCTTTCGTAATTCTGTTTCAAGACAAATGAGCAGTGCCATTTTCCAGTAAATTTCCTTTATCCTGCTTCAGGTTTGGCTTACAATGAGCAGACATCAGTTGTCCCACCACAGTATTCAGCACTATAGAATTTGAATGGAACGAACTGGAGGAATATTTCTGAATGCTCTTTTAATTAATTTGTTTACTGCACAATACCAGAAAAAAAATGTCAGAATATTGCCTAACATAAATATTATATCCTAAATATCGTTTACAAAAATAGAGCCTTATGGATTTAATAATAGCAAATCTACATTGAACGGGACAATATTTTTTGCACACAATATTTTGGACACAATATTTATGTCGGATATTTTTCTGTGTACGATTGTCTAACTAGGGAATTACAAAAGTTGTATCATTTGTTTTTGTATAATTATGTGGAATTTGGGGAAATGAGCAAGTCCGTGAAATGCAAATTCGTAATTTGGTGCAATATTTTAGTGCACATGCATCATCTGGTCAATGTAAAACATAAGGATAAGTTAGATAAGGGCAAAAACCAAAACTGCCTGGAACACCAGTTTCTCATGTGCTGGTTGTTTGTGTTGGTTCCGTGCTCCTGCACTGTAATTTTGCCGCAGAAGATGGTGTATTAACGTGAGATGGCATACTGCCATAATGATGTTGAAAATTATTTATAAAGCACAGCAAATACCCAGCTAGGTGTCTTGGCGCTAAATCAGAAAGCCTGCCTAAAAGAGAAGAGCCGATTGAAAAACCTTTTCCGCTAAGAAGTCAATGACTTCTTAGAGGAAAAGGAGGTGGTCATTCTCACATTCTGGGTCTGATCCAGTAGGAAACATTTGAGTCATTCTAAAAGTTTCCTCTATTTCCTTGAGCTTTTGTTCTCTGAGTTAGAACATAATGTGATAGAGTCAAAGGCTGCACTTAGGTCCAACACATTGTCCTTGTCCACAATCGGATGTATGACGTTACAACGCATACTTTTACAACGCCTACCTTTACAACGCATTTTTTACAACGCAACATCCATTACAACGCATTCCATTACAACGCATGCATTTACAACGAATTTTTAAAAACTACCTTTACAACGCATTCCATTACATCGCATACTACCTTTACAACGCATACCATTACAACGCATAACATTACTTTGCATGTAAGGTAAGTATTGGATAGTGTAGGGGTAATAATTACTATTCTAACTCCAGGGGGTGCAAAAGTAGGGTAAGTGTTGGATAGTGTAGGGGTAAAAATTACTATTCTAACTCCAGGGGGTGCAACAGTAGGGCAAGTGTTGGATAGTGTAGGGGTAAAAATTACTATTCTAACTCCAGGGGGTGCAACAGTAGGGTAAGTGTTGGATAGTGTAGGGGTAAAAATTACTATTCTAACTCCAGGGGGTGCAACAGTAGGGTAAGTGTTGGATAGTGTAGGGGTAAAAATTACTATTCTAACTCCAGGGGGTGCAACAGTAGGGTAAGTGTAGGATAGTGTAAGGGTACAATGTGTTGTAATGGTATGCGTTGTAATGACTGCGTTGCAATGACATGCGTTGTAGTGGTGTGCGTTGTGGTGTCATGCGTTGTAATGGTTGCGTTGTAAATGCATGCGTTGTAATGGATGTTGCGTTGTACAAGTTTCGTTGTAATGGTAGTGCGTTGTAAAAGTTGCATTGTAAAGGTTGTTTCCCCCACAATCAGTCTAATATCGTCAAGCATGGTCACTAATACAGTTTGTTAGCAAAGTAAAGAACTGCAATCCACATGTGATTTGTCTGATATCTCGATCTTCTCTACACGAGTCTGACTTGTCTATTTATTTCCCACTTGAAAACTTTAACTGGGAAAGGAAGTCTCGAGATGGGCCTGTAATTAGACAACTGCTCTGGGTCTACATTCGGTTTAATCATAATGGGATTTACATGTCTTCTACTGTTGGGGACAGGAAGCAGAGGTCATCAAAATATTTTGGGGATCCCATATTATTGGAGCTATCATTTTGTATCCTAGATGGAAAACGGTTGCCGTACAACATCTACAGGGAACAATTGCAAGTCCAGAGCTGACTTTAGGGTAGTGCGACTGGTGCAGCCATACCTGGCACTGACCCGGGGGTAAGGTGGGGGGGTGATACTGTGTTTGGAAATAATATAAATAACTTATGGGATTAAATGCACCCACTGCAGATTTCCTTGTGTGTCCAGAAGTTTCAGGCAACAATAAAAATGTCAGGATAACTCTGGTGTTAATGTTCCTGCTTGAGAGAGTTTGGAGACTTTTCTAGTGGCAGTATTGACTCATCATAAAGTGGTGCAGAGGGTTAATGTGCCAGCTGCAAAGACTGTGTACCATGTAGATCACAGAACTGTATTTTATGCGGATAGCTCTTGGTTACTGATTTTGTCACTGAGATCCCTTTTTTACTTGCACTTTATAATTTACAATCCTAATATAGCACAGGGGTATACGAATGTCACCAAAGCGCTGCATGCAAAGTGCTGCAAGGTTAAGGTTAGAACATTATGTTTTTTTATTAGCCTAACGATGTAAAACGGTTTGTTTGGGTAGAAATCGATTCTTATTAGTAATGTCAACCCACCCACTCCAGGCCAAGCACTCTTAAAATATCCTGGCTACTAGAATGGATGACATGGGATTCCTACACCTTGTTATTCTCATTGTGTTATGTAACATTTCCTGTAAACTGAGTAACACAAGATTCACTATTTCGGTATGATGTGTGTGATGTAAAGTGCTGACACCCTAAACTGGTATGAGCAATGCTACAAAACAAATTAAATCCTTGTCAGAGAAGGGCTTTGAAGAGATAAGGGGCACTGTTGGTAGGTGGTAGTGAGGTAACCCATGTTGAAGGAGGTCATGGGGGTGGCGCCAAAAAAAGATTGTTGCACCGGATGCCAGCAGTACTGAAGCTCGCCCTGATGAAAAAACATTGATCCAATTCAGGGTCAGTGCAGCTCCTTGGAGTCTTAAAGTAGCAGGGTACTTAAGAAATTAAAGTCCTCAGTTTAAAAAAAAATGTTTTAAAAAACATTTTTATTATTTGCGGAATACAACATCTGCATTTATGACAACAGGCATCTAATCACTTTTCATTAGACCAATAGGAGTTGTGTCATCAATTAGTTCGCTATAGAGCATGTGCAGTTGAACATGAAAGAATTAGATAGTGCATTAGCAATCAAGACAACAGTTACCTTTCCCGATTGACGTTTAGTTAATCACTATCCTAAGTGTATCACTTTTCTAGATCTCGTCGTCATCTTCATCTGAGCAATCTAGATCCTTCTCAGGCAGTAGTTCACATAAGCCCCCTCTGAAAGAGTAAAGTCCTTAATTTGAGCCCATGGTTGCCAGTGGTTGTCACCTGCACTTATTCTTGGGGGTCAACACTTATTTTTCTTCAAGAGACATTTGCAGAGAGCAAGAGAGGGAAAACATGCAAAGTGGAAATACAGAGGGAAAGAAAGGAGGAAAACCGTCACAATGGGAGAAAGCAGGAACCTGCAAGAGTGATATTAATTGAAAGGAAGAGACTAGTACTGGATTAATGAAAAATTATGTGGGCTGAGGACCTTGCAGGACAGCCCCTGCAGCTTTTACTGCTCATTTTCAACTCAGGGTACATAATAGTGGTCTAAGTGCATCACCTAAATCGCTCAAACTTCTAGGCCTAGGATATGCTTGGAAAGAGGGGTGATATGACATTATTTTTCCTTTCTCTGTGTTACTAGACAGGCTAACTACTGTTTCTTGAAAATAATGTCTTTTGACTGTTTTGCTATGAGGGTTGATATTAGCCCATTAGCTGTGAAATGCATTTTTATCTGAAAGGCTATTCCTACCCTCTCACACACTGGGCTGTTTAACCCAGGATTGCCAGTGCTTAATTTGTGAAAGAAAGAATGCCAGTGTCAGAATCTTTGTGGCTGGTGCAATTAAACATCACCATGCCAAATATCCTTAATCCAGGTGTCCCTTTTTCTCAATCTTGCAGGATCCTGTTTCTCTCTTAGTGCCGTTTTTTGTTGTTTTTAGGTCTCGACTATTATATCCCGCAGGAATAAATAGACAAGAGTATAGTGGGCAAACCAAGCTCTGAAACCATCGCGGATTGCGTCCAGTTCATGTGGTGCACTCGTGCGGAACGCGCGTCCACATCAAACCCATCAGCCCCCCTCCCACAGGCATCTGAACGAGCCGCCTGCCTTGCATCATTTCATCAGACCCGCCAGCACAAATGCCGAGAGCTTCACTTCAAAGGGATCCGCTCCCCCGCCCCCTGCTTCACACTTTGCAGAGAGCATTTCCTGGCCGCTTTTAATTTCATTTCGCGGCCGCTTTGCGCGTGCTTGACCCGTTCCCTCCCACTCGCTCGCATCCCGCCCCCCCACCAGGCTCACGCTTCTCCAGCGCGCGCTTGTTTAGTTATTGCTTTCCGTCCATCCGGCCGCTTAATCCTACTAGCTTTTTCCTTGTTAGGTCAAGCCTACAGCGTAGATGTGTTGAATTCCAGACCTAATGTAATCCTAACTTGTTTTGTCTCTTTGTATTTGTTTTTTGTGTGACCCATTATTGCATCGTTGGGTTAGCTGCAAAATACTATCTTTATCATTGTTTATATATCTCCTCCTTAATAGCGTTCGTTTAAGGTAGTGTGATCACTTTAAGTCACCGCTTTCCTTTAATGGGATTGGTATTTGTAGTCTTTCTTTGCTTCACCGTCACCATTTCAGTAAGTCTTCGTGTCGACATGTCATTGAACCCGAGTATTCTTGGCCCCGGTCTTGTTCATTGCTCCCCCGCTCCCTGCTTCACACTTTGCCGAGAGCATTTCCCGGCCGCTTTTAATTTCATTTCGCGGCCGCTTTGCGCGCGCTTGGCCCGTTCCCTCCCACTCGCTCGCATCCCGCCCCCCCACCAGGCTCACGTTTCTCCAGCGCGCGCTTGTTTAGTTATTGCTTTCCGTCCGTCTGGCCGCTTAATCCTACTAGCTTTTGCCTTGTTAGGTCAAGCCTACAGCGCAGATGCGTTGAATTCCAGACCTAATGTAATTCTTTGCTTCACCGTCACCATTTCAGTAAGTCTTCGTGTCGACATGTCATTGAACCCGAGTATTCTTGGCTCTGGTCTTGTTCATTGCTCCCCTGCCCCCTGCTTCACACAGCATCACTCAGCACACCCACAGCATCACTCAGCACCACCACAGCACCACTCAGCACCACCACAGCACCACCCAGCACCACCACCGCATCACTCAGCACCACCACAGCACCACTCAGCACCACCACAGCATCACTCAGCACCACCACAGCACCACTCAGCACCACCACAGCATCACTCAGCACCACCACAACACCACTCAGCACCACCACTGTATCACTCAGCACCACCACAGCACCACTCAGCACCACCACAGCATCACTCAGCACCACCACAGCATCACTCAACACCACCACAGCACCACTCAGCACCACCCACCACAGCACCACTCAGCACCACCACAGCACCACTCAGCACCACCACACCACCACTCAGCACCACCACACCACCACTCAGCACCACCACATTAACACTCAGCACCACCACATTATCACTCAGCACCACCACAGCGCCACTCAGCACCACCACAGCACCACTCAGCACCACCACAGCACCACTCAGCACCACCACAGCACCACTCATCACCACCCCAGCATCACTCAGCGCCACCACAGCACCACTCAGCACCACCTCAGCACCACTCAGCACCACCACAGCACCACTCAGCGCCACCACAGCATCACTCAGCGCCACCCCAGCATCACTCAGCACCACCACAGCACCACTCAGCATCACCACATCATCACTCAGCGCTACCCCAGCATGACTCAGCACCACCACAGCATCACTCAGCACCACCACAGCACCACCACAGCACCACTCAGCACCACCACAGCATCACTCAGCACCACCACAGCACCACTCAGCACCACCACAGCATCACTCAGCACCACCACAGCATCACTCAGCGCCACCACAACATCACTCCGCGCCATCACAGCATCAATCTGTGCAACCGTTCAACAACAACTGGTTCAAATATGTTCTCTCAATGTTTCAAGCTTTATTACAAATGTCACAAAAAGATGTTAATATTTCACTTCTGTTCTTGGATTTTCATCACAATAAAATACACTGAACATAATCTTCACAAAAGTTATTTACAAAAGTTTAAGCTATTGCCATTATAAATTACAATCACTTTTATTTAAGTAATAATTATTTAAAAAATGTAAAAGCCATTGTTATTTGTAATATCAATACATCTAAGTCACGTAAATACAAAACATGTTGCATTACAAATGCTATAGGTGTCACATTTGCGAAAGTTATAACTATTGGCATTGTAAATGACAAAGCTATTAATTTAGCTATTTTCAAAACCAACACATAAATAAAAAAATTGTCATTTACAAGACCAATAGCTCAAACTTTTATATTGCGAGACCTATTGCATTGCAAATGCTTGTTCTCTTTCTCTGTCTTTGCGAACTGTGTGTTTTCCTTCTCTTGTGCTAGGTAAATCTGAGATGGAAAAATAAGTGCTGGTCCCCAAAAATATGTGCTGCTGGCCTCCACCAGCAACTATCGGCTCAAATTACCCCGCTGGTAATTGCATGCAAAAAGGCAGAAAGCTAGAAACAAAACTTTATTTTGCATTTCACAACTTAGGTGGTCACTGACAATGTTGAGCAGAAAGCTTCCATACAACACCGACTCCGAATCGGGACCAACCGACTCACGGTCGGCGGTTCCGCCCACTGCTTTATGATGCGACTGAACACTGTTTGGTCACATTGTAATTGTTTCCTATGGGTTTAACTTCTGATTCTAGTAGCAGCCCAATTGAGCCTGAGGCTGCCTCCCGCATCGTCGGATCGTCCATCATCGTGGGCATCGACCGTTCCAGACCACAGGATACCTCAATGGTGACATTGAGGTAGGAGCCGCCATTCCTGAATCTAATGGTTTCCTGTTTGTGTCTGGCACCTTATCTCGCTTTGTTGGCTGCATGAAGGGAGGCCTTGCCACATGGGAGTGGTGGCCGGAGGCCATCTCTGGGATTTTTTTGACAGCCTTGATTGTGTGCCTGGCTTGCAGCATGCAGAGGTGTATCAGAGATTTGAATGACTATCGTGCTGTGCACCGCTGGGCCCCGGGAGGAATCATCACTGTGTGTCATGCAGAGCAAGGTGTAGGGATCTGAATACTTTACTGTTGCAGTGCCCTTCCAGAGCCCAGGACGTAAATGTGTGGTGATGGGATACCGTGCTTGTCGGTGCCCCTGCTGGCTTTGAACGTGAGCAGCAACAGCTCTTTGAATCTGCAGTAGACTCCTTTCAGGCTCCCTACAGAGCAAAACTAGCAGCAGACCATAGTGTTGCCTAGGGGTATTTGGCAGACGGTAGGATGCTCATGATGCTGATTACCCCCCATCTTTTCCACGTTCGATAATGGTACACATTCGGTAAATTAACCCTCTCCTCTATTCAACAATTGTGACTGTGGAGGCTGGTTCACTACCTGAGAAACATAATTGGAAAACCCAACCTGGCCTTGCCACTTCTGGCCTCTCCCGAATGGCTATTAATGGTCAGATATTTTGTCATTCTTAATGGCTTCTTCCCTCAAAATAGTAGACAGCCTTTACTAGTGTTGGAAACTGACAAAAGACTGGTCTTAACCCAACCTTAGCGACAGAAGAAGGATGGGTGCTACCCCCTCCACACCTAACTAAACATAGTTAAAGAACAAGAACTACCCCGACACACTGGCTAAATCTCTCCTCTTGCTGTGGCTATCCCTCGGTTTAAATTACTCTAAATACCAATCAGCATCATCTGGCCTGTATTTATTGTGCTACGGCAATTAAATGTTCTAAAAAAAAACAAAAATATTTTGTATTCTTTAAGGCCTGCACTTGATTGATGTGTGTTCTCTGGAGATGGATTTATATGGCCTACAACTTATGACCACAATCATATGCCATATATTTGGTTGATTGACTGATTACATAGCGCAATCATGTGAACCTCATTCTCCTACCATACACATCTCGAACAGTGAGGGATTTAATGACAGCATTAGACCCATGCTTAGTAAAATATGGCAAATATGCCTTCAAAATAAACTATCCCCTGAATCATACCAAGGTTGTGGCTAAGAAGTATAAGCAAAGACAGCTAAAGGCCCACCCTGAAACCCTAATCTCTGACCCATACATAAAATAAGGTGAAATCACATGTGACCTCATCCTCTTTACGAAAAGAAAGGCACTCTGTAGGAAAGCCTTACTCTATCGTCTCCATATCTCTGCATCCAGGAAAACTACACATGGCTCAAGATTCTCGGTAACCCCCTCTTCAGCCTACAAAGCAGAAGCCACCCTCTCCAGCTATAATAATGGAACAATCCTTATCCAAGCCTCAGATCAAAACCTAGAGCTATTCGAAAATATTTTCCCCATTATCAGAAAAACTGCAACCTCGAACATCCCCTCCTCCTCTAAAGACAGCTATAAACAGTCTCACAATAGACATTCACCTTCAAAGCGTCCAGAGTCAATCCAAATTGCTTGCAACACCACATCCCCACTCCACTCCAAGGGTTAACACTGACGAACCACATAACCAAGGTAACTATTTACCTACCCTGACCACATTGGCCACCCTTCCTCCGATGCAGCCCACTGAAGCCCCAATGAGTAATCCCTTCATCACGGACCTCAAACATTCTCTGACCATTCCTCCTTCACCTCACCCTATCGCCCTATGAGCTAATCGAAAGCCAGCTGACCCACTGGATCCCTCGTCGCGACTCACCTGTCCCCCTGGTCATCAGCAATACGTCCACATGGATGGGTTCACCCCATTGAATCTTATCTCTACACCAACCGATCTCCCAAAACACCAGGATCTTAACGCTAAGGATAATCCCCCATCATCATTGACTACTAGTCTACCCTACCTGTACAACAAAGAATCCAACCCTCCTGCTCCCTCTCTCCCCTTACTTCAAGCCAACTCTCCATCCGGGCACACTCTACTAGTGAACAGGATGGATGAGATCGTACAAATGCTACATCAACTATACATCTTACCACTAAGGCAAATACATTGAAGGGACAAGTAAGAATATCTGTGCGACCATACCTGTCTATGAACTATGCAACTCTCCCCCTTCATTCCTTCCTGCTCTCCCCACACTCTTCCGATCTGCTGGAGGCTTGTATACCCCAAGGCAGAGTTGGAGAACATGTTCCTCACCCAACACATCCTCAAGACCTTGTAGATTTGTGGATTCAAACTCATTATCGGCGGAAGATTTTGAGTGACTGATGCTTTCATGAAAACCCTCGAAATCACGATGGAATGTTCAACCAGAGTCAAATCCTATCGATCTCTGCAAAACTCCACAGAGAATTACAACCCAATCACAGAATGATAAGCATAACCACAGGAGAATTACACTTACACAGAACTCTAAGGATATTCCTATTTCGGTTTTTAAATGCATTCTTCTCAATTGCAGATTGGTGGTTAAATATGCTGCGGACCTCACTGATCTTACTATAGCACAAGATGTAGACCTTTTGATCTTGACAGAAACTTGGCTAAATGAGTCCTCAGTGCCTGCCCTCGACTTTCTAGTTCCTACTAATTAAAATATTATCAGATTAGAAAGACTGATCAGAGTAGGGGTTGGCATTGCTTGTATTTACCGTAACAGCCTTACAGTTAAACAGTTCCAGTCCCCTGCCCTCTCATCATGTGAATATCTTTGCATCAAAATAGTCAACAACAATAATCCCCACGCATATTACTCAGGTTCTATCATTCACCTGGCGACAATCTCACCTTCTTAGAACAAACAATAGACACCATCTCAAAAAAACATGGGTCAACATGGCACTCAAATCTTTCTTGGGTACTTTAATCTCCGCTGGAGTGACCTGAATGACCCTATAGTCAACAGTCTTAAATCCTTTCTTAAGGATCCTAACTCGGTACAAATTTGTGATAGCCCCACACACAACAAAGGGGAGATCTTGGATCTTATCATCGCTAAAGATAACTCTCCCCAATTGGAATCTATTGTCCCTTGTGATTGGACTGACCATCATCAGGTCATCTTCCACATCACTATTCCCTTGAGAACCACCACCACACAAGTACACAAACCGAAAATCTTGAAAAGAAACATGAAAAACATCAATCTCACTAAATTGACATCACTCAGCGATAATATCCTAGTACTCCCTGAGAATTTGTTTGATGTACAAGAGCTCATGGACGACTACAATAGCTCCATGAAAAATATTCTTGATGCAACTGCATCCTTTCAACTACAAAAGACTACCCACAAAAGTCTCACAACCATGGGACAACAAAAACTTCAATACTGAAAGACGCAACCTCAGATTAGCAGAGCAAAAGTGAAGAGCCTCTCTAACTTTGGAACACCTCATACAGCTACGACCTATCACAAAAGCATTACAAATGCAAAAACTCATTTCATCAGACACCAGGTCAATCAAGCAAAAAATCTCCCAAAAAACTGTTCGATCTGGTCAAACAGCAATCTAAAGGACTATCTAATCTCACCCCAAATGGTCCCATTCTTCTGCCCAATAGTGAAGAATTTGCGTGCTTCTTCCTGGAAAAGACTTATACCCTGATAGCTGACCTTCAGAACAAATTCATCAATCACCAAATTGCAGAATCGCCTCTGATACAGTTTCTCACACACCAGTGGGCTTGCATCCTCAAAAACAATCCTCTTGGAGTTTCTTCAAAACAATTGGGCAAAACATAATTCTTATCATGCTTTCAGACTAAAAACCCTTAAATCACTTTAGTGATTCCCTTCCCTTCATCCTCCTCAATTATATCAAAATGTTGATTCTCCCACTCTTGACTATGATTGCAAAAGCCTCACTAAAACAGCAATGGCTGATCCAACCAACCTTGACAATTTGTGCCCCATTTCCAACATCCTAACACTGGCCAAAGTTCTTGAATAATGTGTTCATGTCCAACTATGCAATCATTTTGACCAATTTAACCTCTTTGACCGGCACCAATCTGGTTTTCGCTCTGGCCACAGCACAGAGTCGGCCATGACACATATAGTGGATGATGCTCTAAAAATACTGGATTGAAATGAATCATTCCTACTAATCCACTTGGACTTCTCCTCGGCCTTTGACTCTATAAAGAATGATTACCTTCTTGACTCACTAGAGCATAGGATGGGAATATCAGGGTCCGTCTTAAATTGGCTCACCTTATTCAGTCCTAGAGTTAGTCCTAAATGTTGAGTGATCTGTGACCAATTATCCCCCATTGGAGGACAGGTACAGACCAAGTCAAATACAATTTTAGTGGATGCATTATAACTAGGGCAGGTCCTTGGGCCTCTGCCATATGTTTCAGGTATATTACGAGGTGTGAGGTATGTCTATTGTGTATAATCAAACTGAATAAACTTTAGTCTAATATTCCTAGATACCTTCTAGAGAAATGCCAGTATCCTATCCCATTCATTCACTTCAATTATGAACCCTTGATTCTCCTGCTGCCTTGCCTTAATCCTACCCAAGTCTTTATGTACCTTATTATTTAATGCCTTATAAAATCAGGTGACCAGACAATGTCCAGCTCCCATCTTTACTAATAACTTCAAATCCCAAGGCGTTGGGTTTCTTCAGTGCCTGCTCCTCATACGTTCTTGAATGCCAGGGTTGGGCCTCATATGTTAAGAATTGTCCAGGTGGCAATTCATATTCTTTAATGAAGGCATTTAGGGAGATAATGGTCACTGCCCAATAGCATTCCCCAACTATCATGACCCCTACTTCAGTCCAGTGTGTAAGCTGGTGCTCACTGAAGAAAGTAAGCAAACCCAACTAATGGCAGTGCAGGGGCATATGGGAGATATCTTGATGTCTTCTAAGACATCACTTCCAGCATTTTATCCCTGCAGACAGAAATAACACATGCTGCAAGTTTTAATTTTAGCCTCTATTAGAAGCACTATTAAAGTGCACTAATTAGGTGTATTCCTCACCCAGCCCATCTCCTTCATGTTCACTCCATACAGCTACATCGCAACCCATTATTGCTGTACCGCCACATAGTACATTCCATAATCTAGCTTCACAGCCCACCCTCCGAAATTGGTCTCCTACATGCTTCTACAGAAACATGTTGACAGCCAGTCTATGCTCAGTGAGTGTAACTGCTTGAACCACGAAACCAGCGGCCCACAATGGTAAATTAATAAAATAATATATTAATCTGTGCAGCATGACCATTTTAGTCAAGGTCAGATGTGCCATATTCTGCAGGCGTAGGAAACTAGGAATCTCCAGAAGGCCATGCTAAATTTAAGTAATCTCAACAACCCTCCCCCCAAATTTCCTTCTCTAAGGTCAGCAATGTCATGATAAATGTGTATCCCAAAGTATTTAAAGGTATGAGGGGCACAACCAAGTCCTGGTTCACCAACTCTCGGCAACCTTTCCATTGCTGACACTGGAAAAACACGTTTTAGATTTATTATTATTAAACCTAAAGATTAACCCAAATTCCAACAACAGTTGCATCATTGGTGGCAGATCCATCTCCCCATTTTTGATGTGGGAGTGGGACATCTGCATTGAAGTATATGACACGCTCATCTATTCGAACTGTCTATCCCTCTCCCAACCTCTGTCCTACACATCGCACCTAATGGTTTAATCACATGTGTGAAGAGGAGGGGATAGTGGGGAAACCCTTGCTGTGTGCCAGTAAACAAGGTACTACTGGAAAATATAATGTCCAGTCCTCACCCTAGCTGTTGGATTAGTGTAAGCCCAACCTCAACATGACTGCCTCTAGACAGTGCCACTGGATAGTGTCAAAGACTTTCTCCAGGTCAGAGACGTGCTGTGTCCTTGCATGAACCTGTTTTGCTATGCATGTATCAAGATGGTAAGGCAGGGATACAATCTAATGGTCAGCACTTTGCTAAAGATTTTTAAATCAATATTGAGCATGGAGAGAGGCCTACTTGAGGAGCCCAACATTTTCCTCAGGCTAGGTCCTTAATAGCCCCCCTTATCTCAGCAGCAGAAATGGGACCGTCTAAACTCTTCATCTCTGTAGGACTCCAGGAAGGCATTTACCTCCCTGATCAGCGCCTTCATTGGGAGTCCCATAAAGTTGTACATAAAACTTCATTAAGGTATGGTTAATATCTTGTTGATAGTGCACAAACTGACAAGTGTCATTATTTGCATATTCAGAGCCCCACTACAAAGCTTTTAATTCTCCTTCATGTACTCTGGAAATATACTTTTTATAATTAGGACACCATAGCTTCTCAATAATCCATGCGTATTGTTCATCACACTCCAAAGCCTTGTCTTCCAAACAGGGTTTTCGAGTGACTTTAATTCCAATATAGGGTTTTGTTGAGGTTAATCAACTCGGTATCTAGCTCTTTCCGAATACCTACTGTCTTACCTATGCAGTGACCCCGCACCACTACCTTAAATTTCAGAGGACAGGTGTAGGGTAATATAAGGATATACCTCAACTTCTTCAACACCCCAGTTCAGACACAGCTATATCCAAATCAGTTTTGACCCTGTACCTCATGGGAACAGTTCAGCCTGAACTGTCAAGCCATGTCTTCCCTGGCCTGGAAACAAGCATCCTGGAACCAGTTTTGGGGTAACACCCCATACCAGCCAGGCTAGCTTGAATCCAGTGGCAAAGTGATTCAAGCCAGCAAGGCTGATGATGGGTGTTACCCCAAAACTGGTCCCAGGATGCTTGTTTCTGGTCCAGGGAAGTCATGGCTTGGCAGTTCGGGCTGGACTGTTCCCATGACAAAAACAACAAGTGATGGACTGAATGTGGATCAATGTCACACACTCCCCCAGTCAAAAGATCTGGGCCCAAATCCATCGTTTTTTTGCACTCCACACCACCCTGGGTTAGACAATGGCGATATGCAAATCAGCTCTGACCCTGTTGCCCCATGGGAACAGTCCAGTCCGAACTACAAAAGCCATGTCCTTCCCAGAACGGAATCAAGCATCCGAGGACCGGACCGGTTTCGAGGTAACACCTCTCTTCAGCCCGGCTAGCTTGACTCCAAGTGGTGTGGAGTGCCTGGGACCCACGTCTGGGCATCCCCAGCGCACTTAGGGCGGCAATTGCAAAAACAACAAGTGATGGACTGAATGTGGATCAATGTCACACACTCCCCCAGTCAAAAGATCTGGGCCCAAATCCATCGTTTTTTTGCACTCCACACCACCCTGGGTTAGACAATGGCGATATGCAAATCAGCTCTGACCCTGTTGCCCCATGGGAACAGTCCAGTCCGAACTACAAAAGCCATGTCCTTCCCAGAACGGAATCAAGCATCCGAGGACCGGACCGGTTTCGAGGTAACACCTCTCTTCAGCCCGGCTAGCTTGACTCCAAGTGGTGTGGAGTGCCTGGGACCCACGTCTGGGCATCCCCAGCGCACTTAGGGCGGCAATTGCAAAAACAACAAGTGATGGACTGAATGTGAATCAATGTCACACACTCCCCCAGTCAAAAGATCTGGGCCCAAATCCATCGTTTTTTTGCACTCCACACCACCCTGGGTTAGACAATGGCGATATGCAAATCAGCTCTGACCCTGTTGCCCCATGGGAACAGTCCAGTCCGAACTACAAAAGCCATGTCCTTCCCAGAACGGAATCAAGCATCCGAGGACCGGACTGGTTTCGAGGTAACACCTCTCTTCAGCCCGGCTAGCTTGACTCCAAGTGGTGTGGAGTGCCTGGGACCCACGTCTGGGCATCCCCAGCGCACTTAGGGCGGCAATTGCAAAAAACAACAAGTGATGGACTGAATGTGGATCAATGTCACACACTCCCCCAGTCAAAAGATCTGGGCCCAAATCCATCGTTTTTTTGCACTCCACACCACCCTGGGTTAGACAATGGCGATATGCAAATCAGCTCTGACCCTGTTGCCCCATGGGAACAGTCCAGTCCGAAAAACGATGGATTTGGGCCCAGATCTTTTGACTGGGGGAGTGTGTGACATTGATCCACATTCAGTCCATCACTTGTTGTTTTTTGCAATTGCCGCCCTAAGTGCGCTGGGGATGCCCAGACGTGGGTCCCAGGCACTCCACACCACTTGGAGTCAAGCTAGCCGGGCTGAAGAGAGGTGTTACCTCGAAACCGGTCCGGTCCTCGGATGCTTGATTCCGGTCTGGGAAAGATATGGCTGTTGTAGTTCGGACTGGACTGTTCCCATGGGGCAACAGGGTCAGAGCTGATTTGCATAAAGCCATTATCTGACCCAGGGTGGTGTGGAGTGCAAAAAAACGATGGATTTGGGCCCAGATCTTTTGACTGGGGGAGTGTGTGACATTGATCCACATTCAGTCCATCACTTGTTGTTTTTTGCAATTGCCGCCCTAAGTGCGCTGGGGATGCCCAGACGTGGGTCCCAGGCACTCCACACCACTTGGAGTCAAGCTAGCCGGGCTGAAGAGAGGTGTTACCTCGAAACCGGTCCGGTCCTCGGATGCTTGATTCCGGTCTGGGAAAGATATGGCTGTTGTAGTTCGGACTGGACTGTTCCCATGGGGCAACAGGGTCAGAGCTGATTTGCATAAAGCCATTATCTGACCCAGGGTGGTGTGGAGTGCAAAAAAACGATGGATTTGGGCCCAGATCTTTTGACTGGGGGAGTGTGTGACATTGATCCACATTCAGTCCATCACTTGTTGTTTTTTGCAATTGCCGCCCTAAGTGCGCTGGGGATGCCCAGACGTGGGTCCCAGGCACTCCACACCACTTGGAGTCAAGCTAGCCGGGCTGAAGAGAGGTGTTACCTCGAAACCGGTCCGGTCCTCGGATGCTTGATTCCGGTCTGGGAAAGATATGGCTGTTGTAGTTCGGACTGGACTGTTCCCATGGGGCAACAGGGTCAGAGCTGATTTGCATAAAGCCATTATCTGACCCAGGGTGGTGTGGAGTGCAAAAAAACGATGGATTTGGGCCCAGATCTTTTGACTGGGGGAGTGTGTGACATTGATCCACATTCAGTCCATCACTTGTTGTTTTTTGGGACTGTTCCCATGAGGCACAGGACCAAGACTGATTTGCATATAGCTGTGTCTGAACTAGGGTGGTGAAGTGAGCTAAAGAATGATGATGATTCAACCCATATCTGTGACTGGGGGTGAGCATCTGAAAAGTGTCAGCACTCCGTCCATCATCTCCTTGTGTATGCTTTCTTCGCCCTAAGTTGGCAGGGTATGCCCAGATGTGAGTCCCTTGCTCACTTTGCCACTTGATTCAAGCTAGCCTGGCTGCTGAGGGGTGTTACCCCGAAACCTGTCCCAGGATGCTTGTTTTCGATCCAGGGAATATATGGCTTGGCAGTTTGGGCTGGATTGACTGTTCCCATGAAGCACAGGGCCAAGACTGATTTCCATATAGCTAAGTCTGAACTGGGGTGGCGAAGTGAGTTAAAGAACGATGATGGATTCAACCCAGATCTGTGACTGGGGGTGTCTGAAAAGTTTCAGCACTCCGTCCATCATCTCCTTGTTTTTGCTTTGTTCGCCCTAAGTTGGCAGAGTATGCCCAAACGGGGGTCCCTTGCTCACTTTGCCACTGCATTCAAGCTAGCCTGGCTGATGAGGGGTGTTACCCAGAAACCAGTCCCAGGATACTTGTTTCTGGGCCAGGGAAGACATGGCTTGGCAGTTCGGGCCGGACTATTCCCATGAGACCCAGGGCCAATACTGATTTGCATATAAGCTGTGTCTGAACTGGGGTGGTGAAGTGAGCTAAAGAACAATGATGGATTCAACCCAGATCTTTGGCGGGGGTGAGTGTCTGAAACATTTCAGCCCTCCGTCCATCATCTCCTAGTGTTTGCTAACTTGTGAATGGGATAACCTAACTGGGTTCTGTAAGCTACCAAATTAATTGTGGCACTAAATCGAACTTGATGCCCAAGTCGAGATTTATGTAACTTTTAAAGTTAGACAACTTTTAGAAAGTGCCAATCTGCATCCAGCTAATCCAGTGGCATCACAAAGGCCTTAGCACAAAGACAACTTTCTGCCCACCTGGGGACATGTGTCAATGACTCTCAGGCTAAGGAACAAAGGCAGTTGGCACAGAGTTAGGTCTTACATCCTCGCCGAGGAAGGCCAATCTGGGTATTATCCCTAAAGGCGAGCATCAGAGGAGAAGTCACCTTTGAAGGGCCACCCGCAACAACACCTCCAGGCAGGATGCCTTTTGTTCCTGCGGAGAAGTTAGAGAGCAGGACAAAGAGGGAAATCCTGTTCCCCAACCAGTTTTCCCATGGGTATGTAGCCCATAGGTAGCCACAACTCTATGATGGGCTTTCGAGCTTCAGGCAGCTGAGAGTGGGTCCCAAAATTGTGATTGTGGCTATAGTAGTGCACTGTAGGATAGAAAGATGCCACACTTTGCAGGAAACACCTCCCTAGGACGACCCAGTATTCTATTGGCTGATAACTGTATGATCCCGTCAGGGCACTATCTTGGGATAAATATGGCATCACTGGCATGCTGCTCGCCAGATCACTCTTGACTTGAAGAAAGGACCAAAGAAGGACTGCGCTGCTGACCTTGAAACTACACAGAGAGAGGCTGCAGCATCAGAAGGACTGCATCTATGGTGCCCCCTGTTAATCCCTGCACCTTGTGGCAGGCACCTTGAGGTGCCTTCCACTTGGTGCAGGGATTAACAGAATCTCTAATTTCTTAATGGGAGCTTGTGTTATGGCCAGTTTATGGCTACAGTACAAGCTTCCATAGAGAAATGGGAGTATGCAAACGCACCATGTGCGTTCGCATTGTAATACTGCGGTCTGTACTGCCGACTGGAGGTCGGTTGGTCCAGAATCCACGATGATGTTGGTCGGAGGCAACTCTGACCGACATCATAATCAAGGCCTTAATGTTTACAAATTATTGCTGTGTTTCTTTCTTGTTGTGTGACGTTCTTATTTTGTAGTTTGGTGCTGTTATATGTTGTTTACAAATTATTGCTGTGTTTCTTTCTTGTTGTGTGACGTTCTTATTTTGTAGTTTGGTGCTGTTATATGTTTTACACATTGTTCATTTGCTTAGCCCTGCTGCTCAAAGCCATAGCTGCCCAGGGTTGAGCTTAAGGTTTACAAATGAGGCTCACTGGACCCAAGACAATGTTTGCGAGTGTTTTACATGATAAGACCCCACAGCCATATCATATAATGTACCCAAAATCTCACAGGTAGCATCTGCAGAAGTTGTTCCCATCACAGGACAGTATGGCAGTAGAAAATCAAGCCTCCATCTCTCAAAAAAGGGCAATATGCTCAGTCTCCCATTTCGGGCAGAACAGACTTAACAGGGAAAATTAGTCCAAGCTTTCATCACTCATAGAACATGCACAGTTCAGGAATGAGTGACGTGTAAGTTTCAGATAGATCTCTGGGGACAGTGCTTAACTCACTGAGAAATGTGTAAGTGGATGAGTGAGTAAATATGTGAGTTCTGATAGCATTCTCACTTAGATAATATTCAAAGTCAGTATCCTGAAAGTCCTGATGCTGTCATTTGGAGGCTTACTATTTATATTGATTGCTTTATATTTCATGTATTGAGAAGTAGCTGTTACCTAGTAAGGCATTTTGTTTTTGTAATAGCTTCACCACCAACCTAATTAACTATGTTCTTAACAGGCACATAGGTGCTAAACTCTTCAAAAAGGTTTTGACTGTGTCCGCCCCAGTCTCTGAGCAATCCTAGTCATGGTGCTGGCACTGTTCAAAACTTTGAGGTCTGCCATTGATGAGGTTGATTGTAGACTATGAAGACATTTAATAACACGGGCCACAACCTTCTGAGCAGAGATTAGGGCACCAAAACGTGTTCATTTATAAACTAAGCATTAAAGAGGAATGCCTATGGCTTCTGCTATCAAAATTTGATCCTACCTGGTTTTAATTAAATACATCCCAAATCTAGGTAAGGTTGTAGTCTCTGTAAAATTGATATCATAAAAGTTAATGTTCTCATGTTTTATGAGTTTCTGGAGCATGCAGACAGAGGTATTTGATGTGTATGAATGTTATAGATAACAGATGATAGTGATGTGCATGCCATTTTTCCATCTATCCTTCCTAGCCCCATATACTGACATGCAAGGCCTCAGTCTGTTATGTGGGCCTGAAGAGAAACATTTAAGGTAGCTCTCCATACTTTCATATTAGGGCTCTGGAAGCTGTCATGTAGGGCATCTCGCCACCTTATCCTCCTAAAGCTTCTTTCACACTGCCATGCAGAGTGTGTCTATTTTCATTCAAGAGCCCTGGACAGATATGCAAAGTATCTGTCCCATTTTATATACTGATCTGCATTGTATCTCTCCAACAGCTTAAGGGCTTGAGACACAAACATTTATAAGATCTGTACATCATAATAAGAGCCTCAGATATTGAAAAGTACAGCATCTTTCCAGTCATCCATCCTAGGATTCCTGGACACTAAAACGTAGCTAAAGTATTCCATCCATTGAATCTTTTAGCAATACATCCTTCCATCCATCTATCTACCCATCCATTCATCCATCCATCCATACATGGAGTACTGAATACACTAGGCATGGGCTCTACCATTCCATTGTTGGGACCCATGAACATTGACATTGGTCATGACTATATCCGCATCGCTGCGGCGGCTATTCCGCCGCAGCGCTAAGGGGGCGGAGCGGCCGTATGCTGGTGATGGAACCGCTCCGTCATCAGCCGCGGTTGGGCTGTGCTCATGACGGAGCGGTTCCGTCATGGCCCCGCCCGCTCAATAGAACGTGCCGCGCAGGCTCGAAATCAGCGCCGCGCAGGCGCGGCGGCCGGGCCATGACAGAACCGCTCCGTTATCAGCACAGCGCCACCGCAGCTGATGACGGAGCGGTTCCGTCATCAGCATCGAACGGGATATACATCCAAGGAGCCTCGGGCCACTAATATTTAGGGAATTGTCATATCTTAAGTCCATTAAACTTTACTCTCATTCCAAAGCATGCAGACTTGGGTTATCTCTCCAAAACCATTACCTTTATTGCAACTTAGGCTATGGTATTATATGCTTGCATTACCTCTCGATCTGAGGGTCCTCTGGTCTCAGTAGAGATGGTCTTCATTGTGTAGGAGCTGCGATTAATGTCAGGAGCTGAGGCACATGCAAATAAAAATGAGAAAAAGGGGGTGAGGAGAACAATTCCAAAGAAAGAGAGAAGTTGCATATCTGAAAAAAAATTGTGCATTCTCAGAGAGTGATGTCCCTAAAGCATTTCTATGCAAGGGAAAGTTACATACTTGCTTGAGTGAGGGGTGGGTCACATGCAAATCTCCATGTCAGACTCATTCATCGCAGTAATCACGAAGCACTATGCCTTGACCTAAAGTACTACAAGTCCTTTTCATCTGGTTTGGAATGCAAGATTGGTGTAGGGTGATTATCTGATAGTACTATTAGCCTTTTTATCACCACTATAGATCATTAGACAGAACCCAGTCATTATAAGTTCAAACCCCTGCCCTGAGTAAGGGTTGTGACACTTGATTTCATTGAGCCTGAAGAAACTCCACAGATTCCTCCTGCACCACAAAGGCGTGAAACATGTCGACCTCTTAAGTACCTTACACAAGTTTGTCATACTTTATAAAACTGTCTTGACAATCTACACATATCTGTTTTTAACCCTCCCAAGGGGATCCCTGATTAAATATATCCTCTGGTACCTCTTAGGTAGTTTTAAAGCACAATCATGGCTAAAATAAAAGATCTCTGTTAAAGAGTTCTCTCATGGGGCCCAAAGGGAATTGCAGCACCGGCCCCACGAGGAGCTAAGCCTGATGATGAAGCATGACACCCACATGTGATACAAAAGGGGGTGGTGATGGCAATACCTGCCAATAAAGAAGACCATCTCACTTTGTATAAACTCTAACCAAACATCTTCTGTATAGGAACAGCTACCCCCTTTGTGTGTGTGTCTATAAATGTACATGTGTGTATATATATATATATATATATATATATATTCACTGAAAAAACCATAGGTTATAGACCATATATAGTTAGGAATTAGCATTTACAAAACCTTGAAAATTCACTGAAAAAACCATAGGTTATAGACCATATATAGTTAGGAATTAGCATTTACAAAACCTTATTTTACTCACACAAAACCATTGAAATTCCATATATAGTTAGTTGCACTAACTATATATCGCGCACCCGCAATCCACTGCTGATGATGTCACATATTACATCATTCATGACATGGTCAGTGACATCACTGATGACATCACTGATGACATCTCAAAGGACATCACTGATGACATCACTCATGACAACATCCAGTGACTGTATGTTTCTGTAAAGTTAAAATTTGTCTTACATATTGAAGAATGAGTGGATGTATAAGTGTCTGGATGAAGGATTTAGTAGGTGCATGACTGACGTATAAGTGAGTGATTAAATGTGTCTCACTGAGTGCATGGGTTAGTGACTAAACTGTTTTAAATTGTGCATCATTGTGTCTGCTGTTCTGTATTCTGATGCATGTGTTGATCATTAGCTATATGACTAACTATATGGGTTATTGATTGATTGGCCAATTATTTGTATGGGAGACTGAGTGTGTGTATGGGTGTCTGGGAGGTGTATGACTCTGTGCATAGATGTGTGAGCAGTTGATTCACTAGATGTATGGGTTCAAAAGTGCATGTGGAAACAGCTGTATGGGCGGTTGACTGTGTGCATGAGTGTATTGGTGAGTGAATGGATATCTCAGTGCTACATGTCAAAGTAAGTACATATGTAAAACACAGTACATGTGAGAGTTGACATATATAAATAACTGTGCATAAGAGCCAGTGAATGTGTGAGTGGCTGTATGGATCATTGTGAACTTGTATCAGGGATTGTATAACAGAGTAAATATGTGTTAGTATATGTTTCAATAAGTAAGGTGTGTATAAGTATATAGTTGAGGAAATGGAGGTGTGATTGATTCTCTGCAAGACTGACTAGGTGTGTGAGTAACTTCATGGATGTGTGACAGTCTGTGAGTGTCTGTTTACACTGAGTGTATATAAGGTTATATTAGAGTCCGAAGAGGTTCATCGTATCATCACATGAATGATGTCATCAGTGATGTGATCAGTAATGTCAAATGAGATGTCATCAGTGATGTCATCAGTGATGTCCTTTGAGATGTCATCAGTGATGTCATCAGTGATGTCACTGACCATGTCATGAATGATGTAATATGTGACATCATCAGCAGTGGATTGCGGGTGCGCGATATATAGTTAGTGCAACTAACTAGCAACTAACTATATATGGAATTTCAATGGTTTTGTGTGAGTAAAATAAGGTTTTGTAAATGCTAATTCCTAACTATATATGGTCTATAACCTATGTTTTTTCAGTGAATTTTCAAGGTTTTGTAAATGCTAATTCCTAACTATATATGGTCTATAACCTATAGTTTCAGTGAATTTCATTGGTTTTTTAAAAGCTAATATCTGTAGCTGTAAAACGTATTCTTCTTTAAATCCAAAAATATATTTTATATGTTTATTAATAATTTTTTTTTAAAATATTTTTTTTTCTTCGCTCCCGCTTCGCGAATCGGGAAGCTTCCCGTTAGCTGACCTTGATGCCGCGAAATAGTCCGCGAGCCGGTAAACGTTCCTTTACCGCAACTGCCGCGTTAGAAAACAACATCGTGACGCCTCGCGTCCGCATGACGTTTCGCGTTGTCGCGTGATACGTCATATGACGTGCTACGTTAGCGAACTGGTACGCGAACCGAGGCGCGAAGCGTAGGTTCCCGGAAGCAAACCGGGAGGCGGCGCAAAGCGCGTAACGTAAACACAGTAGGTCATGTGACTTGGTAATAACACTTTTCATTGGTTCATTTCACTTTTGGTTTCCTAATGATGTAAGACTAGGTCATGTAATCTAAAATTAACACTTTTCATTGGTTGAGAACTATTGTTTTTCCCAAATGATGAAAACCCCTCCTTCTTTCCTCACTCTGACTTTCATCATTGTGAGAGAAAGACCCTTTGTTACCAGTGAGCAATGGCTTCTTTAGTAGCTTCAGCTGGTGCTTCCCCACCACCTCCACCACATCCAAGGAAGAGAGGACCACCTGCTGAAGTTATAATTCAGCAAGAAGAGGAAGAAGAGGAAGAGGAGGAAGAGCAGGAAGAGAGGCAGTTTTTGCCTGAGGAGCCCAGGAGGTCTCACCGGAAAGAAAACTTCATTTGGCAATTTTTTAAATTTCCCAAAGGCCAGAAAAAAGTAAATGCAAGATACGTAACTTGCCTTATATGTCAAGATAGACTGTCCAGAGGGACCGAGAAGAAATACAGTTACAGAAACTACACAATGCATCGCCATATGACTAGGTGGCATCCTAACAACTACAGTGCTGCACAGTTTCGTAACGAACTAGATAATCCCCCTATTATGGCCAGAAGATCTGTTGTACCGGAAGTGACGGGACCAGAGGGCAGGGAGATGGTGCCAAATATACAAATGAGATTTGGGGAAGTAAAACAAATCTGCGTACATTGCAGTGGATTCATTTGCTACAGAGAAAGTAGCATCACTCTGATCAACAGAGCTATTGACAATCATATTCAAGTTTGTACGAAACGCCCCAAACAATAAATTTTTTTTTTTTTGTTGCTCCTGTTGAGCCCTTTACAATGAATCGTTTTCGTTCCCCCCCCAAAAAAAACCAAAAAAAATATAAAACCGTTCAGAAAAATTCAAAAAAAGTAAAAAAATGTTCAGAAAAATAATAAAAAAAATATAAAACAACAAAAACAATAAAAATAAAAAGTTCTTTTCAGAACTACCTCCCCGTTATTAAAAAATTGGTAGAATATTTGGAACTCTGCCAACCTCTATTTCTCTTAGTTCGCTTCCCAGTTCGCTCGCCGGTACGCGAACCGGGAGCGAACCAAAAAATGTTTTTTTTTAAAAAGAACAGTAAGTATAAGGGAAGGAAACAGACAGTTATGTTAAAAGAAAGACAGCTATAGGGGAGTAAACTAGAGATACTATTACCCGTAATCCACTGCTGATGATGTCACATATTACATAATTCATGACATGGTCAGTGACATCATCAGCAGAGGATTGCGGGTAACAGTATCCCTAGTTTACTCCCTATAGCTGTCTTTCTTTTAACATAACTGTCTGTTTCCTTCCCTTATAATTACTGTTCTTTTTAAAAAAAAATTTTTAGATCAGTCAGAAACAGTGAAAGTAATGAAATATGAAAGACTACGTAGAATATGAGCACTGTATGCAACAACTTTGACACTTACAGAAGCCTCACCTTCTCCATGCCTCCTACACAGTTCTACATGTACATCATAAATGCAAACAGAACAGAATTAATTATACATGTTAAATGGTTTATTTTTGCTGTTCTCAGAATGTATCAAATTTCACTAAAAACAGTGACTTGAAGGTATTCATCATATAACAGCGGGGAAAAAAAACACAATCAAAATGATTGTGTTTAAAAAACCCATACAACATAACAAATCAGAATTCAGAACTCCTTAAAGTTAACTTACTTTCCATGACGGCGAAGGATGTCCTATGAACAGCTTACACTCTGTTGTGCTGTTATTACTTTCAACCCGCCACTTTCTGAAACAAAACCTCCATCGTTTTCAAAAACATGTTACATACAATAAATGACTTCTCGCTCTCTACCACACGTTTCCACAAGGCCAAATCGTGTCTGAGCCATTTATAACTCTTAGAATTCTTGTAAGCCAATCCCGTCATGTTGTATTTCCGCAACTTTCACAATTAAAATGTTGAAGATCATTTTCACAATCCTGGACTAGTAATATCTTCCCCTTCTTGCTCAATCATGTTCTACATTTCCTATGACACTGATACTGCTTACTATGAAGCAGACTTACACTACCTTTATGACTACTACAATTATTTAATTCTCTACATCACTTTTAATCACAAAGCAATGTAAAACAGTAGACAGCATTGCAGACTTACATTCCCTCTACTCCATGTTTTGATTGGCTGCTTCAATTAGCTTATAAAAAGAAACAGTTTTTCTGAACTCATTCAAAGTGCACGTATTTCTCCATGACGTCCAGTGTTATGGTAAGAAGTTATGTCTCTGTACTACACTTATCCTCAAGGCCAAATCGTGCAGGAGCCATTAGAACTTCTTGAAATTCCTCAGAGCACTTCCCGAGATTCTTTCCCTAAAATTTTGGTTTTAAAAACACCAGGTAAGAGTTTTTAAGGTCATACGGCAATTTTTTTGTGAAAATTAAAACAGAATCATTGCAGAATGACCAGCCATTTCTAGACTTTAAATAAGCTGTGTAATGTCCTGATGTTATTGAAGGACCGTCATGATATATAATTGCTACAGTTACAAAAGTCCTTCCTGATATTGACAACTGTGAAGCCACAACATTTTTAATTAAAGTTGTCAATTTTGTTCCATCAGGCCTACATCGTTGGAACATTAAAATGACATACTGGCCATATGTTCGTATAAATAATGTGGACATCATTTCAGATTTACATTGGCTACACTCCATGTTGTGATCAGCTGCTTTTACTAGCTTATTAAAAGAGACTGATTTACTGTCTGGCAAAGTTAAATATATAAATCTTTCTGAGTCTACACTAGTAGTACTTGATACCCTACAGTTCTCGCAGTCATGCTGCCATTGATAAGAAAGCCCAAACAGGTGATCTACATCTACACCTTCATCATGCAATACATCAAGCATATACATTAAAAACTCCTGACAATCTTGCTGACTATTTTGAGAGAATTGTGTTTGGCCTGAACATCTGTCTAACAGATTTCGAATTTCAGACACACTTTCTATGTTTGTTCTATCAGTGCTACATTTCTCTAACACAGAATTTAACAAACTGCAAAATCTTTGATCAGAATTGACCACAATCTCTTCTTTTACATTTTCTAGAGAAAACAAAACATTAACCACTACATTAGCGTAGCAGTTGACACCAGAACTGTTTTCAAATTGAAAACCAACAACATCTTCAACAGAATCCTTTTTGTTTCTGCTTATAATTTCAGGTTCATCGACTTTTCGTCTTTTTGCTACAACCTCCCCAGTATTGGTCACATTTCTTCGTTTCCGGCCTACCACACGTTTCTCAAACAAAGGATACTGAGGCAAATGTGGCGCATACTCTCTTCTTAACCTATTGTATTCCTTAACACAATCTAGATCCGCACAAATGTTTGTGACATCACACTCAATCAAGTACAATCCCGATAAAGTTCTAACTCATGACAATGCCACATATGCCATACCCTCCTTGAACACAGAACTGCCAATATTCACCAATGCACTGTCTACACTTAAACCTTGCGATTTATGGATTGTCACCGCATATGCCAAGCAAACAGGAAACTGCTTACGACGAACATATAAGTCTTTTACAAGCAAAAATCTAGCAGAACAACGACCAATTAGCTGTACTTCCTCAATGCCATCAAATTTAATTTTTAAAAATTCAATTCCATCTCTATTTCTGTATTTCACAAAATCAACAACATTACCCATTGATCCATTTACCAGACCTCTTTCAACATGTAAATTCCTTCTTAAAATTATACGGCAGTTCAAGCACACATTCAGAGTCTTTTCCAAACCTGCAGTTTTAGATATACTCTTCTCTAATGAATCCAATTTTGTTTTCAGATTCTCAGACAAAATAATTGTTGATCCCATATGCTCTACTCTGTCAATAGCTTCCAGTTTCACAATCACTTGCTTTTCTAAATGCAACATTTTGCTGTTGAATTTGGCACATTCTGCAAGAGTTGGCATCAAACATATTCCAGATTTCTTCTCAGTAATTTTCTGAAAAATATTCTCAGGCACAACATCTTGGTCTGGATATAAATTTGTCAGTAATCGTGCATGTAAAGCTTCTTTCCCATGCTCGGTCACTTTTCCAATTCTAACATCTTGTAGAATAGTCTTGTAAACTTCATCCTTCGCCTGACGCATATTTTCATGCAGTTCAGCATAATTGAAGTTTAACCATATATTGACGTTGCCAATGCTCCCTAGGCACTTCCTAGTATCTTCATAAGTGAGCATTTTGAACACAGGTTGCCCTTTCACTGGTGTCAGCTGCAGAAGATCTCCGAAAACAATGATGTGTTTGCCACCAAATAACACATCATACTCTGTTTTGAGAACTTCTTGCATTCTCAAATGCACAAAGGCAAGCATGACATTGGAAACCATGCTTACTTCGTCAATGATAAGAAGTTTCATTTTCCTCAAGACTCTTGAAACTTCAAAACAAGCATCTCCAGATAGATTGTGATATTGTAATTTGTTGTCATGCTCCACTGGCAGCATCAGTAAACGATGTAAAGTAATCCCTTTAATGTTATGTGCTGCCAGTCCAGTTGGAGCGGTGACAACACAAGACAGCGATGACTCTGTCCTTTCCTGCAAATAACATGAAATTGCTTTAATAAGGAAACTTTTTCCAGTTCCCGCTTCTCCACTCACGTACAGTCGGACAGGCTTCAACGACGTACATGAGCACTCTTTCTTGTCATGACTTAATCCATGATCAATTTGCATTGTAACTTCGTCATATATTTTCCTCTGCTCAACGTTGAGTTGTCTTTCCAACTCTTCTAAGTTAACCGCATCCTCCTGAGCATGTGCCATGGCTCTTTCCACTTCATTCATAGCAGTAGCAGCTTCATTTTCGATAACAGGTCCTCCTAGTGGATCCTGACTCAATGAAGCAGAACTCTGACTGTCCTGAGAACTGTCTCTGGCAATCTCGGCTGCAATCGTTGCTTCCTGCTCAATTTCCGCATTCAACATTTCTACATATTTGGGAAAAGCAGGACATTCTATGATCTCCTTGGCAGCATTGAAAGAGTCTTCGTAACAGAGGAAATCTCCAAGCAGTTCCTCTTCTGCACGCCAAGGCTTAAAAAGTTGCAAAAGTGCTAAATAGAAAAACTCCTTTTTTTCAGGAGATTCGCCACTCAATTTTCGATGGTTTATCAAGTGGCATTTTCTTTGCTTGACCAGACATCCCTCACTTCCTATTACAGCATACACTCCTTTCTCAGTATCTTCTTTGATGTTCCGCTTGAATATGTAATTTTGCAGAACCTCATACAGACAAACATTCTCGAGGTGACTGCTTCGATTTGGATAATATGTATCCAACATGTTGGTCTTCAAAATGTCGGTACTGTTTGGCTCCTTTTCCGCCAAATACTCAATTTCCCGCACAGGTTTGAGAACTCGATTACGCGTTGCAGCAAGACCAAGACTTGCCCAAACGATACTCCTGGACTTGGTATAGAGACTTGCTGAAGACAACCGGTCAGAACATTCGTAAGCTCCGATTTCTCGATGCGACAACATCTTCAGACTGAAACTGTACAACTTCTTGCTGAGGCTCTTTTCATGGGAAATGTCCTCCCACATATCCTTCAATTCTGTCTTCTCTTTTTTGGTGATGTAAGATGTCACATACCGAGCCACAGCCATACAGTTATCAGCCACAAACTGTATATCCATGTTAGCATTCCACATGGACAAAATCACCGGGTTGTAGTCGTTGATGTACTTAGACTCTTCGTTCCTCTTCAAATTGTATGTGTTTTTAGGTGATTTCTTCATCACATTATGTCGCAGCGAAGACATCAAACTGTTCACTCTTCCTTTAGAAATCACCGGTCGTGGAAAGCCGAAATGACATTTGGTGTAGAACTTGTCTTTGTTTCGGAATTTACGACGACAGTACTTTCCACATCGATGGCTTTGGAAACGTAGAACTTTTTCTCTTAGGCTTTTTTTCTCCTTTGCGTTTGGAACAGCACACGTAGAATACTGTTCTATGAAACTCATCACTGAGTCTTCTGGATCCGTTCCAAATTTAGGTGCATTCTTGATCCACAGCAACATATGTATATGAGGAGCACCTCTTGCTTGGTACTCCTTTCTCCAGAAGAAATCCAACACCTCTCCAAGAGGTGGATTCTTCTTATTCATGATGAAAGACATCATACCTTCAAATCTATGATTGAAGTACCTACATACATTGACTGGATCCAAAGAGCACAGTTCTCCGGGTGTCTTGAATTCGATGTTTTCTACGTTAGCATTTGCCTCTCGTAGAAATTCAAGTAAGTCTTCCCAGCCATACTCAGCACAGCTCAGAGTGAGGAACCATGTGGGAGTTCCTAAGTTCCTCAGCATACATTTTAAATCACCATGACGACGGTACCAGTACTCATTAGTACCACGCTGACACGCCATGAGATTAATCAGGTGAGAATCCAAAATACTGTCTTGGATATTGACTTTATCCATAAAGTCACTTGCCGAGATGTTTTGCATGTGTATACCACTTTTCAAGATGTGGTTCACTGCATATGACAGTCCAGACAGATCGCTTTCAAACAGGAGATGAAACAAATAAGGAATGCATTGTCGAAACCTAGCATCTCCTGCATACAATCGCAAAGTCCGGTATTCAGAAGCAGGAATTTGATGAGGTCGCTCATCATATCTTCCTCCCTGACCTGTTGGAAAAAGCTGTGGGAAACACCGAGCTTCCAAACTTTCCTCCCAAACACTAATGGGACTCCCTTTGGCTTGTTTCATTTGAAACAACTCAATAGCATTCCCCATGACTTCCTTGGAATGCAAAGGATGAACACTATAATGTTCATATATTTCTTCACTAGTACAGGGTTCTACTTTCTCAATTTGACCAGCACACAAATCGCTATCCTCTTCCTCACTTACTTCCTCTTCTGCAACATATACATTTTTATAGTATTTATTATTTTTTTTCAAATACAATGTTGCCTTCTTGACTTTCCTAACATCTACTAAATCTTGCCATATTTTCTTATTCTTTGTCGGAACCCCATTAACTAAGATAACCAGAGGTTCCTCTTCCACTTTTTCTACTCCAATTGTGTTAATGTTTTTCTTCAAATCTAGAGGCAAATAAACAACTCTTCCCTTTAATCCTCTCTGTAAATCTGATGGAGGCAATTTCCCTGTCTTTGGCTCCATTCTTACGATAGCCTGAAAGGGATGGATACTTTGAATCAAAATAGATTCATAAGTATTTAAATCCTTCAATTCAGAAGGAATCTCAACCAATTCCAGATTATTATGAACTGCTCTAGCAGGCATCTGGTTTTGATTTAATTTGTTACAACAATAAGTACACACACGTTGATCCAATCCCAAATCAAAACAATTTTCTACCATCAAGTATGTTGTAAAATCCTTCCATTCACTATTATTTTCCCTTTCACTTTTTGCATATAAATCCACTAACTTAGTCTGATTCTTATAATAAGTGCGTCGACAACACACACAAGTGAAATTTGGCCTCTCACTTGATTTCACCTCAAACGTCGCAATTTCCCTCTGGAAATTATCTGTACTAGAAACCTGTACACTATCTTCCACATTACTCTCTTCTTCTTGGTCAATTTCAACATTCTCCTCTTTACTTCCAAAGTAACAAAACTCAATTTCTTCACATATATTCTTCACATCTATTTCAGAACCATGCAAAAGAGCAGCGCATAATTGTTTAAGCATAATTGCTGGACTCTTAGCATAATACAACATTCTAACTAATTTCCTCACTTTATTATGATGCACTGCTAGCATCCTGAAATGATGAAAAACACTCTGGCATACTCTCCTGGAAAGACAAGCCAGTGAATGACCATGCAAACCTATCACTTCTCTCACTCTGCAAGGATCTAATTCTTGCAACAACTTCATTTTCTGCTTCAAACTTTTCTTATTAAATGACCGTATAAAATCACAAAGCAAATTGATGGAATCCTGTCGTACACTGCAAATACTACTACACTTCCAGGTGTACACAGGACCCTTAGGACGTCTTCCTAAAACCTCATTACCTAACACCTCTTCCATCTCTGTTGTCACAAGTTTTTCTTTTTCAACTGGACAACCATCTTTCACTTCATAAGCTCGACCACTGGTGTCAACTGCATGCACCAAATCATTATCCTGGAAATAACTCTCCTCATTAAAAAATGCCTCAGAGCTTGAACTATGCATCCATTCTCCAGAAAAAACTTCACAAAAATTACTACGATTAACTATTCTCTTCCATCTACTATTTCTTTTGAAATCATAAATTGCCTTGTTTAGCTTCCTAATTCTATTGATTATCAAAATAAATAACTTACGTTTAATTTCAAATGCCTGATCAATAACTTTCTCAACTATTTTTTTTCTCTTATAAAAAACCACTTTCTGTTGACCTTTCTTAATATTTTTTAACAAATTGCCAATTATCCTGTTGCGGAACATTCGTTTACGAATGTCCCTAAACTGTTGTTTCCTTCTACTTTCATGCATAGAGTTATCTCTTACTCTAGCAGTAACATTTTTCATTGGCCTTTCCTTTCCGTTTGAATTGCTTCTCCTTTTCTGGACTGAAACATTTTCTGTAGTAATATTTTTTTTACTACAGATATTTCTTATGAATGTTTTTGTACTCTTACCCGGTGCTTTCTTGGTGACTTGACAAATCTTTTTGTTAGAGGACTGCTGCTTTTTTTCATTGACCTGCTGTCTTTGACGTTTTGCAGCCTTTCTCACTCTTTCTTTGGTTGGCATGGTGAAATCTTGAAATGATCTGCAGTTGAATCTGTGGTAAAATATATTAAAAAATGTTATTAACCACTATTACCCAACAGTAAATCAATAACAGTCATCAAAAACTTAACACACTACTTAACATTTTTACATAGAAGATTTTTTTGTGCTTGGCAAATTTAGAATACAGAAATAGCAGAAAAGAAATGGAATTTATATTCATTTTACCTGTGCTGTTTTATATGTGAATCTGATCTAATTTTATGAGCATATTTTAATATTTTATTGAAGACACTACACATAACCTGTTTTTGAAGGTGTCTTTATTTTTAAATTAAACAGTTTACATTTTTACTTTTTATTTATTATAAATTTTTAAAATAAATGTTTATAGTTCCATAGGCTCAAGCACGTCAGCTTCCCATCCTATGTCATACAATTCTGACAAATCTGCATCCTCATCACGTTCTTCTTCATCCTCAGGATTTAAATCATCCAAGGGATCAACATCCACTGATGTTTCAATTACGAGTTCAATGATGAGGTCGAAATCAACTGATTGCTGATTGTCACTCATGTTGATGTTGTCTTTATCTTTAAAGAAAGATAACAACAATGAGATGTTGCAGAGTAAGAGACAAATCTCAGAGATTATAATAGTAAAATTGTTTAACAAGAGTAACATTTTGCAGCTATTATTTAACCATGTCCAGCGATGCTGAGGAGGTGAAGCCTATATCCAATTTTTCAGTGAACAGGACTCATCTCTTCTTAACCTTGGATAAACCTCACCGACTCTGTGTCCCCTTCACATAATTAAATGTAAAGGGGCAGATTTATGTTAACTAGCACATCCCCAGGGATGCACCAGTTAATGTGCACCGCTGCTCTGCCACCCATGGTGTGCCGCATTTACAATCAGATAGGACAAAGCTGCATCAAAACCCTGCGCCTGGTTGAAGCAGGCATAGGTCTTGACGCAGGTAGGCTGAAAGCTAAAGCAACAACTAAGTGTCGTGTGCAGAAGTTGCAAAAAAGGAAAAATGGCGTTTAAACCGGTAATGAGCCCATGCTAACTTAACACAGTGTAAAGATATCCAGGATCTACATCAGTTTAGGGTTCACGAACCTGGCAGGTACAAGGCACTGAGGCTTTGCACCGTGCATGTCTCATCCCGAATCATATGTTGTTTGTGAATGAAACAATTTCCCAGACCAAATGCTTTGGATTGGCTACTTCTAAAAAATTAAACACCCCTACTATCCCGGAGTTAGAGGAATATGATGGTTGGAGTAATTTTACTCGGTTGTCCATTAGTGATTTACAGGCCCTACTCCGTAATTCTTCCTTTAACATTTCCAGTATAAATCCAAAAGGTTGGCTGCTTTGGCAACGTGCCTTATCCACGGTTTAATAACGCTGCCTTTTGCTTTATATAAGTTTTCAAATTGTATGAAATATATACCAATAGGTCGTTATGAACCTTTAGGTAGTGGTTTTCTTCATGAGGTCTGGTCGCTTCCATACACATACAGATGTTTCAAAGATGATCAAGAAGTTTATCTGAATGGAGAAGAATGCACTGAGACGCCAGATCATTCACTAATGTGTAGGCACATACAGTTACACGGTTCATGCAACAACGACCCACCAAATATGGCTTGCGTGTTGCAAGGCACGCCAGTTCCTGCTATCATCCCCACGTTCAAGTTGTTGGAAAATGGTAGTTATTTGATGCTCAATAATGAAGATTGTTCTGGGTTAATTAAAAGTATTCCTTTTATCGTAACAGTAAGTGAACGGGTTATTTGCTGCAGAAATGTTCTATTTCCTCCCACACATGAACATAGGGAGTTTTCAATCTGGCCACAAATACCAACCTTGGGAGCACATTTCAACGGCATGGCAAGAATAAGGGCTCTTTTGTCTCAGAGAGAGGTGGCCTTGAGTTTGGCCCGTGAAACTTTCGTGCTTCACATAGCGAACACCCGTACAGAGGTGCAGACCCTTTTAAATACTGATTCGCCTTTGCATTTCAGCGAGATGGTTCGGACTATCTTTAACGCGTCCTCCACAAAGGCCCTGGCGCATTTTTTTAAAGTTGTTAGCAGTGGTCTCGTGACTTCATTTGACAAAATCTTTGGAGTCATCCCTGCTTTCTTTCATTCTATTTTTTCCACTTTGTTTGGTGGATTCCCAGTTTTACTTGCATTAGCAGCGGACGCTCTTGTGCTTTTTTACATTTTTAAATATGGATGTCCCTCCTGTGCAAGGTCCCGCCCTGCAGCTGCTGACGCTGTTCCGCAATCGCATGCTTGAATATTATGGCACAATGCCGTTGGCGATATTAAGCACGGCATATGGATTATCTTTTCGATTCTCCTACTTCACCTGTGTCCAGCCTGTATTTCACTGCCTGACCTGTGATTTCGATTGGGCCATTGATTTGTGTCTCTGCGGACCAGTTTCTCCTGACGTCGACTTTAATCAGCTGATGAGTCCTATCATTACTCACGAGTTGGTTTGTCCTGGCGAAAGGATTATGGCTGTGGCATTGATGCATGGACTAATTGGTCCCTGGAATTTACTGGCGGCAACACAGTCTTTCTTGGAACAGAGCTTTCTTGAAAACCCACCGAGCTGTCCTCTGATGGTGATAGAGAATCCGGTGCTGGGAGAGCACGTATGTTCTTTTCCGCTTTTAAATTGGATGGCTGAACTCTTTTCGGATGAAGACGGTGACTTCCTATTGGAGGCTGTTGCAGCTTATTTTGCATACACAGTTATGTCATAGACCTTTTTCATGTTTGAAATGCTGAGTACTAGCATTTCATTGACAATTCATTGACTTATTTGTCAAGTTTTTATTATTTAGCTTGCCTATTGGCTTAAGCCTCGATAAAGTAGTTGGCTGTTTTATTTTTTTTTAGCATTAAATTTTGCTAGTTTTTAATGTTTTACCTTGCGGACCGTCCACATATAAAGTTGCAATCTGCTCTCATGAGATGGCACTTCTATTACCTTATTCAGTTCGTTTCCGGATCATGGGGGGGTGTCATGTAGATCCTGGATATCTTTACACCGTGTTAAGTTAGCATGGGCTCATTACCGGTTTAAACGCCATTTTTCCTTTTCTGCAACTTCTGCACACGACACTTAGTTGTTGCTTTAGCTTTCAACCTAGTAGTTCATCGTGGTTTACATGAGAATAATATGTTATTGCTCTACTATCTGCTTTGCTTGTTAAACTATATCTGTACAGCGAGTGCTGAACTTTCAAGAACAACACGATACAGAATTGTTATGAGGTCTGATCTCCACGACTTCATAATCATAACATAAGTGCAGCTTCTGCCAATTCTGGGCATGAGGCGGGTTTTATATTGCTTTGCCGAACACACATACACAACACTTGATGCGGTTCACATGAAGAGAGAGCTGGTGTATGCTGATGTGATTCCTTCAAATCTAAGACACTAAAGTATGGGCACGCCCTAAACCAACACAAAGAGACCTTCTTAGCAAATAATATAATATGTGTATTAGGGAGGGTGAGATATAAGCAGCCGCGGGCCGTGGAGGGAGTTACGGTGGGGCAGGGAGGCGGGGAGGGGGAGGGGCAGGGTGGAGAGGGCTAAAAAACGGCACCTGGATAATTACAGGTAAGTAAACAATTTAAATAATAAAACGAATTTCGTAGCGCGCACTGCATCGCAAAATGCGATGCAGTGCGCGCTACGAAATTCGTTTTATTAATCAAATTGTTTACTTACCTGTAATTATCCAGGTGCCGTTTTTTAGCCCTCTCCACTCTGCCCCTCCCCCTCCCCGCCTCCCTGCCCCACCGTAACTCCCTCCACGGCCCGCGGCTGGATATAAGTGTTGCTAACTCTTATTCATTTACAGCATGTTAACATACTGTCACCATTCGCTTTTTATGTACTAGTAACTATGCTGGTAATTTTGCTACTGATAATTGTGGTAGCGTTCTAGTGTTCCTGCACAGGAACAGGATGTGGGGAAACAGGAAGCGGAAGGCGGCCATATTGTTTGCTTGGCGCCGACCGTTGAGCAACAGCTTAGCCCCGGCGCTCCGGAATAAAGATAACTAAAAAGCATTTAAAGGCGTGCGTTCTCACATTATTACAATGGCGACGAGGATGTGTACTTGTATTATCTAAGATACTACGCCTGAGAAGACGGCATTAGTAAATAAACATTTCAAATGCACATGTGTTCTTCTTAACTCCATGTTCTGGTTTGTAATGAATATATAACGACCAAGTGTTCATGAGTTCCACGTATCCTGAGGTACTGTAAGTTCATATTCTGGATTGTCTAAACATTGAGAGTTTGTTATATCCAATGTGACACTGTAGCTAGCTTGCTAAGGGGTTTTTGAGTACTAAGGTGAGTTTTGGGGCACCCTAATTCGCCGAGGTTCCAATCCTCTGTGCACAGTTCTGTGTGAGAACAGAAACCCTGCGACAGGGGCACCCCTGAGCCTTGCTGGAGCTTCATCACACTTGCGATACAACTCCAGCAATGCGCCACCTTTACGGCACAGATGCGTCACGCATCTGTGCTGTTTTTGCCCCATGATGCGCCGCATTGTAAATGCAGCACACCATAGGTGGCGGAACAGCGGCACAGGATGACTGGCACATCCCTGGTGATGCGCCAGTCATCATAAATCTATCCCTAAGCTTCTTATCTTGTTAGAGATGAACCGCCATATGTATCATCAAAGTTTTTTGCATTTCCTAAATAGCGAACTTTAAGGAATAAATAGCGATTCTTTACCATTCCTAGTTTGCGATGAGCTATTTGCTAATTACAAATTACCCATTCATTTCCATGGAGCAGGAGGCCCATAGGAATGAAGGTGCAATTTGGGATTAGCAATTAGCTCATCGCAAATTACGAATTTTTCCGAGGGTGCAGGGGTGTCTCAAGAACACCCAGCTGCACCCCTGAAAAAGAAATTTGGGGGCATATGGCGCACATAAATTTTGGAAACATTCCTTTACCTCAAAAACGATTTTCAACTCATAATTTGAAAACACTGCCCACGGGGAAATGACTTTAAATGTCCTCAAGATACATGAAAGTGTTTTTTTAAAGCCTTTGCAACTTTTTTGGGTCACTTTTAACATGGCTATGTAACTCAAACAGTCAAAATCTAAATTTACCATGCACAGGTGGGAGCATATTTACAAGGAATTTGCTCCACGGGGAAAGGTCTTTTAATTTAATATTGGAAAAATAACATCAGAGACACTGAAATGCCTTATAAAGAAGCATACACCATTATGTCCTTGTCATAAATTTTAAAAGCATTCATTTCCCCCAAAAACGATTTTCAAGTCATAATTTAAAAAGACTCCACATGGGGAAATGACTTAAAATGTCCTTAAGACACATGAAAGCGTTTTTTGATTGCCTTTGCAGCATGTTTCGGTCACCTTTAACATGCCTATGTAACGCAAACATTCAAAATCTAAATTTGCCATGCACAGGTGGGAGCATATTTACAAGCAATTTGCTCCACAGAGAAACGTCTTACATTAAAATGGGAAAAATAACATCAGAGACACTCAATTGCCTTATAAAGAAGCATACACCATTATGTCCTTGTCATAAATATTAAAACCATTGCTTTTCCTCAAAAACGATTTACAAGTCATAATTTGAAAACACTCCACAGCTCCTATGCACATAAAAACCCTGTCAGTACTAATACTTCACATTTTCTCCAATTACAATTTCTCAAAGAAACAAAATCTATTTGTAAAACACTTGAGACAAAGCAACATTTGAAAAACACAACTTTCTTCATAATTTTCTCCTTAAAGCACACTATTTTCTATCTAAATTAAAGAAATCTTTTCTCACCTTAGCAAATACTTTGAGTTTCAAAACAGTCTCAGAAACACACCAATTTGTCTTCAGCAGAGCAAAAGGTATGCACTCCAGAGTCTGCAGCTATCAAAAGCACAGAAATGCTGTAATTCTTCACACATATCTCTCATGTCACCCAATCAAAACTCTTCCCTCACTTTTTTTCAAATCAAAACCCTTCCCCCCTCTGCCCTCTCTGCTTTTTTTGCATAGCAACCACCTCTTGCAAGACCTCTGGTGTTTCCAAGTTCACACAACAATGTTGCAATTGAACGCTGAACTCTCAGTGCACCTGCATATCCAGTGCATACTTTCATTTAATGATTTTTTCTTCGCCACTCAAAATACATCTTTCAACGAACTCATCCATGCACCCTAACTTTCTGTTTTCAGCAATCAAAATCCACCAATCACTCTTACTGCTTCATTAACACAGAAACTCCTCAGTTTTTTTCATTTTACACTCTCATTTTTTCAACTGCCATTTCATTGCCACACTTCATCTGACTGCAGGAGAACCTTCTCTCGCCATGTTTTCTGTCTGGATTGTTGGACATAGTTACATCTATTGGGCTCAGAGGTACGCTGAAAACAGAAATTTACCTAACCTCAATTTACAAGATGTGGAAATTAAGTGGTTTGGCCACAGAGGATTAAAATGTCACCAATTGATACCATTGGTGAAAACCTTTATGCATTTGCCAAAACCTGACCTGTTAATTGTGCACTGTGGAGGTAATGATTTGGGCACTTTGACTGGGGTAGGTCTGGAAATGCTTTTAAAGGACACCTTTGAGCAATTGATGGCACTTTTTCCTCAGACTGCCTTGGTATATTCAAATATATGCCAAAGACAGAAATGGAGATGGTCGAACCAATTTTGTCCACAATTTGAGAAGTCGAGGAAGCATGTAAACAAATCTGTTTCAGCTTACATGAGAGACCATGGAATGGGCTCCTTGTACAACAATAACTTGCGTTACTACATGCAAGATATCTACAGAGGAGATGGAGTTCACTTCTCAGATGAGGGCAACAGAATTTTCATTCTGAATTTAAGACTGTGCATTGGTACCTACTTATAAGTACCTAAATGTACCATAAACCCAAAAGCTCTTCTCAGAGCTACCCTACATCTGATTACTCACAATTATTATTTTACTCTAACTTTTTTCACTAATTTTCAAGAAAGTACGCTCCCCAGAATGCTTCCCGGTTCGCGAACCGGGCGCACTCAACGCAAAAAAACAAAAAAAACGATACATTTTTTTTTTGCCCTGCGAGGCCCTTTTAAAGCCTCCACATCAAACCTAGGGGTCAGGGAGGATCTACTATGCCCCCTTATGGTCATTTGCCCCTTCGCTTTGGCCTCCTCTTGTCTCTCGATCCTACCGAGAGACAAGATGGCGGCCGCTACGGACTGTTTGGAATGTTTACAGACGCCGAAGAACCAATCAGCTTCGCAAAGCTCCGTAACGCGAAAAGTACGCGAAGCGGAGCGCTGTTACAGATATATATCTTTTTTTGAACGTTAATTTCTCAAAATCCACTGGAGCACATATATTGAGACCTAGCAAAGGCACATCGGGCTACCAGTACCTACAATTTTCCCAAGTTTCGTGCAAATCCATTCAGCCGTTCGATTATTATTATTTTTTATTTTTTTTGCCCCGCGGGGCCCTTTTAAAACCTCCACATCAAACCTAGGTGGTCAGGGAGGATCTACTATGCCCCCTTATGGTCATTTACCCCTTCGCTTTGGCCTCCTCGTGTCTCTCGATCCTACCGAGAGACAAGATGGCGGCCGCTACGGACTGTTTGGAATGTTTACAGAGGCCGGAGAACCAATCAGCTTCGCTTCACAAAGCTCCGTAACGCGAAAAGTACGCGAACTGGAGCGCTGCCCGGTCCGCTGTTACAGATATATATCTTTTTTTAAACGTTAATTTCTCAAAATCCACTGGAGCACATATATTGAGACCTACAAAAGGCACATCGGGCTACCAGTCCCTACAATTTTGCCAAGTTTCGTGCAAATCCATTCAGCCGTTCGGGCTAAAAGTGAGGCCAACCGCCCTATGGAAAACTCAATGTTAAAAACATGTTTTGGGACCCCCCTTTTTTCTCGGCCCCCCCTTGACAAACCCCCCCCAAATTTTCGGGGGCTGCTCAGAAACAAAATGTTCCATTTTCCTGAAAATTTCAGCCAATTCCGTCCACAAACGCCAAAGTTATTAGACATAGAATTTTCAAAAATCCCATAGAGAAAAAATCCTAACTATATATACCTACTGGCGACCGCCAGTAGGTAATATACACATACATACATACATACATACATGCATACACTTATATATATATATATATGTATATGTATATATATATATATATATATATATATATATATATATATATATATATATATATATATATATATATATATATATATATATATATATATATATATATATATATATATATATATATATATATATATATATATATATGTATATATGTATATATATATATATTACCTACTGGCGGTCGCCAGTAGGTATATATAGTTAGGATTTTTTCCATATGGGATTTTTGAAAATTCTATGTCTAATAACTTTGGCGTTTGTGGACGGAATTGGCTGAAATTTTCAGGAAAATGGAACATTTTGTTTCTGAGCAGCCCCTGGAAATTTGGGGGGGGGGTTCGTCAAGGGGGGGCCGAGAAAAAAGGGGGGTCCCAAAACATGTTTTTAACATTGAGTTTTCCATAGGGCGGTTGGCCTCACTTTTAGCCCGAACGGCTTAATGGATTTCCACGAAACTTGGCAAAATTGTAGGGACTGGTAGCCCGATGTGCCTTTGCTAGGTCTCAATATATGTGCTTCAGTGGATTTTGAGAAATTAACGTTCAAAAAAAGATATATATCTGTAACAGCGGACCGGGCAGCGCTCCGGTTCGCGGACTTTACGCGTAACGGAACTTCGCGTAGCGAAGCTGATTGGCTCTCCGGTGTCTGTCAACATTCTAAACAGTCCGGAGCGGCCGCCATCTTGTCTCTCGGTAGGATTGAGAGACAAGAGGAGGCCAAAACAAAGGGGGAAATGACCATAAGGGGGCATAGTAGATCCTCCCTGACCCCCTAGGTTTAATGTGGAGGCTTTAAAAGGGCCCCGCGGGGCAAAAAAAATAATTTTTTGTTTTGTTTTTTTGCGTGGGTAGCGCCCGGTTCGCAACCGGGAAGCGTTCTGGGCAGCGTACTATAAGGAAAAAAGAATGATAGACTTTTCAAATACTGTATGTTAATTGATTGTTGGTTTTGTTGATTATTTTTTTACTTTTTTATTTTTTAAGCAATTATTTATTATTGTGATTGTGTTTCAAAATTTAATAACATTTCTAACATTTAACTAGTTTATGAATTACATATAAAAATGATTAAAGACTCAAACAATTTTTTAATATTACATACAATTTTATTTTTCGGATTGTTTTTCAAAATTTAATAGAACGTCTAGCATTTGACTGTCCGATATGTCCTCTTGTTGAGTGAACATAAGTTCCCACATTTGACCGTCATCATAATGAAGTAAATGATCCACAGATTCTACACATTGAACTAATTCATGGTCCCGTGATTCATCCATGAAATCTGAGTCATCATTGTCCTCAATATCTTTTTCTGTGTTGTTCTCCAGAACAATTTCGAAGGAAACATTCTGCTCACCTTCCATTTTATTGCTGTAATTTGCATAAAAAATAAATATATCAGTAGAGATAGGGCACTGTTGGGTTTAAGTTCAGACAGGTACTTGTGAGTTTATAACAGAGAAGTAATCTATGGGCACTGTATGGTTTCAGGCGTGAAGTAGTACTATTAAAAAGTGCCTGTGAAGAAGCCTAAGTAAATTCATAATTATACCACAGAAACCTAAATCAATCCATAATTATAATAAAGAAGCCTTTCTCAATGTCTAACTCTTACAGAGGGATAGTATATAACTATCTGAAAATGTTTTCAAATTTATAAAATAATATCTCACCTTCTAAAAACAAGTTTAAGTTGTGAGTGAAAATGATCTTGCAATGTAGTTCAGGAAGTAGTAGTCAAAATGGCTGTGTTTCTCTCTCTTCCTTTATATATATTCAGGTACATAACCAATCAAATGTCAGGTAAAAAAAGTAGAAAATGAAAGTAACATTTTAATTGGTTGTCAATTCCAACACTTCAGATGTGTTTTGTGAAGTAATTTACCTCAGGGTATTTAGAGAGGTCTACAGGCTAAATGGTTAAATGGAATTTCAATCAAATTTGTGAAAATGGTAGGCATTGGTATGTAGTATGAGCTAATCTATATTTGGTGAAATTGTCTCCAGTCGCTTTTCTGTAAACTACTTTCCCACCTTTTTTGATGGTGCGCTTCCCAGGGAGCGACCCGGTACGCGAACTGGCGAGCGCCCCGGTTCGCGAACCTTAAGCGTTACGTGAGTCCACCATTTTGTGTTTCGGTCGAATTAAGATACAAGATGGAGGGCAAATAATGTTCAGAATGGGTAGAAGGGGGCACGGTAGACTTATCTTGACCCCCTAGGTTTTCTGAGGGTGGCTGAGGAGGCCCATATGTGCGGAAAAAAAACATTTAAAAAAAAATTTAGCGAGGTTAGCTCCCGGTTCGCGTACCGGGTAGCGCCCCAGGGAGCGTACTTTGTTGAAAATTAGTGAAAAATGTTAGAGTAAAATAATAATTGTGAGTGATCAGATGTAGGGTAGCTCTGAGAAGAGCTTTTGGGTTTATGGTACATTTAGGTACTTATAAGTAGGTACCAATGCACAGTCTTAAATTCAGAATGAAAATTCTGTTGCCCTCATCTGAGAAGTGAACTCCATCTCCTCTGTAGATATCTTGCATGTAGTAACGCAAGTTATTGTTGTACACGGAGCCCATTCCATGGTCTCTCATGTAAGCTGAAACAGGTTTGTTTACATGCTTCCTCGACTTCTCAATTTGTGGACAAAATTGGTTTGACCACCTCCATTTCTGTCTTTGGCATATATTTGAATATACCAAGGCAGTCTGAGGAAAAAGTGCCATCAATTGCTCAAAGGTGTCCTTTAAAAGCATTTCCAGACCTACCCCAGTCAAAGTGCCCAAATCATTACCTCCACAGTGCACAATTAACAGGTCAGGTTTTGGCAAATGCATGAAGGTTTTCACCAATGGTATCAATTGGTGACATTTTAATCCTCTGTGGCCAAACCACTTAATTTCCACATCTTGTAAATTGAGGTTAGGTAAATTCCTGTTCTCAGCATACCTCTGAGCCCAATAGATGTAACTATGTCCAACAATCCAGACAGAAAACATGGTGAGAGAAGGTTCTCCTGCAGTCAGATGAAGTGTGGCAATGAAATGGCAGTTGAAAAAATAAGAGTTTAAAATGAAAAAAACTGTGGAGTTTCTGTGTTAATGAAGCAGTAACAGTGATTGGTGGATTTTGATTGCTGAAAACAGAAAGTTAGGGTGCATGGATGAGTTGTTTGAAAGATGTATTTTGAGTGGTCAAGAAAAAATCATTAAATGAAAGAATGCACTGGATATGAGGTGCCCTGAGAGTTCAGAGTTCAATTGCAACATTGTTGTGTGAACTTGCAAACACCAGAGGTCTTCCAAGAGGTGGTTGCCATGCAAAAAAGGTAGAAAGGGCAGAGGGGGGAAGGGTTTTCATTTGAAAAAAAGTGAGGGAAGAGTTTTGATTGGGTGACATGAGAGATATGTGTGAAGAATTACAGCATTTCTGTGCTTTTGATAGCTGCAGACTCTGGAGTGCATACCTTTTGCTCTGCTGAAGACAAATTGGTGTGTTTCTGAGACTGTTTTGAAACTCAAAGTATTTGCTAAGGTGAGAAAAGATTTCTTTAATTTAGATAGAGAATAGTGTGCTTTAAGGAGAAAATTATGAAGAAAGTTGTGTTTTTCAAATGTTGCTTTGTCTCAAGTGTTTTACAAATAGATTTTGTTTCTTTGAGAAAATGTAATTGGAGAAAATGTGAAGTATTAGTACTGACAGGGTGTTTTTGTGCATAGGAGCTGTGGAGTCTTTTCAAATTATGACTTGAAAATCGTTTTTGAGGAAAATGAATGGTTATAATATTTATGACAAGGACATAATGGTGTATGCTTCTTTATAAGGCAATTGAGTGTCTCTGATGTTATTTTTCCCATTTTAATGTAAGACCTTTCTCTGTGGAGCAAATTGCTTGTAAATATGCTCCCACCTGTGCATGGCAAATTTAGATTTTGAATGTTTGCGTTACATAGCCATGTTAAAAGTGACACAAACATGCTGCAAAGGCAATCAAAAAACGCTTTTATGTGTCTTAAGGACATTTTAAGTCATTTCTCCATGTGCAGTGTTTTGAAATTATGATTTGAAAATCGTTTTTGGGGAAAATGAATGGTTTTTAAATTTATGACAAGGACATAATGGTGTATGCTTCTTTATAAGGCATTTCAGTGTCTCTGATGTCATTTTTCCCATATTACATTAAAAGACTTTTCCCCGTGGGGCACATTCCTTGTAAATATGCTCCCACCTGTGCATGGCAAATTTAGATTTTGAATGTTTGTGTTACATAGCCATGTTAAAAGTGACCCAACCATGCTGGAAAGGCAATCAAAAAACGCTTTCATGTGTCTTAAGGACATTTTAAGTCATTTCCCCATGTGCAGTGTTTTCAAATTATGATTTGAAAATCGTTTTTGGGGAAAAGGAATGGTTTGTAAATTTATGACAAGGATATAATGGTGTATGCTTCTTTATAAGGCATTTCAGTGTCTCTGATGTCATTTTTCCCATATTACATTAAAAGGCCTTTCCCCGTGGGGCACATTCCTTGTAAATATGGTCCCACCTGTGCATGGTAAATTTAGATTTTGACTGTTTGAGTTACATAGCCATGTTAAAAGTGACCCAAAAACTTGCAAAGGCTTTAAAAAAACACTTTCATGTGTCTTAAGGACATTTTAAGTCATTTCCCCGTGGGCAGTGTTTTCAAATTATGACTTGAAAATCGTTTTTGAGGTAAAGGAATGTTGTTAAAATTTATGTGCGCCATATGCCCCCAAATTTCTTTTTCAGGGGGTGCAGCAGGGTGTTCTTGAGACACCCATGCACCCTTGGAAAAATTCCTAATTTGCGATGAGCTAATTGCTAATCGCAAATTGCACCTTCATTCCTATGGGCCTCCTGGCCCATGGAAATGAATGAGTAATTTGCAATTAGCAATTTGCTCATTGCAAATTAGGAATGGTAAAAAATCGCTATTTATTCCTTAAAATTCGCTATTTAGGAAATGCAAAATAGTTTGATGATACATATGGCAGTTCATCTCTAACAAGATAAGAAGCATAGGGATAGATTTATGATGACTGGCACAATGAAGTGGACATAACTTACTTCATTGGTAGGCCTTTACATGTATTATCTCCTCTGTATTGTTCATCAAGTGTAACTTTGATCTACAATCCTGAGTAGGCCTCACCTTAAACAAACCTCTGGATAGGCCACACCTTATCGTCATCCTGAATTAATCATTTAAAATGCTAGGGACAGATTTATAATAGGTGTATGCCTCTTTTGCGCCACTGTGCGTCACTTTTCTGATGCAGCGGCGGTGCAAAAGATTTGCTATGAGGCGACAAAATTACAAATTGATGCATTTAGGCAGATGTGTCATGGTGTAAAAAAAACGTGCCACATGAAACCGATGCAGCAGTGATGCAAAAGATGCACCATGTTGCAAGACAGGCCTCACTTGGGGCCATATGTATCAAGCTAATTAGCATTCGCAAAGGCCAAAATTCTGCGAATTTCAGCCTTTGCGAATGCTAATTAGACAAATGGTATGTATCAAACAAGTTTGATGCAAAATAAGGAATAGCAAAATTTGCTATTCCTTATTTTGCGATTGCACTGAAGGATTTGCAAATTTTGCGATTCCTTAAATGCAATGTATCAAACAAAAAATATGCAAAAAATGCCATTAAGGATTTGCAAATTACCACCAACTTCTAGTTGGTGGTAATTTGCGAATTCTTTTCAAAAAGCTTTTTTTCCAAAAAACAAAAGGTGCCATATGACGCCCATACATGCCCTTAGGGCATGTATGTGCGCCATATGCCCCCAAATTTCTTTTTGAGGGGTGCAGCAGGGTGTTCTTGAGACACCCCTGCACCCTTGGAAAAATTCCTAATTTGCGATGAGCTAATTGCTAATCGCAAATTGCACCTTCATTCCTATGGGCCTCCTGGCCCATGGAAATGAATGGGTAATTTGCAATTAGCAATTTGCTCATTGCAAATTATGAATGGTAAAGAATCGCTATTTATTCCTTAAAATTCGCTATTTAGGAAATGCTAAATAGTTTGATCATACATATGGCGGTTCATCTGTAACAAGATAAGAAGCTTAGGGATACATTTATGATGACTGGCGCAATGAAGTGGACATTACTTACTTCATTGGTAGGCCTTTACATGTATTATCTCCTCTGTATTCTTCATCAAGCGTAACTTTAATCTGCAATCCTGAGTAGGCCTCACCTTAAACAAACCTCTGGATAGGCCACACCTTATCGTCATCCTGAATTAATCATTTAAAATGCTAGGGACAGATTTATGATAGGTGTATGCCTCTTTTGCGCCACTTACAAAACACTGCCCACGGGGAAATGACTTAAAATGTCCTTAAGACACATGAAAGTGTTTTTTTTAAAGCCTTTGCAACTTTTTTGGGTCTCTTTTAACATGGCTATGTAACTCAAACAGTCAAAATCTAAATTTACCATGCACAGGTGGGAGCATATTTACAAGGAATGTGCTCCACGGGGAAAGGTCTTTTAATGTAATATGGGAAAAATGACATCAGAGACACTGAAATGCCTTATAAAGAAGCATACACCATTATGTCCTTGTCATAAATTTACAAACCATTCCTTTTCCCTAAAAACGATTTTCAAATCATAATTTGAAAACACTGCACATGGGGAAATGACTTAAAATGTCCTTAATTCAAAATTTGCTATTCCTTATTTTGCGATTGCACTGAAGGATTTGCAAATTTTGCGATTCCTTAAATGCAATGTATCAAACAAAAAATATGCAAAAAATGCCATTAAGGATTTGCAAATTACCACCAACTTCTAGTTGGTGGTAATTTGCGAATTCTTTTAAAAAAGCTTTTTTTCCAAAAAACAAAAGGTGCCATATGACGCCCATACATGCCCTTAGGGCATGTATGTGCGCCATATGCCCCCAAATTTCTTTTTGAGGGGTGCAGCAGGGTGTTCTTGAGACACCCCTGCACCCTTGGAAAAATTCCTAATTTGCGATGAGCTAATTGCTAATCGCAAATTGCACCTTCATTCCTATGGGCCTCCTGGCCCATGGAAATGAATGGGTAATTTGCAATTAGCAATTTGCTCATTGCAAATTAGGAATGGTAAAGAATCGCTATTTATTCCTTAAAATTCGCTATTTAGGAAATGCTAAATAGTTTGATGATACATATGGCGGTTCATCTGTAACAAGATAAGAAACTTAGGGATACATTTATGATGACTGGCGCAATAAAGTGGACATTACTTACTTCATTGGTAGGCCTTTACATGTATTATCTCCTCTGTATTCTTCATCAAGCGTAACTTTAATCTGCAATCCTGAGTAGGCCTCACCTTAAACAAACCTATGGATAGGCCACACCTTATTGTCATCCTGAATTAATCATTTAAAATGCTAGGGACAGATTTATGATAGGTGTATGCCTCTTTTGCGCCACTGTGCGTCACTTTTCTGATGCAGCGGCGGTGCAAAAGATTTGCTATGAGGCGACAAAATTACAAATTGATGCATTTAGGCAGATGTGTCATGGTGTAAAAAAAACGTGCCACATGAAACCGATGCAGCAGTGATGCAAAAGATGCACCATGTTGCAAGACAGGCCTCACTTGGGGCCATATGTATCAAGCTAATTAGCATTCGCAAAGGTCAAAATTCTGCGAATTTCGGCCTTTGCGAATGCTAATTAGACAAATGGTATGTATCAAACAAGTTTGATGCAAAATAAGGAATAGCAAAATTTGCTATTCCTTATTTTGCGATTGCACTGAAGGATTTGCAAATTTTGCGATTCCTTAAATGCAATGTATCAAACAAAAAATATGCAAAAAATGCCATTAAGGATTTGCAAACTACCACCAACTTCTAGTTGGTGGTAATTTGCGAATTCTTTTCAAAAAGCTTTTTTTCCAAAAAACAAAAGGTGCCATATGACGCCCATACATGCCCTTAGGGCATGTATGTGCGCCATATGCCCCCAAATTTCTTTTTCAGGGGTGCAGCAGGGTGTTCTTGAGACACCCCTGCACCTTTGGAAAAATTCCAAATTTGCGATGAGCTAATTGCTAATCGCAAATTGCACCTTCATTCCTATGGGCCTCCTGGCCCATGGAATTGAATGGGTAATTTGCAATTAGCAATTTGCTCATGGCAAATTAGGAATGGTAAAGAATCGCTATTTATCCCTTAAAATTCGCTATTTAGGAAATGCAAAATAGTTTGATGATACATATGGCGGTTCATCTCTAACAAGATAAGAAGCTTAGGGATAGATTTATGATGACTGGCGCATCACCAGGGATGTGCCAGTCATCCTGCGCTGCTGTTCCGCCACCCATGGTGTGCTGCATTTACAATGCGGCGCAGCATGGGGCAAAAATGGCACAGATGCGTGACGCATCTGTGCCGTAAAGGTGGCGCATTGCTGGAGTTGTATAGCAAGTGTGATGCAGCTCCAGCAAGGCTCAGGGGTGCCCCATCTCCACAATGTTGCATCAAGACCTATGCCTGCTTCAAGCAGGCGCAGGGTTTTGACGTAGCTTTCTCCTATCTGATTGTAAATGCGGCACACCATGGGTGGCAGAGCAGCGGTGCACGTTAACTGGTGCATGCCTGGGGATGTGCCATTTAACATAAATCTGCCCCTTTAAATTTAAGTATATGCAGGGGACACAGAGTCGGTGAGGCTTATCCAAGGTTAAGAAGAGATGAGTCCTGTTCACTGAAAAATTAGACATAGGCTTCACCTGCTCAGCATCGCTGGACATGGCTATATAATAGCTGCAAAATGTTACTCTTGTTAAACAATTTTACTATTAACATCTCTGAGATTTGTCTCTTACTCTGCAACATCTCATTGTTGTTATCTTTCTTTAAAGATAAAGACAACATCAACATGAGCAACAATCAGCAATCAGTTGATTTTGACCTCATCATTGAACTCGTAATTGAAACATCAGTGGATGTTGATCCCTTGGATGATTTAAATCCTGAGGATGAAGAAGAACGTGATGAGGATGCAGATTTGTCCGAATTATATGACATAGGATGGGAAGCTGACGTGCTTGAGCCTATGGAACTATAAACATTTATTTTAAAAATTTATAATAAATAAAAAGTAAAAATGTAAACCGTTTAATTTAAAAATAAAGACACCTTCAAAAACAGGTTATGTGTAGTGTCTTCAATAAAATATTACAATATGCTCATAAAATTAGATCAGATTCACATATAAAATAGCACAGGTAACATGAATATAAATTCCATTTCTTTTCTGCTATTTCTGTATTCTAAATTTGCCAAGCACTAAAAAATCTTCTATGTAAAAATGTCAAGTAGTGTTTTAAGTTTTTGATTACTGTTATTGATTTACTGTTCGGTAATAGTGGTTAATAACATTTTTTAATATATTTTACCACAGATTCAACTGCAGATCATTTCAAGATTTCACCATGCCAACGAAAGAAAGAGTGAGAAAGGCTGCAAAACGTCAAAGACAGCAGGTCAATGAAAAAAAGCAGCAGTCCTCTAACAAAAAGATTTGTCAAGTCACCAAGAAAGCACCGGGTAAGAGTACAAAAACATTCATAAGAAATATTTGTAGTAAAAAAAATATTACTACAGAAAATGTTTCAGTCCAGAAAAAGAGAAGCAATTCAAACGGAAAGGAAATGCCAATGAAAAATGTTACTGCTAGAGCAAGAGATAACTCTGTGCATGATATTAGAAGGAAACAACAGTTTAGGGACATTCGTAAACGAATGTTCCGCAACAGGATAATTGGCAATTTGTTAAAAAATATTAAGAAAGGTCAACAGAAAGTGGTTTTTTATAAGAGAAAAAAAAAAGTTGAGAAAGTTATTGATCAGGCATTTGAAATTAAACGTAAGTTATTTATTTTGATAATCAATAGAATTAGGAAGCTAAACAAGGCAATTTATGATTTCAAAAGAAATAGTAGATGGAAGAGAATAGTTAATCGTAGTAATTTTTGTGAAGTTTTTTCTGGAGAATGGATGCATAGTTCAAGCTGTGAGGCATTTTTTAATGAGGAGAGTTATTTCCAGGATAATGATTTGGTGCATGCAGTTGACACCAGTGGTCGTGCTTATGAAGTGAAAGATGGTTGTCCAGTTGAAAAAGAAAAACTTGTGACAACAGAGGCAGAAGAGGTGTTAGGTAATGAGGTTTTAGGAAGACGTGCTAAGGGTCCTGTGTACACCTGGAAGTGTAGTAGTATTTGCAGTGTGCGACAGGATTCCATCAATTTGCTTTGTGATTTTGTACGGTCATTTAATAAGAAAAGTTTGAAGCAGAAAATGAGGTTGTTGCAAGAATTAGATCCTTGCAGAGTGAGAGAAGTGACAGGTTTGCATGGTCATTCACTGGCTTGTCTTTCCAGGAGAGTATGCCAGAGTGTTTTTCATCATTTCAGGATGCTAGCAGTGCATCATAATAAAGTGAGGAAATTAGTTAGAATGTTGTATTATGCTAAGAGTCCAGCAATTATGCTTAAACAATTATGCACTGCTCTTTTGCATGGTTCTGAAATAGATGTGAAGAATATATGTGAAGAAATTGAGTTTTGTTACTTTGGAAGTAAAGAGGAGAATGTTGAAATTGACCAAGAAGAAGCGGGTAATGTGGAAGATAGTGTACAGGTTTCCAGTACAGATAATTTCCAGAGGGAAATTGCGACGTTTCAGGTCAAATCAAGTGAGAGGCCAAATTTCACTTGTGTGTGTTGTCGACACACTTATTATAAGAATCAGACTAAGTTAGTGGATTTATATGCAAAAAGTGAAAGGGAAAATAATAGTGAATGGAAGGATTTCACAACATACTTGATGGTAGAAAATTGTTTTGATTTGGGATTGGATCAACGTGTGTGTACTTATTGTTGTTGCAAATTAAATCAAAACCAGATGCCTGCTAGAGCAGTTCATAATAATCTGGAATTGGTTGAGATTCCTTCTGAATTGAAGGATTTAAATACTTATGAATCTATTTTGATTCAAAGTATCCATCCCTTTCAGGCTATTGTAAGAATGGAGCCAAAGACAGGGAAATTGCCTCCATCAGATTTACAGAGAGGATTAAAGGGAAGAGTTGTTTATTTGCCTCTAGATTTGAAGAAAAACATTAACACAATTGGAGTAGAAAAAGTGGAAGAGGAACCTCTGGTTATCTTAGTTAATGGGGTTCCGACAAAGAATAAGAAAATATGGCAAGATTTAGTGGATGTTAGGAAAGTTAAAAAGGCAACATTGTATTTGAAAAAATAAAAAATACTATAAGAATGTATATGTTGCAGAAGAGGAAGTAAGTGAGGAAGAGGATAGCGATTTGTGTGCTGGTCAAATTGAAAAAGTAGAACCCTCTACTAGTGAAGAAATATATGAACATTATAGTGTTCATCCTTTGCATTCCAAGGAAGTCATGGGGAATGCTATTGAGTTGTTTCAAATGAAACAAGCCAAAGGGAGTCCCATTAGTGTTTGGGAGGAAAGTTTGGAAGCTCGGTGTTTCCCACAGCTTTTTCCAACAGGTCAGGGAGGAAGATATGATGAGCGACCTCATCAAATTCCTGCTTCTGAATACCGGACTTTGCGATTGTATGCAGGAGATGCTAGGTTTCGACAGTGCATTCCTTATTTGTTTCATCTCCTGTTTGAAAGCGATCTGTCTGGACTGTCATATGCAGTGAACCACATCTTGAAAAGTGGTATACACATGCAAAATATCTCGGCAAGTGACTTTATGGATAAAGTCAATGTCCAAGACAGTATTTTGGATTCTCACCTGATTAATCTCATGGCGTGTCAGCGTGGTACTAATGAGTACTGGTACCGTCGTCATGGTGATTTAAAATGTATGCTGAGGAACTTAGGAACTCCCACATGGTTCCTCACTCTGAGCTGTGCCGAGTATGGCTGGGAAGACTTACTTGAATTTCTACGAGAGGCAAATGCTAACGTAGAAAACATCGAATTCAAGACACCCGGAGAACTGTGCTCTTTGGATCCAGTCAATGTATGTAGGTACTTCAATCATAGATTTGAAGCTATGATGTCTTTCATCATGAATAAGAAGAATCCACCTCTTGGAGAGGTGTTGGATTTCTTCTGGAGAAAGGAGTACCAAGCAAGAGGTGCTCCTCATATACATATGTTGCTGTGGATCAAGGATGCACCTAAATTTGGAACGGATCCAGAAGACTCAGTGATGAGTTTTATACAACAGTATTCTACGTGTGCTGTTCCAAACGCAAAGGAGAAGAAAAGCCTAAGAGAAAAAGTTCTGCGTTTCCAAAGCCATCGATGTGGAAAGTACTGTCGTCGTAAATTCCGAAACAAGGACAAGTTCTACACCAAATGTCGTTTCGGCTTTCCACGACCGGTGATTTCTAAAGGAAGAGTAAACAGTTTGATGTCTTCGCTGCGACATAATGTGATGAAGAAATCACCTAAAAACACATACAATTTGAAGAGGAACGAAGAGTCTAAGTACATCAACGACTACAACCCGGTGATTTTGTCCATGTGGAATGCTAACATGGATATACAGTTTGTGGCTGATAACTGTATGGCTGTGGCTCGGTATGTGACATCTTACATCACCAAAAAAGAGAAGACAGAATTGAAGGATATGTGGGAGGACATTTCCCATGAAAAGAGCCTCAGCAAGAAGTTGTACAGTTTCAGTCTGAAGATGTTGTCGCATCGAGAAATTGGAGCGTACGAATGTTCTGACCGGTTGTCTTCAGCAAGTCTCTATGCCAAGTCCAGGAGTATCGTTTGGGCGAGTCTTGGTCTTGCTGCAACGCGTAATCGAGTTCTCAAATCTGTGCGGGAAATTGAGTATTTGGCGGAAAAGGAGCCAAACAGTACCGACATTTTGAAGACCAACATGTTGGATACATATTATCCAAATCGAAGCATTCACCTCGAGAATGTTTGTCTGTATGAGGTTCTTCAAAATTACATATTCAAGAGGAACATCAAAGAAGATACTGAGAAAGGAGTGTATGCTGTAATAGGAAGTGAGGGATGTCTGGTCAAGCAAAGAAAATGCCACTTGGTAAACCATCGAAAATTGAGTGGCGAATCTCCTGAAAAAAAGGAGTTTTTCTATTTAGCACTTTTGCAACTTTTCAAGCCTTGGCGTGCAGAAGAGGAACTGCTTGGAGATTTTCTCTGTTACGAAGACTCTTTCAATGCCGCCAAGGAGACCATAGAATGTCCTGCTTTTCCCAAATATGTAGAAATGTTGAATGCGGAAATTGAGCAGGAAGCAATGATTGCAGCCGAGATTGCCAGAGACAGTTCTCAGGACAGTCAGAGTTCTGCTTCATTGAGTCAGGATCCACTAGGAGGACCTGTTATCGAAAATGAAGCTGCCACTGCTATGAATGAAGTGGAAAGAGCCATGGCACATGCTCAGGAGGATGCGGTTAACTTAGAAGAGTTGGAAAGACAACTCAACGTTGAGCAGAGGAAAATATATGACGAAGTTACCATGCAAATTGATCATGGATTAAGTCATGACAAGAAAGAGTGCTCATGTACGTCGTTGAAGCCTGTCCGACTGTACGTGAGTGGAGAAGCGGGAACTGGAAAGTTTCCTTATTAAAGCAATTTCATGTTATTTGCAGGAAAGGACAGAGTCATCGCTGTCTTGTGTTGTCACCGCTCCAACTGGACTGGCAGCACATAACATTAAAGGGATTACTTTACATCGTTTACTGATGCTGCCAGTGGAGCATGACAACAAATTACAATATCACAAGCTATCTGGAGATGCTTGTTTTGAAGTTTCAAGAATCTTGAGGAAAATGAAACTTCTTATCATTGACGAAGTAAGCATGGTTTCCAATGTCATGCTTGCCTTTGTGCATTTGAGAATGCAAGAAGTTCTCAAAACAGAGTATGATGTGTTATTTGGTGGCAAACACATCATTGTTTTGGGAGATCTTCTGCAGCTGACACCAGTGAAAGGGCAACCTGTGTTCAAAATGCTCACGCATGAAGATACCAGGAAGTGCCTAGGCAGCATTGGCAACGTCAATATATGGTTAAACTTCAATTATGCTGAACTGCATGAAAATATGTGTCAGGCGAAGGATGAAGTTTACAAGACTATTCTACAAGATGTTAGAATTGGAAAAGTGACCGAGCATGGGAAAGAAGCTTTACATGCACGATTACTGTCAAATTTATATCCAGAACAAGATGTTGTGCCTGAGAATATTTTTCAGAAAATTACTGAGAAGAAATCTGGAATATGTTTGATGCCAACTCTTTCAGAATGTGCCAAATTCAACAACAAAATGTTGCATTTAGAAAAGCAAGAGATTGTGAAACTGGAAGCTATTGACAGAGTAGAGCATATGGGATCAACAATTATTTTGTCTGAGAATCTGAAAACAAAATTGGATTCATTAGAGAAGAGTATATCTAAAACTGCAGGTTTTGAAAAGACTCTGAATGTGTGCTTGAACTGCCGTATAATTTTAAGAAGGAATTTACATGTTGAAAGAGGTCTGGTAAATGGATCAATGGGTAATGTTGTTGATTTTGTAAAATACAGAAATAGAGATGGAATTGAATTTTTAAAAATTAAATTTGATGGCATTGAGGAAGTACAGCTAATTGGTCGTTGTTCTGCTAGATTTTTGCTTGTAAAAGACTTATATGTTCGCCGTAAGCAGTTTCCTGTTTGCTTGGCATATGCGGTGACAATCCATAAATCGCAAGGTTTAAGTGTAGACAGTGCATTGGTGAATATTGGCAGTTCTGTGTTCAAGGAGGGTATGGCATATGTGGCATTGTCACGAGTTAGAACTTTATCGGGATTGTACTTGATTGAGTGTGATGTCACAAGCATTTGTGCGGATCTAGATTGTGTTAAGGAATACAATAGGTTAAGAAGAGAGTATGCGCCACATTTGCCTCAATATCCTTTGTTTGAGAAACGTGTGGTAGGCCGGAAACGAAGAAATGTGACCAATACTGGGGAGGTTGTAGCAAAAAGACGAAAAGTCGATGAACCTGAAATTATAAGCAGAAACAAAAAGGATTCTGTTGAAGATGTTGTTGGTTTTCAATTTGAAAACAGTTCTGGTGTCAACTGCTATGCTAATGTAGTGGTTAATGTTTTGTTTTCTCTAGAAAATGTAAAAGAAGAGATTGTGGTCAATTCTGATCAAAGATTTTGCAGTTTGTTAAATTCTGTCTTAGAAAAATGTAGCACTGATAGAACAAACATAGAAAGTGTGTCTGAAATTCGAAATCTGTTAGACAGATGTTCAGGCCAAACACAATTCTCTCAAAATATTCAGCAAGATTGTCAGGAGTTTTTAATGTATATGCTTGATGTATTGCATGCTGAAGGTGTAGATGTAGATCAGCTGTTTGGGCTTTCTTATCAATGGCAGCATGACTGCGAGAACTGTAGGGTATCAAGTACTACTAGTGTAGACTCAGAAAGATTTATATATTTAACTTTGCCAGACAGTAAATCAGTCTCCTTTAATAAGCTAGTAAAAGCAGCTGATCACAACATGGAGTGTAGCCAATGTAAATCTGAAATGATGTCCACATTATTTATACGAACATATGGCCAGTATGTCATTTTAATGTTCCAACGATGTAGGCCTGATGGAACAAAATTGACAACTTTAATTAAAAATGTTGTGGCTTCGCAGTTGTCAATATCAGGAAGGACTTTTGTAACTGCAGCAATTATATATCATGACGGTCCTTCAATAACATCAGGACATTACACAGCTTATTTAAAGTCTAGAAATGGCTGGTCATTCTGCAATGATTCTGTTTTAATTTAAAAAAAAAAATTGCCGTATGACCTTAAAAACTCTTACCTGGTGTTTTTAAAACCAAAATTTTAGGGAAAGAATCTCGGGATGTGCTCTGAGGAATTTCAAGAAGTTCTAATGGCTCCTACACGATTTGGCCTTGAGGATAAGTGTAGTACAGAGACATAACTTCTAACCATAAGACTGGACGTCATGGAGAAATAAGTGCACTTTGAATGAGTTCAGAAAAACTATTTCTTTTTATAAGCTAATTGAAGCAGACAATCAAAACATAGAGTAGAGGGAATGTAAGTCTGCAATGCTGTCTACTGTTTTACTTTTTTTAAATTTTTTTATTTTTTTATTGTCAGACTGATAGAAAAAAAAAGAAGAAATTCATCAATACATGAGTATACATACATAGGTAGTATCATATAGCATTATTCCATAATTTTGCGTACATAAATTATATCACATTGCATATAGTAAAACAAGTAGACATTAGGTGTGAAAAATAAATAAATGAGGGGCCAAAAAGAATGGAGAAAGAAAAGAAGAAGGGGGAGAAAAGAGTAAAGAACATAAAAGATGCTTTCAATAAAACAAATCAATTATATTATGCAAAAAAAAAATAAAAAATACCTGGGTCATTCCATAAAAGATCCCCAATTTTTTTCATGATTTCTTATTGCGCGTATTCCCCTAATATTTGCTAGAGCTAATTCCATTGAGTGTATTTCACTCACCAATGCCCACCAGTTCCACACCGTTGGTGTTTCTGGGCTAATCCATGCTCTAGCCAGGGTTAGCTTAGCGCATGACATAAGTACCGTCGCTAGAGCGGGCTGTAAGGGAGGAACAGGATATAGGTCTAGCAAAACAGAAGTAGCCGTAAATGTAGGTAACTGAATCTTTTTCATTTTTAAAATATTTTGTATATCGCGCCAAAAATTCTTGAGATTGGGGCAAGAAAACAGCATATGTGTCAGATCAGCCGCTTCAGTAAAGCATTTGGGGCATTTAGTACGATCACAATAGATGTTATTAGGTGACCATTTGGAAATTCTTTCCGGAGTATAATATAACAAGCAAGTTGTTCTGAATTGTTGGAGTCTTAGGCTAGATGACCGTACACTTTTATTTATGTTTGTTAGAGAACGCTCAATCTGTTTTGGTGTTATATTTGAGCCCAATATTCTGCTCCATTTGCCTGCTAGTTTAATACAATCATTTGTTCTAAAGTCGCTAAAGGTTCTATATGCATCCCTTATCACAGATTTATTTTTTGAAGAGTATAAACAGGTCCAAATGTCGCATTCAGAAACCTCTAAGATTTGTTTTTTATTAATCAAATAATCATGTAACTGTAAATTATAGAGCAATTTAAGGGTGTTAAAATCTAAGAATCCTTGTGTGCCATATAAATCCCCTAGAACAGTAATTCCTGACCTAAGCAGACCAGATATAGCATAATCATTAAAGATACAAGGGAGTCCCGGATTGCCCCATAGAGGGAGTTTTAAGTGAAAGAAGCTGGTTTTACAGAAAGAAAGAATATTGCTCCAAATCCTAGTTATATCTTTTGCTGTCTTAAACCTGACCCTTTTGTAATAGTTGGGATCGTTGGTTCTAAATAAAAACATATTAGAATCGGATTTCAGCATGAAAGAATGGAAAAACAAAACACCTCCCTCATTTAGTAGAGAGCGAAGACGAGTGACAAAAGAGGACCAAAAATATAGTTTAAGATCGGGGAAGTTAAGTCCTCCTTCGTTCGTATTATTTTTTAGGAGGTTCAATGATCTTCTCGATTTTTTGTACCCCCAGATAAAGCTACTAAATATGCCATCGATTTTTTTTAAAAATTGGTTGTTTAGCGCCAATGGGATGGATCGGAATAGGTAGAGATATTTAGGCAATATCTTCATCTTTATTAAATTAATTCTACCAATTAGATTCAAAGGTAGTCTATGCCATTTTTTTAATAATAGGCTGATAGATTTAGTTAATGCATTATAGTTTATGTTATTAATTTCCTGCAGTTTGGCCGTTATTTTAACTCCTAAATATGTAGCTATGTTGCAGATCTCTGGTACTGGCACAATTGGAGTGTAATTGGCAATAACTTGTGTTTTTTGTAGGTTAAGTTTATAGCCTGCCACCTTCCCATATTTCCCAGCCTCTACAGCTATTCCCTTCAGTGCTTCAACAATATCATCTGTATAGACTGCGATGTCGTCAGCGTACGCTGTTATTTTTAGCTCTTGCGGGCCAGATCTGAAAGGTGCGATCTGAGTTTGAGAATAAAGAGCTGACAAAAAAGGTTCCAAAGAGAGGGCAAATAAAAGTGGTGATAGGGGGCAACCCTGACGTGTTCCACGCTGAATTAAGAAATCTGGGGACGTCAGCCCCCCATAGCTAGTAAAAGCTATTGGATTGTCATACAGTGCTTGTATATTCCGTAGAATTTGCCCTCCAAAACCCATTCTAGACAGTACGCACCAGAGAAAGTCCCACCCCACTCGATCGAAAGCTTTTTCAGCGTCTAGCAAAATCATGCCGAGTGGGGTGGATTCAGTCTCTGCAACGTCAAGTGCTGTTATAGCCGTGTTAACGTGCGTAGTAGTATCTCTCCCCATTATAAAACCATGTTGTTGTGGGTTGACGATTAGGGGCATTATAGGAGCTAGTCTCAATGCTAAGATTTTGGCAAAGATCTTTGCATCTGTGTTTATTAGGGAGATAGTGCGGTATGATCCTCTTTCTTCTTTCGGCTTATCTTTCTTTAAAAAAAATATTATTTTTGCCGTATTCCAAGATCTGGGTGCTTTTCCATTTATGCCAACAGATTGAACAACTTTCAAAAGTAATTGCTCTAATTCTTTTAAACATAGTTTGTATATTTCTAAAGGAATGGAATCCTCGCCTGCTGCCTTTCCTACAGGAAGTAAAGCTATAGCTTGATGTAGTTCAGCCATTGTTATATCGTCAGATAATGCATCTATTTCTGAGATTCTCTGAGTGTCTTCTATATGATCCTCAACATATTTCTCTATATCGTCTGAGTTAGGCACGGAGTCTGGAGTATATAAGACTTTATAGAACTCGGCAAATTGATTTAAGATATCTTGTGGCTGATTATAGATTTTATTTCCAATTCCTCTGATCTCTTTAATAGTAGAGTTTGCTCTATCTTCGGCAGTCTTATAAGCCAAAATTTTCCCAATTTTGTCCCCGCCCTCATATTGTGTTATTTTAAATTTATGTAAGTCATTTATATTTTTCTGGATCAGTTTTGTCTTAATTTCATTTTTAAGTGAGCAAAGTTTTAAGCCAATTTCTATACTGGTTGGTAAGTTTAATTGAAGTGCTGTAGATAGCAGTTCCTCTTGAGTTCTTATTTTCGAAATCAGTAAGTCATTATGTTTTTTAAGTTCGGAATTTTGTCTAATCACATAAGATTGGGTAAAGCCCCTAACACTTGCCTTGCAAGCGTCCCATACTGTACCAAGTGGAGCAGAATTTGTATTTATATCTATAAATTCGACAAGATGTAATTTTAACTGCGTCAAATAACTTGCATCTGATATCAAATGTCGGGGAAAAGAAAATGATCTAGGGGGAGCCCTAATATGTGTTGTTTTAAGGATCAACATAATAGCATTGTGGTCCGAGGAAATTCTAGGAAATAAAACCATAGAGCTGTCTTTCAATAGATTATCGCTTATAAGTGCCATGTCTAGTCTAGAACAAAGCTTGTGGGGTGCAGAGTAATAAGTATAGCCCGGTTTGTTTGGATGTAAAGATCGCCAAGCGTCTTTGATATTATGTATGCGACATAAGTCGAGAATAGAAGTCCGGGTTTTGTGCATCCTTTGAAATCTGCTAGGTTTGGATGTGTCTATACTGTAGTTCATGATGCAATTGAAATCCCCCATGATGATAAGTTCGCCCTCCCAGCCCAAAAGTTTGATATTCAGTTGATCAAATATAATAGGTTCGTCTGTATTACTACCATAAACCACGCATAAAACAAATTTAAAGTTCTCAAAGCTAATCTGTGCTATTGCCCATCTGCCATCTTTGCCATAAGAAGTTTGTAAAGTTTCAGCCCTAAATCGTCTGTCTTTAAGGATAGCAACTCCTCTTATGGAGTGCCCAAAGGTAGAGCAAACTACAATATCGTACCCCAGTTGATTTAATAATTTTTTGTCCTTCCCCGCAATATGCGTTTCTGATAGAAAGGCAACGTGGGGATTATGCAATTTCAGTTCTTCTTTTATCAATCGTCTTTTGTTTTTACTATTTAGCCCTGCTACATTCCAAGCTAAACTTTTTATTTCATACATTTAAAATAAAAAAAAAAGGTAAAAAAGAAAAGGAGATGCAGTCTGGGGTATCCATACATATTCGCATATTGCCTAATTTTATTACCTTTAATATACAAAAAAGTTCTAGTGGTGTTAAGTAAATTAACTTTTCGCAGCCTGACATCATTTTCCCCCCTGTTTTTCCCCTTCCCCCCCTCGTCCCCCCTTCCTGCGGAGAAAGCCCTCCCCCCATCCCCCTCCCCCCTGGTTCTTACCCCCACTGGGGAAGAGCCGCCCTTCTGTAACTGCTGCCGCTGAAAAGGCAGCCTGCGAGGCTGTTCGCCTAAGAGGACCCCCCTCCCTACCCTCCTCCTCTTTTTTTTTTTTATTTAAGTGTTTTAGCACTTCATCCTGTTTATTACATTAGAGAATAGGGTCTATATCTAAGCTAATATATTTAGTGATGCAACATCACTGAACTAAAGGCGAGTTAGATATAGGTCTGCTGTATATGTGACATTCTTTTAAAAAATAAGGAATGGCTCTATTGACAGATTAATTTCTGGTAGAATAAAGATTTTTTTTTTTTATTTGTGCTAAGCTTTACTCTTACCCACATCAAAACCAGTTACAAATGATTCGGCTTCCTTTACGTCTGTAAAGAAATAAGTGCGACCATTTTTAATAATTTTAAGGCGTGCAGGTTCTTGAAGAAACGCTTGGCCTCCGCTAGATTTAATTGGGTCTATTAATTTACGTAATGTCCATCTTCTATCCATTGTTTCCTTGCTTAAGTCAGATCGAGCAAAGATTGACAGTTCACCGAAAGCTACTGGAGTATTAGGACGAGCTCTCTGCCAGATAGCCTGACGTAATAAAAAATTGCCAAAGAAAACTAGGAAGGGTCTCGGGAATTGATTCTCCCTGTTTCTCTGTATCAGGGGGAGGCGATGAGCTCGCTGGATTTGAGAGTCCCAATCCCAGTCCGCTAGGTCTGGGAAAGCTTTCTGGAACAAGCCCACTAAGTAAGCCCTTGGGTCAGATCCTTCTGAGCCCTCCGGTATGCCAAAGAGTCTTAGATTTGATCTTCTCTGCCTGTTCTCCAAATCATCAATCTTTTGTTGAAGTATTGCGAGCTGAGTCTCATGCCTGTCGGTTACAAGTGTTGTCTTTGAGTTTGTTTCTTCTAGTGTCACCACCCGTTGCTGCAGTTCCACAATATCCTGTGACACCCCCCCGATCTTGGTGTTGAGTTCTTGTAGAGATGCTTGTACCTTGCTGTTGTCCTCTCTCAGCTGTAAGTAGTGCTCTTGTGCCTCGGCCCGTTGACTGCCCAGTAGTTGTAGTATTATTTCTAGTGAGGAAGGATCCGCTAGCTCTTGTGGTTTACTTGAACTCTCTTTGGAGGCAATTGTATGCTTGTTTATCACTGTGCTAGTAGTAGTAGGTAGAGATTCAGTTGAGGCTCCCCCGAGAGAAGGAGAAGGAGAAGAGGGGGGGGCTAGTATAGGATCTGATATAGTAGATTGAGGGCGGCTTTCCGGGCTGGCGGAGCAATCGTTGATATTAGTCATCTCCCTATTAGGTACTGATTCTGGAGGGCTTGCCTCTGATGATCTATATGCCATGTTTTTAGCTAAGCCCTTCGCCTCGATCCATCTCCTTAATGGGCTTTTATCCGGTAGGGCCTTTTTTAATATTTGGTTATTGATTGTAGTTGTAGTTAATCGGTTATGTAGATTGCCAGTCTTGCCACATTTTTTCGCTCTTGATTTTTTTTTTTTGCGTCCTTTGTTTTTTGCTCGTGTTTTTGTCAAGTTGGGAGAGTAATCGTCTCCCTCCTCTTTATCACCTGACTCATCCTCCTCTGTTTCAGAATTCAGATCCTCCAGAGAGCCTTGCTCTATTGGCTCAGTTAACCCGCCAGGCTCTTTCCCAGCCATAATCTCAGTAGTATCTAATTCGGCATGAGGAAGTGATCTTGTATTTCCTATATCAGCGCCGCCATGGAGTAACTGTGTATCTATATTCAGATCAGCGCTCCGGTCTATGCTCGGGTTAATGTGTAGACTTTCTGGCATTTCATCCCCCTCAGTAGCAGTTAATGTACTGGTCTGTATTCTTAGCTGATCAAGATGTTTAGGATTGCTAAGAGATCTTTCAGGGGCCGTTGACGTGTTATTGTCCTGCCCCTCATCACTGAGTACGGCAATTGCCTTTCCAGCAATAAAAACGCTTGGTAAATCACCCCCAATCACCACTCCTTTCAAAGTTGTCTGTTTAGTTTTAGTTATTTTTACTGGAGTCTTAGCTTCATTTTGACCAGTTTTTTTATCATTAGCATTTGCATTTGAGGGTAAATTAAGAGATCTTTGTACCTGTTTGTTGGCATCTCCACTCTTCTGAAGCGGAGCCCCCGGCACATCTGGGATTAATGCAGTTTCTATCGGTTTTCCTGTTGAAGCAGGGGTTTTCTTTTCCTTCCTCAAGCCTTCTACTTCGACAGGTATGCCTTCCAGCAAGGAGTCTCTTGAGGCAGCCGGCAGTGCCAAAACCGCAGGTGCCGCCGCTGCCACCACCGTCACAGATGGCATAGAAGCTGCCACAGGGGCTCCGGGCACCGCAGACGCCACAGAAGCCGCCCCCGCCCCAACCGCCACCGCCGACGCCGTCAGAACTCGCGCTGCGGTCTGTGTTGGTTGTGTTGGATGTGCCGTCTGTGTGACCAATGGGGGGGGCGCTGCCGTAGCACCTGTTGCCGGTTGTTTGTTGTTTCTTGTTGATCGCGTAGGAATCTTTGGAGACATTCTCCTCTTTCTCCAGTCTTGCACCGCTCGCAGACTCAGACTAGACCAGCTGAGCTGAGCTGACCAGCTGAGCGTCGACCCACCGAGCAGACCGTTAATCGCCTGCCGGAGGAGTTTAGCGGTAATTGCCAGGCCGAGCATCGATAGAAGTCGATAGGAAGTCAGTGAGATAGCGCGTCGGTATGCCGGTATGCCGGTTCGCAGGTTCGCCGGTCACAGCTTATTGCTTTAACGAGTCACTTCTTTTGTTTTCTATTGCTTTTTCAATGATAGCGCTTTTTCATATCCAAAATATCCAAAAAGGAGGCTTTTTGTTCGGTGGTTGCATCCGCCTCCGCATCCGCGGTGTTTCACGGTGTTTTCCCGATGTTTTCTTCAGTCCTCCGAGGGTAGGAGAGGAGCCTCAGGGCGAGCTGCGTTCAGAGCCGACCCTCACTCCGCCATCTTGATATCGCTCCGCTGTCTACTGTTTTACATTGCTTTGTGATTAAAAGTGATGTAGAGAATTAAATAATTGTAGTAGTCATAGAGGTAGTGTAAGTCTGCTTCATAGTAAGCAGTATCAGTGTCATAGGAAATGTAGAACATGACTGAGGAAGAAGGGGAAGATATTACTAGTCCAGGATTGTGAAAATGATCTTCAACATTTTAATTCTGAAAGTTGCGGAAATGCCAAATGACGGGATTGGCTTACAAGAAATCCAAGAGTTATAAATGGCTCTGACAAGATTTGGCCTTGTGGAAACTTGTGGTAGAGAGCAAGAAGTCATTTATTGTATGTAACATGTTTTTCAAAACGATGGAGGTTTTCTTTCAGAAAGTGGCGGGCTGAAAGTAATAACAGCACAACAGAGTGTAAGCTGTTCATAGGACATCCTTTGACGTCATGGAAAGTAAGTTAACTTTAAGGAGTTCTGAATTCTGATTTGTTATGTTGTATGGGTTTTTTAAACACAATCATTTTGATTGTGTTTTTTTTTCCCCGCTGTTATATGATGAATACCTTCAAGTCACTGTTTTTAGTGAAATTTGATACATTCTGAGAACAGCAAAAATAAACCATTTAACATGTATAATTAATTCTGTACTGTTTCCATTTATGATGTACATTTAGAACTGCGTAGGAGGCATGGAGAAGGAGAGGCTTCTGTAAGTGTCAAAGTTCTTGCATACAGTGCTCATATTCTACGTAGTCTTTCATATGATAGACTACATTTCCACAATGAGATACCTAAGCAAAGGAAACACAGGTCATATGATTGTGGAATGATCAAAAAATTTTGCATGTTTTTCAATTATATTACCTGTGTTTCCTAACATTACAAACCACATTGTGTAGATGAGGTTTAGGCCTGTTCCTGGAGACAGAGGAGGTCTGACATTTGTTCAAGAGTGCAGTGGACATTACTCACTTCGTTGGTAGGCCTCCACTTGTATTATCTTCTCTGTATTCTTCAACAAACCTAAATTCCATCTGCACCCCTGAGTAGGACTTACCTGAAACAAATCTGTGGATAGGTTACACCTTATTGGCATCTTGAAACAATCATTTAAAATGTTAGGGTCAGATTTATGGTGGCCGTGCGCCTCTTTTGCTCCATTGTGGGTCACTTTTGTGTAAAAGATGCACCATGTTGCAAGATAGGTTTCAGTTCATCTCCAGCAAGATACCATCAGTTTAAAATGTATATAATTAGCATTGTGTAGGGGGCATGCAGAAGCAAAAGCTTTTATAAGTGTCAAAGTTGTTGCATGCAGTGCTGCACTTCTAGGTACTGTTTAATATGCTGGACTACATCTGCACTATGAGATACCTAAGCAAAGGCAACACAGGTGATGTGATTGTGAAATGAGGAAAAGAAACTCCACATTTTTCAATTACATCACCTGTGTTTCCTAAGTTTATGAATGACATTGTGCAGATGAAGTTTAGGTCTGTCCACGGACACAGAAGAGGTCTGGCCTTTGTTCAAGAGTGAAGTGGACATGACTTACTTCATTGGTAGGCCTTCACATGTATTATGTCCTCTGTTCTCTTCAACAACTCGAAATTTCATTCGGAACCCTGAGTAGGTCTCACCTCAAACAAACCTCTGGATAGGACACATCTTATTGGCATCCTGAAGCAATCATTTAAAATGTTAGTGTCTTGCGACACTTTTCTGAGACAACAGCAGTGCAAAAGATGCACCATGTTTTAAGATAGGCCTCACTTCATCTGCATCAAGATACTGTTAGTTTAAAATGTATATCTTTAGGACTGTGTAGGGGGCCTGGAGAAGCAGAAGCTTCTGTCAGTGTCAAAGTTGTTGAAAAACTGTTTGTCCTTCAATCTTTTCCCTTGTCTTTTCTAATTTTTAAATACATGTTTTAATATTTTTCAAATGTTTGTTCTCTCTTTCACAGATTGAAAGTATAAAAACAAAAAGTGAGTAATTTAACGACAATTATAAGGTAAATGTTTTGTAGTCTTTTCGTTACATTTCTATCACATTCACCTACTAGTAGTTTGACAGCTTCATTTCTTTAACCCTCAATTTCCTGCCTTTGCTACTTTCCTCATTCCTTTCTCTATTACCTTCTTACTCAACTCCTTCCACTCTTTTTCTAAGTCCCTCTCTTCTCATAGTTCCTCACTCTTGTTCACTCACTCCGTCTCTATTACTCTTAGTGTCTTTGACTGATCACTCTTTCACTACTTGTTCATAATGCTTTCTCTGTGTAGTTGAAGCACACTAAGGGGCATATTATGAACATAGCCAATAAAATTATTGATGTTTTTATTGGCAGAAAACTGGTGCAAAAGTGGTTTTAGCGGCAGTTTTCTGCCGCAAAAGCGGCTTTGGTGACATATTTCTGCCGATAAAAGCTGCAAAACTTTTATTGCCTATGTTGATGATATGGCTCTATGTTATTTACATTTCTTTGCTGTTTCAATTAATCTTTTTCTGTTATTTTTTGTTTTCTGTTTTCTATTTTTTCTCTCTGTTATTCCCCATGTTTTAATCTTATTTTGAACATTCACTCACATTCTCCAAGAAACTCTTCTTTGTTATTGTTCTACTCTCTTTTTTTTCTTTCACTTCCTTATCTATTTTGTTTTTCACAATTATACCCTCTTCCGTCTTTTCTTCGGTAAATAGATCTATTAAACAGTATCTCTGGTTTACTCCCTATAGCTGTCTTTCTTTTAACATCACTCTCTGTTTACTTTCCTTATACTTACTCTTCTTTTTTTTTTTTTTTTTTTTTTTGGTTAGCTCCCGGTTCGCGAACCGGGAAGCGAACCGGGAAGCGAACCAAAAGAAATAGAGCTTGCCAGAGTGCTAAACATTCTAGCAATTTTTTTTGAAAGGGAAGGTAGTTCTGAAAAGAACTTTTTTTTTAATGTTTTTGTTGTTTTATATATTTTTTTTATTTTTCTGAACATTTTTTGTTTTTTTTGTATTTTTTGAACAATTTTATATATTTTTTGTTTTTTTTGGGGGGGAAACAACAAAAAACAGGCATTGAAAAGGGCTCAACAGGAGCAAAAAAAAAATTACTGTCTGGGGCGGTTAGGGCAATTGTGATTGTTATAAGCTAGGTTGATTGAATTAATGCTCATGTTACCACATGATATCAATGCACCGCAGTGCAGACAAGTATATTTCATATGCCCAAAATTCTCCTGGATGTTTGGCACGGTTTCCCGTGCCTCTGCTGCTGTCAACGATATTAGCGATGTTGACCTGGCCACAGGAGTTGCTGTTGGGTTTTCTTCCATGTCTCGTATCTCCGCCCGGCTGTAGTTCAATGGATGCTTCCTGGTCATGTGCCGATGCATGGTATAGTTCCCATAGCTATACTTTTTATCAGTCCCTCTTGATAACTTGTCTTTGCAAATGAGGCAGGTGACATACCTCGCATTCACTTTCTTCTGCCCTGGAGGGAGTGAATAAAACTGCCAAATGAAACTGGCTTTCCTATGGGAAACCCGGGGCACCTCTTCCAAGAACTGTGGTCCTTCTGTCTCCTCTTCCTCTAGTTCTTCCTCTTCCTCCTCTGTGTTGGTGATGACCTGGGGAGGTGGTCCTCTCTTCCCATGAGGAGGTGGAGGTGGTGGTGGGGGTGCACTAGCTGAAGCAACTACTGAAGCCATTGCTCTACTATGAATAAAGGTCTTCCTCTCACAATGATGAAAGTCAGAGTGAGGAAAGAAGGAGGGGTTTTCATCATTTGGGAAAAACAATAGTTCTAAACCAATGAAAAGTGTTATTTTAGGTCACCTGACCTAGCCTTACATGATTATGAAACCAATAGTTAAATGAACCAATGAAAAGTTTTATTAACAAGTCACATGACCTCTCACGCTTATGTTACGCGCTGCGGAACGCGCCCCCGGATCGCTTCCGAGTCGCTGCGCTTCGCGCCCCGGAGCACTTCTGGGTGCGCTAACCCGGTGCGTCATAAGACGCATTACGCGGCAATGCGATACGTCGCGCTTTCGCGACGCGCCGCGGATCGCTTCCGGGGAGCTGCGCTTCGCGCCTCGGTTCGCGCCCCGGAGCACTTCCGGGTGTGCTAACGCGGCGGGTCATAAGACGCATTACGCGACAACGTGATACGTCACGCTTCCGCGACGCGTCACAATGTTGATTTCTAACGCGGCAGTTGCGCAAACGGAACGTTTACCGGTTCGCGGACCGGGTCGCGGCATCAAATTGAGCTAACGGAAAGCTTCCCGGTTCGCGAACCGGGAGCGAAAAAAAAAAATATAAAAAAAAAAAATTATTAATAAACATATAAAATATATTTTTGGATTTAAAGAAGAATACATTTTACAGCTATAGATATTAGCTTTTAAAAAACCAATGAAATTCACTGAAAAAACCATAGGTTATAGACCATATATAGTTAGGAATTAGCATTTACAAAACCTTGAAAATTCACTGAAAAAACCATAGGTTATAGACCATATATAGTTAGGAATTAGCATTTAAAAAACCTTATTTTACTCACACAAAACCATTGAAATTCCATATATAGTTAGTTGTACTAACTATATATCGCGCACCCACAATCCACTGCTGATCATGTCACATATTACATCATTCATGACATGGTCAGTGACATCACTGATGACATCACTGATGACATCTCAAATGACATCACTGATGACATCACTGATGACATCTCAAATGACATCACTGATGACATCACTGATGACATCTCAAATGACATCACTGATGACATCACTGATGACATCTCATTTGACATTACTGATCACATCACTGATGACATCATTCATGTGATAATACGATGAACCTCTTCAGACTCTAATATAACCTTAGATACACTCAGTGTAAACATACACTCACAGACTGTCACTCATCCATGGAGTTACTCAGACACCTAGTCAGTCATGCAAAGAATCAATCACACCTCCATTTTCTCAACTATACAGTTATACACACCTTACTTATTCAAACATATACTAAAACATATTTACTCTCTTATACAATCCTGGATACAAGTTCACAATGATGCATACAGCCACTCACACATTCACTGGCTCCTATGCACAGTTATTTATATATGTCAACTCTCACATGTACTGTATTTTACATATGTACTTACTTTGACATGTAGCACTGAGATATCCATTCACTCACTAATACACTCATGCACACAGTCAACCGCCCATACAGCTGTTTCCACATGCACTTTTGAACCCATACATCTAGTGAATCAACTGCTCACACATATATGCACAGAGTCATACACCTCCCAGCCACCCACACACACACTCAGTCTCCCATACAAATGCTTGGGCAACCAATCAATAACCCATATAGTTACTCATATAGCTACTGATCAACACATGCAGCAGTTTACAGAACAACAGACATAATGATGCACAAATTAAGACAGTTTAGTCACTAACCCATGCATTCAGTGAGACACATTTAATCACTCACTCATACAGTCAGTCACGCACCTACTAAATCCTTCATCCAGACACTTCTACATCTACTCATTCTTCAATATGTAAAACATATTTAAACTTTACAGAAACACACAGTCACTGGATGATGTCATCAGTGATGTCATCAGTGATGTCATTTGAGATGTCATCAGTGATGTCATCAGTGATGTCACTGACCATGTCATGAATGATGTAATATGTGACATGATCAGCAGTGGATTGCGGGTGCGCGATATATAGTTAGTACAACTAACTATATATGGAATTTCAATGGTTTTGTGTGAGTAAAATAAGGTTTTTTAAATGCTAATTCCTAACTATATATGGTCTATAACCTATGGTTTTTTCAGTGAATATACATATATATATATATATATATATATATATATATATATATATATATATATATATATATATATATATATATATCCCTTTCAGAAGATGCCCTGCATTAGAGACGCACTCCTCCAGCTGGCGAACTTTCAAAATTCATTTATTTCGGAAACAGGCATTTTCATTCCGCTTGTATGCATCCTCCTGCCTGACGCGTTTCAGAGCAAACAAGCTCTTTCTTCAGAGGCATGCTGGCTGCACACAGTGTCTTTGGCTCCCATAGTTCCCTGCGTTAGTTCATTAAATAGGCCTCCGGTGTGCCTTACTTGATAGTTTTCGTTTCCTGATGCACGCTGGAACTTCTGGTATAATTCTATTAATTAACATCCTCCAGTGGATTTTGTGCAGTCCAATTATTAAAAGGATCGATAATAGCCCTCCAGTCGGTTACAGAATGACAATCCTGTTTCAAATTAAGAGCCTGCTGCGCCGATTTGCTCCCCTAAACAGTTCAGGAAAGTCGGACCTTTTTAGAGTTTGACAGGCGGTGCGTTCTCCCATGGCTGGACCTGCAGTGTAATAATTCCTTTCAGAAGATGCTCTGCATTAGAGACGCACTTCTCCAGCTGGCGAACTTTCAAAATTCATTTATTTCAGAAACAGGCATTTTCATTCCGCTTGTATGCATCCTCCTGCCTGACACGTTTCAGAGCAAACGTGCTCTTTCTTCAGAGGCATGCTGGCTGCACACAGTGTCTTTGGCTCCCATAGTTCCCTGCGTTAGTTCATTAACTGGAGGATGTTAATTAATGGAATTATACCACAAGTTCCAGCGTGCATCAGGAAACGAAAACTATCAAGTAAGGCACACCGGAGGCCTATTTAATGAACTAACACAGGGAACTATGGGTCACTAACATCTGACCCTTGCATTTAGCGCTATATATACACACACATGTTACATAATCACATGAGTCATAATTAACATCACTAATTGGCATTGGTTTGTTACCATGGTGATTTGGGTTACACCCACATGTATACCTGACCAATCACATGAATACAGCATTTATTAGCGAAAGTATCAATTACCAAAATTCATATTACTTTCTACGTTAAATAAACATTACCATCATGTTTTGGAACTGTTCCGGTTTTGAACGCATCCTAATACTTAAATGCCAACATTATGTTTTTTTCGTTTTACTTACATCGATAAGTCCCGTGTTATATTAATTGCATCACCCACATATCACATTATTAGCCATTACACCCTACGTAGTGTTACTCTGGTTACGTCATTGCTGTTTGGGCGTATCTTGTGAAGAGGGTGTGTCACTCTCAAGGCCGGGATTGGTTTACAGAGTGGAATTCTACAAAACGGCTCGGTTTCACCGATAATCGGTTTGCTGGCCTAGTGGAAGAGTCAGAACATGTTACTGTGTTCACAGTTCCTCCTCGTGTACCTGGTAAGTGAAGCGTGTGTTTGTCAGCGTTCACATTCCTATTTTTTAAGACACACAACCCCGTTTTCCAACACATGTGAAAGTTTACATACCGCGCCAGTGCGCAACAACTCTCTTTGTGTTTTTAAAGTAAACCTTCCTGTGATGTGGGTAAATCATTTTTAACAATATACGGGGACTGAATAATGATGTAGTGATTGGTGTAGTTTTCTGGTATAGACTCATGTAACTGCTCGTGAATTAATATTTACAGTGCTGGCGCACTCTGGGTCGTTGTTAAAAGGTACTAGGGTAAAGTAGAGGTAGGCTTCTCTAGATGTGCACACTTAGGGCTTCATCTGCGTTCAGCCCTGAGGGGATCTTGGAATTCAGTAAGATAATGTATCTGGATTCCAGGCGGCGTAACGCAAGCTTGCGGTTACCGCCCCTTGCATTTCTTGGGATGCTGTCTATGACAAAATATGTCAGACCTTTGGCGTCTCCTCCATGTGTCTCATGGATATGTCTTGCTACTGGGTAGGCTGGGTCCTTATTTGTGATAGCCCTCAGGTGTTGTAAAATTCTTACATGCACTGGGTGGATAGTCGACCCTACATATTGTTATATATATATATATATATATAAAACCTACTGGCGATAGCCAGTAGGTATATATAGTTAGGACCTAGCTACCATAGAAAATCCGCAACATTCTATTGGGAATAACTTTTGCGCCGGTTGAGGAATTTGCGTGTAATTTTCCAAAAGTTTGGCCAGCTCCGCTGCGCTCCTTCCCTGAAAGTTTCGGGGAGATTCGAGAAGTGGGGGCTGAGAAAAAAGGGGGGTCCCAAAACGTGTTTTTCCCATGTTCATTTCCGTAGGACGTTCTGACAAGGCTACAGCCCGAACCACTGAACGGAATTACATCAAACTTGGCAAAATTGTAGGGACTGGTTTGCAGAAGTGCCTTTGCTATATTTGGTGAAAATTGCTCCAGTCGTTTTTATGAAAATTAACTTCAAAAACACATATATATCTGGGCGGAGCCTAACCACACATCTCATCGTGAGATCTGATTGGCTGTCAGCACTTCATCCAAGAAGTGTTGGCAGCCATCTTGGGACAAATATACATGATAGCACCTCATTAAAAAGCATTGTAGTTAATAGAGGGTTTTAGGACGTTAGTTACATTATATATCATTTGTGGATGGTACCATACTCATTTTAGGAATTGTGGTGTGTTCTAAGGTGATTTTACCATGTGAAAAAGCCTTCTGCTGGGATATCATGAATCATGTTTGAAAGAAAACTATTATCTCATGCTTTTCCCACAGTGGTTTGGAAGGGGATCTATAAGCTAAACTGAAAGCATATTTTCTGTAAATTCACATTATCTTTCTCAGTCATGTGAGAATGAAGTCTGACATTCTCAGTAAAACATGTACATCCAACAAGGACAGAGACTGTCAGTTGATTCCTTTGTGTTCTACTACAGCTTCCCAGAGTGTTCTAAAGAACAACTAGAGTGCTAACAGTGCTACTTATTACAAAGGTATGGCACACCTGAAGCCATCTTGATTGGAATAAAGTGGTAACTCTTAAAACATTTAATTTAAAAAGGAACAAAATGAGGGGGTATATTGTGCCATAGAAAGTATGATTAGTGCTGCAGAAAGAAAAATTAGGGCACATTTTGAGTGACTTCCCAAATCCTCTTCTATTTCATTAAAAAATTCTGATATGCAGTCTCCCAAGACGGCCACCAGAGACAAAAGAGCCCAAATGTAGCCCAAATATCACCCAGATGTAGCCCAAGTAAAGCCCAATGGCAGAATGTCCCAGAGTGTTCTGAAGAACAACTAGAGCGCTAACAGTCTTACTTATGACAAAAGTATGGCACATCAGAAGCCATCTTGATTGGAATGAAGTGGTAAGTCTGAAAACATTTAATTTAAAAAGGAACAAAATTAGGGGGTTTATTTTGCCATAGAAATAGAAAGTATGATTAGCAGCAGACTGCAGACTTCCCTGGTGAGCAGTAGCTTTACTACAGTGATCTAATGAGCAACTAGAGTGCTAACATTCAGAATTTATGGCAAATGGGTGACACATCTGAATGCCTTTTTGATGGAACCAAAGTAAACAAGCATTGAAAATGTAATTGATCTCGCCCTCGTTTAAGTTAAAGCCATTCTGTTTGTAATGAGGTGGCTTTTTACCTTTGCTTTTATTAGTGTTTTTAAAACTTTCATGTAAATAACATGCATATGTATGCATATATGTAGATGTATGCATGCATTTATATTTGTATTTATATAGATATGCAGATTATATATGTTTATATATGTATGTATATATATATATATGAACACCACGCTCACCCTCAAAAGAAAGAATGAGCCCGACATATGCTGGCTCCCACCTGGATTTATTATGCGTAAAATCACAGCAAAGTCCAGGAAACGTCAGGCAGACGAGTTTCTAGCGAGTGTCTTAGCTTTCAGCAGTGCCGGTTCTCGTTTCCTCATAGAGCCTCACAGCTGGGGATAATGAGGGTCCTGAGCATAACTCTGGTCACTCCTTTTGTAGATGTAAATCCCCCGCCTCCGCTTTCAGTAGTAATGCCTCCTGTGACGATGTCGAGACCAGAGGCATGCTGGTACTTTGAGTTCACAGTTTCAGCCCATACAGTGATGGCTGACCAAAGCCCAGTGGCTTGACTCGAAGTTTCACACCCCCCCGACCTCGTCTTCAGGGATAATTTTCGCGGTACCAGGTGGGGCCTCTGCAGACACGCTACAGCCTCTTTCCCCAAAGCAGTAAGTCCCAGCCAAAATACTGTGAGACCACTTGGGGGGGGGGTGACACATTGTAGTTTTATACAAATACCAAAATTGCTGATTTTTGGTGTCACACCAGATCAAGAGGGCATGCCGGTGAGCCAGGGAACAGCATACTGGCTCTTTATATGAACACCACGCTCACCCTCAAAAGAAAGAATGAGCCCGACATATGCTGGCTCCCACCTGGATTTATTACGCGCAAAATCACAGCAACGTCCAGGAAACGTCAGGCAGACGCGTTTCTAGCAAGTGTCTTAGCTTTCATCAGTGCCGGTTCTCGTTTCCTCATAGAGCCTCACAGCTGGGGATAATCAGGGTCCTGAGCATAACTCTGGTCACTCCTTTTGTAGATGTAAATCCCCCGCCTCCGCTTTCAGTAGTAATGCCTCCTGTGACGATGTCGAGACCAGAGGCATGCTGGTACTTTGAGTTCACGGTTTCAGCCCATACAGTGATGGCTGACCAAAGCCCAGTGGCTTGACTCGGAGTTTCACACACCCCCGACCTCGTCTTCAGGGATAATTTTCGCGGTACCAGGTGGGGCCCCTGCAGACACGCTGCAGCCTCTTTCCCCAAAGCAGTAAGTCCCAGCCAAAAGATTGTGAGACCGCTTGGGGGGGTGACACGTTGTAGTTTTATACAAATACCAAAATTGCTGATTTTTCGTGTCACACCAGATCAAGAGGGCATGCCGGTGAGCCAGGGAACAGCATACTGGCTCTTTATATGAACACCACGCTCACCCTCAAAAGAAAGAATGAGCCCGACATATGCTGGCTCCCACCTGTATTTATTACGCGCAAAATCACAGCAACGTCCAGGAAACGTCAGGCAGACGCCTTTCTAGCGAGTGTCTTAGCTTTCATCAGTGACGGTTCTCGTTTCCTCATAGAGCCTCACAGCTGGGGATAATCAGGGTCCTGAGCATAACTCTGGTCACTCCTTTTGTAGATGTAAATCCCCCGCCTCTGCTTTCAGTAGTAATGCCTCCTGTGACGATGTCGAGACCAGAGGCATGCTGGTACTTTAGAGTTCACGGTTTCAGCCCATACAGTGATGGCTGACCAAAGCCCAGTGGCTTGACTCGAAGTTTCACACACCCCCGACCTCGTCTTCAGGGATAATTTTCACGGTACCAGGTGGGGCCCCTGCAGACACGCTGCAGCCTCTTTCCCCAAAGCAGTAAGTCCCAGCCAAAATACTGTGAGACCACTTGGGGGGGTGACACGTTGTAGTTTTATACAAATACCAAAATTGCAGATTTTTCGTGTCACACCAGATCAAGAGGGCATGCCGGTGAGCCAGGGAACAGCATACTGGCTCTTTATATGAACACCACGCTCACCCTCAAAAGAAAGAATGAGCCCGACATATGCTGGCTCCCACCTGGATTTATTACGCGCAAAATCACAGCAACGTCCAGGAAACGTCAGGCAGACGCGTTTCTAGCGAGTGTCTTAGCTTTCATCAGTGCCGGTTCGCGTTTCCTCATAGAGCCTCACAGCTGGGGATAATCAGGGTCCTGAGCATAACTGTGGTCACTCCTTTTGTAGATGTAAATCCCCCGCCTCCGCTTTCAGTAGTAATGCCTCCTGTGACGATGTCGAGACCAGAGGCATGCTGGTACTTTGAGTTCACGGTTTCAGCCCATACAGTGATGGCTGACCGAAGCCCAGTGGCTTGACTCGAAGCTTCACACACCCCCGACCTCGTCTTCAGGGATAATTTTCGCGGTACCAGGTGGGCCCCTGCAGACACGCTGCAGCCTCTTTCCCCAAAGCAGTAAGTCCCAGCCAAAATACTGTGAGACCGCTTGGGGGGGTGACACATTGTAGTTTTATACAAATACCAAAATTGCTGATTTTTCGTGTCACACCAGATCAAGAGGGCATGCCGGTGAGCCAGGGAACAGCATACTGGCTCTTTATATGAACACCACGCTCACCCTCAAAAGAAAGAATGAGCCCGTCATATGCTGGCTCCCACCTGGATTTATTACGCGAGAAATCACAGCAACGTCCAGGAAACGTCAGGCAGACGCGTTTCTAGCGAGTGTCTTAGCTTTCATCAGTGCCGGCTCTCGTTTCCTCATAGAGCCTCACAGCTGGGGATAATCAGGGTCCTGAGCATAACTCTGGTCACTCCTTTTGTAGATGTAAATCCCCCGCCTCCGCTTTCAGTAGTAATGCCTCCTGTGACGATGTCGAGACAAGAGGCATGCTGGTACTTTGAGTTCACGGTTTCAGCCCATACAGTGATGGCTGACCAAAGCCCAGTGGCTTGACTCGAAGTTTCACACACCCCGACCTGGTCTTCAGGGATAATTTTTGCGGTACCAGGTGGGGCCCCTGCAGACACGCTGCAGCCTCTTTCCCCAAAGCAGTAAGTCCCAGCCAAAATACTGTGAGACCGCTTGGGGGGGTGACACGTTGTAGTTTTATACAAATACCAAAATTGCTGATTTTTCGTGTCACACCAGATCAAGAGGGCATGCCGGTGAGCCAGGTAACAGCATACTGGCTCTTTATATGGACACCACGCTCACCCTCAAAAGAAAGAATGAGCCCGACATATGCTGGCTCCCATTTGGATTTATTACACGTAAAATCACAGCAAAGTCCAGGAAACGTCAGGCAGACGCGTTTCTAGCGAGTGTCTTAGCTTTCATCAGTGCCGGTTCTCGTTTCCTCATAGAGCATCGCAGCTGGGGATAATGAGGGTCCTGAGCATAACTCTGGTCACTCCTTTTGTAGATGTAAATCCCCCGCCTCCGCTTTCAGTAGTAATGCCTCCTGTGACGATGTCGAGACCAGAGGCATGCTGGTACTTTGAGTTCACGGTTTGAGCCCATACAGTGATGGCTGACCAAAGCCCAGTGGCTTGACTCGAAGTTTCACACACCCCCGACCTCGTCTTCAGGGATAATTTTCGCGGTACCAGGTGGGGCCCCTGCAGACACGCTGCAGCCTCTTTCCCCAAAGCAGTAAGTCCCAGCCAAAATACTGTGAGACCGCTTGGGGGGGTGACACGTTGTAGTTTTATACATATACCAAAATTGCTGATTTTTCGTGTCACACCAGATCGAGAGGGCATGCCGGTGAGCCAGGGAACAGCATACTGGCTCTTTATATGAACACCACGCTCACCCTCAAAAGAAAGAATGAGCCCGACATATGCTGGCTCCCACCTGGATTTATTACTCGTAAAATGACAGAAACGTCCAGGAAACGTCAGGCAGAGCCGTTTCTAGCGAGTGTCTTAGCTTTCATCAGTGCCGGTTCTCGTTTCCTCATAGAGCCTCACAGCTGGGGATAATCAGGGTCCTGAGCATAACTCTGGTCACTCCTTTTGTAGATGTAAATCCCCCGCCTCCGCTTTCAGTAGTAATGCCTCCTGTGACAATGTCGAGACCAGAGGCATGCTGGTACTTTGAGTTCACGGTTTCAGCCCATACAGTGATGGCTGACCAAAGCCCAGTGGCTTGACTCGAAGTTTCACACCCCCCCGACCTCGTCTTCAGGGATAATTTTCGCGGTACCAGGTGGGGCCCCTGCAGACACGCTGCAGCCTCTTTCCCCAAAGCAGTAAGTCCCAGCCAAAATACTGTGAGACCGCTTGGGGGGGGTGACACGTTGTAGTTTTATACAAATACCAAAATTGCTGATTTTTCGTGTCACACCAGATCGAGAGGGCATGCCGGTGAGCCAGGGAACAGCATACTGGCTCTTTATATGAACACCACGCTCACCCTCAAAAGAAAGAATGAGCCCAACATATGCTGGCTCCCACCTGGATTTATTACGCGTAAAATCACAGCAAAGTCCAGGAAACGTCAGGCAGACGCGTTTCTAGCGAGTGTCTTAGCTTTCATCAGTGCCGGTTCTCGTTTCCTCATAGAGCCTCACAGCTGGGGATAATCAGGGTCCTGAGCATAACTCTCGTCACTCCTTTTGTAGATGTAAATCCCCCGCCTCCGCTTTCAGTAGTAATGCCTCCTGTGACGATGTCGAGACAAGAGGCATGCTGGTACTTTGAGTTCACGGTTTCAGCCCATACAGTGATGGCTGACCAAAGCCCAGTGGCTTGACTCGAAGTTTCACACACCCCGACCTCGTCTTCAGGGATAATTTTCGCGGTACCAGGTGGGGCCCCTGCAGACACGCTGCAGCCTCTTTCCCCAAAGCAGTAAGTCCCAGCCAAAATACTGTGAGACCACTTGGGGGGGTGACACGTAGTTTTATACAAATACCAAAATTGCTGATTTTTCGTGTCACACCAGATCAAGAGGGCATGCCGGTGAGCCAGGGAACAGCATACTGGCTCTTTATATGAACACCACGCTCACCCTCAAAAGAAAGAATGGGTCCGACATATGCTGGCTCCCACCTGGATTTATTACGCGTAAAATCACAGCAAAGTCCAGGAAACGTCAGGCAGACGCATTTCTAGCGTGTGTCTTAGCTTTCATCAGTGCCGGTTCTCGTTTCCTCATAGAGCCTCACAGCTGGGGATAATCAGGGTCCTGAGCATAACTCTGGTCACTCCGTTTGTAGATGTAAATCCCCCGCCTCCGCTTTCAGTAGTAATGCCTCCTGTGACGATGTCGAGACCAGAGGCATGCTCGTACTTTGAGTTCACGGTTTCAGCCCATACAGTGATGGCTGACCAAAGCCCAGTGGCTTGACTCGTAGTTTCACACACCCCAACCTCGTCTTCAGGGATAATTTTCACGGTACCAGGTGGGGCCCCTGCAGACACGCTGCAGCCTCTTTCCCCAAAGCAGTAAGTCCCAGCCAAAATACTGTGAGACCGCTTGGGGGGTGACACATTGTAGTTTTATACAAATACCAAAATTGCTGATTTTTCGTGTCACACCAGATCAAGAGGGCATGCCGGTGAGCCAGGGAACAGCATACTGGCTCTTTATATGAACACCACGCTCACCCTCAAAAGAAAGAAGGAGCCCGACATATGCTGGCTCCCACCTGGATTTATTACGCGTAAAATCACAGCAAAGTCCAGGAAACGGCAGGCAGACGCGTTTCTAGCGAGTGTCTTAGCTTTCATCAGTGCGGGTTCTCGTTTCCTCATAGAGCCTCACAGCTGGGGATAATCAGGGTCCTGAGCATAACTCTGGTCACTCCTTTTGTAGATGTAAATCCCCCGCCTCCGCTTTCAGTAGTAATGCCTCCTGTGACGATGTCGAGACCAGAGGCATGCTGGTACTTGAGTACATAAATGCATATGCATATATATGCATATATATATATGTGTATATGTGTGCGTGTAGAGAGAGGTAGAGAGGTAGAGGTGTAGAGGTAGAGAGGTAGAGGTAGAGAGGTAGAGATTAGTAGAGAAGAAGTAGAGAGAGGTAGAGAGGCAGAGAGAAGAGAGTGAGTAATAGAGTAGAGAGTGAGTAGTAGAGAGTAGTAGAGAGCAGTAGAGAGAGTAGCAGAGAGTGAGTAGTAGAGAGTAGTAGAGTGAATAGTAGGGTGAAGTTGATGATTGCTGTACTAGCAGATTAGTAGCGTCTATTCTTTTTGTTGTATGACGTCATTTATCCATTACCTGTATGCTAATTATCTGTATACTTTTATGTGGCCCTCAATGAGAGCCAAAACATAATAAAATTTGACTTGACTTGACTTGAATAGTAGAGTGAGTAGTAGAGAGTAGTAGAGAGTGAGTAGTAGAGAGTGAGTAGTAGAGAGTAGTAGAGAGTAAGTAGTAGAGTGAGTAGTAGAGAGTGAGTAGTAGAGAGCAGTAAAGAGTGAGTAGTAGAGAGTAGTAGAGAGTGAGTAGCAGAGAGAGAGCATAGTAGAGAGTAGTAGAGAGTGAGTAGTAGAGTGAGTAGTAGAGAGTAGTAGAGATAGAGTAGTAGAGAGTGAGTAGTAGAGAGGGAGTAGTAGAGAGTGAGTAGTAGAGAGTAGTAGAGAGCGAGTAGTAGAGAGTCAGTAGTAGAGAGTAGTAGAGAGTGAGAAGTAGAGAGTGAGTAGTAGAAAGTAGTAGATAGTGAGTAGTAAAGAGTGAGTAGTAGAGAGAGAGTAGTAGAGAGTGAGTAGTAGAGAGTAGAGAGTGAGTAGTAGAGAGTAGTAGATAGTGAGTAGTAGGGAGTGAGTAGTAGAGAGAGAGTAGTAGAGAGTAGTAGAGAATGAGTAGTAGAGAGTGAGTATTAGAGAGTAGTGGAGTAGTAGAGAGTAAGTAGTAGAGAGTAGTGGATAATTTCCCAAAGTTTGGCACAGCACCACTTGCACAATAAGTCCAATCAAATCATATCACTTAGAGTCCTTATTGAAGCGCTGAATCTTGGTGTATATTCAAGTGCTTTTATTTTCCTTAAATTTATGTACGACAGCCAGCTGACGCGTTTCGTTCTGTACAACAGAACTTCTTCAGGGCGTTCTTATTTCCTTCAAGTTATGTTGGTATCCTGTTGTCATATAACTAGATATTTCTTCCAAATGTTAGACGAGACGTAAGTACATTCTTATTCAAAGTGACTAGGTATCAATTTTACCCACACAATTCGGGCAGACTTGAGTAATTTATAGCATCCTCAAAGTCAGTCTTTCAAAAATTCCAAAGTATAGGACATGATAATCCAAATCCAAATGTTTCTCAAGAAAAGTCATTTTCAATCGTTCGGAATTTCGGCGTTTGGGCAGATATGACCCAGGGACCCCCAGTATGCAAGGGGAATTAGTCTCCCCTCTGCAAACGCGCCAGTGGCCTGCGTTGCAGAGAGGTGTAAAAAGAGGCATAGCCTCATTACACCTCGGTGCAATGCAGCCTCCTGGCGCATACTGGAGGTTCCAGGTGGGCTAGTTGGCCCCCAGGGACCCCCAGTATGCAAGGGGAATTAGTTCCCCCTCTTCAAACATGCACGGGGGCTGCGTTGCAGAGAGGTGTAAAAAGGGTGTGGCCTCATTACACCTCTCTGCAATGCAGCCCCCTGGTGCATACTGGAGGCTCCTGGTGGGCTAGTTGGACCCCAGGGACCCCCAGTATGCAAGGGGAATTAGTTCCCCCTCTGCAAACGCGCCAGGGGGCTGCGTTCAGAGAGGTGTAACAAGGGGCATAGCCTCATTACACCTCTGCAATGCAGCCCCCTGGCGCATACTGGAGGTTCAAGGTGGGCTAGTTGGCCCCCAGGGGGCCCCAGTATGCAAGGGGAATTAGTTCCCCCTCTTCAAACATGCACGGGGGGCTACCTTGCAGAGAGGTGTAAAAAGGGGCGTGGCTTCATTACACCTCTCTGCAATGCAGTCCCCTGGCGCATACTGGAGATTCCTGGTGGGCTTTCAGGTCTTATATAGTTAGAAATTAGCATTAAAAAACCTTTGAAATTCACTGAAAAAAACATAGGTTTCAGGCCTTATATAGTTAGGAATTAGCATTTTAAAAACCTTGCAAATTCACTGAAAAAACCATAGGTTTCAGGCCTTATATAGTTAGGAATTAGCATTTAAAAAACCTTTAAAATTCACTCAAAAAACTATAAGTTTTAGGGGTGTTATAGTTAGCTGGACATTTCACTCATACAAAACCATTGAAATTGCTCCTATATAGTTAGTTGTACTAACTATATTTCGCGCACCCGCAATCCACTGCTGATGATGTCACATATTACATCATTCATGACATGGTCAGTGACATCACTGATGACATCTCAAATGACATCACTGGTGACATCATCCACGTGACAATCACATAACCTTTTCATACACTAGTAAAATCTTTCATCACTCTTTGTAAAATACGGAGTATCATATTTGAATCCATTGTTACAGCAATACAAGTATCTAAAAACCCACTCAGTGATTCATAGATGTATACACACATCTAATCACTTACCTGTAGATTCACTCATACATGCTGTCAATGAACAATAGAACACTATCAAAAATACTTATACACCTAAATCGACATTACACACCAGCACACATCCTATTTACATATGAAGTCATCCTACTCTCTTATGCAAAAAATGGATCATACTTACATATTTACTTAGCTACACACTTATACAAACACAACTTCATCTATTCATTTAGATAGTAAGTCATACTTAGTGAATTATAAAATCATTATTACAAGTATAAAGTTATCCATACAGTCACTCACACAATCATTGAGTCTTATGTATACTTATTAATATACAACAACTGACACATACACTGCCTTTTATTTTTCTAGTTTGTTGGACATGTACCATTGAGAAATATATTTGCTCATCACCACACCCATAAAGATCTTCACTCACCTAAACAACTGTTAGAACATGTAGATTTAACTTCATATATCTAGTGAATCAACTATTCACACATCTTTGGGCAGTCACCCCCCCCCCCACCGAACCACACACACATTCACTCTCCCATACAAATACTCAGTTAACTAATCAATAACTAATACAGACTTTCACATAGCTAATAACCAACTGGAGAACCAGTTTACACAACAACTGACAAAGTGATACAGATATTCAAACAGTTTAGTCACTATCCACTATATTTAGTGAGACACTATAAATTGGTCAAGTAAACAGTCAATTACACTGCTACTAAATCCTCCATCCAAATATTTATTTGTATATATCCACTCATTCTTCAATGCAAATTGCTATATATACAATGCATATTTAAATAACGAAGCAAACCACATTCACTGGATGATGTCATCAGTGATGGCATCAGTGATGTCATTTGAGATGTCATCAGTGATGTCACTGACTATGTCATGAATGATGTAATATGTGACATCATCAGCAGTGGATTGCGGGTGCGCGAAATATAGTTAGTACAACTAACTATATAGGAGCAATTTCAATGGTTTTGTATGAGTGAAATGTCCAGCTAACTATAACACCCCTAAAACTCATAGTTTTCTGAGTGAATTTTAAAGGTTTTTTAAATGCTAATTCCTAACTATATAAGGCCTGAAACCTATGGTTTTTTCAGTGAATATATATATAGATAGGAGAGAACTCTGGGTAGTTGTCAAGTTTAGGTGGAAAGCAGCTCCTGTTAGAGCACTCTTAACATCAGCAACACTCTAGGTCTGCTCACCTCAAATGTCTGTTTTTCTATCAAAGTCTTTAAGCATAGGATTAGCAAAGTGCCATCCACGCTGAGATATAAAAGGACAAAGTCTTTTAGCATTTCTACAGCAAAGTCTTTAAGCATAAGAGTAGCACAGTGCTGTCATTGCCGAACTGTAAAATGACAAAAGCCATTTATCACTCCAGGCATAGTATTACAGCTTTGTAATAGTAAAATACCAACTCAAGCCAACCTTGAATGAGTAAAAGCAACCCCCTGACACAGTGTTTCGCTCTAATTAGAGCTCTTCAGAGAGGCATAGCTTTGTCCAGACACAAGGGCCGATTTGGAGGTCTGCCAACTTGTGCAATAAGTGACATAGAGCACTCACTCCGCAGGACATTTGCTGGATCCCATCTTTTCCAACCTGGGTGGTGTAACTGTTTCACCCTCGATCCCTTTGGTCTGGACTGACCAATATCTCGTTCCCTTCTTACTTCAATTGCCTGGGAAAATTGGTGACCCACCGGTCAGCTTCGCTGATGAAGGTCCCTTGGCACAAATGAGACGTTAGTCAATTCTCTGACCTGTTGGTAAAATCTAAACCCTTGTTCCCCTCAAATATTGAGGCAGTGGACTCTCTCTTTCAGGACTGGCTGACGCAGGCCTTAGACATCTGTATACCGGAGAAATGTTGTTCAAGGAAAAAACTTGGACCTTCAAATCCCTGGTTTAACGAATCTCTGGTGGAAGCAAAAAAAGCTTGCAAGCAACTGGAATGATCATGGAGGCATAACTATGATACTGAAACTAAAATCACTTATCGGAAATCTATTAAAGCATATCATAGACTGATCTGGAAAGCCAGAGCGGCCCATATTGCTACTAAAATTTTGTAAAGTAATAACCCCCCTAAAAGGATCTTTTCCCTGCTTAAAAATATGCAACATGCCAACGAAATAATTGACTCCCCGATCACCTCTGACACTCAATGTGAGTCACTTGCAGATTTTTTTGTGAGTAAGGTAGAGACTATTTATGACAACCTGCCTACAGTTTGCCCCCCTGAAGCCTCCTCGAATATCTCTCAAATGTACTTGCCGGTTACTAGGCCTAATCCTGTTAAACCAACGCTGTGCTCTTTTCTGAGACTCGATCAGCTTCGGCAAGTTCTTAAGTCCATCTCCTCAGTAAGCAGGGATGTGCTGAATCTATCACTGTCTTCGGCGCTATTGCCGGCAACCTGGAAGCACGCAAAAGTTATACCACTTTTAAAAAAGCCTTCCTTGGAGCCATCGGACCCGAGTAATTTCCGTCCAATTTCCCAGCTTCCTTTTCTAGGTAAGGTTACTGAGGCATATGTGAACTCGGTCCTGGCAGAATTTGTAGAGCACACCAAAACTCTTGACATTCGGTGCAGCCTAGATGTTGGGAACTCTTCGGCCTTAATTCTTTTGGATGTAAGTGCTGCGTTCGATAGTGTTTTCCATGAGATCCTTCTAGGCAGATTACATGATATGGGGGTGCGGGAGCTGGCCTGGGCCTGGTTTAAATCGTTCCTAGAAGACAGAACCTTTCAAGTGGTGGTGCCACTGTATCATTATCAAACACATGCTATTAAACATGGGGTCCCCCAGGGCTCTATATTGAGCCCTGCACTTTGTAACATCTATGTACAGCCCCTAGCCCTGCTGGCAAAAAGCAGAGGGTTGTCGCCGATGACACCCAGCTAGTCATCGCCTTTTCGAGGATCTGCCAAGATAATCTCTTCAAATTGAAAGAGGACTTATTAGCTATCTCTGACTGGATGGTAGCAAATTGTTTACGGCTGAATGCTGCCAAGTCAGAAATCCTAGTGCTAGGGAGAGATAGCTCCCTCTGGTCAGAACAGTGGTGGCCTGACAAACTTAAACCCGCACCCCAGCCAAAGAAGGCAGTAAAAAATTTGGGCCTTTGGATTGACAGCGAACTCTCATATGATGTGCAATCCAAGAACCTTGCGGGATCTTGCTTTGGTCTCCTAAGAGGGTTAAGGCCCCTACTTGGATATTTTGCACCAAAAGTCCGCCAAACCGCTCTTCAGGCTACAATTTTGTCAAGGCTGGACTATGGAAATTCCTTATTTTTAGGAGCTAACAAGTCCTTTATTGTCCGGCTGCAGAGAATCCAGAACGCAGCAGCTCGAGCCCTGCTAGCGCTGCCTAAATCATGCTCGGTCTCGCACCTTCTGCCTAAGTTGCACTGGCTACCGATAGCGAAAATAATTCAGTTTAAGTCTTTGTGTGTGGCCCATAAAATATTGACCTGCCAGGGACCGCAGATTTTGGCGGATCTGCTGGCTCAATATGTACCGAACCGCCCTTTGCGATCGGCTAATGCGGGCTTGGTTTGTACTCCCCGTTTTCTCAGAGCCAGAGCGGGCAGTCGATCCTTTAAAGTTCAGGCGGCGCGCCTTTGGAACTCTCTTCCAACCCCCATTAGAGGACTCCAGAACCATCTAGCTTTTCGTAAGGCTTTAAAAACTTGGCTCTTTCCAGCTTAGGCTCTCTTTTTCTCTTGGAAGTGTTTTCAGCTTGTGCTTAGTTAGTGGGACGCCCCGTCACAGGGGCAGCTATGCGCTTTATAAAACTTTAAATAAATAAATTATATATATTATATATATATATATATATATATATATATATGTCGAAAGGGACGCCATCCAACAAAATCCCATGTAACAATGGAAAAATAACGCCAGAGCGAAACCACAGCTAAGTGCTTGTTTTCTTTAGTGCTTTATTTCGTGCTAAATATTCGCCAGCAATCTGTCATAAATCATGTCAAAATATATATATATATATATTGCGCTCCAATTCTTAACAATTTTCAGAAGAATTACCCACACTCACGGGGTTGCCGTTTTAAAAAGGTTGCTTTATTCACAGACAGACAGACGCCCTCGCGTTTCGGCACTCAGCCTTTCTCGATGTCGGTGGCCACCAAACACCGTCATGATTTTAAAACAAAATTCACCGCAATCAAGGAAGGACTACACGCTAGTCAGCTTTTACATAGCGTCATATTGGAGTGGTGTATTATTTACAAAGAGAGATCTCATTCAATACACATCGAGATTATATACGTATGTAACTCACTCCTGGTACAAGTAATCGCGAATCATGAAATGTGCATATATTATATACAGTTCAACATACATATATTGTATTTACACGAATTACCCTACAACCAAACAACAATTCAGCCGTGAATCGGCTATTGTCCTCCCTTAAATCTTAATCAGGTCTGTTATTGTACAAATGGAATCAACCATATTTTTAAACTCCAACAATTCCTTATTTTCCAGTTAGATATATGTCATATATCATGATGCAACATGTAAATCCATATTTATATTCATTTCAGCGGGCTGACCAAATCATTTCTTCAAAATTATGATTAGATTTCACAATTATAACTAGTATTTCCCAAAATCCAATTATCACTAAGATCAAGAACTTTATGAATAAGATCAAATTAAATCAAATCAAAGTATTCTATCACTTCAACAATCCTACGTCACATATATATATATACATGTATACACACATTTACAAATGTACATACTAATATATGCAAAAATATGTACAAGCTGTCTCATCAAGATTAGAGATGTAGTCACATAATTATTACAATTCATCTATCTAATACCTCATGTGCCAGTGTGCACTTAAATATATATATATACACATGTGCAGTTTCACCAATCAATTAGAAATTTCATCTCTGCAGTTCATCTAGAAATTACTTCATGTACCAATGTGAACCATCAATTCTTCACCATAATTCAAACCCCATGGTGTCTTTGTATGTAGGTCGATAATGTATCTTGATTCGAGCCTACTGAGTTTTTTCAATCTGTCCCCACCTCTGACACTTTCAGGAACTGAATCTAGTCCATAGCATAAAAGCCTATTACGGTCGCTTTGATGTTTTTCCGCAAAATGTCTTGCGACTGGATAAGCTTGGTCTACTTTGTCTATCGCCCTCATGTGTTCTAAAATTCTGATTTTTAAAGGATGTACCGTGCTGCCTATATATTGCAGCCCACAGGGGCAGACAAGACAGTACACCACATACGGTGTACTGCAGGTGATAAACTTGTTGATTTTTTTGACCATGCCAGTGTCGCGAATGGTGTATGTAAGCGCTCTTTTGCTGTTACAGCATGCTTTACATTTATGACAGGGGAAGAAGCCTTTCATGCTTCTCAAGGTGTTAGACTTTGGAGGTATTTTCTCCAAGTGGCTCCGTACCAATTGGTCACGAATAGATCTGGCCTTTTTAAATGTGACCAATGGATGAATGGGAATGTCCTCACCTATAACATTGTCTGCTCTTAAAATATCCCAGTTTTTCTTCAGCATTAGTTTCAGGTGGTTAGCTTCAGATGAATACGGGGTTATTAATCGAAATTTGCCTCCCTTATTTCTTTTACCCCTGCTATCATCCAACAGACTTTCCCTGGTCAAGGCTTTTACTTTGCAAAGTGTTCTATTGAGGGTGATCGGATTGTAGCCTTTTACAGCAAATCTGGCTAAACTCTCAGTGGCAGCTGTGTCAAAGTCACACTCGCGTGTGCAGTTCCTCCTGAGCCTTAACAGTTCCCCGTAAGGGATGCTCTGCACTAGTTTGGGGGGGGTGACTGCTTGTTGCATACAGTATAGAATTGCCTGCAGTTGGTTTTCGATATAACGAAGTTTCAATCTTACCCCCAACAATCTGCACTCTTAGGTCCAAGTAATCCACCGTAGTAGGACTAATTGTTCCGGCAAAATGCAGATTGTGATCATTATCGTTCAGGTATGCGATGTAGTGACGTGCAGTTTCTTCTGTGCCCTGCCAGATGATAAATAAATCATCGATATATCGATGCCATTTTATCACAGTACCACTGGATTTGTTGTCCCTATAGGTTCTGGACACCTGCTCCTCCCACCAGCCTACGAATAAATTCGCATAGCTGGGAGCGAAGCAGGTGCCCATTGCCGTGCCAGACACCTGTTGATAGTAATCCTCTTCAAAAAGGAAAATGTTATTATACAAGCAGAATTGCAGAAACTCAATAAGCATACAGTTATGTTGCGCATATCTCAATTGCCTTTTTTTCAAATATGCCGTTACTGCTTCTATACCTTTAGAGTGTTCGATACAAGTGTATAAGCTTGTTATATCAAGGACAACTAACAGATAGTCAGATTGCCATGGTACATTTTGGATTTTGGTTAAAAAATCTTTGGTGTCCTTTACATGAGAAGATAGCTTCGTTACCAAGCTTGCCAAAAAGAAATCAAGGAACTTGGAAACATGTTCCGTCAATCCTTGAACCGAAGAGACTATAGGTCTTTCAGGGGGTTGCAGATTGTCTTTGTGCAGTTTTGGAATGTGGTAGAATGATGGGCATATGGGGCTAGAGCTCCGCAGATAGTGGTATTCCTCACTTCCAAGCATCTTCCTGTTATACCACTTGTTAATGAGATCATCATATACCTGTATGCTCTGTTGATATAATTTCAAAGTGGTTTTTTGATAACATCCCACATCCAATAATTGCCTCATAGCCTCACAGTGATATTGTTCCCTTGATTGCACTACCACATTGCCCCCCTTATCCGAAGGTTTAATGATGATGGTATTGTCATTAGCCAAGTCATTCAGTGCTTGCTTTTCCTCCTGCGATAGATTAAATCCGCTGTTGTTTGTTTTTTGCTTTTTCCGGAATTGTAAGAGATCTTTAATCATTGCTTCCGAAAAGGTATCCAAGGCATCAAACGGCATCTGCGGGTTAAAAGTTGAACATGGTTTGTATGGACTTTCCTCCCTGTCCTGCTCAATTCCCACATTGATTGCACGTTGCACTATGTCTTGGCTTGCTATGTCCTCCAGCATCACTTCATTTCTTAAATCTTCGAATACTTCGATTGCCGAGAGATCATTGACCGCAAGACTATCCGTTGCTGTTAGTCTTGCTGTTGGCTGCTTGCTTGTCTTTAGATGAGTCCTAGTTTTGAAATATTTATGTAGTTTCAACTTTCTGACGAAACTAAAGTTATCAATTCTAGTTTGTGTATACTCAAGATGTGAGTCAGGGCAGAAAGTTAAACCCAGGCTTAACACTTTACGTTCAGAGTCACTGAGTGGTCTAGTTGTCAAATTGACCACTGTTAAATTTGATGACCCTACCATCTCCTGTTGTTGCGTCTGCGGTTGGTCCAAGTTGTTTTTTTTGGTTTTCCCCCCGCCGCCTGATCTTCTTGTCCTCCTACGTTTACATTTACGTTCGTTTCTGGTGGCTCGTTCTTTCCACCCCGTAGCCAGCAGTGTTTGATGACTTGAAACTCTGTTTGAAAAGGGGTTTGCTTGTCCGAACCCTTTGAGGTTTGTGGTGCCTGGTCATCACTCGATTCATTGCCTGTTAAATCAGACTCTGAAGTATCCACTGCCTGTGCTGGTACTGCTGTTTTAGAGCTTAACTCCTTGCGTGAAACGTCGAACTTTTTTGCGTAGGTTAATACTCTGCCCTGCTGATAGTCACGTTCGTCGTGTTGAAACTTTTCTTGCTTGCGCATTTTTATTTTTTGTTTATATCTCAACAGTCTAGGTTTCATTAAATCCATTGCATCAGATACTTTTTTGCTATCTTCTTCTTTACGTAAATCCTCTTCCAGCTGTTTAATTTCTGCTAGCGTTTTTTCGCGATCACTCCATGCGTACTTGACTAGCAGCCCCAGTGTACATATATAAATATACACACACACACAAAGGGGGTAGCTGTTCGTATACAGAAGACATCTGGTTAGAGTTTATACCTACATACATTCATACAATATACAATATATATATATATATATACATACATAAACGTACATACACACACCTATAAAATCCACACTCAAGTTTGTCCCCTCTGAAGCCCTGGACCCATAGAAAGGTATACTAAATCTTCCAAGGAGTGAATTCAGGTTGAGTGAATAGATAGGCACTCACTCCATGTTGTGTCTCTATGTCTATTCCAGTATAGGTAGTAACTCCCCTTGATAATATAAGCCTACCTGGCTGCCGGTTCTACTTCTGTCCCGGTGCAGTTCCGTTTGGGTTTAGAACTCTCAGTTTGTTGTTCGTCTGTAAATAATATCACCTAATTATAGCTTTCATTTATTATGTCATTTAAGTTAAAATCACCTCACATTGTGTTCATGAATCAATTATTACCAGTCTTGATCGTTTTATCTAAATTTGTGTAACTGTCCATTTTTTGTCTTCTCCTTAATGTGCTTCCATATCAGGCAATGTACATATATAAAGTGAAAGTAACAGGGAAAATTCCGCCGTTAATTTCTGGGTTTACTATATTGCCTTGCTATCTCTATTGTTGGTGCTTATTAGTTTTAATTTCTTACCTGCAGGTGAGTACGCGTGCAAAGTTCCGATTGTCGTCCTATATTCTTAAACATGGAAGTGCACCTTTGACTTCCCTTTCCAATTACCGGCACACTCAGGATGAGTGTAAGGAGAAGGCAAACAGTGGACAGTTACGCACATTTAGATGAAGCGATCAAGCCGGGTAAGAATTGATTCATGAATACCTTGTCTATCAATCAATCAATGAGGGGATTGTAAAGGGCGCTACTCACCCATGAGGGTCTAAAGGCACTGGGGGGAGGGAGGTGAGGCGCCCCATTCAGTGGAAGAGCCAGGACTTGATTGTCTTCTTGAAGATGATCAGAGAGGAGCGTCTGATGTCGATCGGGAGCTCATTCCAGGTCTTGGCCGCAATGTAGGAGAAGGCTCTTCCACTTGCTTTGGCTCTGCAGATGCGTGGGGTGTTGGCGAGGGTGAGGTCGGCGAATCAGAGGTTTCTCTTGGGTACATGGAAAGAGATTCTCTCATTGAGGTATTGGGGTCCGGTGTTCTGGAGGCATTTGTGGGCGTGGGTGAGTATCTTAAAAGTTATTCTCTTCTCAATGGGGAGCCAGAGGAGGTTCTGAAGGTGTTGGGTGATGTGTTCGTGTTGAGGGATGTCGAGGATGAGACTGGCTGTGGTGTTCTGTATTGACTGGAGTTTGCGGAGCAGAGACTTGTTGATCCCGGCGTAGAGGGCATTGCCGTAGTCCAGTTTGCTGGTTATGAGTGCATGGGTGACAGTCTTTCTCGATTCGGGGTGCATCCATTTACAGATCTTTTGGAGGATGCGAATGGTGTTAAAGCAGCTGGAGGTGACAATGTTGACCGGTCAACATAGAGAGGGAGGTGTTGAGTACAATGCTGAGGTTGCGGGCATATTCCCTGGGGGTGGGAGGGTTGCGGGTGGTGGGTCACCAGGTGTTGTCCCATGCTGAGGGGAAGGGTCCGAGGACGAGGACCTTTGTCTTGTCTAAGTTGAGCTTCAGGCAGCTGCTGCTCATACAGGATGTGACGTCCTTCCTTCCTGGAAGTTGGTGGTGATGGGATCCTTGGAGAGTGAGAGGATGAGCAGGGTGTCAACTGCATAGGATACTATGTTGAGTCTGTGCTGTCTGACAATGGCGGTGAGGGGGGCCATGTAGATGTTGAAGAGCGTGTGGCTGAGTGACGATCCTTGGGGTACTCCGCTGTTGATTTCCGTGGGTTCGGAGAGAAAGGGTTGTCTGATTCTTTGGGTTCTGCTGGTGAGGAAGGAGTGGACCCAGTCGAGGGCCGTTCCCGTATGTCGGAGTTGTGGAGTCTAGCGGTGAGTGTGCGGTGGGAGACTGTGTTGAATGCTGCAGAGAGGTCGAGTAGGATCATAGCCACAGTGTACCCTTGGCTGAGGAGGGTGCGGATGTCGTCTGTGGCAGCGAGTGGGACAGTCTTGGTGCTATGGTTGCTGTGGAATCCAGATTGGAAGGGGTCGAGAATGGCCTTTTCTTCGATTAATTTTGTTAGTTGGGCATTGATGGACTTTTACGTGACTTTGGCCATGAAGGGGAGGAGGGAGATGGGTCAGTAGTTCTTGAGGTCCGTGGCATCTGCTGAGGGTTTCTTGAGAAGGGGTATGACTTCTGCGTGTTTCCAGTCGTCGGGAAAGATGCCAGTCTTGAAGGTGGCATTGATGGTGTGTTGTAGTTCTGGGATGATGGCGGCTCTGTGGAAGATGTGCGGGGGACAGGGATCCGTGGGAGCTCCTACGTGGATGCCTTTCATGGTCGAGGTGGTGTCTTTGGTGGTGACTGGGGTCCAGGAGGAGTTGGTGGGCTGGATGGTGATGCTGGAGTGAGAGGTGGGTTCAGAGTCAGTTGTCTGTTGGTTGAAGTTGTCATTGTAGTGAAGACAGGGCTCTACTTGCACACATTGCTCTGTTAGCATAACCTTATTAGAAATGTAAATGCCATTTTGCCACTTTGCAGCTTTTGCACACAACACTAAATGTAAATGTTGTGCAGAAGACTTCAAGGTCATAATACAAATGTATGGCGTGATTCAGGTTGATCGGCCCACGCTTTAGACACACCACGCACACAGCTGAAACCAACTGAAATTCTAGTGCCTTTAATATTGCACTGCAGGCCTGATTTGAGCACTTGGAGAAAAAACCTTTCCAGAGACAGAGAGCTTTGCTGATCCTGAGATATGATTCACCTCTGCTAATCTTGGAGGTATGGGGTTCCCCATTCAAGCCTAAGAGACCGTCTATTATTATAAAACCTAGTTTCTAGCAGGGAAGGGTGGTTCACAAGATGCTATACGACGTGTTTCCACTATCATTGTTACATGATTTCTCCCTTTGTGTTTTATGGAATTGTAACAATACTGATTGTATTATTTCTAATCATATGCCTGCTTATGTTAGCTAAAATACTGCATATTAGAGCACGTAGTTAAAAATGAACATTTTAAACTTTGTGTGCTTAATTCCCACCATTTCTGAGAGTACCCTAAGTCGCTTGTTCTGGGTTGCCTAATCATTGGTAGCTTCGCTGTAGGACAGAGAGCTAATTAGACACTGATGCTAGTCAGATAGGGGTTCTGGGTGCTGAGGTGAGTTTTTTGGTACACCACAATTCGCTGAGGTTCTGGTTTCCTGTGCATAGTTCTGTGCATGAGCAGAATCCCCGCAACATCATAGAGGCCCTTGATTTTTAGATGGAAGTAGGAAATAAGTTTGCTGCAGAGAGCCTGGAATGGGGCGATGTCCATGGTTTCGCTGGGGAGCTTGGTGAATTCCTGGATCACGCTGAAAAGTTCCTTGGAGTTGGTGGAATTGGTGAGGATCTTGTTCTGGATGAAGGTCTTTTTGGTGAATCTGACGCATTGGCGGTATTCAGTAATGGTGTTCTTGCAGGTAGTGCGGTCTTCCAGCGTTTTGCTGTTTCTCCAGTTCTTCTCAAGACGTCTGCAGATGTGTCTGGATTCTTGTAGGTCGGTGGTGAACCAGTTGGCCTTCCTGAGGTGGTGTCTGTTGAGGTTACACAGGGGTGCGAGCTCATCTGCGCAGTTTGAGATCCATCTGTGGAGTTCTTTAGCTGCGAGGTTGGCATGAGTCAAGGTGGTGAGGACATCGCGGTTGAGGGTGGAGTTGAGCTGCTCTTCAGTGACTTTGCTCCAGTTTCTTTGTGGAGGGCGGGGGTAGGTTTGGGCAACGTGGGTCTGTTGATGAGGAAGTGTACGCAGTGGTGGTCTGTCCATGGGGATTGCATGGTGTGGCTGAAGTGGATGTTGTTTCCTCCTGCAAAGTTAGGGTGATGTAAATGTCAATGTGTTGGATTTGTAAAGCGCACGGCTGCCCGTAAGTGTACAGGCACTGGAGACCGCTGGGGAACCCGTCCTGGCTTTCCCTGTGAGATGGTCCCTTCTGGGTATCTCCAAGGTGAAACCAGGCATCCCCGGCGTCTGTGGGGGGCCGTTGTAGAGATGAGGCAAGCTTAATGCCCAGAGTTGCCGAGTGTGATCCCTGGTTAGAGTAGGCGCTGAGGCGAGAATTGTCGAGTCCGCTGACCCTGGTCCACGACCCTGCCGCGTCGGGAATTGAACCCTGGTCCCGGGCCGTTCTCTGCTTCCGGGTTTGCCGCCTCTTACCAGTGAGCCACACCACTCCACAAGAGTATGTCCTGCCTTATGGGTAGACGTGGTGATCAGCTGTTTCAGTCCAATGTTGGCGAGGTTGTCCAGGAGGGTGGAGGAGTTGGGGTCATTGGGGTTGTCGAGGTGGAAGTTCAGGTCTTCGATGAGTATGTAGTCATGGACCTGGCCTGGCAGTTTGGGCTGGACTGTATCCATTGGGCGCAGGGTCAAGACTGATTTACATATGACTGGATCCAAACTGGAATGGCACGGTGAGCAAAAAAACAATGGATTTAGGCCCAGATCTCTGTACTGGGTGAATGTATGACATTGTTCTGCATTCTGTCCATCAAATGTTGTTTTTGCATTTGTCACCCCGAGTGGGACGGTTATGCCCAGACATGGGTCCTGTGCGCTCCATGCCACTGGAGACAAGCTATCCTGGCTGATGAGGGCTGAAAGCCCAAAACCGGTCCTATGATGCTTGCTTCCAGTCCAGGAGGATGGCCTGGCAGTACGGGCTGGACTGTTCCCATTGTTTGCAGGGTCAAGACTAATTTGCATATGGCTGGGTCCTAACTGGAATGGCATGTTGAGCAAAAAAACGATGGATTTAGGCCCAGATCTCTGTACTGGGATGAATGTATGACATTGTTCTGCATTCTGTCCATCAACTATTATTTTTGCATTTGTCATCCCGAGTGGGACGGGTATGCCCAGACGTGGGTCCCGTGCTCTCCATGCCACTTAAATCAAGCTATCCTGGCTGAAGAGGGGTGAAACTCCGAAAACGGTCCTAGGATACTTGTTTCCAGTCCAGGAAGGGCCTGGTTTGGCAGTTTGGGCTGGGCTGTTCCCATGAGGCACAGGGTCATGACTGATTTGCATATGGCTGGGTTCAAACTGAAATGGCACTGTAGCAAAAAAATGATGGATTTAGGCCCAAATCTCTGTACTGGGGTGAATGTATGGAATTGTTCTGCATTCTGTCCATCAACTGTTGTTTTTGCAGCAGCCACATATCATGCCACTCCTTCATTGCTGACTCTCGAGAGCTATAACCACTCCCATTCTCTCAGCTGGAAATGGATGATTTATACCTGTTTCTCAAAGAACGCAGTTCTATGGTCCAAGACATGACCCATAATTGCCAACGTTCTGTGCCATGTAATGTTCCCATACCTTAGCTCTGCATTTATTTATTTACTAGCAGCCCGCCCCGGCGTTGCCCGAGGCAGAAGGGGGCTGGTGGCAGCATCGCAGCAGGAGTGGTGCAGCAGAGCAGCCGTTTTGTTGGTCCTGGCCGCTTCTGCCCACGCTTTGTTTTCCCCGCCGTCCCGACTTTGAAGAAAATGCTTTTTGAGCACTCAGTGTTTATGGCCCCCACCCGTCGTTGGTCCTGGCCGCTTCTGCCCACGCTTTGTTTCCCCCTACGTCCCGACTTTGAGGAAAATGCTTTTTGAGCACTCAGTGTTTATGGCTCCCGCCCGTCGTTGGTCCTGGCCGCTTCTGCCCACGCTTTGTTTCCCCCTACGTCCCGACTTTGAGGAAAAGGCTTTTTGAGCACTCAGTGTTCATGGCCCCCGCCCGTCCCTCGGTGCGCACCCGCGAATGCTTCTCTTACCTCATCCTCCACTCCTCCCCGCGCTGCTGATTTTACCGCTCCACTGCTCCTCCGCTTCTCGCCGCTCCGCAGCTCCTCCCCGCGCTCATGTCCACCGCTGTTCCTCGGGCTCCTGTATGCCGCTCCTCCCTTCGCTGCTGATGTCAACACGCACGTCGCGGCCGGCCGGCGCTACTTCTAAGGGACTACTTTTTTTTAATCGTAAATTTTTTAAATAAGGTATATGTATTTTTTTGATATAGCCTATGTCCTTCTGCTTGTCCTGACGTTTTCAAACATGTATTGGGTGTTTGGATTGGTGGTGTAGTTTTCGAGTTTACCTGGCTCAAAGGTCACAGTTCTCTCTTTATAATAGTAGTATAGATTCATTTATGTTTTCATATATCACCAACTGGAGCCAGTTGAGTATCACAGCACTTTACAATTGTTAAGAAAGTTGTGTGTTTAGGGAGAAAATTCAATATAGAAGAGTTGTTTGGAGAAAGAAGGAAACAGCTCTTTCACAGACTCTTCAGTGGTCTGATACAGTCATATAGGATGATCATAATTTAGGATGGAGTAACCGAACAGAGAGGAAGTGTTTGAGCTCTTTGTTGAATGAGGCATGAATGATTTGGTTCTTATGGCTGGTGGGGTGGAATCAGATCAGGGTCCTCAGAGAAAATGAGTTGGCACTGAAAGAAGGAGCAGCCATGGTGGCTCCTCTGAAGGCAGTGGAACCTTGCTGAGAAGACCCAATGTTGCATGAAGCTGACCAACAAACTTTGAAGTTATCAACGGCAAACTGCCAAAGCAGGGGTTTTTGTTTTTTTAAATAACATGTTGAAACAACAGAATTTTTCTCCCATGGAGTGGGAGGGGGGGTTCATTATTTATTTATTTTCATCTCAGTACCACCAGTCTTTCCCTGGCACTCCCAAGTAAAAAAAGGTACATATACTTTCCCTTATAAATAGTTTGGACAGACTGATGTACTTACACCAACAGCCCCAATTTTGTCAGGCCATTGGCGTAGTGTTTTAACTAGCAGACCTAGTGGGCCACTGCCATTTTAAACATGACAATACTCCTATTTTTAAATAAAGTGGATGCACAGCCAGTTGGCGCACAGTGTTAGTGGTGGAGTACCCTGTCTGACAATCTCTAAATCAAGCCCCAAGTCAGATAATATCTCAATGGATAAGTGATCTAGTCTCCCGTGATGGGCAGACCCCTCATGATTCTGACACTTGGAGGTTTCGGACATAAATAAAGATTAAAAAGTGAAGACATGTTGTATTGACCAAAGAGTGAACTCACCGGTGCTCTTGATTTGAATGAAGGCAGATGACGGTGAAGAGTTGAGTAATCTATTGGGAAAAATGACAGGACATGAGTGGTGATATAGGCTATCTATAAAACATACTGGTATGTGGGTGAAGGAATCTGGACCCAGGTGGCCTGACATGCACTCGTTGTTAGTTCTCCACATGAGTATACCCATCATAGGTTCCCTCAGTGATACTCATCAGATCTTATGCTCTTACATACTTCACCACGCCCACTAGCAGTCTGTCACAAGGATTGATTAACCCACTTGCAGCAACATATGCACCTAGGCGGCCTGGCATTCACTCCCTGTTAGCCCTCCACATAAGTATAACCATGATAGGTTCCCCCAGTGAAACTCATCAGATCCTACACTCTTTTATATTTCACCACGTCTAATGGCAGTCTGTCACAAATATTGAACCCACCTACACTAATGTGAACCCGTGTTCACTTCCCTGCCCACAGATCACCTTTACCAACATGTGTTCATTTATTATCATCCCTGAGAATGTGCACTCCCTTACTCTCACCCTTGCACAAACTTACTAGTAGGTGCACTGGAACATTATATAATCTTGCAATGATTGCCACCATTAACCAAAACGGACTTCAATTAACCCTGTTACTAAAGACAGGGGTCCCTAGAACATGAATATTGAGAACTTGAATCAACATACGCTAAATAGTCAGTATGTTCTTTGTCCAGCCGGACAGAATTTTATTTAAACAAATGTAAATGGTGACACAAAATTGGAAAATAATGTCAAGGGGGCACAGCCTGTGACCCAACATAAGACAAGACAAAACAGCAATTTCAGGCAAAACGGGCGGAGCGGTCTGTTTCCTAGTATTCAGTAGACAGACTTAATTCAAACAGGGTACCATTGTGCAATACATTCTGAATATTTAAGAGACATATGGTACATAGGTGTCGACGTTTCGATGCCTAGACTTAGATATGTGGCATCATCTTCATGACAGTTAGTTATAAAGCATGCCTGTCTTAAATTCATAAAGTTCCCAGTGGGCCGGATAATCGGTGCGAGTGTGCAACCCGATTAAAGAACAGACGAAATCCGTCGGTCCAAGGGGGTGTGAAATGAACCCAATGATATGGGTTTGCAATGTTCATGCAATTTGAAGAGAATGTCGTCGCGGATAGCGAAGTTCGGCAAGTTTGAGTGGATACTCGAGGTATTCGCCGTTCGGCGTAATCCTGCGGGGGCGAGCTTTCGCAACGCGAATGGGCAGTTTCTCAACGTGAGCGATTGTGAGCATACGTGACCCCTTGCAATGAGAAACCTGACCCCTCCGCATTGAAAAATCTCACCGGGAGGTTTATTTAACACGCTCACACTCGCCAACTTGATATTTGGCGTTGCGAACGAGGAAAAATCTCACAGGGAGGTGGATTTTTCACGCTCGCGCTCACCAACTTGATGTTGCTGAATGCTAGCGATGAAAAAAACTCTGCTCCGCTGCGTGAAGCAGAGTTTTTTGAAACTCCGCAAGCTCCTCGTGAGGCGGAATGCGGGAAACTCCACAAACTCCGCGAGTGGAGCGGAGTTCCCCACCCAGGGTTAACTTCAAGAACATGATGCAAAACCACAATAGTTGAACAGGCAATCTCTGGCTAAGTAACAGTACTACTTTCTACCGCGCTACTGCTAGTGTTGTGTGCCCTAGAATCTGAGTCCCACTGAATCAGTGCTGGGTATCCAACAGACCATTTGCATTAGCACCCTAACCTGTGGCTTCCATTTTTCACTGAGAGCCATCTGACCAAGTTCTACTTCCCTGCCAACACCCAACGCACTAGTACACACCAGAAAGCACATGTGCATCATTGACATTTATGTCCTCACTTAGTGTACAATCAAAGGGATCAAACTACAGAGAAAATTCTAAAATGCTTGGAAACAACCTCTCTGCCATGAGGAGGATAGCAGCATTCTCTACATCTGACCACACCAAAAGCCCCCATTCCTCCTTCCACAAGCATTCATATCTCCACTGCACCCTTTGGCTACCAACACATAGATTTACCTGATCTCCTCACCCTCCAGGAGCTTGCGATACGTTGCGATCTCGATGTCTAGAGCCATTTTAATATTGAGCAGATCTTGGTACTCTTGGAGGCGGCAGGCCACATCTTCTTTCAGGAGTCGAACAGCATGCTCCTGCTGTTCTATAGTTTGTTGGTAGATACTGATGTCTTTGTAAAATTGGTCTTCCATCTCCTTCATCCGACGCTGGTGATCCTCATTCTATCAAAGGAAACAAAAGAAATGATCTGAACTAAGCGCAGTATACTGCTCATAGTGACTCCGTAAAAGGTCATGTTCATATTCCGAGTGCTCACAGTCCTGAACCACAAGTGAAAATGAATTCCAGACATGTCTGAGATTCTATCCATTTCCATACGGTTTCTCTGTTATGTGGCTCCATCAGCAATGTATTGCTGTGGGTCTTATGTTCGTGCAATGCATTCGGTAAAAGTGGTTGCAAATTGGGCAAAAACTTTTACTGATTGCATTGTTTTTTTGGGCAGCTACATATGTTCAAACATGTTGGGTCACAAAATTGCAATTCATAGGGGGTTGCAATCTGACTTACCTCATTTATATGCATGAGGTAGGTTGTAAGTTGTGAGCCACTATGAAGCCCTGCCATCCAAGTGATGGTGCCTCCTGGGTTCTGCAGACCACCATGTCTGTGACTCCTTTTGAAGAAAGCCTTTTTTTAAAGCAGCCTATAATCCTTAAAGGAAAACAGGAGGCATTTAAAAAAAGAAAAATATCAATAATATTTTTCTACCAAAAAGAAGTGGTCACAGGGACCACTGTCTGCTCCTAAAAGTTTATTTTTGCAACATTGACAAAGGAGAAGGGATCCCAAAAGGACCCCTTCCCATTTTCAGGAGGGTTACCATCTACTTTGCGGTGCCAGTAACCTATCAATGGGTTGCAGTGGCAATTGGGGTCACAAACCACTGATACATACAATAAATAAACACAAATTGGAAAGGAAGCGCTAAACAGGCTCATTTTAATATGCAATTCGGTATGTAGACACAAACCTATTTTGCCATTCAGTAACAAGTTACCAAATCACGATGTGGGTCTTGGGATTGGAAAGTCTCCAATGTTGCCTATCAAAGTCTTGGAGACTGCAAAATAGCTTTGAGCGTGATTTCCATATTCCTTATGTTTTTACTGAAAAGAGCAGCTCTTCTATTTCTATGACTTGATGTTTATTAACATTAAATCTGCTGAGTGGTGATGAAAAACCTGCATGGAGCATTTTGAAAGTTAGTGGTGCACTGTTAGGCCTCCATCATGAGTGACCTATTAAAACTCTTGTTTTGGGACAGAATCATCTGTATGGTAAAGGCGCATACCCCTGCCATGAGTGCCCCACTGTACTCTTGTCTGGGTCAATAATGCTGACTTTTTTGTCATAGGCAGACACAGATCATATGTGTGAACCATGTTATGTGCCTGTCTCATGGAATGCAGTCATATTGGTCTGGGCACACAAAATGCTATTCTTATAGTGGTGGAAGACTACCGCCTTCAGCAGGAGTTAAGCAATACGGGCATGGGGCTGGCAGAATATAGTGTAGTGATCAGTAGTAGTGAACAGGGCCTTTTTACCCTGTAGAACTGGAGTAAGGCCTACAGGTTCATTCGCCTTTTAAAAAGTTTCTCTGCTCTGTTCTTGTCTCACCCTTGGCCTACATCAGGTAGATTTAGAGTGCTGCACGGCAAAGGAGTAGTATAGTTACTCTGTGTTGGTTAAATGTGTGCCTGGGAAGGGTACCATACAGGGATGGAGCAATACTGTAGAGTGCATGTTTGGTTAGTACATGTTCTAGGTGTATGTATGTCCAAGAGGAATACCTTGCATGAGAGATGTAGTGCTGTGCAGTGAATGTTAGCTAGGTGTATGTGGGCTAGCATGAAGTACACTGCATCACGGGTTAAGGGTGAAGTGTTGTTCAGCACGCACATAGTGAGCATTTGTGCTGGAATTGTGTGTGTGTTGAAATAAGCACCCCTGGGTGAATATAAGAAAGCTTCATTACTGAATAGTGTGTGCAGACTGACTGGGTGAAGGCAGGCTGAGTGTGTGTGCTGAATGCGTGCATACATGTAAGGGTACAATGCATGGCGGAACAGTGCTGGACAGAAAATGTGCTGTGAGTGTACACTGAGTAAATGTGCCTGCAAAGGTGCATTATATCATGGAGTACCCTGAGTTCCATTTTGGGAAGCCCAGACCTGCCTGGTGAACACATGAGGACAAGAGGAACCCCCCTGACAGATTTGAGTATTGCTGCGTTCCTTTGAGCTGGATTCCTATGGGCCTAGAGGCCCAATGGAATGAATGACAATTACCGAATCGGTAAATACCGATTCGGTAAAAGGGGGAAACATTGAAGGGTGGCAGGGTGTCATTTTGACACCCTGTTGCACCCCTCAATTGTGCATGGGTGCACATGTTGCAGACATACATGCACAAAGGACATGTATGTCTGCAACATGGCACTGTTGGAAAAGCAAAAAAAATGCTTTTTCAAAGGTTTTCATTATTTACGACCAACTTCTAGTTGGTGGTAAATAACGAATCCTTAACTGAGGAATGCACTAACTTAAGTGCTCCCTACATCCTGGATTCGGTAATTTACCGAATCGGTATGTTAAGAATGCGGTATTTTACCGAATCCTTAATTTACCGATTCGGTAAAATACCGAATCCTAAAAAAAATGCCACCTACATCTGGAAAGCCCAATACCGGTCGGTAACGGCCGAAATTCGGTAATTTCGGCCGTTACCAACCGGTATTGGGCGACCTACATCTGGCCCTTGGACACATCTCAGGAAGGGAGATTGGGATTGATAAAGGAACCTTCAAGAGTAGAGCTGGGTGCCTGGGATTAACCTTTTGACGCACATATGATTGTGGCTGGCATCCAGGTGTGAGCTCTGGTCAGTATCATGAACTGTGTTGTGGGTTAATCAGCCTAAAAGTCATGCTTGCTGTGACAGACATCTTTCATGAGGGAAGAAGAACAAGAGAAGTATCCAGTACAAAAGAAGCAGAACCCCAAAATCAAACTTCAAAGGCTCAGATCCAAATTCACATTTAGTGTCTGGAAAAGTATTATAAGAAAGGGAGGTTGAGTTGCCAAACATTTGCCATGTGTCAAGCAGCCAGACGAGCTGTGTGAGTAGAGGAAGCTATGCAAGACATCTGCATGTGACCAGGACCAGGGGAAATGCCTGCTTGTCTCCCTGCTGGGTGAGGGGACATCACCCAGGACACCAAAATCACCTGCCCTGGAGCCAGTAGCACCATAGCCTGCCTGCTTGCCAAGACCATTGTGCCCTGTGAGGGAGAGGAGAGTCTTGGAGGGAGCGAGGTACAGTGGAGAACCCTGCACTAGGATTCTCTGAGTGAGGTGTGAGACTGTGCATTGATTGGGCCATTGCCTGTGTGCAGTATCAACTCTGGGACTTTTGTATGCCAGGAGAGGGCCGCATTATTAAGAGTCATATTAGAAACACAGGGTGGGAAGTACAAAGCAGCACCATGGGCACCCAGTATGCCAGAGGGGGGTTACTAGTTAACTGAGTTTGGGCCAAGTGTGCAGGGCTTGTAAATGCAGAAATCGGTGACCCAGTACACCAAGAGGGTGTAGTGTAGTTCCTATCATCCCAATAGGCTCTGCGCATTGGAATAATACCTTCAATAGTATAGGCCTAGACCAGACGTTAACTAGGTCTACTACTGTCGATATTAGACTTAAAGTTTTGGGTTTGCCAGCTAGCTCAGAGTTCACTAGAAACTTTCTCGAATGTTCAGGAAGGAATTAACTTCCCTGATTAGACAAGAAGGGATTTAGTTTCTGACAACCATAGAACATGACAACTTTGCTCTCCCCTAATCAAGAGTGTATCTCGAGAGTCGTGTGAACAAAAGGCAATTTATTTTACTCAGTCAGTACGTGCATTCTTAGTCTCATCAGATTGTAGAGAAAAGGAAGAGACGGGCGTGTTCAATAAAAGATGTTATTTATTGATCAGTCTCTTTTCTCATACAAGAGAAATGGATCGATATTATTGCAATACTTATAGTTAAGTAAAGTGCATACATTAAAAGCAGTAGTATAAAATAATACTGTAAAAACATTGATATGGTTTCTAAGCCATATGAAGGTTTAAAATGAATAAAATATATTTATACACATATACATTTGACTAAACGTACTCAACTGGTGTTTCTAAATACGCCTACCCCGTGTACCTGACCTAAGCCTAATACGTGGGCGGGAATAGAAAGTTACAGTTTAAGTTAAGTTTGTTTTGCCAAGTGACTAACTAAAGAATTCTCTGCGAGGGGTTATTCAGTTCTGTACCTGGAATCTAGGATGAATGAGGGATGGTATCTCTTGTCTCTGGTCTCGATATTCCAGGCTGCCTGCGAGGGCTACCCGGAAGCGCCGGTGCTGGATTTCTCGGCAGGAGAAAGCAGCGCGTCTCGTTCTCAGCACGTCAGGAAGGCGGGGCTGCGCCAGCGGGGTCTGCTCTGCTCTGGGCTTCGGCAAGTATGGCTGCTCTGTCTCGTCACCACCGCGTGTGTTTGCATAGGGCAATATCGGTAATATTTATACCTTTAAGGTGCCGAGATTGACGTAAGGATGGACATAGATACGTCTATAAGGATGTCATACGACTTGGTCGTTAGCGCATTCTTTTGCTGAAGTTCTCGATGAAATCAAAACAATGGCCGCAGGGTTTTTCCCAGGTTGTCATAGGTTTGATTTGTTTAGAGAACTCCGTATGCCTTATCAGGGGCTGGAGGAATATCGCTTGTCTAATTAGATGGCAAGCGTTATGACCTAATCAGATAACACGTTCCTGTGCCGTAGTGTGGCTTTATCAGATAACGGTTCCTGCATCATGGGGGTTTTCTGCCTCATGGGCTGACTGCTAGTTAACTTGTTAACCAGAATAGGGTCAGGAATAGGGGGATCGATACAGAACCTATAGGAATACATCACAAGGGTCCACCATAGTGATGGCAATTGCATAAGGAGGGTCTGCTCCTGGATTGTGATTAATGCTGCAACCCTGTATGCCAGGAGGGGCTGCCGGTGCCACTTTGGCCAGGGTTCGGATCAAAGGAGAACTACTGAGACCAGCAGGTTGAGCCAGAATGCTGTTATCTGCACTTGACAAAGTAACCGAAGTTAATGAGACACTGCTGAGGACATCACACCCTCCTTGGAGCTTCGGTTTGGAGCCAGAGGACCACACCAGCACACCTAGCCCTCTTCTGGGGGAAGAACAGCTTTCATTTTGTGTTCGCCCTGCAGGAACAGTTCCAATCACTGGAAACTGACTGGCAGCACTGCTTACCAGAAAGAACCTGCGATGCCTGGTGCTGGTGCGTTCCCCACGAGTGGCCCAACTTTGCCATACAGGATTCAGACTGGAGAACGCCTATGGAGGGGACACTCACTGCACTGCTGAACACTGCCGTACCACTGGAGCAGGTAAGACTAAAACCAGCCCTTTGGGGCCCTAGGGAACTTGCTGCAAATGGTGCTGCAGCACCATGGACACTATTGTGTTTTTTTAATGTAACATACCTTTACATGTGCAGAGTTATAATTAAAATACTTATTTTTTCTTTAACATGGGCATTTGACTGGACATTGATTTATTATGTGCACTGTTTGCATTTTGAGTTTTGAGTCATGTTCACTGACCTGTGTCTACACCCACCGTCCCCCTGAGGGAGCCGTGACTGATTGACCACAGCTACCTCTGAGAGCCAAGTCCAGAAGGTATACTTGGTGCATTTGCCCAGGATCCAAAGTAGGCCTGGTGCTGTTGTTTTCACCGCTAGTGGCCCAATTTCGCCGTACAGGATTCTGACTTGGGACTGCCTGCGGAGAGGACACCCACTGTATTGCTGAACACTGCCATACTGCTAGACCAGGTAAGACTAAAACTGGCCATTTGGGGCCCTAGGGAACTTGCTGCAAACTGTACTGCATCACCTTAGACATTATTGTGTTATTATTTCTGAATGTAACATACCTTTACATATGTAGAGGTATAATTAAAATACTTATTTTTTCTTTAACATGAGTATTGGACGGCACATTGATTTATTGTGTGCATTGTTTGCATTTTGAGTTATGAGTCATGTTTACTGACCTGTGTCTACACCCACCGCCCCCGAGGGAGCCTAGACTGATTAACCACAGCTACCACTGCGAGCCAAGTGAAAAGGGTGTACTTTGTCCAGTTGCTCAGGACCCATAGTAGGCCAGGCGCCCAGACAGCAGGAGTAAAAGGCCTGAACTACCACAATTGGACCCAGCAGCCTCTGTAGGCCCAAGGCCCTGACTTCCCGTTATTTTCTCACCTCGGAGTTGCCAATACTGGTGGTCCCGGTAATTCTGGTGCGTAGAAATAACAGGAATTACAAGTTGTTCAGGCATAATATGCAAAAGAGAGTGCTTTCGCTCTGATAGTCACATTTCTGGTCTGTCATCTCCCTACCCCGTGTTTAAAAACAAAACTAGCCATCTGAATGGGCTTGGTAAGTCTTGCTACCATGCCCATAGTGTAATGAGAGCCCAATGCAGGCTCTGCTCGATTGGCTGTCATTTCCATCCTCTTCCTCCAAGATCCTGATGCCTGGTTAGCGTTAATGGGACAAGAGAAAAACTCACAGAGATTCTAATGTTGGAACGTAATGGATAGTACAAAGTTGATCAACAGCACTTTAATAGTTTATAAGGCCTACACTTGAAACCTGAGCCAGGGTAGCTCCACTAAGGGTGGGCGGAGTTGGCGGAGTACCACTACACAAAATACTGCAGAATTGATCAAAACTCTGTGAATTCCGCTCTGTAACCCCATTCTATCTCACCACAATTAATAAAACAGACACCTCACATACCCTTGGTAAAACAGCAGGTAACTCTGTTTTTACATGCTAAAATGCATATAATCATATCACAAAAGTGAAAATTAAAATGTAGAAAGCAGTAAGAGAGGTGATGATTTCGGGGTCCTTCCCAACCTAGGGAGAGGACCAATCAGATGCCTTGAACACAAAGAGCACATCATGCAGAAATGATTCGGTTGTTGTCCCATCCTCCTAGGACCACCCCAAGCACCGGTATGGGCAAAAATACAATCCCAACCAAAGGCCCTGCAAAGCATTATAGGACGATATTCTAGAGTGCAGTGAATATTATTGTATCCAATATCAAAACATTCCTCAAGGGGCAGGCTCTCGGGCTCAGCTGAGAGCTAATACTATAAAATTCACTAAACTATAGAATATCGCCCCATAATGCTGTGCTGGGCCTTTGGTTGGCATCGTATTGTTGCCCATAGCTTTGCTTGGGGTGGTCTTAGGAGGATGGGACCACCACCGAATCATTCAGCATGATATGCTCTTTGTGTTCAAGGCATCTGCTTTTCCTCCCCCTAGGTAAGGGGTGACCCCAAAATCATCACCTCTCTCATTGCATGATTTTCGCAAAGTTCACTTTTGTGGATTGGTTATATGCTATTTTAGCATGTAAAGGTAAATTGATTTACCAAAAAGTGGTGGGTACAGTAGGTAACTCCATTGCCTAGGAGTGGAAATTCTTGCATGAATTCTGTGCTTTTAATGAAATGTGTAATTACCATATCTGCGCAACTTCTTCTAGCGGAGCGGAGTTCATTGCCTAGGGTTAAGCTTCACCCGCTCCCTGCCTTTGCCCTCCCTCTTCCCAGTCATTTTTCCTTCATCTATGAGATTGGGCACAATACAATAATTATCCCGTGTCACTGCCAACGTCAAGCTGAAATGTGACCTTAAACTGGGTGGAGGGTTGGGTCACAAACAGTGTGTAGTCATGGTGATTCTTTATATGTCCTGGCTCCACCTGCTTTGCTGTTGCCCATTCTTTGCCACCGATCGACGTCGCCTACTGATCCCCGTCTTTCGGGAACAATCGCTGAGACACTGTAGTGAAGCATCGACTTTGTGTTCTAGTAACAATTCAGCCCAGGCCTTAGCAAGAGCTGGGAAGTTCGTCAATATCATTTTAACTGCACTGCATAAACGCCTAGCTTTAAGAACCTGATCATGTTTTTATATATTTTAAAATTTTAATCTAACATGCATTGCTCTGTTTGTACATTACGGTTTTTATTAACTGTATAATAAAGATAAGAGATTCTTTATATTAACCATCTGAAAGTGGGAGCCCTAGCTTGGTCAAGCACATCATTGTACACAAAGGTCACAAACAGTTGATCTGGTAAATGCAGGTACCGTCCTCAGTCTAGATAAATACACAACTGCCATTTAAATTCCAGATTATACTGTATCTTCTCAATTGACAAAGCTTGGGGCCTGTAAAGAATGTCAGAAGAGATCAACCCCCAAAAACACTTGGAATGAGGACAACTCTTTTCCACTTGAACATCCTGAAGTGCCAAGAAAAACAAAATACTTCTTGCCAAGGCCTGCTTCAATGGAAGCTATTGCATGTAACAGGATGCAACGATTTAAAAGGCCTGCACATCTCTCTAGTGAGATCCAGCTGAAGTCCAAGGAGTGCATTTAGCCTGTCAAATGTTTCTTGATCACGTTGATAGCTGTGAACAATGATTCTACAGACTCCAATGACTGTGCTATAGATTTTGCATTTTTACACCTGCTCACCTGTTTCAGCCAAGTGGGGAGAAAACGGTTTTACATCAACTGGGCAAGTACGTTGTGAGGGTTGTGGTCTAATATTTAGTATGGGGGTCCTTTTTCAGTAGTTGGAGTTGGTTTGACTGGGAAATCTGGCAAGGCTAGGGTAGAACCACCAGTAATAAAGAACATCTTGCGCTCTCTCTGATTTTCTAAACAACCCGCAGACTCAGAGGTAGTTCACTGAGCTCCCAAGTCTGTAGAGTATCAGGGATCTGTTCAACTCTTCACCTTCCCTTGGAGCTCGGGGAATGGTAATGTTGCCCAGTTATGTATAGAAGTAAACCTTCTGAAGCTGAAAAAGACCACCGCCAGGATCAGGGCCTTGGTAGAGACCAGAGGGGAAGCATTGACTCCAAATTACAGTATTCTGTGCTGGCAGTGTGGGTTTCACTGTTAACTGAAAAATACTTGTGTTTCTTCAGGACAGGCCTTGAGGGTTCACTCAGTACATTGGGTAATTGATGGGGATAGCTGTCAATGCCTGAGCCAAAGTCATCATTTTGATATTCTGCACAGGGAGTAACTGATTTAGATCATAAAGATCAAAAAAGGGACAGAGCCACCACCTATTTGCTTACATTTAAGTTGTGGGAAGAGGCTTCATGCCCCTGTTCTGGTGGCAGATTAGCTCAATTGTTCCCAAACACAGGTGCTTTCTATAATTTGCAGAGCTGCATAAGATGATGAATTGGGAGGCAGAGTGGGCCTGGAAAGTGGTGGCAGAGGCAGATGTAGAATTAGTTACTTACCTGTGGCTCCAATTCTCCACCGTTGGTATCTTTTATATATTCAAATGCTAGAATCATTGCCAGTAGTCAGATTGGGAGTCCTCTGCACCTTAAAATAGCAGTACACAGTATTAAAATGGTGACACTATTTAGTAGCACATTAACCTCATTTGTAGGAACCCAAACGTCAGTCAATGAGGTGGAAGCTTAAACTCTCCTACTCCCCTAGAGGCCACCATAGTTCAGATTTCTACCGCGCGCTATGTGTGAGGGAATTCCCTAGCAGAACTCTGCTCTAACCTTTCAGCAAAACTGAAGCTGTTATTTTTGTATCTGAGCTGGATTTACACCAGCCCTACTTTCAGCACAGAAGTACTGTGAGTTGTTTTAAAGTAGATTCTGTCTTCTCCGGCACAGGGAGAGCATTTTATCTGATAGGCAACTGTCTTCAACTGTAATCATGGCTGACAGAGAGAAGAAATGTTTTCAAACCTTATTCATCTTGTGGACAAAGATGACCCTCATTATCAGTGTGTTTATTGCCTTTACCCATATAACAAGGCATCAAGATGTGATATATGCAAAACGCTTACTATTAGGACTCCTAAGAACAGAGAAAGGAGGTTATCATTTTTTCTTATGGCTAAAAAGAATTTCTCCCTTCTCAGAGGGATGCCCTCCGTGAAAAGTGCTCCTCCAAGCACTTCCACAAAGGCAGCACAGAAAAGGAGACTTATACGGTTGCCTGAACTAGACAGATTTGGCACAGTGCTTGCAACCACCTCCTTAATTAGCAAACAAGAAAACTATATCTCTAAACATCTAGACATTATAAGGAGGATCACTTAGTAATAAAGATGAAAACATCTTAAAAATACATATCCTCAAAGGAAGCTTCATTGACGACGAAATCATCCATGATGACGAGAACATGTCACAGAGACCGTCAGTGACAAAAACAATGATGGTGACTCCCTGCCATTGACAACGACGTCAGAGTAAACCCTGCCATTGATGACACTGATGAGGTCAACCCTGCCGTTGACAACACAGACATAAACTTTGCAGTTGACTGCATCATTGGCGACAAATTCTCCAATATTAGAGAACACAGCTGTTCTCACCAATGAGAGGACCTCTATGTCTTCTGTGATCTGTGTCAAGTGGTGTGAGCCACTGGAGAGACAAAATGGACAATAAGGAAGTGATGGGTACTTCTGGGCCCCAGTTAAACAGTAGGGATCAGATCTGTACACCTCCTGAAACATCTACTCTTCAACTGTCTGCTTCTTGAGGAAAGAGGAGGCTCTAGCTTGAACCCAGGCACAAAATTAATCATAGACTTTAAAGTCTGAAAGGTGTTGCATATCTGAAAGAGAGTTGGTGATTTTTGTGCTACCAATTTGAATGGCACTTGGCAATTTCACTGTGATCGCTCAGCCAAGACTTCACACCACAAGCTGAGCCCAATAGGCCAGTAAGCCACCTAGAAAGCAGCTAACCCCCCAAGAAGCATTCGTGGAGAGATACTTAACACACTTAGGTGTCATGCACTTAAGGCGGCATGACACCTAATCACCTGATGAGCCAGTATGCACACACTAGTGCCTTTCTTCCATAAACTGCATGCAAAAGACCAATCAGTCCTTCAAGAAGCACCAGTAGCCTGGGCGCTCTTTTCTCCCAGCCAATCAGAGCTAACTCTGTTCTTCTGCTGAGACCCATCGAAGGCCTTTTGTCACCCGAGCATGTTCAGCAAGAGGCAGACAAAGATAAAGGCATTTCCTGTATGAGCCTCCTTATGCCTTTAAAGAGCTATGATCAGAATCCTTGTGCCTGTAATGAACCGTCTGCTTCATGTACTTCATACACCCCTTAGCATGCACATTGTGAACACACGTAACACTTCTTTACAAGAAACACCAATAACTTAATCCACATACCAATCACTAGCACACATATACTAGCAACACAAACTATCTAGCAAATGTTCATGAATGAATACTTTGCAGCCATCCATGCCTCTGACATGGTTTACATCATAACACAACATAACCTAGAAGCTTTTTTTATCAATGAAAAATGTATTCACACCGGCTTTCACACATCCTACTCTTCCTCATCTCCAAGGGTTACAACATCTAACACATAGACGGCACACACAAAAAAGATGGGGCACTCAAACTAATCCACAATTTTTCATAGCCCTGCACCCATAGATATCATGTAAAGCCTGGGGTTTTGGAGCTTTTCAGCTGCCACTTCGCAGTCTGGGCACCTCAGTGACAGCATGGTGTATAGACTGCAGGACCCAACAAAAACATTACAGATAAAATCTCAAAGTTTCCCTCTTCTATATCAATTTAGCACACCCACCCATAATTCCTTGAAGACTGCAGCCTACACAGCGACTTCAGCACAAAAATAATGACAGAATCGTGATACTCAGCACCGCCCCCCCCCCCCCCACTCTAAAGGCAAAACCCTCAACCTCATCCTGTAGATTTGACCCTAAATTCACTGCAAGGCCCAAAACCCCTGAATTGGACTGACCACTTTACCACCCCCTTCATCATTCTTTATAAAGACATCCCCACAGAAGCCCTCCAAGAAGACCTCTTCAACTGGTGTAGCTCCCTCTATTCCACAAGAGATATCAACAAATATCAACAAAGTCCTTGACGCCAACAACATATTTTGGCTCCTATGTAACATTATTCTCCAAACATGAAACTACAGTACTATGGTGCAACCAAGACTCTCAGATAATAAACATTGGAACAAAGGTTATTGGTCCTTTGTTAAAGATAGGCCAGGACTAGATAGCCAGTGGAAATCATTTACAGATTTGTGGTTTGTGGGCTACTTGTACTGCTTGGTGACCCATGGAAGTACTGTCTTCCTTTGTTGGATCAAGATACATCATTGCTGGTTTCTTACAGTAGGGGCGCTCATTTTGGACGGGTTGGTTGCTGTCTTCCCAAGTCATAAACTTGTCACAGTTTCATCACAAAAAGCTAATGGAAAGAAAATCTGAAATAACAGTCTTCTGCAAGACAACAAATTGAGCTTCGCACAATGCTGCAACACATAAGTAGATGCTCTTCAAATATTTGACAGTAAATCCCTTTTCAACAATTTATAAACACCTGCTTCTTGATACTGCTCACTCTCTCTGTGGCCTTTGAAATTTTGGACCATCAAGTACTGGTCAACAACCGGGAATCATGCATCGACTTCGCTGTTACAGCACTTCAGTGGTTTACCTGATGGTTCGCTAACTGCCACAACCGCATACAGCTAGAAACCACAAGACCCCAAACACCTGTTTTGTTGTTAAGCACACCAGCTTTCTAACCTCTCTAGCAACTTTTTAAACCTCTAGATGGAACCCCTAGGTTCCTTAAACACAGACGGTATTAAGATCTTTCGCAACTCTGCCTCAAAAGCTCAACAGCAATGGAGTCCAGTGACTTAAAACATGCCTTTAGATAATCCAGAAGTGGGTGTTATGTACCTACCTCAAACTCAACCAAAAAAGACTATTCTTGATCACCAACAGCTGCAACAGACCTCAGATGTAATTTTGTCTATCCGACATGAACAAAGATGGCTTCAGTCCCCACCCACACAGCTGACAGGCAAAACAAAATCCCTTGAAATTACTCTGTATTAATGCCTTGCCTTCAAAGGTCAAACGTCCTAGAAAAACAAGACAGCATGGCACCATACCTCCCGTCTGACAAAACTCGAAACCCTTCCTTCTAGAAGTCTATTTCAGAGAAATCCAAGACTGGAAAATGCTCGAGGCTATTCCAACTATCCCTTGTCTCCGGTCCCCAAATGACATGATTTTCCAATACCAGCCTGGAAATGACAGGTCCACAAACTATGGGCCTTAGACATCAGATTGTGGTGTTGCGGCGTCTGACTGCAGTTGGCCCTCACTCGCCCTATTCCTGTACAATTGGGGTAGCTTCAGATGCTCCACTAGCTCTCTTCTTTCCTACTTTGCCCATTTTCTTCATGCATGCCACCAGTTCTCTGCGAGGGGAAGAAACAAGCAGAGTTGGGCTTAGTTTCCTAGGTCAGCATGTTCTTTTCTATAATGAGAAAAATAACTCAAACTCCAGACTGAGTTCCATGGATACAGCTAGGTTCATAATGAGCTTCAAAGAAGTGCAAAATGGAGAAAAAAGCCTTTTCCACCAACACGCTTGGGAAATGAAACAACATTTACATCAAAATTAGAACTGCTTTAATCATCCTTAGATTCAGAAAGAAATTGAAGAAACATCTTTTCTGTTATGTTATGTTATTTTATGACTGGAATGTACCTGTTACTTGATACCATCTTCAATCTCTCATCAGCTGGTAGGTGCTCTTTGCAGCCAGGTAAAGCTACAGATGAACACACTAAGACTGTGCTTGTCCTGCATGACTGGAGGACTTAACCTGTTGGAAGATCAAATAAGTTTTCCCTACTGAAAGGGATTTTGATTACATTTTCCTAAGTCTCCCTCTTAGGTTCTGGAGATTTTAGTAACACATGCTGAATCATGCTAGGTTAGGAGGCCACAGTACATCAGCAGCTTCCATTTTTCAGCCTCCTTGAAAAGGATGAACATAAATGTACTTTTCATGGGTATAGCGCAGGTGTAAAGAGACTCTACTTGAACCACTGGATTGGAAAATCTTATTTCCGTATTTCCACAACCACCTTTGTTCCTTGGGGATCCCATTCATATTATAAAATGACTTTGAAATGGCAGGTTCTCAGAAAGGCTTTCTTCTAATCTGTTAGGCTTGTTTGACAACTTTGGGATCTGAGACCAGGGCTGGCCTAGTGAGCGGGCTGTTTTGGCCACCAAGGCACAAATTCGCTCATTCTACAGCACGAATGCTGGAGTCGTATTTGTCAGTACCTACAAAGTCATGGCTACAACAGCAAGATAGCATCTGGCCGGGTGCATGTTCTTGTAGTCACCAGAGTAGTCACTGGGAGTACCAATCAAGATTGGTACTCCCAGACAAGCTCTTTTATGGGGAGAAGGCCCCTAATGCACACCCATGGAAAAATCCTTCACCCCTGAAGGACCAGGAAGTTCAGCAGAACCAAGTTTGGGGCAATACCTGGGCTGAGCCAGTGGGACTAGTCTGGTTCTCTGAACCAAAATCTGTACAAGAGAGTGCAAGAGCTAGACGACAGGTATTTGGAACTGCATGACAACAAGCAGGACTTGCACCAGCAACTGAAGAAGGGAGTGAGAAGATAAACCTTGCTTCCTCAAACCAGGAAGGGTGCTCAGTAGCAGCTCATTGGCTAAGATCTGTACTTACCACCTGACTCTTTTTATCTGGCAATGAAATCAACATCATCTTACGGCTTAATACTCTGAATGATAGTCAGGCAGTTCGGGAGGGTCCTTAAACTGACAGGAACACAAAGAACTCAGAGGACATGGGGGCCAGCAACTGCAAATATGTGACAGCATGAAGCATGGTACTAGTAGCTGGAGTGTGTGGCATAAGCTGAACAATCAGATAAAAGATAGGGTCAGAGGAAATAATCGCACAAATATATCTAGGGGGCATGGTCAGACTGCATGCAAAATGGCTACCTTTGGGTAGGGATCCACAACATCAAGGTGATACAAATATTTTTATCAGACACAGACAATAACACTCTTGAGTCACAATCATATGCCTGAAGTTCTTGTAATTGCAAGACTTTGGTCAAGAGCAGAGCAGGGCTACCACTTGAGGGATCTCAACCATTGAGGCCTAATTCTGTGTGTCTCTCCAGCACCACTAAGCAATGTAAAGACACCGCTCATCTCCCTCCATTGTGGCACCATTAGGCTCTGATTCCTCCTGTGTGGCCTTGGAGTCTCTAATCATATCCCCTGGACTCATGTTGATCCATTACAACTCTAAAGATGAATTCTTTCTGCCAACTCCATGCAATGCACACATTGAACACCATGTAGAGCCAAGCTGTATTGGAAGACAGGTTTAACACCAAACTTCAGCCTTGTTCCACTCACTCATGAAACAGTCGCTATCTCCATAAGCACTGTGCAGGATCACAGAGAGTGCTCACTCACTAACTCTTTCTCTGTCACACACACAACCAGCTCTCCCCACAAACTTCCTAGCCATACCCAGTGATAGCAGCAGCTGTGCCATTTTCTTTGTCTCAGATGAAGACTGCAGGCATTTTGTTAGGGATGGGGAAAACAAATTAAACACTAAATTAGTGGCTGTAGATGGACCGGAGGCAACAATAATACATTTCCAATTTTGTTATAAACTTCAACCTGTGTCCACATAAAACCCGGAGAGTAGACAATAGATGGACTGGAAACTGGGTGGAAGTAATACTGATTGACAGCTATCTAAGTTTAAACAAGACACAAGAAACAAAGGGGGATGAGCAAACCAGTAAATCAGATAAACCAATTAAAACACAATGAAAGACAGTCTAACCAACACAGTGACACCAATGAACCAGTAAACCAGCAAAAAAGTAAATCAGGGTAAACAAATGAACCAGTGGTTCAATGAACCAAGCATCAAAACCAGTAAAGCCACATTGAATTAATCAAAGAGAAGGAAGAACACAATAATCTAAACGAAAGGGAATATACTAATCCGCACTGAAGGAAATGAAAACATGACACTCACTGGCTATCTAACATTAAATGTCAAAGACAAAAGACCAGACTTAAGAGTAGACTAGTAAGGTTTCTTACTGTCATCAAATCAAACCAAGCTACATAAAGCAGTAGAAAGCTACAGTACTAACAATCAATTCACTAAGAAGTCCAGTAATTAGAGGGTAAAATATGATACTCTCTCGCTCATGAAACAACCCAACAAAACCACACTAGCAGAAATCATAAGCAGTGAAAATACTTAGATCCTTCCTATCCTTGACACCAGTCAAAACATATAGAAGGGGGGTTGACAGTACCAGGAAATATATAATTGAAAACAATGGCTTTAATGCTTCCCTCTAAGATTACAAGTCAACAGACTTCAACATGTAGAGAAAATTTGAAAAAACAAAGGAGGAGCAATGAAAGACTCCATTTCATAGTGGAAGGGAAAGAGAAGAGCAATGTAGCACCCTTTTTTAGAAAGGGCCTTGCCTAATTCATTACGCATAAATAGAGAAACCTTTGAACAGGGATATCTTAAGGATTTCAGGGGCTCTGGGCCTAACGAATTTTGGAGGCCCCATTCAGAACAGCTTTGCATTTCTGATCCAATTTCAGCTCTTTCATCCACTCTGAGGCCAGGTCAGTGACAGTGCACAGACACACTGGTTCAAATTCTAAATGCGTTTACATCTCAAATGCAGGGGAAATGACGTGTGTTTCAAATGGCAGCAGCAGCTCATTAATATTGTGATGTATTCTTATAGGTTCTGAATCGATCCCCCTATTCCTGACCCTATTCTGGTTAAACAAACCAACAAGTTAACTAGCAGTCAGCCCATGAGGCAGAAAACCCCCATGATGCAGATACCGTTATCTGACGCAGTCACACTACGGCACAGGAACGTGTTATCTGATTAGGTCATAACGCTTGCGATCTAATTAGACAAGCGATATTCCTCCAGCCCCTGATAAGGCATACGGAGTTCTCATAACAAATCAAACCTATGACAACCTGGGCAAAACCCTGCGGCCATTGTTTTGATTTCACCGAGAACTTCAGCAAAAGAATGTGCTAACGAGCAAGTCGTATGACATCCTTATTGACGTATCTATGTCCATCCTTACGTCAATCTCGGCACCTTAAAGGTATAAATATTACCGATATTGCCCTATGCAAACACACGCGGTGGTGACGAGACGGAGCAGCCATACTTGCCGAAGCCCAGAAGCAGAGCAGACCCCGCTGGCGCAGCCCCGCCTTCATGACGCGCTGAGAACGAGACGCGCTGCTTTCTCCTGCCGAGAAATCCAGCACCGGCGCTTCCGGGTAGCCCTCGCAGGCAGCCTGGAATATCGAGACCAGAGAGAGAGATACCATCCCTCATTCAACCTAGATTCCAGGTACAGAACTGAATAACCCCTCACAGAGAATTCTTTAGTTATTCACTTGGCAAAAACAAACTTAACTTAAACTGTAACTTTCTATTCCCGCCCACGTATTAGACTTAGGTCAGGTACACGGGGTAGGTGTATTTAGAAACACCAGTTGAGTACGTTTAGTCAAATGTATATGTGTATGTAATATATTTTATTCATTTTAAAACATCTTATGGCTTAGAAACCATATCAATGTTTTTACAGTATTATTTTATACTATTGCTTTTAATGTATGCACTTTACTTAGCTATAAGTATTGCAATAATATCGATCCATTTCTCTTGTATGAGGAAAGAGACTGATCAATAAATAACACCTTTTTATTGAACACGCCCGTCTCTTCCTTTGCTCTACAATCTGATGAGACTAAGAATGCACGTACTGACTGAGTAAAATAAATTGCCTTTTGTTCACACGACTCTCGAGATATACTCTTGATTAGGGGAGAGCAAAGTTGTCATGTTCTATGGTTGTCAGAAACTAAATCCCTTCTTGTCTAATCAGGGAAGTTAAGTCCTTCCTGAACATTCGAGAAAGTTTCTAGTGATCTCTGAGCTAAGCTGGCAAACCCAAAACTTTAAGTCTAATATCGACAGTAGTAGACCTAGTTAACGTCTGGTCTAGGCCTATACTATTGAAGGTATTATTCCAATGCGCAGAGCCTATTGGGATGATAGGAACTACACTACATGGCGCCCAACGCGTTTGGAAAGGGCGATAAAACTAACGTAAGACATTTAGAGTAACTCAGTCGTGCTTTCTCACTCAGACCCCTTTTCCCAAAATACTCCAAAGACGTCTGGAGTGGGTGAAAGGTTATATCCGCCAGACCTCGCAGGAGGGAACTCCTATGTATGGTTCTTGGTATAAGTCAACGTTGAAGGATACACTGTTCCAAAATATTGTGCATCTAATCTTTGTTTCCATAAGAAACCTGATCTTCAAACAAACAGAATAAACTTCCTGTCGGTAAAATGGGAGACAGTGATGAAGAAAGAGAGGCAGTTAGATTAGCAACTGAACTCGCAGAAGCTGATGCTACCTTGCAGGAAGCAGACCCGAATATAATACTCATTCCGGTCATCAAAAGAAAATCTATAACCATAAAACTTATAGAAAATGGACTGACACCTAGAGGTGGCACAGTCATATTCGTAATTGAGGCACACGAATATCGGCAGACAGAGGTATACTATTCATGGATAAATTTTCCAGCAGCAAATCCTGTAACAAAGTACTTCCACTATTACAAAATAGAGGAACCTCCTGAAATGTACACTCCTTTCGAGGAGGTGGAAGTACCACTTAAATTTCAAGAGCATTTGCTCTTGTTTAATGGCGCCCTAATACACAATAATCACATCACCAGGCTCGGTCCTTTAGGTAGACCAGGAGCAACGTGGCCGGTCCTAGCCGGATACACACCACATCCAGACATCGATGGGATGTCTGCAGCTAACCTGTTAACACAGCTAAAACAACTAATAAAAATACATAGACAATTAGTCCAGTATGTGATGCGGACTTCAACAATTCAGCCAGCGATTAAACTCCCACAGCTGACCCCTCACCAGGGGAACACAAATAAAATTACACCACAGAACATCCAGTCTTGCCTAGGTAAAGTACCGGCTAAACGGGAACAAATACCATTCTGGCTAGCGCAGAAAATCACCCAAATAGAGGCGGTGTTTCCAGACACCACCCCGCTAGAAAAGCACAGGATTCTGACTATCTGTCTCCCAATGGGAATCGCACCACACATTGAGGACTGTGACACTTGGGGTACAGTCTTTGCTTCCATCTACACAAAAACGCACGGTGTTCCATCCATTTCGGTAATACCAGATGTGCTAAAACAAATTCAAGACGAATACGGTCCAGAACCCGCTTTAACTCTTGGTATGAAATTACTAAAAGACTTCAAGCAGGTCTCGGCTATATTATTAGCCAACATAAAAGGTGAAGCAGCAAACGTGGCGATCCGCCAGAGGTTAAAAGAGACAGATATAGCAGACCAACCAGCTGGAATTGCCAGAATCATAGAAAAATCCTATGAGGAACTAGGTAGAGATAGTTTAGGTGGAATACCAGTAAAACCACAACTAATTGAAAGTCCTGAAAAAATATTTTTTAATAATAATTCAACATCACCAAAAAAGAACTGGGATGGAAATAAACAATCCAGTCCTAAAGAAAAGAAATTCCAGTCCAGAGGAAGGTCTCCTAGGCGAAGAGAAAAATCTCCGAACCAAAGACACAGGTCACCGCAGAGTGACCCCTCTGGGAAAAGATATAACCTTAGAAATAGGGATAATATTAAGAAACCTGATAGATATCAAGACATTGATACACGTCCCTCTCAATCTTTTCAGACTTCCTCGCAGAAATCGGAAAGAAGAGGACGATCAGAACAAAGAGAAGAGCACGCCAAGTCCAAAGACAAGGAACCTGCTCAGCTAAAAAAGAAACTTACAATTTCCAAAGAAGAAGGTAGCCAGTATTAAAATAGTTAACAATGCCGAGAATTCTGAGGACACAACTGAAAAACGGGGAATGGGCTCAGACAATGCTAGACAGCGCAGCAGAAGTGAGCATAGCTCGCAAAGTCCTTATGAATCATCTGGAGACAGTGGACACGAATGAATATCTTCAAGTGGAAACTGCGGACACCAGAGTTAGCAAACCTCACAAAATATACAAAATAACATTGCGCATAGAGGGGGATAAGACTAGAAAAATAAGGGGACTATTTTGGGATAATCTCTCCAAGGGCTATGATATCCTTCTAGCTGAAAAAGACTGGCCACCAGAGTTTGTCAGGGAGTGCCCTCATGGCGAAGAAATAATTATGCCTGCCTTCTCAAATCATATCCCAATTCATAAAAAATACACACTTGCTAGAAAGTGGGCAGTGGCTCTAGCTCCTGCTTTATATAAAAATCACGTGGGATGGGATGAGGACTCTCCTCCTCACAAAATCCAGTTAAAATCACAACCTACTGCACAAAGGAAGTACCCAATTAAGCAAGAAGCTAAAAAACAGGTAAAAGAAATACTAGACCAGCTAGAATACCAGGGGGTGATTGAAACTTGCACCTCACAAATGAACAACCCTTTGTTTCCGGTCTCCAAACCAGACAATTCATATCGTCTAGTTTTGGATTACCGACACCTTAACACATGTTGCAAAACTTTTGCAGTGCAAAACTCACATAGTGCTGCACTAATGAATAACATAGTGCGCAAAAAATACAAAACAACATTAGACATCTCTAATGGATTCTTTTGTCAAAACATAGCACCAGAGAGCAGATATTTAACTGCATTCTCAATAAATGGCACGCAAAAACAATTCTGTCGGTTAGCCCAGGGGTACAAGAACAGCCCGGGAGTATTCTCAGCGAGAGTAACAGAATTACTACAAATATATGATGATGAAGCATTATCTTATGTCGATGACATTTACTTAACAGATGATGACTTGGAGACTCACTTGAAAAGAGTGAACACCATAATACTTGGGTTCGCAGCAGAGGGTTACAAATTCAACTTTAAAAAATCCAGAATTGCCCATCTGACAGTCCTGTTCTTAGGATATGAATTATCAAGTGAAGGCAAAAGCCTGGCTGACAATTTCCTAGAGAAATGTGCCGTAATCAAGCGCCTAGAACACTAAAAAACCTGCAGTCGATTCTAGGCTTCCTAAATTTCGGAAGAACATATATTACAAATTACGCAGAAAGGGTCAAACCCCTTTATGATCTGATAAAACCAGATTTTAAAAGATGCAATTGGACTCAAATACACACAGAAATTTTGAGATCCTTACAAACAGACATGCTAATTAAAACAAAATTAGAAACACGTGATAACACACGCAATCTTGTGATTCGAGTCATCCCAGGGAGATGCGGATTCACATACCTGACCTCTAATGAGGGAGAAAAGGTACCAATTGCATTCAAATCACACTTGTACACAGAAGCTGAAAAGAAGTTCAGTATTAAAGAAAACATTGTTCATGCAGTTCAAACCGCAATAGCTAGAGAAAAAGACATAGCTGACGGTAGACATATCACAGTCAGAACAGCTGAATCAGCCTTTGAGGCACTAACAACACCGTGTAATTTACCAACAACAACATTGAATCCGGAATGGATACAATGGGTGAATTCAATCACAACGGACAAAGTATACTACTACTTTGATCCAGAACTAGAAGAAATGGAAAATTTAGAATATGAAAGAACATTCCCTCTGCCAATCGACATTCTGCCTTTACGACATTACGCCTGTGTAATTTATACAGACGGACATGCTGAACCCCCCGTTTGGGGAGAACAGGCATACAACCCCACATGTGGGATTACAAAAGAAGTGTGGCGCGGAGGTAAACTAAAACCTCTATTAACAAAAACACACTCAGTAGAAACTAATTCAGAACAACAGACTGAAATATTAGCATTGAAAATGGCGCTAGATAATGCGGATCGCGAATTCCCGACACTTATAGTGTCAGATTCATATTACTGCGTCAAATCATATAACAAGGATTTACAGACATGGATTCAAAACGGTTACAAAGATGACACAGATGCACCAATAAAGCAAAAATTGCTCTGGGAACAAATAGCTCTTTTACAGAAAGAGCTACCAAAGACTCACGTGACACACTCACTGAGTCATCAGCGTGATGGCGTTCACGTTGCAGGGAATTCATTGGCTGAGACAGCCACAGCGGCAGCCACTAAATCGGCTCCCGTAGTTCGAAAAAAGCGTACATTAAAATGCATTGACGGTGAAACAGTGCTGGCGGTGAAAACGTCATCAAAAGGCGACTGCTCAGCGTTACCGATCAACTATCCACTCAATTATACATACATAATCGATGCAAACTCCGTCCCTTTTGCTCGAATCCCTGGAGTGGGGGATAGAGTGATTCCAAACATGGACAGGAGAAACTTGTTAATCGCAGACGCACATATGGGCGAGGGTCTCAGACACCTCAAACTAAAAGATTCTCTGGAAGAATTACAATCACGGTACTGGTGGCCAGGCATGAGCCTACGTCACACCATGTTTGTAAAAAACTGCCCAAACTGCAACAGAGATCGCAGTGGGGAGAGAAACAGTTTAATACCTCGTCGTTTTACTCCAGAAAAAATCAAGAGTAAAAAGGAAGGGTTGCGATTAACATATACAGGCTAGTTTCCACTTATAATGTAGATCACCAGCACTCGGCTGACGTCTGGACTGTTATACAAAGATTTGCGAGTCTAAATGGCATATACGCTAAGAGCATGCTACGTTTGACCATTGTCTTCACTCTAGCCCTCCAGCCTGAGGGGAAACATGACCAAATGAGCATAGCCCAGCGGGAATCTTCTCACTTCCTTCCTGAGGGTACGGGATGGTGTAAAGAAAAAACCAAGGCATAAAGCAATCTATAACGGAAAGGATATTAGGTTCGGGAGCTGGGTGGGTCAAACATCTAATAAGTGTCCAACGTAGTCTAAATAACTTGCCAAGAAATTCTCTGAAGGGATTCAGTGCGTACGAATTATTATTTGGAACTAGGATGTTGATCTCTGACATTGATAGTCAGACTTCAGTGGTGAAAGAAAAAAGCTTTGATATCAAAGACCGTTTGGCTATTTTGCAGGACTTAAACAAAACAAGAAAAGACCTGAGCAACATAAAGTTGAAACAACAGCCAACAACCACTGAAGAACCACCACCTGTCCCAGCAAGACCTGTCTGGATTCCAAAAGTCGGGGATCTAGTCAGGGAAAAGATCGCGGTAAAGAAGGAATTTGGGCCTTCTTACAGAAAAGCAGTTCCTGTCTTGTCTGTCAACGGGACAAGATCAGTTGTACTACCGCCACTTGCTGGTAAAAAGGAGAACCGAGTTGTATCCATCGACCTGGTAAAACCACAATCATGTGGCCGATAACAAATAGTAGGCCAAGTGGACTCCCCATAAGTAGCAGAACACCAAGGTTTGCTACCAGTACAGAGGTCCATAACTAAGAGGCTCATCACATTCGAAACGCCCACAGAAGAACAACAAGGACTATGCAACAATGCAATAGAACTCAGACCTCTGAAAACCCAAATAAAAACATTTAGCAGAGACACACCAATCTATAATGAAGTACCAAGTGAAAATGCAAGAAACAGAAATCCTGAAGCAATTGGAACAATTGACAGAACTGCATCCGGCTACTTCATAAACTTCGATGATTCCTCTGAAGGCTTCAGTGAATCAAAGACACAGCCATCATCAAAAACCTTTAAAGATAAAGCTAAGGAACTTTTGAAACAACTGAAAGAAACATATCTGATTTCTCCATGGATCGAATTTTGGGTGGGTTTTGGTGCATTTATCCTCATACTTTGGCTCATCATGGTACTAACTTTGGGACGCTTCATTGAGGGAAAATATGCTAAAATGGACACAGCAAGTCAGAAAATCAAATTGATCCTCAAACAACACACATCTTCACACGTCGAGAAAAGAGAACTTTCTTCAGTCAACTTCACAGCCAATCCTATACCGGGTGGGGTAGCCTGGGACAACACTGACTATGAAATTTATGGTCCGGTCGAAATCCTGAAATATCCACACCAAATTAAGATCTCATTGAGTGACTTTGCAAAACCAAGCTCATTTGCTGATGATTGGGACTTCGAAAGCATTAATAATATGATGTCTGACTTAGTAATGTCTGCTAAATTTACCAAACATGATTATTTGCAGGGTTCTACAAATTATGATAGTATGTACTGTTATAACCACTATGGTAACCATTTTTTACATAGATCTGCACAACCTAGAAATGTTTTAAATTATAATCAATGGGAACATTGTGCAACCCCTCCAAAAGGAAGCTCAAGAACCTTCTATGACAAATATTCATACTTTTCAGGTTTTAACACAAGTAATGCTGAAGCATTTTATTTCAAATTGTCAAACAAGACAGGGACAAAGACCATGATAACCAACACAAAATTGATATATTCAGACTCATTTTTTGAACAAATGAATACTTTTGGGTTTGATTATTGGGACAAAAATGTTGAATTGAAAAGTGTTTGGGGTACAAAAGAATGGCAAGTGCAGGGTATAGAATCTTTGTTTAGAGCCTGCATGATCCCAGAACAAATGATATTTTTAAATGACACTGTTCAACAAACTACCTGTCTTGGCATAGCCGAAATCAAAGACTTAAATAAACCGTCTATTCCAAAGCCAACAATGTTCAGCAATAGCTCTACAGATGAAGAGATAGACGTAAATTATGTATTAAACCAAAACAGAACACATCCTGATTGGAAACAGTGGTTGATCTGGCCCACAGATACTAATAACTGTCAAGACAGATTCCTGAACAAAACACAGGGGTTCAAAATGACCAGGCCAGACCCTAGATATTCCCAAAGACATCACCCAGGAATAATAACCACCTACAGTGTGGGCAAATTGTGCCTTCAATGGCTACAAACTTCCACACTGACAGAAATTAAACAACACCTAACTTTACTTACTGATGGTGCTGACTTGCGTGATTTCATTATGGGACCGCGCAAACAGCGTCAAAAACGTTTCATAGCAGCCTCTGTATATGCAGCATACAATGAGGCCTGGAAGGTTACTCAAATTGAAACAGCAGAGAGAATACGGGAAATTGACCGTATTAATTTGGAAAAATCACTTTCTGTAGTGGACAATGGGTTAATGACTCTGTCCTCCAGAATTTTTTCTTTGGACAGCATTGTGTCTTCAGCAATCGACATATTATCGCAGGACTTACTGTTGCTACAACACGGTCAGTCTCAATTGCGTTCTATAGTACAGCTTGGCTGGACGTTACAAAATCTGCGTTCAGGCTATGTGCCTTGGCGTTTAATTAACACAACGTCACTATTCCAAATCTTTAACCTTACTGATAGACAAATCAGTATGGCACAAAAGGGTGCTGATTATACAATCTTGAGCATTGAAAAACTCGAAAGATTACCAGTGACAATGTCAGAACGACCTGTCAGTGAATGGATAATACATGGGATAATAAATATTCCAATCTCAACCTTCAGGTTTCAATACTGCCAAAAATATATACAGGCTGGCATGTACGAGAAATTGGGAAAGGGGTACATTAAAACAACATGGAACCTGCCCTATTCACATGCATGTGTCAGTAATAAAGGACAGAAAGTGTTTCTTAGTGGCAATAATTGTGCGATGTCACTAAGCGGCACGCTTCTGTGTAACGGAATTAGTTTGCATGGAGCCTGTGAAGGGAATTCATACAACCTTTCATGTCACCAGCAAGGCGCACCTGCAACAGAAATAGTACCATTCTTTCAAAGACTCTATAATGGGAGTTACATTCTAATTGTAGACCGCAGATGTTGTAGTCTTATGCCCGGGACTCCTTATCTCGTAACTACGACTGCAAAGGTCAAGTGCTGTGGACGCTCATTGTTCCCCAGCTCCTTTCCAGACAGGGAGGCAAGGGCATGGCCCAATTTGAAAATTACTTCTATTCGAATAGATACTTTAAGCAGAATGAAAACAGTGCTTCTTCAGACGCCTACAAGGCTCACGTCATCAAAAGAAACGTATGATCTACAAGTCGCAAGGACGACTGCAGAGATACATTCATTGTTATCAACTAATTCCCCCATACATTTCGCAGAAATCCTGAATGAAATCTTAAATATTTCTGATACCAATGGGGTCTCAAAGGTATTTAAGACAGTATTTTCGATGGCATTAACACCATTCAAAGCCATACTGGGTATTTTTCCAGATTTCGTCCATTCGATTTTTGGCGGACTTCCCCTGATCTTGGGACTAATTGCAGGAATCCTATTCTTGGTCCTTATTTTTCGGTATGGCAACCCATGTCACAGACAAAACTCTGGCGACAAGGGAAGAAACAATCCTAGCCATTGGATACCGGGACCGGATATCAAAAATCCTGGGACTCTCCCGGCTTAGAGACCTGAACATGACTTGGTTTCTATCCTTTCGACCAATGTGGCAAAGATGTGTTTTACCTGTATTAAGGTGTCTGCTATGCGGAGAAGAATGCGTGTTAAACACCTGTCTGACACTACAATCGGATGCGCCAATGGATGCAGAAACATTGTTGAGCCCGATCAAGGTTCACGCTTTGTGCTGCCCTCAAAGGCTACCAATCCTGATGACGGCATTCGTGGAAGCTTCACCACTACGATTGATGGGTAGTGAAGTTCAAGATGAAAGCAGCATCGATCAGGTACGACCTTCTGTCAGCAATGCGAATCAGAATGTCAATGGAGACAATCATGTGCACGAATGCATGATTACACCTATTTCCGAGTTAGTGGAACTTTCCCAGGAAGCTGTTGACAGTTTTTTCGAAAGCCTAAATGATATGATGTTCTCACCAGAGCAGAAATAGAAACTTTTGAGCAAGCTCGCACACGGCGTTCCCTGAATTCGGCCTTCAACTTTAAAAATAAAGTCACATGAACAATTTTCTCCCCAGTTCACGGACAGCAATTTTTCAGCAGCCCCAAAATATTTTTGCATATTTTTCGGGACACTATCTTCTGCTTAAAGTAAGAACTATTCTTAGAGAACTAAGGTTTCTAAAATTTAGATAGCTTATAGACATTAGCTGCCCGCTGGTATGTTCATAAATATTTTATTCTGTGATGGAATGGTCTCGAACTTTTTTTTCTGTATTAAGAGCCATTTCATGTGTAATTCTCATATACCAAATAGCAATAATGTATACAAATGTGATTACTTTGGCATTATTCTACAGCTTGAGTGCATACAATACATATGACTGCAATTTTTCAGTATATTTGACAATTTCAAAATGCATTAATGTATTTTGGGGTGGTAAGGTATACACTATACTCTATAGTATGTTTTACTATGCATAGATTAGTAAATATGTCCATAGTTAGCGTGGAGTGGGTGTGATGTATTCTTATAGGTTCTGAATCGATCCCCCTATTCCTGACCCTATTCTGGTTAAACAAACCAACAAGTTAACTAGCAGTCAGCCCATGAGGCAGAAAACCCCCATGATGCAGATACCGTTATCTGACGCAGTCACACTACGGCACAGGAACGTGTTATCTGATTAGGTCATAACGCTTGCGATCTAATTAGACAAGCGATATTCCTCCAGCCCCTGATAAGGCATACGGAGTTCTCATAACAAATCAAACCTATGACAACCTGGGCAAAACCCTGCGGCCATTGTTTTGATTTCACCGAGAACTTCAGCAAAAGAATGTGCTAACGAGCAAGTCGTATGACATCCTTATTGACGTATCTATGTCCATCCTTACGTCAATCTCGGCACCTTAAAGGTATAAATATTACTGATATTGCCCTATGCAAACACACACGGTGGTGTCGAGACGGAGCAGCCATACTTGCCGAAGCCCAGAAGCAGAGCAGACCCCGCTGGCGCAGCCCCGCCTTCCTGATGCGCTGAGAACGAGACGCGCTGCTTTCTCCTGCCGAGAAATCCAGCACCGGCGCTTCCGGGTAGCCCTCGCAGGCAGCCTGGAATATCGAGACCAGAGAGAGAGATACCATCCCTCATTCAACCTAGATTCCAGGTACAGAACTGAATAACCCCTCACAGAGAATTCTTTAGTTATTCACTTGGCAAAAAAAAACTTAACTTAAACTGTAACTTTCTATTCCCGCCCACGTATTAGACTTAGGTCAGGTACACGGGGTAGGCGTATTTAGAAACACCAGTTGAGTACGTTTAGTCAAATGTATATGTGTATGTAATATATTTTATTCATTTTAAAACATCTTATGGCTTAGAAACCATATCAATGTTTTTACAGTATTATTTTATACTATTGCTTTTAATGTATGCACTTTACTTAGCTATAAGTATTGCAATAATATCGATCCATTTCTCTTGTATGAGGAAAGAGACTGATCAATAAATAACACCTTTTTATTGAACACGCCCGTCTCTTCCTTTTCTCTACAATCTGATGAGACTAAGAATGCACGTACTGACTGAGTAAAATAAATTGCCTTTTGTTCACACGACTCTCGAGATATACTCTTGATTAGGGGAGAGCAAAGTTGTCATGTTCTATGGTTGTCAGAAACTAAATCCCTTCTTGTCTAATCAGGGAAGTTAAGTCCTTCCTGAACATTCGAGAAAGTTTCTAGTGAACTCTGAGCTAAGCTGGCAAACCCAAAACTTTAAGTCTAATATCGACAGTAGTAGACCTAGTTAACGTCTGGTCTAGGCCTATACTATTGAAGGTATTATTCCAATGCGCAGAGCCTATTGGGATGATAGGAACTACACTACAATATCACTGCAAATAATTTCTGTGACGTCTTCCCATTTCTCATATGTGACGTCCAGTTTTAATCTAAAATAAACCTTTTGTATGGATGTTGCAAGAAACATAAGCACAACATTTCTCTGCAAAATGTCTGTTTTGGACTTTCGCACCCACACACATGAAATTAAATTAAAGGAAGAGTATCTAAAGCAATCTGTTGAAGAATTATTAAAGGCCATCAGGATAAGACTCTCTGCAGAACAGAGCTGGATCTTTCAGGTGACTCCATGAAAGGCTGGGGCTCTGGGCCAGTTTCCACTTAGCCCATGCCTTCAAACATCTCTGCCTTTGAATGTCTAGCATGTCCATTGACTAGGCCCTCCATCTGCATTTGCAAACAACTCAAACCCAAAGGCATAACAATGTGCTTCTTTGAATATTCTCAAGCTAGCATGATCCTAGAAGCTACTAAAAGACTGAAAAACCAACCTGGTGTACCTATACCAAGATCTAGCCAAAGAGGTATGACAGAAAATATACCTAGAAATATACCTACAATGAAGCACAATATCATCAGGTACAATACATTATAGCACAGAAAATGTTTATTTACAACGAGAGACAGAAAACCTTAAACAAACTACAAGACCTACAAAGATTCCTCTGACATGGGTGCAAGTCACACTAATTCAACCCTCGCTGAATCTAGACACCAGAAACAATAACATTCCTCAAAATAATTAACATAAAGCACAGCCTAACAAAACGTACGTAAATACTACAATAGGGTGAACATCTAGTTGCTCAGCTCTTTGGAAGTAACACACTGAGGGCCAGATGTAGGTAAAACTTATTTACCGATTCTTAATTACCGAATTTTACCGATTCGGTAATTAAGAATCGGTAAATAAGAAGGGGGGGTATGTAGGAACATCCAGATGTTCCATTTACCGAATCGGTAAATATCTGTATTTACCGATTCGGTAAATACCGACCGGTAATGCTCCATTCATTCCTATGGGCTTTGAAGCCCATAGGAATGAATGGGGCATTACCGGTCGGTATTTACCGAATCGGTAAATACAGATTTTGACAAGGGTGCAGGGGGTGTCACTTTGACACCCTCTAGCACCCCCAAAAAAGGTTCGGGGGCCATGTGGCAGGCATACCTGCCCTAAGGGCAGGTCTGCCTGTCATATGGCACAGGTGTGCATGCACACATGTGCATGCACACCTGAATCGGTATTTCACCATCAAATTGAATTTGATGGTAAAATACCGATTTCGTAGGCCTTGTGGGACTCAGAAGAGTCCCACCTACATATCAATTTTACCGATTCTGTAAAAATACCGGTCGGTAAATTTACCGACCGGTATATTTACAGAATCGGTAAAATTACCGATTTTCCCTGTTTACCTGCCCCTACATATCAAATGCCAAATACCGGTCGGTAACGGCCGAATTCGGCCGTTACCGACCGGTATTTGGCTACCTACATCTGGCCCTGAGTGAAACCCCTACATAACCTTGTACCTCACAACCACTCATATGTATATAGCTTATTGTCTCTCACAGTTCACAATCACCAGCTACCAGACAACTACAAAAATGTACATTAACCGAGGCTCATGAAACATCAAAAGGATAAACAACCCCATAAAGTGACAGGAAATAATTTCAACCCTTCCAAACTGGGTTCATCCAGGAAATTCATTTAGATGAGAAAGAAAACTTAGGGGCCGATTCGCAGAACTAATGTGAGATAAAATCCTAAACTTACTACTTTTGGTATTCACAGAAGGCATTTAGTAGTAGTAAAGTTAGGACTCCAAACTTTACTACTACTAAACTGAGACAAAATCCTACCTTTACGAATTTTGGTATTCGCAAAAGGCATTTAGTAGTAGTAAAGTTAGGATTTATTTCCCTTGGGCCATCTCGCTCCACAGGAGTCAGACTCCTGCGAGAGTGAGCACTCTGAATGGCTGCCAGCAACATAAGAAAAATGTTGCTGGCAGCCATTACAGGCCTCAGGGACTAAGGGGCATATCATTAACAAGTTGCGATATTTATCCCTAACTAAGCTTATCGAAATTTTTTCTATCACTGTGCATCGCCGGATTTTTTCGCAGAGATAACGTGCTATTAGCAACGTTTATCTCAAATGCAATTAAATTTCCAGCGTTAGGGGCAAAATGTGTGAATATCGCTGGTAATCCAGCGATATTCACGCATTATCGCCAATGGGGACTTAGCCCGTATATCCACCTCCCATTGGATATAATGGCTAAGAACTGGTCCGAGCAGGCGTTCGTTTTCAGCGATATTCGCGCTTAGCGCAAATTTTTTAATCGCTAAAACTGCGTTGATAATAGGCTATAGCGATGTTAGCGACTGCTTTCAGTCGCTAACAGGTTGGGTACGCTCACTTTGCATGTCATTAGTGATAAATATCGCTGACATGCAAAGCGGGCCCCAAACCACTCGCTATTGCCTACAAACTGTCGCTAACTGCTGTTAGCGACAGCTTGCTAATAGGGCGATGAAATTATCGCCGCTTAGCGGCCGAAAACGGCCGCAAAAGCAGCCATAATTTAATTTCGCCTGCCTTGATAATATGCCCCCAAGTCTCCTGGCCTGAATTTATAAAAAATATATATATATGGGGGCAGGCTAGAGATGGACTGAACACCCGGATGATGCACTCAAGTCATTAACATAATATAATCCAAAGAATACAGCTAACAATGGTGTATCTTGGTGAATTCTCCATCCAGATGGGATACCTTGACCTCCTATGCTCCATGGTTGGATCCAGTGGGATCCCCAGGATCACAAAAGGAAAACAAATGCAAAAGAATGATACCATCCTGCAAGATTCTTCCGGGTTCCAAAAAAGCAGAAAAATGGCAACTGGGCAGCATTCATACACTATAATACCTGGGGAGCCCACCCCTAGGGCTCAATTCATAATTAGGCCTGGGCAGAGTTTGCAGCGTTTTGCTCCGTGGAATTCCATGTAATTACTGGAAAACTCTTCCAAATTCCGTGGAGTTCCGCAAGCAGGCGGAATATTGCTCGGCCACCCCTACTGTATAATTTTATTTCATCTACTCGAAAATATTTTCTATCCTTTCTCTCTGGCTCCATGCATGCATTTACTTTTCTTTTATTTCACGTTTTCTTCTTTGTAGTACTCATGATGTGCTTCCTGTCTCTTCTTTTGCAGCAGTGGCTGCAGTATTAGGGAAGCGTCAGGCAATTTATTGCCTGAGCTGAGTTTAGTATCCCATTAAATTATGTATTTCCTCACTCAGCCCGAGAAGAGATCAACTGCTTCTGTCTGATCTTGCCTGGGTGGAGTTTATTCACCAAAGTCAGCCAGCTGAAGAGAGGGGATGCAAGATCCCATGGGGATACCAGATATTACACAACACCTGAACAGAAATCACTTCACAGACTCAGAAACTTTGATCCATACCTCCCCGAGAATGGACATCTGAAGGGGAGGCGGGCGCGACACCACCACACAGCAACCTGAAAAATAAACCCCTTACTATGCCACACTTCTAGGTCTCTGATATGGGTAGGAAGCAGTTTATCCATATAACGGAGCAAGAGGTTCACAGGCCTGGGCATACTTCGCAGAGTTTTAGTGGAACTCCACGAAGTTACAAAAAAAATTCAGCGAAGTTCTGCAAGTGGCGGAGTGCAGTGCGAACTGCAGTTTGTGCTGGTATCCCTGCCACTTGGGTAGAAATTCTACACGGAGGCAGCTCACGCTTGCAAACTTACCGTTTGCGATCGTGAGCGGGGAAAAACTCCACTGCACATCGCGAAGCAGAGTGCACTCCACAAGCTCTGCGGAGTGCGGAGTGCAAACAACCCTGCAAATGGAGCGAAGTTCACCGCCCAGGCCTAGCGATTATAAGTGAATTGATTCACACCACGGCGTCGGATGTATGGGAGTGCTTGTAAACTTGGTCATGGTGTCTGGCCATAGGATCAGTTAGGGTGTTGTAGACATCTTCTTTTTGAAAAGTGAGCATGCAGTTTGCATGCCAGATTTTATGTATTAAAAGAAGAACAGCAGTAAAGGGCTGTGCATGAATGTGCCATGCTGACTGAAGCCTGCTCACTTTAGGCCAACAGTACCGCATGCAGCTGCCCTTACATCTAAGCCGAGGCCTTTTTAAATCTGTCCTGGTTTGTTTCCTGCCCCATTTTTGAGGCAGGTGTGCCAATAAATAATGAACACGGGGCGTGGAGGCCGCGGGGTGACCCGGAGCAAGGCTGTGTTACTCCTGGAGTCCAAACTTATTTGAGAGTCAGCACCTTTCCCACCATGAACAAGTCTGCCATATCCCCCTTTGGCAGGAAGAGCCCTCCGTGCCCCAGGGTGCTGCCTCTGGCTGGACAAGGCACACAAGCTCCGTGAAATGGCATCCAGCACCATCACACGCTAACACTGTGGAACACTATGGTTCAGAGGATAAATAAAATCCTTTATTTTCCCATTAACACATTATGAATGAAGCATGTTTTAAAAGTACAGAGATGAGCCCAGCCACTCACCACACACACACACACACACACACACACAGACACACACACACACAGTGGTCAGCACTGCTCTGCCGGGACATGGGCAAACACAGGCCACTGCCACTCTCCTGGGTGTGCTGTGGGGCAGCCCCCAGAGTCTTTACTTCAATAAGCTTGGCCGTGGTCCAGTTATCCCCTCATCCCTGCCTGGAACAAGTTCCTCCCTCAGCCAGCTAAGCTTTCCCAGATTTGGCCCTCACTACTCGAAGGCTTCTTAGTCCTGGAAGGTGGCTCCAAGAGCTGTTGGGCCCGTGCCAGGCCAGGCCTTCCCATTGGATCTGGTTCCAGTGGCTCTCAACTCTGAAGTTTGAGTCTGCACATGCTGCACTGAGTAATTTGCTGACTCGCTCTCTTATTCTTTGTAAGAGCACTGTGCGGAAAAAGGGTGTTTGTGCAAAAGGTGAGCGTGCTGGTAAACTCCACTCCACCAGCAGTTGGCAGAGTTGTTGTTGAACTCCGATCTCCAAGTGTAGAGAAGAGTGCCAAAACTCCGTGAACACCGCTGATGGAGCATAGATTTCTGCCCGCCCTTATTCATAATGGTGAGGGGTCGCTGCATGGCCCGCCTCACCAAGCCTCAAAAGAACTTGGTGAGATAACCTGAGGACTAAAAGCTTCAACCCTTCTAAACTGGGTTCATCCAGGAAATTCATTTAGATGAGAAAGAAATCTTAGGGGCCGATTCGCAGAACTAATCTGAGTTAAAATCCTAAACTTACTACTTTTGGTATTCACAGAAGGCATTTAGTAGTAGTAAAGTTAGGATTTATTTCCCTTGGGCCATCTCGCTCCACAGGAGTCAGACTCCTGCGAGAGTGAGCAATCTGAATGGCTGCCAGCAACATGAGAAAAATGTTGCTGGCAGCCATTACAGACCTCGGGGACTAAGTCTCCTGGCCTGAATTTATAAAAAAAATAAAAATATATAGGGGCAGGCTAGAGATGGACTAAACACCCGGATGATGCACCCAATTCATTAACAAAATATAATCCAAAGAATACAACTAACAATGTGGTATCTTGGTGAATTCTCCATCCAGAAGGGATACCTTGACCTCCTATGCTCCATGGTTGGAATGCAAAAGAATGACACCATCCTGCAAGATTCTTCCGGGTTCCAAAAAAAACAGAAAAATGGCAACTGGGCTGCATTCATACATTATGAGACCTGGGGAGACCACCCCAGGGCTCAATTTATAATTAGGCCTGGGCAGAGTTTGCAGAGTTTTGTTCCGTGGAATTCCATGTAATTACTGGAAAACTCTTCCAAATTCTGTGGAGCTCCGTGAGCAGGCGGAATATTGCTCGGCCGCCCCTTAGTGTATAATTCGATTTCGTCAACTAGAAAATATTTTCTATCCTTTCACTCTGGCTCCATGCTTGCATTTAATTTTCTTTTATTTCACGTTTTCTTCTTTGTATTACTCATGATGTGCTTCCTGTCTCTTCTTTTGCAGCAGTGGCTGCAGTATTAGGGAAGCATCAGGCAATTTATTGTCTGAGCTGAGTTTAGTATCCCATTAATTATGTATTTCCTCACTCAGCCCGAGAAGAGATCAACCAATTTTGTCTGATCCTGCGTGTGTGGAGTTTATACATCAAAGACAGCCAGCTGAAGAGCAGGGGATGCAAGATCCCATGGGGATACCAGATATTACACAACACCTGAACAGAAATCACTTCACAGACTCATAATCTTTGATCCATACCTCCCCGAAAATAAACATCTGAAGGGGAGGTGGGTGCGACACCACCACACAGCAACCTGAAAAATAAACCCCTGACTATGCCACACTTCCTGCTCTCTGATATGGGTAGGAAGCAGTTTATCCATATAATGAAGCATCATGAAAGAGATTATCAGGCCTGGGCATAGTTCGCGGAGTCTTAACAGAAGTCCACGAAGTTACAAAAAAACTCAGCAAGTGGCGGAGTGCAGTGCGAACTGCAGTTTGTGCTGGTATTCCTGCTGCTCGGGTAGAAATTCTACCCAAGAGGCAGCTCGCACTCACAAACTTACCGTCCGCGAGCGGGGAAATAACTCCGCTGCACATCGCGAAGTGGAGTTTTCTGCCCTCCACGAGCTCTGCAGAGTGCGGAGTGCAGAAAACTCTGCGAACAGAGCGAAGTTCCCCGCCCAGACCTAGAGATTATAAGTGAATTGATTCACACCACGGCGTCGGATGTATGGGAGTGCTTGTAAACTTGGTCATAGTGTCTGGCCATAGGATCAGTTAGGGTGTTGTAGACATCTTCTTTTTGAAAAGTGAGCATGCAGTTTGGGTGCCAGATTTTATGTATTAAAAAAAGAACAGCAGTAAAGGGCTGTGCATGAATGTACCATGCTGATGGAAGCCTGCCCACTTTAGGCCATCGGTGCTGCATGCCGCTGCCTTTACATCTGAGCCGAGGCCTTATTAAATCTGTCCTGGTTTGTTTCCACCCCCATTGTTGAGGCTGGCGTGCCAACAAATAATGAACATGGGGCGTGGAGGGCGCGGGGTGACAGAGAGCAAAGCCGTGTTACTCCTAGAGCCCAAACTTGCTTGAGAGTCAGCACCTTTCCCACCCTGAACAAGTGTGCCATATCCCCCTTTGGCAGGAAGAGCCTTACATGCCCCAGGGTGCAGCCCTTGGCTGGACAAAGCACACAAGCTCTGTGAAATGGCATCCAACACTGCACTGCCAGGACTTGGGCAAACACAGGCCACTGCCACTCTCCTGGGTGTACTGTGGGACAGCTCCCAGAGTCTGTACTTTAATAAGCTTGGCCATGGTCCAGTTATCACCATATCCCTGCCTGGAACAAGTTCCTCCCTCAGTCAGCTAAGCTTTACCAGATTTGGCCCTCACTTCTTGAAGGCTTCTTAGTCCTGGAAGGTGGCTCCAAGAGCTGTTGGGTCCAGGCCAGGCCAGGCCTTCCCATTGGATCTGGTTCCAGTGGCTCTCAACTCTGAAGTTTGAGTCTGCACATGCTGCACTGAGCAATTTGCTGACTCGCTCTCTTATTCTTTGTAAGAGCACTGATCTGGAAAAGGGTGTTTGTGCAAAAGGTGAGCGTGCTGGTAAACTCCACTCCACCAGCAGTTGGCAGAGTTGTTGTTAAACTCCGATCTCCAAGCATAGAGCAGAGCGCCAAAACTCCTTGAATACCGCTGATGGAGCGTAGATTTCTGCCCGCCCGTATTAATAATGGTGAGGGGTCACTGCATGGCCCTCCTCACCAAGCCTCTAAAGACCTTGGAGAGCAAACCTGAGGACTAAAAGCTTCAAAATGGGGAGGTGGGCCACATAGCCACCCTTCTCAAACCTCTAAGGGCCCTACCATATCATCCCCCGTGACCGATTACTTTAAGGGAGAGGGGCCGCATGCCCCCCTCGCTGAGCCATTCATGGCCCTGGAGACCTCATCCTCTGAGGCCGGCTCAGTTCCTATGTCCCGGGAAAACGAGAGCCGGGACATAGCATTTTACTGTTCAGGGCAGCATGGGCAGCAAAACATGTGTTAACCTTTGCCTGGCGGAAGGATTTTCCAAACTCCTTCAAAGCGTGAGTAAACACCAAGGCCGCTCCCAGCATAGGGAATATTAAAAAAAAGAGAAGGGCCGTGAGGCCCTGCCCTCTTAAAAAAAAATACAAGACTATGGGGAATGGGGTACCCATAACCTAAAGAAGCTTAGAGAAGGGGGTTGCTGTCCCCCTTCTAATTAATTTAAAACTAACCAGGCCAGGCCCTATGGCAAACCCCCTCCGCACTGCACATGGCCAAAGGCTTTGTGCAGTGTGAGGTAGGCTGTATGGTGGGCTGATTGGCTGCAGGGCCTGATCTTCAGCTGTGTGCAGTGGGGGTTGCGTTTACATATGGTAATTACGTTTTGCTATATGTTAAAAAGAAAACTAGAAATTCACTGAAAAAAACAAAAGTTAAAGTTACATTATAGTTAGGTGAATTACTCAATGACAACATTAATGCTTTAAACAAAACAAAATCACAGAAATTCACATGCTATAGTTAGCAGAAATAACTATAACTTGCGCCTCGCCATGCACTGCTTATGACCTCACATATGACATCAGTAACAACATGTTCTATGTCATCATTTATGACATCACTGATAACTTCTTAAATGACATCATTCATACATCACTGATGGCATCACTGATTACATCATACAGTGAGTGTTGAGTGTGCTAGTTTGTTTTATAGTTTACACAGTTGTCTACCCAAATTTGTACAGCGTGGGTGTACGTGTTTGCAAAACACATGTGCTCATAGGTATGTAGAGGTGTTGAACACATTATAAATATTTGCATTCAACTGTAACTCTGTGTACAGGTCACAGTTGACTTTTGTTCATTATGTTCCACAGAAGATTTTTGGTTTTCAACAGGAGTAAGATTCTATGTAGTAGATATTAACTTTTGTAGGAAACTGTAGAGTTATTAGACAAAATTGTATCAGCATGATGATTTCTACATAACATAGAAGCCTGTGTGCACCTGGCACCAACCTATGTGCTTGTTTTGCTTAAGAAGATGGGCTATCAGTAAAGTTTTCACTACAGTCTAGGGTGCAGGTAGTATGATGTTTAGCTACTTCCGGTCTTGGTTATGTTTACAAAATAGCGACTTTTTTTACAACTGTTGCATAGACTGTATACTGTTCTTAGTAGATACTTTTTCATACTCTGGTGTTTTTCTCCCGAAGTTTCACTGTTTGCAAACAGCGTGGTATAGAATAAACTCTCACCATAGAGTAAGCACTGTTTACAGTACCCAGTTGTCTGCTGATATCTGGGGGGCGGGGGGGGGGCAGTAAACTACGCTCCTCCGGCGGAGTTTGCAGAGTTTTGTACTCCACTTGGAGCGCAGCAAAAACTCCACCACTGCAGCATCGAGGAGTTTTTCTTGCATGAGGCTCACCAACGTTTAGTTGGCGAACATGAGCAAGAAAAAACGAGCGCTAGACAACCTCCGGGCGAGATATCTCAAAGAGGGCAGTTGCGGCAGATTGCTACCACTGGCATTGAAGAAGTTGCTTCTCACGTTATGAAAGCTGCCACTCAAATAGGAATTCTACTCGAGCAGCAGAAAGGAGCAGTGCCCCCTAGTATGCTGCATGGTGCTGTTCGTGATGATTTTACTGACGGGACAAGTTTCTGTTGCTAAAAATCTGAAATTCTGCTGCTTGCTGAACTCTGTGGAATCTCGCAAAGTTCATAGAATGTGCGGAGTAAAGCTCCGCAAGTTCCGCCCACTCCTACTGATATCAGTTTGATTTCTCAATGTAGGGTCAGTGAGTTTAAGAGGTTTGATACAAATAAAAGCTATCTGTAGTAGGGCATTTGTTTTGGAATTAACATTCACTATTTTTAGGAACTTGGCGGTCTGTGAACAGTTGCATACAGATTGAAAACCATTAATGTGAACAGTGGAACCTGTGAAGTGTAGGGTATAGGATCAATGTTGCACATATGCTTTCTTTCTACATCTAAGGGAGTTGTATCTGTAATGGAACTAACGATGATTGATATTCTCCAGATCTATTTTGTACTTACTGTCAGGCCTCTAATAATGATTCCAGAATTGTAAAGCATGACTTTTAAACCCTAGGGGTATCCAGGTGCTGGGAGCCATCCATGGGAGAAATTACGTGAGTTACTGCCCGGAGTCACATAATGCTGAGCTGAGTGGCTGGCACTGTGAATCAAACCGTTAGCCTCGTGCCCTGGAGTCAGTCGCTCTGGCTGCTGTGCCACACCACTCCCACCTCTCTAATGCCAAGTAATTTGTAAAACAATATGTGGGAAAAAGAAGCTCTGATGATGTCATTAGTTATGTCATCAGTGATATCATCAATTATGCAATTTGAGATGTCATTACTGATATCATAAATTATGTCATAGAACATTTCATGAGTGATGCCATATGTGAGGTCATATACCAAGAAAGTGTTTGGCCTACAATCAGTAAGGCTGGGCCATATATACAACACATCAGAAAAAGTGTCAATACTGATAATCATTCAATTGTCCTTTCATTTTATGATCACAAAACCCAATTACTATGATCAATTGAAAATAGCATTTTTTTTTATTTTGGAAGAAATTACTTTATTTGAAAAAAAAAATTCTTAAGAATCTGTGGCATGCCGAGGTTTCATTTCGAATTTGGGCAAAATACAGTGTACAAAGTAAGTGATTTATTGAGGCGAGGCATCAGTAGAGCTTTTAAATTGTTGAGAAACTTGACTAATGTTGGACTTTGGTGTGCATATGTTTTGTGTTTTAGATTGCGGCAGTCCACAGGTTTCTTTCTGAAGCAAGGTTCAATGATTGAACATAGGAGATGGAGGTAAAGGAGTGGCAGGTTTATTGAATGAATGAGAAGTAAGTGCACAAGTGTTGATTAGCACTGCTCATTCACCACAGTTTTTAATTATGCTTTTAATGTGTAGCTCTTTCAGTGTTCTGTGTCCTGAGGAGAACTCTTAAAGAATTGCGCCAGGGTTCAAAATGCACAGACAGCTTCTTTCTTGGCCAAATGAGTGCTCAATACATGTGTTACCACTGTTACAACTAAGAATTTTTGAAAAGCTTTGAAAAGAATATTGCATGTGAGCTCAAGGGTGGTCACTATTTAGTAGTCACTCCTGCCAACACGTTTGTATTTCCCCAGTCAGGTAGTAGTCAGGGGAACCATTGTTTTCTTGCAGTTTAAACTGTACAGAACCTAAGCTTAGAAAAATATATATTTTTTGTTATGTGGTGTTTATGGATCATATATATGCTATGTAATGTATATGTTTGTCTATATATTTTGTATTTTGAAATGTTGTCATCCCTTTGTATGGTGAAAAAGTAATGACATTTGAAAAGGGAAACAAGTTCTTAAAATATATATATATTTTTTTCAAAATATATATATATATATATTTTTTATTGATCATAGTAATTGGGCTTTGTGATCATAAGTTGAATGGGCGATTGAATGATTATCAGTATTGGCACTTTTCTGATGTGTTATATGTGAGGTCCTAAGCAGTGCATGGTGGGGGCACACGTTACAGTTTGTATGTATATATGTAAGGGATTTGTAATGTGCTGGAATCCCCCCCGCAGGTGTATCTCCGTGCTACCATAGAGAGGGTACCAGACAGACACAGATCAGTCTCAGAATAATTCTGTCTTTAGAAGTTTCCTGAAGCAAAAAAGACTGGGGCATTTCACATTTCCTCCAGCAAGGTGTTCCAGTATTTCGGGGCAAGGTAGGCGACAGTTTTTCTACCTGTTCGTATTTCCTGTAGCGGGGGACCACTAGCAGCCCTTTACCTTCTGATCTGAGTCGACGGTTCGGACAGTAGACTTTAAAACTTGTCCGCCAGGTAGCTAGGGCTCGTACCATAAAGTGCTTTATGGGTGAGGCAGCAAAGCTTGAACTTAATTCTCTGGCGGATAGGGAGCCAGTGGAGATGTTTCAACAACAGCCCCGGGGAAGTGCAAGGTGGCTTTTTGAGAGCCAGGCATGAGGCAACATTCTGTACAATGTGTAATCTGCTGAGAAGAGATTTGTTAGCAGATGCTAGTAAAGCATTACAATAATCCAGGCGGCCGATGATGAAAGCCTGAATCAGAGTTCTATGAACAGAAAGAGTCAGCCACAGGAACACTCTGCGCAAAAGGCTCAGGGTATGGTAGCAGGTCCCTGCAGTAGTCATGATTTGATCCCTCATTGATAACAATCCATCCAAACGGACCCTAGATTTTTCGCCACTGTAGTAGGAGAAGGGGCGGGCCTAACACAGCAGGCCACCACTTAGGGAACCAGTATGCTTGAGCCGAGCCAAACAGCAGGATTTCGGTCTTAGCTGCATTCAGCTGGAGAAAGTGTTCCTTCATACAAGCTGATATGGCTAGCATGCCCTTTGCAAAACGCTGATCAATTACCTCTGTTTCCTTATCAAAGGACAGGTGTAGTTGCGTATCATCAGCATAGGAAAACGGAATAAAGCTGTGCTCCCTAATGATATTGGCCAGGGGGGCCACATAGATATTAAACAAGGTAGGACTCAAACAAGAGCCCTGGGGCACCCCCTTAGTAAGCCCCCCTTAGTAAGCTTCAGGGTTTAGGACCGGAAGGGATCCAGATTGATGGCCTGGGTGCGCTGATCTAGAAAGCTGACAAGCCAATTAAATCCCTGTCCCGGCAGACCGGCCTCTTTCAGTTGGAAAATTAATTTCTGATGAGAGACTGTGTTGAAGGCTGCTGTCAGATCCAATAAGCCCAGTAGCACTGCTTTGTTATTATTCAAGGCTATTTTAATATGGCCAGTAGTACCAATGAGGATATTCTCTGTGGAGTGATTGCATCTAAACCCAGAATGGGAAGGATCAAGAATGCCTTGGGAATCGAGGTAGTCCATTAACCGAGTGTTGACATAACCCTCCACCATTTTACTCACAAGCGGCAGAAGTGAGATGGGGGCGACAATTAGATAGCACTTCGGCAGGCAACTGAGCTTTCTTCTTAATTGGTAGCACTTGAGCAGCCTTCCATTCAAGTGGCATAATTCCTTCATGTGAAGAAGTGTTCAGGATATCAGAAATGGAGGGGGCCAGGAGAGGTGCAAGGAGAGCAAATATGCGTGTCACCAACACATCAAGAGGAGATCCAGATTTCACAACTTTAAGCATGACTTCCACCTGAGAGACCTGGATGGCATTGAAATGTTTCAGGACTTCATCTGAACTTCTGAGAGTTGAGGGTCTGGCGTTAGACTGCTCAACGTGACACGAGTCTTGAGAGAATTGATTGTAAATTAAATAAATGTTATCATCAAAATACACAGCTATACTGTCACAGAGTCCCTAGAGGGGATAATCTGCAGGGAGCAAGCTGTGGGATTGGTGAAAGAGTTAAGCATTTTATACGCTTCCTTAGAAAAATTTCCTGCCTGGTTGAGTTTTAGAATAACATGATCTTTTCGTGCCTTTTTTTTAAAGTTCTTATGATAAGCAGTGAGGGCCAATGTATCGTTAAGCTTCTATATTTCCAAATGGAAATTTGCGCCAGATTTTTTCCAGGTGTTTGAATCTGGAATTTTCACTATGTAATTTAGCAGTATACCAATCTGCACTTTTTTTTAAGGAGAGTAACTATGTTGATGTTTCACAGGAGCCAACGTGTCTATCATCGAAGTGATGGCATCATTAAAAACCCCGACTTTCTTAGTACCATCCATATGTTGGATGTTGGCTGTGTGTTGTCCCTCCTGAGGTGGAAAGCCGGGAGGTTGTGCTGTGTGCCTGCGTGTCTGGACCTCTTTATTCTCGCTCTCACCTTCCTCTTTTTTAAAAATCGCCGCATTTTAGATTGACGTAACTTGCACTTTATACAGAGGAAAATACTGCACCTCGGACCCTACCTTGCCCTCAGCCCTCAGCTGACCTCCTGGCAGTTGTGTGCCCCGTGCCCTGCATTTGCTGCTGATTTTCCGGTGCTCGGCCGACTTAGGCGCTGAGACACACGGACCCGGAGCATAGCGGCCGCCATCTTGGGGGAAGGTTTAACCTGCAGCGCTCTAGTCCACAGCGCATAAAAGAGCTCCCAGCTAGGCACGCGTCTTGCTGTGTGTTGTCCCTCCTGAGGCGGAAAGCCGGGAGGTTGTGCTGTGTGCCTGCGTGTCTGGACCTCTTTATTATCGCTCTCACCTTCCTCTTTTTTTAAAATCGCCGCATTTTAGATTGACGTAATTTGCACTTTATACAGAGGAAAATACTGCACCTCGGACCCTACCTTGCCCTCAGCCCTCAGCTGACCTCCTGGCAGTTGTTGGCCCCGTGCCCCGCATTTGCTGCTGATTTTCCGGTGCTCGGCCGACTTAGGGGCTGAGACACACGGACCTAGAGCATAGCGACCGCCATCTTGGGGGAAGGTTTAACCTGCAGCGCTCTAGTCCACAGCGCATAAAAGAAACGGGCATGCCTCCGCGTAGCGGACGCGTTCTGCGGACGCGCCGCAATAGCGCCGGAGTTGCGCCAGAGTCTAGCCCGTCTGCGCCCGTCAGCGCTAAGGAAGCGCTGGAGGCCAGGCAGGCCGCCCACATAGGTCCCCATGCTCCTGATAGCCCCCTACACTCCCTACGAACTTTGTTATCCTATAAACCCCTGCTCAAATCCTGTCATCACACGTTCCCTCCCGAGGACTTTCCGGATGCCCTCAAGTGCCAATGCACGGGGATTCAGGAGAGCTCCTCCTCCCATAGCCCCCGCAATAGGCACCCCAGACCAGGAATTCACAAGGCCCGCCGGCCGATTAGAGAGACTGGGTTTCTTATGAATACCAGATCCCTCATTAAGAACAATTTTGCCTTCAGGGATTTTATTTCCGATAGAAAACCTCCCTGGGCTTTCATTACGGAGACCTGGGCTGCCGAGCATACTGGGTCAGAGCTCCTAAATGCTATCCCGGAGGGGTACTCGTTGGCAAGAATGGACAGAGAGCGTCGAAGGGGGGGGGGGCTGGGTATTTTCCATAGATCTTCTATCAGTTGTCGAACTGATCATCTTACCTCACCACGTGACTCCTTTCAGGCCCTATACTTTACTCTCAATCCTTCCCCTCTCTTTCGTTGGGATCCTCATTTATAGGCCTCCTGGCCCGAGGCCATCCTTCTGCCAAAACCTACTTAAGATACTGGAACCCTATATTGACAGACCCAACTTTACCATTCTTGGAGATTTTAATTTCCATCTGGAGATGGATAATTCCTCAGACACCAACCTTCTGTTGGACTTATTAGCTACCTGTGGTCTTTCACAGAGAGTAAAGGGTTCCACCCACACTGCTGGACATTCTTTGGACGGGGTCTTCACCAACGACCCTAGAGTAGAGATCGGGACTCCCCTTCCTCTGTCCTGGTCAGATCACATGGCTATCCCCCTGGATCTCATATCTCCTAACCATGTCACTCCCCTAGCAGATCCCAGTAAATGGGAATTAAAAAGGAATTTTAGAGGGATAAATAGTGATTCACTAGCTCCCCTTCTGTCCAGTTACCATTTGTCATCAGCAAGGGATACTGACAGCGCAACTCTTGACCTGCATAATTCCATTCTTAAGGCAGTGGATAAGCTGGCTCCGGTCAAGCAGCATTACTCTGCCAGAAAGCGCCCATTGGCGCCTTGGTACTCTGACACCCTCAGGTCACTAAGGCAGGGATGTAGGAGACAAGAGAGGCTCTGGAGATCTAATCTCGATCCAGATGAAAAGATTAAACATAAGCTCTTACTTAAAGAATATAAAACCGCTGTGCTTGCGAAAAAGAAAGAACATTTCTCTAAACTGACTGCCTCCCTCAGTTCCACTAGGGAATTGTTCAAAATCGTAGAGTCTTTGTCGGCTCTGCAATCCCCTGATTCCACAATACCTACTCAGGAGCTTTGCGATCAGATTTCCACTTTCTTCAGTGAAAAGATAACTGACATCTACTCCGGCCTTGAAGCTCTTAATCAAGAACCAGGACCCTCAGCTGCCCCAGTGTTACATCTCGCAAAAGAAGATCCCATTGAGCCATCACAGGGTTATCTTAACATCTTCCCCCTGCTCACTCTAGAGCAACTCAACCTGCATCTAGACAAGCTTAAATCAGGATCCCCCCTCGACCCTTGTCTCCTAAAGATTTTTAAAGAATGCAGAGAGGTTCTTCTTCCTGCTTTTCTGGAAGTCATCAACCTGGCAATCCAGGAAGGTGTCTTCCCGACCCCCTGGAAAATGGCCATAGTTAAGCCCCTCCTAAAAAAGGCCTCGTTGGATCCTAGTATTCTAAAGAACTTCCGGCCTATCTCATTTCTCCCAGCCCCCGCAAAAATGTTAGAGGCCCATTTAAACAGCTATCTGAGTGCCTTCTTGGAGAGCTACAGCCTTCTTGACCCCTCCCAGCATGGCTTCCGGAGGGCACATAGCACTGAGTCCGCCCTGACAGTTGTCACAAACAACATCCGTGCTAAGGTCGACAGTGGCCAGACTACCCTTCTGGTCCTGCTCGACCTTACAGCCGCATTTGACACCCTATCTCCCTCCATTCTTACCAAACACCTAAGGGAGATAGGAGTGGACGGGCCGGCGCTTAGCCTCCTGAAATCTTTCCTAGAAGGCCGCGCGCAGAGGGTCAAACTTGGTGATTTTCTTTCCCCAGCTAAATCTGTGCAGTGCGGGGTGCCTCAGGGTTCGTCCCTGAGCCCCACGCTCTTTAATATCTATGTAACACCGCTCGCCAGACTTGTAAGATCATTTGGGCTGGAAGTCTTATCCTACGCCGAGGACACCCAGATCATGGTTTCTCTCTCAAAAACTGCTGACATCACAGCTCGAAACTTTAGACACTACATGGAAGCAGTTGCTGGCTGGATGGTGAGGAATTGCCTCAAATTAAATGGGGAAAAACGGAGGTGCTGATCTTTGGAGGTAAGGAGGAGATCTGGTCAACGGACTGGTGGCCCTCCGCCCTTGGAGCCTGCCCTACGCCTTCTCAGTCCGCTCGGAACTTGGGTGTTATTTTCGATACCAAGCTCTCCTTTGACAAACAGGTCAGCAGGACGACTTCCACATGCTGCGGTGTCCTTAGAACCTTGAGGAAATTAGTACACTATCTGTCCACCGAGGCCCGCAAAATGGTTACGGTGGCTCTAATTTCCTCAAGGTTAGCCTACTGCAACGTGCTGTACCTAGGAATTAATAAACTACAGGTACAGCGCCTCCAAACAGTACAAAACGCAGCAGCTCGTTTTGTCGTAGTTGCCCCTAGATCAGCTTCAGGTACCTTAATCAGGAAGGATTTGCACTGGCTCCCCATCCAGGCTAGAATAGAGTTCAAGGTCCTTTGTCTCACCCACCGTGCTTTACACGGTCTTGGATCAGAAGACGTCAGATCCTTGGTAACTCTCTATGTTCCCGGCAGGGCACTTCGCTCAGCTAACAAATATCTTCTTGCTGTACCTAAAATCAACAAAGCCAGATGGGGCGAGAGGGCTTTCTGTTCCCTTGCGCCCAGGATCTGGAACACCCTGCCGGCCGAAATTAAAGGACAAACCTCCCATTCTCTCTTCCGAAGGGCCCTGAAGACCTGGCTCTTCAGGGGGGCATACCTGTAACCGGCACTCCCCACTTTCTCATCACACAGCTTTTCCATCCTTAGCGCCTTGACACCTACGGGCAAAGTAGCGCTCTACAAGTCCCATCTCAACTCAACTCAACTCAACTCATGTTCACTAAAAACAGGAGGAACAAATATTTTGCTAAAAGAGTCATACGTGACTTTAAGCCATTGCCTTCGAAGGCTATTCAGGGGACATACAGGAGTTTGGTTTCCAAGGCAACTATTAATCCGAAATGGAATCAAACAATTATCTGACAACATCAATGGGTAAGGGGGATCAGCAAGTATGAAGGATACATTTGCAAATTTGGTGTCCAGGGTATGACCTGCCGAGTGTGTAGGGTCAGTATTGACCTTCTCCAAGCCCAGGGATGGCATATCGGCTAAGAAATTAGCAGCATCTTTGTTCTCACTATCTTCGCTATGAATAATAAAATACCCTAGCAGCAAAAAGTGTTTGGAGGTAATAGTGCGAGGAGCAATTTTCTCCATCATTTTGAAATTAAAATCTTTAAGTGGCCCAGGGGGCCGATAAATAAGAGCACCATTTAACCTTTCCTGGGGTGTCAGATCAATTTGAAATATACAAATTTCCATTGCATTGTCTAAAGCTGAGTCAATAACTGTGACTTTCAACGCTTCTTTATATATTATGGCAACACCACTGCCCACTTTCCCTTCACTGTCAAGTCTAAGAATCCAGAAATTCTCAGGGAGGGCAAGGACAATATCTGGCATTGAGATGGGTTTACGCCATGTCTCCATTAAGAAACCTACATCTGAGGAATCTGAACTCACCAGTCCCCAGAGTTCCATGGCATGTTTAGGTAGCGAGCATACATTTGCTAAAAACCCCTTCCAAGAACACAACTGGTTTGAAATCTGGGGTCTAACTTGACGGTAAGACACCCCACTCACCCCTGCTAATCTCTCGCTTCTAATATTACCACCCGTGGTTCATATGGGATACGGATAACATCACAGCTAGTTGAAGTGGCAGTACAAGCAGGCAAAGGGACCTTCAAGAATGGCAAACGTAGAAACATGTGGGCATGGTGTCAAACAGCTTTTCACCTGCAAAAGTTGTGAGAATATATGAGTGCCTAGGAGCACTATCTGAGGACAAACGGGAAGGGCTCCTGGCTCTTGGCTTCATCCCGGCGCCGACGGGCACAGATGGGCTTGCCTTAGGCGTGCCTTTGGCGCGCAAGCGGCGCGCCCGCAGAGCGTGTCCGCTGCACGTTGGCGCCATCACCTGCTGAAATGCGGGATGAGAGGAGAGCCGAAGAAAACAACTAGAGCGTCACCTCTCCGTAATGGTCGCCGTAAAATGGCCACAAGCGGTAGAGCGCTACAGCCTAGCCGGTCCTCCCTCCACACAAACTATATAGTTAACTATATCCTGTGAATTTCTGTATTTCTTTAGTTCAAACATTCATTCTGTCATTAACAAATTCACCTCACTATAACGCTACATTAACCTATGTTTTTTTTCCAGTGAATATATAAGGAAATGCCTCTTCTTGCATGATCACTCCCAGAGTTTTGGACTTATGCTGATGGTTATTTAACTCTGAGAGTGCACAGAGACCTGCTAATGAGACCTCATTGACAGTGTTCTAAACCCTCACAAATTATATGTTAAATTGATTACCCTCAAATTGGATAAGCTGACTTCCTTACATGTCACTAGTATATGGTACCAAGGGTGCCTAGGGCATGTAAGAAAGAGTGTCCTTCCCAGGGCTGCAGCACTGGTTGTGCCATCCTAAGGTGACCATGTACAAAATGGCTTGGAGCCTGACTCTCAAGTCTGGAAGACCAGTTTTACAACTGCTAGTTTGACTTTGCCATTTTAACTAATAGCAAATCACCCTCTTCCTTTAACAATATATGTAAGTCTCCCCTAAGCAAGGCCTGTGGAGCCCCAAGCACGGGAGCTGTGTATTATTAAGTAGAACATATGCTCTTTATATATTCTAACAGCAAAACTTTCAAATTGACATTTTTGCTGGCTAACACAGTTACTGCTTGACCACTCAGCCCAGCTAGCATCTGACTGGGACTACTAAAATGAGCACTTCAAGGTATCAAATGAATTTTGCCAATAATCCTGAATTGATGCCCAAGGCAAATTTAATGCCTCTTTTATTGAAAAGCAACTTTTAAAACGTTGTCACTCTGTAGCCCTGGTTGTCCAGTAACCTCACACAGTCGCGGGCCACCAGACAGCTTTCTGTCCTCCTGGGAAGTCATGGCAGTGACTCCCTGGTTTAAGAACAATGTTAGCCTGCTACAGAGGGAGGTGTTACCTGTTTCATGCAGAAAGCTACTCTGGTTGTTGGCCCACAAGGAAAGCTTCAAAGGTGAAAGAGGGTGTGGCACCACAGCCATTTAGCATTCCAGCTGTGTGGGAAATATTGAAGGTAACAGGAGGGGTTGTTGGCTCCCAAGCACCCTAAGGAGTAAAGTAGACTTCAAATGCCAACCAGTAGTGTGCCAGGAGGCCACGTTTGCAGAGTGGGGGAAAAAGGGGGCATGGCAACTAAAGACCCCTCGGCAATACAGCTGTGTGGGACTAAATTCAAAGAAACACGAGGGGTAGTTGGCCCCAAGGATACTCAAGAATCAAGAAGTCCTCCTGGGTTCCTGTAAGTTCTACCCTGTGGGATTCCTGAGAGCTGGTCGGTGGCCCTCCTTTCTCAAGCAATCTGCAAAAGTATTTATAGATCGACACACAAATCCACTCACTCACCCATACAGCTACTTATACACCTAGTCACTAACTAATACAGCCACTGACATATCCACTAATACACCCATTTAGCCACTCAAACACTGAGTAAGTCACCCATAGATCTACTCACACACCTACTCAAATAGTCAATCACAGAGACACTTACTCACCCATTCACTTACACACATACCTACTCACTTACTCATATAGATACTAACCTGTACTCATTAATCTAAACAGTCACTGGTACAAGCAAACACCCACCCATACAGTCACTTTCACAATCACTCACTTAGCCATACAGTCACTCATATACCTCTTCATTCACCTATTCTGACTTTCACATATGCAGTTATTCACCTATGTACCACTTACAAATCCACTCACTCACTGACACAGCCATACACATACTCACTCACACATACAGCTCATCATATGCATACTCATTAACCCATACAGACACTGACCCACACTCTCACTCATCCATACAGACAATCACACACACCCTCACCCACCCACACAGATACCCAGGCACCCATACATGTACTTGGACAACCAATCACTCACCCATACAGCCACTAACATACCCACTCACACACCCATACAGCCACTTAAACACCAACTGGCACACTGATACAGACATTCACACAGCCAGTCACTCATTCATACATTCACTGAGACACCTAATCACTTACTTATACAGTGAGTCATGCACTCACTGAATCATCCATACAGGCATTCATATACCCACTGATTCACAATTACACCTTGGTATACATATTTAACACTCATTAACTTTTCAAAAACACTCACAACCACTGGATGATGACATGAGTGATGTCATTTGAGATGTTATCAGTGATGTTATCCATGATGTCACTGACCATGTCATGAGTGTTGTCATATGTGAGGTCATAAGCAGTGCATTGTAGGGGCATACGTTGTAGTAACAGCTGAATTTCACTGATTTTGTATGAGTGAATCCTGAGTGACTATAATTTTTCCGAAGATATCAGCTCATTTTTAGTAATGATGCATTTTTATTTCAATGGTCTTCAAGTTGAAGAAATTCAAGGTTTGGAAACCCTGATGACAATGGGCACGGTAACTGCCTCTCAAGAAACAGAGGCAATAATGGAATTAAAAGAGTCACAACCATCGAAGGAGCGGGAGAAAGTGGTTTGAAATTAAAATCAAAGCATTAACCAAATCTATCACCAGCCATTATGGTAGATCTCTTTCATAAAGCTATAACAGAAGATCTGTATAAAAACAAACACAGGAATTGCAAAACAATCTATCAAAATCACAAAGAGATGCATTACGAACACTACAAGAGGACAAGACGATTGAAATAAAACCTGCGGACAAAGGCCGTAACATCATTGTCCTCGATAAAAGAAACTACATAGCTGAAGCCAGGAGACAACTGATTGACTTGGAATTTTATAATCAATTAACAACTGATCCCACAAATGAAATTCAAGACAAACTGACAATACATCTACACAAGTGGTTTGAAATGGTCTAATTGATGAGGATGAACAACGTTACCTCAGCAATAAAAATCCAACTTTAGCTACATTCTATTGTCTTCCCAAAATTCCTAACAACAGAGAAAATCCACCGGGAAGACCAATTGTCTCTGCAAACAGCTAGCTATTGGAACCAATTTCAGATTATATTGATAACTTCTTAGCACCTCTTGACAAAGACCTCAGCTCTTATCTAAGAGATACCACAGACCTCTTACAAAAACTAGAGGGATTCACATGGAAGTCAACCTTCAAAATTGTAACCATGGATGTAGTTTTGTTATACACGAACACTCCATTGGAACTCAGGCATGCAAAGAGTGTATAGGTAAAATAAACATACAGTCCCATCAACACAACATCATACTAAGTGAAATGATTTCCCTATGCTTGAATAATAATATCTTCTTATTTAATAAACAAATCTTCAAACAAATAAAATGATGAGCCATGGGCTTTTAATTTTCTCCCAATTATGCTAATCTAACAATGGGATGGTTCGAACATCAACTGTCATGGCCACAGAAAATGATTAATTCTGGAAAAGACCATTCTATGGCTCTGTTTCATAGATGATCTTTTGATCATCTGGGATGGCAAGGAAATTGAATTCAAAACCTATTTTGACAAACGAAACAGTTCAGCAAAATAGAAATTCACCTACGAAATCAGCTCCAAAAAAGTAACATTCCTAGACACAGACATTTATTTATGTGGAAAATAACTCCCTTCAAACAACACTACATCGCAAGAAAACAGCTACCAACGCGATATTACATGGGGAAAGCTTTCACAATGAATCATTAAAGAGGAGCATCCCATATGGGGAGTTCTTAAGATTAAGGAGGAACTGTTCAGCTGACATAGAATTCTTGAAACATGGCCAACAAGCCAGTAATCGATTCCTTAAACGCAAATATCCGAGAAAAGTAATTGACAAAAGTCTGCAAAGAGTAACGAACCTAGAACGAGGTGATATACTGACCAAAACAACAAAAGCAGAAGAATCTGATAAATCAACAACAATAAGATTGATAACAACATACAGTGCTGAGAACAAGAATTTGACAAAAATCATCAAAAAGCATTGGGGAATTTTACAGTTGGATCCCACACTGGCAAAAATCATTGGTAACCATCCCAATGTAACATACCGTCGGGCAAAAAATATTGGAGACAAAATTGTCCATAGTCATTTTGAGAAAGCACCAATAACAACATGGTTACAAAGGGAAGGCTTCTGGCCATGTAAACTGTGTAAAGTGTGCAAAATCGTGACACACAATAGAGAAATCAACATCAAGAAGGGCACCAACGTTCAGAACTCTTGACCCCAGAGGTCTCAATCAAAATGAAGAACTTTATGTACACCTCTAAAAATATCCAAAAATAAAAGAACTGTAACAGAAAATCAACAAAACACTCACCAGACAGTTGGAAAATAAAGTTTCTATGGAGCAATTACATAAAGGATGATAACAAAGAAACAAAAAAAGTTGTGAGTGAAATAAAAATGCATCATTACTAAAAACGAGCTGACACCTTCGGAAAAGTGAAGAAATGCTCACCAGAGAGCAGAAATCAAAGATATATATAAAGACACAGAGCATGTTGGCCAAAAATAAAAATAAAAGATGACTGCACAAAATCATTTAGAAATATGAGCTCCCTTAAATTTTACTTTAAAATTTGCAGTTTGCAAGTTTTTATAAAAGTTAAACTACACTAACCACAATGCACTTGAAACCAAAACAGGAAGTAACTGTGTTCAATTAGAAATAAAAGATGTCTTTTTTCTATGGTGCGCTATCCCGTGAACGAGCCTTCTGTCAAGGTGAAACGTGTTGGGTACGGCAAACATCTAAAATAAAGCCGCTTTAACTTCTGAACACAAGTGAGTGCGTTTCTAATATAATCTTTTTGCTGCGAGGCAAGAAGCTTACATATATGCATATATATATATATATATATATGTTTATATAATTTGAAACTTTGATAGAAAAGCAGGCATTTGAGGTGAGCAAATTCAGAGTGTTGCTGGTGTTGTAGAGTGCTTTAGACAGGTTCTGAACTTCACCTAAACTTGGGAACTGACCAGAGTTCTCTGCTTCTTTTTTTCTTTTTTCCATAATTTATGTAGCACTCTATGGAAAGGGTATTGTTTTGATACATACATACATGCATACATATATATATATAAATGTTACCTACTGGCGGTCGCCAGTAGATAGTTATAGTTAGAACCTAGTTTCCATAGGAAAAGCATTTTCTGATTTGCTAATAACTTTGGCGCCGTTTGACGAATCTTCGTGAAATTCTCCCAAAAAAAGTCTATCCAGGTCCGCTCCTATCGTGAAAGTTTGGGGGTGATTTGTCAAGCGGGGGCTGAGAAAAAAGGGGGGTTCCAATATGAGTTTTCCCCGTGTTAATTTCCATAGGAAATTTTGAGACGGGCTACAGCCCAACTGTTGAAAGGAATTACCCCAAATTTGGCAAAAAGGTAGAGCTTGGTTCAGAAAGCAACCTTTTTTTTAAAAAAATTATGTAAATCCGTTCAGTAGTTTTTGAGAAATTAAAAAAAAAAAGAGTCAAAAAATCAATTTCCCATAGGAAACTTTGGGCAAGGCTACAGCCGAAACTACTGAACGGAATTACCCCAAATTTGGCAAAAAGGTAGTGCCTGGATCAGAAAGCAACCTTTTTTTTTAAATGGTGTAAATCCGTTCAGGAGTTGCTGAGAAATTAAAAAAATAAAAGTTTTGATATCTAGGGATGTGGTGGAGTCACGACCCCTTCGGACCACAAGCTTCATTCTAATTGGCTGTCACCATTCCAAACCAGGGAGTGTTGGCAGCCATCTTGTGACTTGGTAGAAGCAAGTCACTAGAAAACAGAGAAACAAAGATATAAAACAAGACAAGGGGGCAGGGTAGAAACACCCTGACCCTCTAGGCCTGCTCAGGGGGTCCCAGAAGGCCCTCCATGGCCCAAAAAAGCATATTTGTTTTTACATTTCAGCTCAATTCGCGCTGGGGTCGCGAATTCCGCCAAAATTGTTTAAAAACAATGACGCGCGGCTTCCTGTATTTTATTTTAATGAGGCCCCCGGGTGGGCTAGGTCTCAGCCCATTTCTTAAACAAATAATAGCGGGGGCCGCTGGGGCCCCTGCAGCCCCAGCGACCACAACCTCCCCGGGGCTTCACTCATGCTGGGAGGGGGGGGCCGGTCCTGGAGCCTGTGATGGCCCTGTGGACCGCCACGCCCCAGGGCCGGCTCCTGCAGTGCCCCGGGGTGCCCACCCTAGGTGTAATATTGCTTGCTATGACAGGGTGGGAGCCGCGCGGCTCCCCCCCTGTCATAGCAAACTTGCTTTGGATTTTGGAAGCGAGAGCTGGGAAACCTGCTCTCTCTTCCAAAGTAAAAAGCTGAATGCTTTTCCACACGGGGAGGTGCCTGTCAGCAGCTCCCCGTGTGGAAAAGCAATGCCAGCTCCCGCAGGACACGGGAAGCCGGTGGGACCATAGGGGCATTGGGGCTCCCCCAATGGTGAGGCCAGGCCCCAGGGGATGGTGTCCTCTGGGCCGGAATTGGCCCCAGGAGGGGGCTGACGTGGCCCTCTTGTTTTTTTTTTTTTTTAAATAATGAACATGTCGGTATGCTTCAGGGGATAGGTCCCCGAGGCAAATGTAAATTAGTGAAAGTGGACTTTTAAAAAAAATGGAATCACAACTCTAGTGCGGCCCTCAGCACGGCCCCCCATGTGAAAGTGATGGGTGCGTGGCTCTCAGCGCGGCACTCGAGTACTTCTTAAGTCTTTCAAACACGAGGGGTATATTTTCAAGCACACATCGCCGAGTTAACGGCACTTTATGGCAACCAAAATGGTGATAAATTTAAGGCACTTTCACAAGCTCTAGCAAACAGCCCATATAACCAGTTTACCAGCGATAGCAGCCTCAAAAAGCATTGTCACGGATGACCCTGACAAATATTGCTAATGAGATGTAGACAAGGCGTTCCCGTGCAAAAAGGAGCGAACACATCACTTCGCAAGTTTCTCAACCACCAGCAAGATCATCGAAAGGAGTCCAAAACTGGCGATAAGGTGTGTTAGTAGCAGGAAGTTTACACCTGCTCTTAGCTGGTGTAAAGTCGGACTGCAGCCTGCAACATGAAAGGGAGCCCAGAGCCACACCTGAATGACAACAGATGCAATGGAGCCAATAATCATGCAGCTCAGACAACCAACACTGCTCCGACACCCCCCGCCACCAGCCCCTTGTTTGCCATCCCACCCTCACCTCCCCACAAACAAATGTGACAGCAACCTTAGGAAATATGGAACGTAACAAATAGGCTGATGTCGCAAAATTATAATAAAGAAGATGCATGTGAGGTTGGACAAATAAAGATCTCAGTCATCTATGGATTTATATATAAAACATTTTATTTAAACAAAATAACAAAATAAAAGTAGGTACAGTTATGGCGTGTCATCCCTCGACAATGTGTGAATCACAGCCTGCAAGACAAAAAGAAAGATACGATTGTGCGTCATATGTCCATCAAAGGAGAGAGAAAAAGAAAAAGACAGAAAGAGTGAGAGAGAGGAAGAGAGGGAGAAAGAAAGAAAGAGCGAGAGAGAGGAAGAGAGAGAGAAAGAAAGAAAGAGTGTGGGAAAGAGAGGAAGACAGAGAAAGAGAGAAAGAGTGAGAGAGAAAGAGAGAGAGAAAAAGAAAAAGAGTGATATACAAGAAAGAGAGTGAAAAAGAGAGAAACAGTGTGAGGGCGAGGAAGAGAGAGAGAAAGAGTGAGACAGAAAGGAAGAGAGAGAGAGAAAGAATGAGGAAGAGACAGAGAAAGAGAGAAAGAGTGAGAGAGAAGAGAGAGAGAAAGAGTGAAATACAAGAAAGACAAAGAGAGAAACAGTGTGAGTGAGAAGAAGAGAGAGTGAGGAAGAAAGAGTGAGACAGAGAGGAAGAGAGGAAGAGAGAAAGAGAAAGAAAGAGGAGGAGACAGAGAAAGAGAGAGAGAGTGTGAGAGTTAGAACGGAAGATATAGCGAGTGAGAGAGAGAGAGAGAGAGAGAGAGACAGAGAGAGAGAGTGTGAGTGACAGAAAGGAAGAGAGGGAGAGTGGGTGTTGACACTGTGGAGAAAATCCTCATGGCTCACCTTTCTGCACCGGTGTGTCTCCAACCACGTGCCAGGACATAGTGCAGCCCTCAAGTTTAGTCATCTGAAACATAGTATAGAATCAGTAATGGCAGAGTACATACAACTGCACACGCCTAAATTTCTGTTTCGCAATTTCGCACCCAGTCAGCTGCACCCCATTTGACTCCCTACGCCCATAGGTGTCTGTGAACCCCTGCGCTGCTGCTGCACCCCATCGACTCCTGCCACCCAGAGGTGTCTGCCTACCTCTGCGCACCCAGGCTGCTGTACCCCATTGTTAGACCTGGCACCATTGGCGTGGGTCTCCCTTCCATTTTTGCTGTTGCCTCATGTATTTATGCTGGTGTTTATATGCTTTGGCCACTGTGCCACTGATATTCAGTACCACAGTGCAAGTGCTCCCTACTGTAATTTGATGTACTAATCAGTGGTTCCATGTTTAGCTATTTGGTTTACTTGTCAGACCCTAGTCTAGTGCACGGAGCGTGCCAGGCCGTGTAATCCAAATGCTGCTGGTGGGCCTGCAGCACTGGTTGTGCCACCCACAGAAGCAGCCTTGTAAAATGTGTCTAAGGTCTGCCATTGCAGAGCCTGCATGCAGGCTGGTACTGTCATGCTGACTGGGCAAGTGCACCCACTTCCCAGTCCCTAAACCTACCCTTTTTTTCATATAAGTCACCCCTATGGTAGGCCCAAGGGCAGGGTGCATTGCAAGTATAAGGTAGGACAAGCACTGATGTGTGTGGCATGTCCTAATAGTGAATTACAGCCATTTTCGTTTTTTACTATTGCAAGGCTATCTGTTCTCCATAGGCCAGAATGGGCTGTTAGAGTTATTACATTTTATAATCCTAACTGTCTCAGAGAACATGGTAGCAATTCGAGTTTAGTATGCCTGAACTCAGAATAATAAAATACATATTTTAGTAGAGTTTATTTTAATATTCTGTGTTTGCAAATACCACTTTTAGAAAGTAGGCATTTGCTTGTCTAAACATTCAAACCTGCCTCTGCTAGTTTGTGTATTCCTATGTCTGGTTTTGTGAGTGACAGGGCTGGGGAATTCCAGTAGACAGGCGGAGTCACCCAGTGGTGAATAGAGAGATCTGCATCTAGATGGGAAGGAGGAGTTCACCTGAACTTTGAATAGGTCTGTGCCTGCCTTCCACAATGCTGGCTCCACCCCCTGGGGAGCAGCTGATGTCTCTGCCCTGCACACTGAAAGAAGAGAAAGAGTCCTGTAGACAGAGTGCTCCAGGACTGTACTTGACTTCCACAATGCTGGCTCCACCTCCTGTGGGGCGTCTGATGTGCATGCCCTGCACTGTGAAAGGAAGGGAGAAGTCTGGTAAACAGAGTGCTCCAGAACTGGTTTGGACTGGGCAAAGGCCCCTCTCCCCTCAGACAAGGATTTCTGGATATAAATATTGGGACCCTCATCCCATGAAATTAGATCACTTTGGACTACAAGAAGAAACCTTTACTGAGGAGAGGAACCTGAAGAAACTGAGAAGAGACTATTCCCAAGCTGAAGTGCTGCTTGGGGGATTGACCTGCAGTGGTTGCCTTACTGCCAAAGGAAGGAGAAAGGAACTTTGTAACTTTGCTTTCAGCTTGTGAAGGATCTCCAAGGGCTTGGAAAAGAGCTTGCCTCCTGCTGAAGTCTCAGGGACAACAGAATTCACCCCCCAGCTCCCCAGAGTTCTTTTGGAAGTGCCTGCTTCTGTTTTGGGCCTTCTGAGGAACTGCGTGTTGGAGCTGGAAGCGCGACTCAACGAGAAGAAGCGTGTCACCGTCACTGTGCCTGCCGTCGCAACTCCAGAGAAAGGAGGGTGTCACCGCTGGAACTGTCACTACACCGCATCGGAGAGAAGCGTGCTGAAATGGAGAGGAAGCATGTCGCAGTCGCTGCTGCTGCCGTCGTAACTCCGAAGGAGGAGGGTGTCGCCGATGTGGTTGTCGCACTGCACCGCATCAGGAGAAGAATCTCGCAATCTCGCAATGAGGTCGGAGCGTGTCGCCGTCGCTGTGCCTGCCATCGGAACTCCGAAGAAGGAGAGTGTGGCCGCCCCAACTGTCGCATTGCACCTCATCGACCATCCCTGAGAAGCGCGCCGCTGTCGGAGCTGCTGCCATCGCATCTTGAATGTCGCCGCTGTAGTTGTCGCATCGAGCGGAAGCTTCACGCATCGTGGAGAAGAGCGTTGCCGCTGGAGCTGTTGTCGTCGCATTGTAAGGGTGTCACCGCTTCAGTCCACGCATCGAACCGAGAGTTTCTCGCATCCCCGAGAAGCGTGCCGCATCTGGAAGATCTTCACGTCTTTATTTCTTTGCACCTGACTTTGTTGCATTTGCCATCGCTGCGACATGGCTTGTCGTGGAAGCTCAACGCAACTTAAGGTACATTGACGCAGAGTGTCGCATCTAAGAACTGAACTGAACTAAGCTTAAATCTACCATCTTAAAGTAATCATAGTGTGTATTTTTGTCGTTTATGGTCTTGTGGTAACTCTATATAAAATCTACTTATTTTTTTATATAAAACCTGTGTGGAGTCCATTTGTAGTGTTGTCACTGGGTTACTGTATGTGGTCACAACTGCTTAACTTACAATGCCTCTGAAATAAGCCTTGACTGCTCGTGCCACGCAACCTAGAGGGTGAGCAGGGGTTATTTTAGGTGTGTAATGCCCCTGTCCTGACTAGAGGAGAAGGTCCCTACTTGTCACAAGTACCTATCTGTGCCAACAAGAGACCCCCAAATCTAACACCCATCCACTCCCACTGCCCAGAGGTGTCTGCCTGCTGCTGTGCACCCAGGCTGCTGCACCCCATCCACTCCCACTGCCCGGAGATGACTGCCCGTTCCTGCGCACCCAGACAACTGCACCCCATCCACTCCCACTATCTAGAGGTGTCTGACTACTCCTGTGCACCCAGGCTGCTGCACCCCATCCACTCCCACTGCTCGGAGGTGTCTGCTCGCTCTTGTGCACCCAGACTGCTGCACACTATCCACTCCCACCGCGCAGAGGTGACTGCCCGCTGCTATGGAAACAAGCCTCTCGGCTCACCTTCCGCCACTAGCATGTGTCTAAGACGGTCCACCACGTGGCAAAACAACCTCCTCAGCCATTGCGTACACGGGGTCAACCAGAGCTCACAATTCAGAGTGGATGTTGATTGCCATGATGGCCACACATCATCGCAGACTGCACACACGTTCAGCTCTGGTGGCACTAACACAGTGGAACTGAAGTCATCGCCTCGTGGCGGGAGGTCCGTGTCGGGGGTGTTGTCAATCTGTGAATCACAGCCTGCTCGACAAAAAGCAAGATAAGATTGTGTGTCATGCATCCATCAATGGAGAGAGAGAAGGTGAGAGAGAGTAAGAGAGAGAAAGAAAGAAAGAGTGAGAGGAAGACAGAGAGAAATAGTGAGAGAGAGAGAGAGAGAGAGAAAGAGAGAGAAACAGTGAGAGAGAGGAAGAAAGAGAGAAAGAAAGAAACAATGTGAGAGAGAAGAAGAGAGAAACAGAGCAAGAGTGAGAGAGAAATAGAGAAATAGAGAGAGAAATTGTGTGAGAGAGAGAGAGAGAGAGAAAGGAAGAGATGGAGAGTGACAGTGAGTGCCCACACTGTGGACAAAACGCTCACAGCTCACCTTTCCGCCAATGGTGTGTCTCCAACCACGTGCCGGGACATAGTGGAGCCCTCAAGCCTACTCATCTGAAATGTAGAATGGAATCAGTAATGGTAGAGTACATACAACTGCGCACGCCTAAATCGCTGTCCCGCCTTTGTGCATCCAGGCTGCTGCATCCCATCAACTTCCACTCCCCAGAGGTGTCTGACCGCAGCTGCGCACCCAGGCTGCTGCACCTCATCCACTTCCACTGCCCAGAGGTGTCTGCCCGCTGCTGTGCACCCAGGCTGCTGCACCCCATTCACTTGCACTGCCCGGAGGTGACTGCCCGCCGACGCGCACCCAGGCTGTTGCATCCCATCCACTCCCACTGCCCGGAGGTGACTACCCACCGCTGCGCAAACAAGCCCCTCTGCTCACCTTTCACAAGATGCGTGTAGAAAAGAGGGCATACCACGTGCCGCTGCAACACCCACGGACAGGGTACCCTGCATATCATGCAGCCCCGCTCCGCAGGCCGCCAGGTCTCACATTTGGTGCTGGGTCTTGATTTCCAAGAAGCAAGAAAAGTACCTGCCACAATGATTTCAAACAAGGCTCAGCTAAGGAGTCCTTTTACTAATTAATTATCACCGGAGCAGACAAGAGCTTGGTCAAATCATCACATCAAGGGATGCAAATATATAGTGATTTTATTGTAGAAAAAATATTTACTCTGATTTAATCAACAAAACATGATAGATATCAAATAGCACAATAATTTAAAACTTTCAAATCAGTACACATAGCCCCACACACCAAACCATACATCACATTCATACCATCATACATTCCAAAATACAACATGAATTCATACTACATGCTTACACAGTATCAAAAAAGTACATAGCAGCCACAAGATGATTTAGATGACAAGATGGAAACAGATCATCAGAGGGGTGGAGATGTGATCAGTCCAAATGTCCCCAAACGAAGAACGCCAACGCGCATTTCGGTGCGTTGCCCCAACCGGGGTGACACCTTCATCAGGGCAGACATGTACAGAGCAGTGTGGGACAAGGTATCCGATTCAAACGAAGAGTGACAGATGTAAGGGGTTAAAATAATCCCGTGGGGCCAGGCACTGTATAGCCCCAACGTCAAATACTTCAGTCACTCTCAGCGGTGATCCTCGCAGATGTTAATTAGAAATGGGCATAGTTGTTTCCCAAATGTAACAGCGAGTGAATCCTCAACGTCTGCAGGTAAGGAAACCTGTATATCACATACTCAAGGTACCCATCCACAGGGTAACGACTGATTGGGATCAGGAATGTTCACGAGATGTTGTGTACTAAACTTCTGACTGGACTTTCTCCATCGATTCCATCTCGTGAACATTCCTGATCCCAATCACCTCAGGCTGCACACCAGCTCAGCAGCTATGGTACCCGTACCTCAGTGGACCAAAAGTTACTGTCCCGTGCCGGTGTGCCTGTGCTGGCCGCAGTGCATCCAGTGCGAGCAACTCTGAAATGGCGTAGAGCACGTGTGCCCAGTCTTTTTTATTGGGAGGGTAACGTGTGCTGTGACGCCTGTGCTGGATAGGTGTGGTGTGGGTGTATACCAGCCGTGAGGGAGTGGCTGTGGCATACTGACAACTAGGTTGTGACCAGCAGATCACTACCATGAAACTCTGGGCCATGGAGCGTTGTTGTCCTTCTCTGCAAGCATGAGTGGAGTGGGCTGGCCTGGCGTATGCCAGTCCCGCGTGAGGCTGTGAAGAATGAATCCGGAGCTATGGGCGTGGCCCTGAACTGGGCTGCATGAGGAATCAACTGATGCAGGTGTCCCTGTTGTAGTGCTGCCATCACCCGGGTCGCAAGCGCCAATGTGTCACTCTGTGAGCCAAGTCCCACAACATGGCCAACATGGAAGGTACGGGGAATCACTGACCCTACATTCATTCATAGTTCCACACATGAAAGATGGTGGACATGACACATTTGTGTGGATATGAATGTTTATTGCACATTCAGTGCAGTGTTGCAGCTGTAGCAATACATAGCATGCAAAGTTCAAGTTTTAGTTTTTGGCACAGGGAGGGCAGCCAATTAGAGCCAAGCTCGTGTTCGGGGTTAAGCTGCGCCAACATATGTACTTATACAATCACTCCGCCAATACCCAAGCACTCATAAATTCACTATGCAATCTCCTTGCAGTACTCTAATGATCCAGTCTCTACGTACGTTCTTGTACAATGACCGGGACAAAGTTACATAACCAAAGTTTTCCCCACTGCCAGAGGTAACATGGTTGCATACGATGTCTACAGCACAATGTAATGTGGTAAGGCCCAGGGGCAGCATCTTGCATACATAATGAACACACGGACACAGATAGATAGTGGAACTTGGTACAGGCACGTGCGCTTGACTCCTTTTTATTACCAGGGTCACATGTCCAGTGACGTCTGTGCTGGATGCGTGTGGGGTGAGTGTAAGCCAGCCCTCTGGGAATGGTTGGTGCTGGCAATAAGTACAACAGTAATCACTGGATCAGACACAGAGATTCAATCAATGATTTGTGCTGCACTAAGGTAAGGGCAGCAGATGTGAAATAATACACAAAATATTGTATCATAAAGGGTCCATGAGTTGTGCTGTACTGAGATAGGGGCATCAGAAGCATTCAGTGTGTGCGCAGCCAGCGATGATGCGTGGCGCTTGCAAACCGAACTGGGAGCAATGTCTGTTCCCTACTGGACTGTGTCATCTGCAATAGCGACTCAATGTGAATTGTGAGCCCTGCTATCCGCAGTGTAGATCGAAGGCAGTAGTCAGCACAGACATCAAGGAATGCTTTTAGTCACTTTCCCTTGACAAAATTTGAGGACATAGAGTACAATTCCCTCTACAATAAATAAATCATGTCTGAATTTAACTTGTGAGCTCTGCGGACCGCAGTATATGTGTATGGAACAAAAGATGAAACATTTATGGAATACACTGTCGAAATATTTATGTTTCAGGGATGTTATAGTTAGTTGCCTACTGAAATTAATGAATGAAGACTGAATTTGAATTGTGAGCCCTGCTGAGTTCAGTGTAGGTCGGAGGCAGCGGTCAGGAAGGGCCCAAAGCCACGTGGTTGAGCTTAATAGAGTTAGTGGTAGGTGTGGCGCTCAGTGTATGCGCAGCCAGCGATGAAGCAATGTCTCTAGCCTACTGGGCTGCGTCATCTGCAATCATGACTCGATCTGAATTGTGAGCCCTGCTGTCAGTGTAGATCGCAGGTAGTAGTCAGCACAGACATCAAGGAATGCTTTTTGTCACTTCTTCTTGACAAAATCCGAGGACATAGAGTATAATATTGTCTGCAATTAATAAATCAAGACTGAATTCAAATTGTGAGCTCTGCTGTCCGCAGTGCAGACTGCCATTCAGTGTTCCTTTGGACTTGCAAGATGAATTTGGTCATTGTACTAAAGCTATAACTGATATAAAACAAGTTCTTGAAGCAAGGATACTAAAAGTATATTATGTAGGTTTTAGGGATGTTGTAGTTAGTTTCCGACTGGACTCTGCAATGAATGAATCAAGAGTCAATTTTAAATGTGAGCCCTGATGACCTCAGTGTAGGCCGGAGGCAGCGGTCAGCAAGGGCCCACAGCCACGTGACATTGAGTTGAGCTGCACAGTTAGTGTCACCTGAAGCAACCAGCATGTGTGGAGCCTGCGATGATGCGTGGTCCGGGTGGGCTGCAATGGTAGCAATGTATTTTGCCTAATGAATTCTGCCCTAATAAGTCCGTGTGGTGATAACTTGTGGTGCACTGAGTTAGTGGCACCTAAAGCACTCAGTGTGTATGCCATCTGCGATGATGCGTGGTCCGGGTGGGCCGCACTGGGAGCAATGTCTCTTGCCTACTGGACTGCGTCATCTGCAATCGCGACTCGATCTGAATTGTGAGCCCTGCTGTCCACAGTGTAGATTTAAGGCAGTAGTCTGTACAGACATAAGTCTGTTGTGCTGTGTTGCTGGGTTTGCAGGGGGCCTGTGTCGAGGAGGCTTGCGATCACTACGGAGGCCTTGGGGCAGGGTGAGGGCTGCTGCCCTGGCAGACGCTTTGCCTCTATCTGTCTGTCTCGTCCCTGTCTCTGTCTGTCCCTGTCTCTGTCTATCTCTGTCTCTATCTCTGTCTGTCTCTGTCTTCCTCCCTCTCTCTGTCTCTGTTTGTCTCCCTTCTTCTCTCGCTGTCTCCCTCCCTGTCTCTATCTCTCTCCCTCTCTCTCCCTCTCTCTCCCTCTCTCCCCCTCTCTCCCTCTCTGTCTCCCTCTGTCTCCCTCTGTCTCACTCACTCTGTCTGTCTCCCTCTCTCTCTTTCTGTCTCGCTCTCTCTGTCTCCCTCCCTCTCTCTCTTACTCTGTCTCCCTCCATCTATCTCCCTCTTGTCTGTCTCCCTCCATCTGTTTCCCTCTATCCGTCTCCCTCTATCTGTCTCCCCTCTCTCTCTATCACTCGGTCGCCCTCTTCCCTCTGTCTCCCCCTCCCTCTGTCAGTCTTCCTCCCTCCTTCTGTCTCCCTCTGTCTCCCTCCCTCTGTCTCCCTCCCTCTGTCACCCTCCCTCCCTCTCCCTCTCTCTCCCTCTCCATCTGTCTCCCTCTCCCTCTGTCTCCCTCTGTCTGTCTCCCTCTGTCTGTCTCCCTCTGTCTCTCTTTCTCTGTCTCCCTCTATCTCTGTCTCTCTCTGTCTATGTCTCTCTCTGTCTCTGTCTCCCTCTCCTTCCCTCTGTCTCCCCCTGACTGTCCCCCTCTGTCTTTCTCCCTCTGTCTTTTGCCCTCTGTCTGTCGCCCTCTGTCTCCCGCTCTCTCTCTCCCTCTCTCTGGTCTCCCTGTTTCCATCGCTCTGTCTCCCTCCCTCTGCCTCCGTTCCTCTGTCTCCCTCCCTCTGTGTCCCTCCCTCTCTCTCTCCCTCTGTCTCCCTTTCCCTCTGTCTCCCTCTGTCCGTCTCTCTCTATCTGTCTCCCTCTGTCTGTCTCCCTCTGTCTTTCTCCCTCTGTCTTTCTCCCTCTGTCTCTCTCCCTCCCTCTGTCTCCCTCTCTGTCTCCCTCTGTTTGTCTCCCTCTCTTTCCCTCTGTCTCCCCCTGACTGTCTCCCTCTGCCTCCCTCCCTCTGTCTCCCTCTCTCTCTCTCTGTCTCCCTCTCTCTCTGTCTCTCTCTCTCCCTCAGTCACCCTCTGTCTCCCTTTCTCTCTCCCTGTCTCTCTGCCTCTCTGTCTCTGTCTGTCTCAGTTCCTGCCTCTGTCTGTTCCTGTCTATGCTTCTATCTGTCTGTCTGTCCCTGTTTCTGTCTGTCCCTGTCTGTCTCTGTCTCCTTCCCTCTGTCTCCCTCTCTGTCTCTGTCTGTCTCTGCCTCTATCTGTCTGACCCATCCCTGTCTCTGTCTGTCTCTGTCTCTATCTCTGTCTGTCTCTGTCTCCCTCCCCCTCTCTGTCTCTCTGTTTGTCTCCCTTCTTCTCTCTCTTTGTCTCCCTCCCTCTCTCTATCTCTCTCCCTCTCTCCCTCTCTGTCTCCCTCTGTCCTACTCACTCTGTCTGTCTCCCTCTCTCTCTTTCTGTCTCCCTCTCTCTGTCTCCCTCCCTCTCTCTCTCTGCCTCACTCTGCCTCACTCTGTCTCCCTCCATCTCTCTCCCTCTGTCTCCCTCCCTCTGTCTGTCTCCATCTATCTCCCTCTTATCTGTCTCCCTCCATCTGTTTCCCTCTATCTGTCTCCCTCTATCTGTCTCCCCCCTCTCTCTCTATCACTCTGTCGCCCTCTTCCCTCTGTCACCCTCTGTCTGTCTTCCTCCCTCCTTCTGTCTCCCTCCCTCTGTTTCCCTCCCTCTGTCTCCCTCCCTCTGTCTCCCTCTCTCTGTCTCCGTCCCTCTGTCTCCGTCCCTCTGTCTCTCCTCTCTCTCTGTCTCCCTCCCTCTGTCTCCCTCCCTTGGTCTCCCTCCCTCTGTCTGTCTCCCTCTGTCTCCTTCTGTTGCCCTCTATCTGTCTCCCTCTCTGTGTCTCCCTCTCGCTCCCTCTGTCTACCCCGGACTCTCTCTCTCTCTGTCTCACTCTCTCTCTGTCTCCCACGGTTTCCCTCTCTCTCTGTCCCCCTCCTTCTGTCTGGCTCCCTCCTTCTGTCTCCTTCTCTCTCTCTCTCTCTTCCTCTCTATCTCCCACCCTCTCTCCATCCAGAAGTTGAATAGTGTGTCATACATTGTAGTGGAGTGGCGTAGAGTGGATGGGCAAAGAGTGGAGTAGAGTGTCACACAGTGACATGGAGTGCAGTACAGTGTTGTAGAGTGAAGGTGCATATAGTGGAGTAGAGTGACGGACAGTGGTTTGGCGTAGATCCGAAGTATAGTACAGTGGCGCAGAGTGGGATCAATTGTAGTAGAGTAGAGTATAGTGGAGTGGAGTATACTGGAGTGGGGTAGCGTAGAGTGGAGTAAAATGGAGAGGCGTGTCAAAGAATATAGTGACATGGAGTTTAGTAGAGTGGAGTGGCTTGTCATACAGTTGAGTAAAGTGTCATAAATTGGAGTACTGTGTGTTGTACAGTAAAGTGTAGTGGGGTGTTGTGCAGTCTTGGAAAGTGATGAATACAATAGTAGAGTAGAGTGGAATACAGTCTTGTTGATTTTTGTGGAGTGGAGTGGTGTACAGTACAGTGTTGCAAAGTGTGATACAGTGGATTACCATACAGTGTTATAGAGTACAGTAGTATTGAGTGGCGTAGAGTGGAGTAGCATACAGTGGAGTAGCGGAGTAGAGTAGAGTACTGTGTCAGCGTAGAGTGCAGTAAAGTGGGGTGCAGTAGCATACAAAGAGTTGCATAAAGTGTCATGGAGCGGGATAGATTATCGTACAGTAAAGTTTTGTACAGTGGCATACAGTATAGTACAGTGTTTTACAGTTGAAAGAATGGGTATAGGATTGCTGTATAGTAGCTTAAACTAACGTAATGTCTCATACAGTGAATCTGAGTCAATTGGAGTGGTGTACAGCAGTGTGGATTAAAGTACAATAGAGTGTATTAGTGTGTCATAGATTAGAGTTGAAGGGAGTGGAGTGTACAGGCGTTGTGTAGTTAGCAAACTGTTATAAATTGGAGTGGGATGGCATACAGTAGAGTGAAGTGATGTGTCATATAGACAAGTGTTGTATAGTGGTATAGAGTGTTGTACATTGGAGGGTATGGGCATAAATGGAGTATTGAGTTTTACATTGGAGTGTGCTGTGATAGAGTGAAGTAGAAAGTCGAAGAATACCATGAAGTCTGGTAGAGTTTTATAGAGTGAAGTTATATAGAATGAGGGAGAGTGTCATACAATGGCGCAGCATAGAGTGGAGTGACATGCACTGTAGTGACATAGACTGGATTATCATAAAGTGGAGTAGCATACTGTGGAGTAAAGCACTGTGGAATACTGTAAAGTGGAGTGTAGAAGAGTGTAGTGGCATAGAGTGGAACAGCACAGAGTGGAGTGGTGTACATTGGAGTGGCATAGAGAGGAGTAGGTTACAGTGGATTAGTGTAGAGTGGGGTGACATACATTGAAGTGGCATAGTGTGGAGTCGAAGAAACTGTTATAAATTAGAGTTACATCTCATACAGTAAAATGGAGTGCTGTGTTGTACAGTGTTGGAAACTGTCGTAGAGTGGAGTAGGGTATTGGACCATAGAGTGTACGAGTTTAGAGTTGAATGCAAATTTAGACTGTGGAGTGTACGGGGATAGAGAGTGGAGTATACTCTAGTAGAGTGTCATAGAGTGTAGTAGACTTTTGTAGAGTGAAGTTATATAGAGTGGAGGAGAGAACACTGGAGTTGCATACAGTATAGTAGCATAGAGTCGAGATACATACAGTGGAATGGCATAGAGTGGAATAGCATGCACTGGAGTAGCATATAGTAACCCTGGGCAAAGCAGGCATAGTGCCTCTACGCAAAGTTTCACGGAGTTGGAAAACAACTTCGCTCCGCACCCTCCCCCTCCCCTCGCAAAATAACTATAAAGTAATTACAAAGGCACTAACCTGCCGTTGCTGCCTCCTCCTCACCATGGCCGCTCTCCTTCCTCGTCCTCGCCATCCTTCTTCTTAGATAACCCTTACATTGTACATCTTGTGCATGCGGAGTAGGCCAAACTACGTAAATTATGCTGGTGAAGCGTAGTTACCCTCCCGAGCTTAGTGTATAGTGGCGTGGTATACAGTTGAGTGGTGTACACTGAAGAGACGTAGAGCGGAGTTGCCTACAGTGCCATAGTGCAGAGTGGGAGGGTAGAGTGGAGTTGTGTACAGTGTAATGGTGAAGAGTGGAGTGGCATAGAGCGGAGTGTTGTACACTGGAGTGACACAGAGTGTAATAAAGTATAGTGGAGTAGGGTACAGGGGAGTGGGGTATAAATGGAGTGGTGTATATTTAAGTGGCATACAGTGGCATGGGGTACAGTACAATAACAAACAGTGGAGTGGCATACATTGGAGTGGGGTCCAATAAAATAGCGTAGAATGAAGTGGCATAGAGTGGACTGCCATACACTGGAGTTTCTTAGAGTGGATTAATGTAGAGTGAAGTGGCATACAGCGGAATAGCTTAGAGTGAAATGGCATACAGTGGAATGGTGTAGAGTAAAATAGTATATATTGGAGTAGCATATAGCAGTGGCTTAAATGGAGTGACGTACATTGAAGAAGCATATAGTGGAGTTGCACACAGTGTGATGGCGTAGAATGGACTGGGGTAGACAGGAGTTGTGTACAGTGTAATAACATAGAGTGGAGTGGCATATAGCGGAGTGTTATACAGTAGAGTGGCGTAGAGTGCAATAGTGTATTGTGGTGACGCATGGAGTGGAGTGGCATATAATGGAGTAGTGTAGAGTGAAGTGGAGTACAGTCACTTAAGGTAGAGTGTATTAGCATACAGTAGAGTGGCATACATTAAAGTGGGGTTCAATTGAATAGCTTAAAATGAAGTGGTGTATAGTGGAGTGCCATACACTGGCGTCGCATAGAGTGGAGTAGCATACAGTGGAGTGCCATACAGTAGAATAGCGTACAGTTGAGTGTTGCAGAATGGAGTGGCATACAGTGGACTAAAGTATAATGGAGGGGTGTAGAGTAGAATGGCGTAGAGTTTAATAGCGTGTAGTGGAGTAGCACCCATTGGAGTGTCATACAGTGGAGTGACGTAGACTGGAGTGCCATACAGTGGCCGTAATTACAGTGTATTAGTGTAGAGTGGAGTCTCATACAGTGGAGAGGCATAGAGTGGAATAGTGTATAGTTGAGTGTTTACAGTGACGTGGCATATGGATGTATGTGAAATTTAGTAGCAATGTAGATTATGATGTGCCGAGTAATGCAAAGCAGCGAATTACGCTGCCTTGTGTTGCTCCAGATTTACCAGTCAATCCAGGGCCACGCATGGTGGCCTTGCGTTCCTTTGTAAATCCCACTAAAGTATTGTATTGCCCATGCAACACCATGAGTGATGCAAGGATACTACAATCTTATAATACAGTTAGGCCGTAATTATATTTTGGGCCATGCTATACCGTGATAACTTTGAAGTATACCGTGGTACATGGTGATGACAAGCCAGTACATAATTGGATAATGGCTACTTTTACAGAATGAAAAGGAAGCCATATTGCTTTTGCTGCCCTTTGACTATGTTCAGTGTTGGGGCCTTAACTATACGTAAGTACTAGGATCCTACCTATCACCATTTCATTAAAGTGGTAATAGGTAGGGGAATTCATTTATATTTTTTGGTATGTACTCAATTCAGTGAGTTTAGTAAACTACTAGGGCATTGATTATTCGGCATTCTTACCATGCATGTATCATGGAATTCTGGGTCCCAGTGAACTACAATGCACTGTTCTTGACTTTTCACAGCCAACTTAGGCATTTTCTCTAACATGTGGCAGTACTATCTTACTTATATAAATGTACTATCCAGAGAACATAGCCCACCTGGCCACTATCCTGATAATATTGTTATTCTGATCCATATGGTGTTGTTTACAATTTTGATTTGGACTCAACTCGTTATCAAATTGAGTGTATACTGAAAGGGTCACATTTGTGGGCCCCCGTCTAATATGTACTGAAGGGATATATGCATCCCAATACATGGGGCAGGTAATGTATATTGGTCCTTTCACCACAATTTGATTTGCAATTGCATTTCTATTTTATTATATTATTTGCGCTGTCTTGTCAGAATGAATTGAATCATTTTAAGATGATAACCCTGTGGGACTAGGGGCCAGATGTAGGTGGCCATTTACCGACCGGTAACGGACGATTTCGGCCGTTACCGACCGGTAAATGGGTTTTCGGTATGTAGGGGGCCTTAATTTACAGAATCGGTAAGTTTACCGAATCTGTAAATTTACCGATTCTGTAAAATACCGAATCGGTAATTTTACCGATTCGGTAAATCCAAATGTAGGTGGGACTCTTCTGAGTCCCAAAGGCCTTACAGATTCGGTATTTTACCACCCAATCCAATTGGGTGGTAAAAGACCGAATCCAGGTGTGCATGCACATGTGTGCATGCACACCTATGCCATGTGACACACAGACCTGCCCCTAGGGCATGTCGGTGTGCCACATGTCACACGTGCCTGAATTCGGGGTGCTAGAGGGTGTCAAAGCGACACCCCCTGCACCCTTGCAACATTCGGTATTTACCGATTCGGTAAATACCAATTCGGTATTTCCCATTGATTCCTATGGGCTTCACAGCCCATAGGAATCAATAGGGAATACCGATTCGGTATTTACCGAATCGGTAAATACCGAATGTTGCCGATTCGGTATTTCAAGTTCAAAAATTACCTACATCTCACCCCTTCATATTTACCGATTCATAAATACCGAATCGGTAAAATTCGGTATTTAAGAATCGGTAAATACGATTTACCTACATCTGGCCCCAAGTCCTTTTACATTGTTTGTTATTGCACTGATGATGCCAGAGTATTTAAATACCAGTATACCACCAAGCCATAGCAAACAGCAATGTTCTGGGGGTGGGCACCCCAGGACATTCCAGGATCTGGCTCTGGGGAGTGGTGGTCACCAGGGCCATTATTGGGCCCAGGAGGGGGGCAGCACAGCCCCCCTCCAATGCTAATTTAGCACCAGGGAGGTAGTTGTCCCCAGGGCTGCGGGGGATTGGCCGGGTCTCCCAGCATTCAAATTAACATTTTGCACTGTGGAGGTGGAGGTCCCAAGGGTGCTGGAGTTGTCCCAATGGTAACTCCTGCACTTTTATTTAAATGAAGACCCAGGGAGGTGGTGGCCCCTGGGGCATAATAAACCCTAGGAGGGGGCTCCTGCACCCCCTCTTTTTTTGTACACTGCCCCAGGACCTGGCCCACCCAGTGGCCAGTTCATAACAAAGCGTTATCTCCCAAAATAGTTTTGGATAAAATCCCACAGAATGTTTTTTTTATTTAAAAAAAAAAAGCTTTTTTGACCCATGGGGGTCCCATTGGTCCCCCCCCCCCCCCAAGAGACCTAGGGGTTCAGGGTGTTTCTACAACCCCTCTTTTTCTTTTTAAAACATTTATTTGTGGGACTTAGTTCAACAAGTCTCAAAATGTCTGACAATACTTCCTGGTTGAAGTGTTGGCAGCCAATACAATTACAGTAGGGTTTCAGTAGCATTTGAGCTCCCAGACATCTTTAATATCTAAGCTTAAATATCTCTGAAATTGCTGAATGGATTTATGCCAAATCACAAAAAGTACACTTTGTGGACCAACATCTAGCTTTCTGACAAATTTGGTGTAATTCCATTTAGCAGTCTACTGACCACCAGTGGGTAATATATATTAGGGCTTGGGTGATTTTCTTCAGACGGATTTCTGTGGTAACTCCTGGAGGAGTTTGGACTAATCACTGCCCCCTGCCAGCCCAGTAGTCTCTGCCTTACTACCACCACGATCGAGTTGGTCGTCGTGTCGGAGGACCTGTCCATCATCTTTACATCTGGTGGTGTGTACCCTATCACGCAGAAACTGATAGGTTTGCAGAGGTTTTGCCTGACTGTTCCAATTACATTGCACTCAGCTTCACATTTATCGGCCGTCCGATGTAATTTTGTAGTCATTCAGCATGTCAAACGAAGTGCTGCGTGAAAGGGAAGCAGCAACTGAAGCCTTGTTTGACATTTTACTGAACATTCCCATCCAACCGAGAGCCCCCAGTACCACATGGTCTCCCAACAATGACAACCTCAAAGCTAAACTGAAACTATTTGAAAAATGAATGTGCACTGTACTGACGACGTGGTGGGAGTGCAAGTCGCTCCAGGAGTACTGTGACGTGGGCCGTGTTCCACGCGGACTCAGGATAATGCTAGCATCGAGTTTGGATAATCCCAACCCACAAATGCTCAAGGAGTGGGTGGAAAGTAACCTCGATGCCTCAATGCGCCTAATTATTATTCTCATCAAGTATTCAGAAATTGACCGTACAGATGCACAAAAAGAGATTGACCGAATCAACATTGAATTGGACAGCATGGAACAAAAAGACCAAGTCACCAGGGGTTGTGCGGAAATCGTGACAAGACTCAAAAACATGAGGAAAACATTAAGACACACAAGGCATTCAAATTCTTGTGTGATAAATCAGATTATGAGTGTGGGCAGATATTCACATTCTCAAGAAAGTTTGACTCTGTGAAAAAACAAGGACTCAACAAAACCATAAGACCAGGGGTATTTGCTGGCAAACATCTTCAGCTCAAGAGAGAGCAGATTCAGCCTCAACATCCGACCTAAGCTCAGTACTTGAGAGTGGCACCGACTCGGAGGATGGTATGGGCACAAAACCAGAGGCGATCTGCACCCCAATAATTTCAGCCTAGCAGAGGAGCTTGATTTTTTTGTCCTGGACAGGCGACAGACCCTGCGTCCTCGGTTGCAGAAGAAAACAGGCACAGGCGCAACATCAGGAGACGTGAGCGAAGGAAGCGGTACAAACTCAAGAGGAAAGAACAGACAAAGAGGCAACTGGAAATGCAAATAAAATCAGATTATAAAACTGTAATTAATCTCTCTGACTGCAACCTCACAACCGCCGAAACCCAACTCCTCTCCTTGGGCCTAACTTACTGCCTGCTTTAACTACTGCACCACCAGGATTGACATTTTCAACTTTATCCATAAGTTGAAACTTATCAAGTTCTTCAAACAAAAACATGCCCCCAATCCAGCATCCACCAACACTAAGTGGCCTGACAACAGCTATCTCTTGGCGTCCGACATACCAACAGTACGTATGTTAGCTCAGTTAGAATAAAATGGTGATAACATCTCCACACAACAGCTGATGCACAATGCAGGCATAGACATCTCAACCATAGAGCGCCCATTCAAACCACCATCCACCTTTACCCCAATAATGCCCAGAGACACCATAGATATTTACAAAGATGTCGTAATTGAAGAGCTTAAAAATCTATACCATCGCAAAAAATTCTCTAAACACCGACCCAACTTTCGGCACAAGCAATACACAGATTTGATGAAAAAACTACAAAGCAAGAATGAGATCATCATCAAAAAATCAGATGAGGGTGGAAACATCGTTCTCTGGCCTAGGAATCTGTACTTGGAGGAAGCCCAGAGGCACCTTGATGAAACCACTTACTACAGGAATTCTATCCTGAAAGAAGTAACTGCCAGTGGCTAAGAACTGAAGAAAAGCCTAAACATCTATAGAAAGCAAGACATTATCCGCAAGGATGAATTCAACTTTCTCAATAATGAATTCCCTGTACTCCTGGTACCTTATTTCCTCCCTAAGGTGCATACATGTACCTCACCAGTGCCAGGGCGCCCTATTATCTTGGCCCACAAAAGTATGTGAGAATATCTCCAAGTATGTGGACTTTTTTCTTCAGGAACATGTCATCAACCTGCCCAAATATCTCAGAGACACAAGTGACTTTTTTCTTAAAATCAAAGATATCCCTTGGCCCGATGATTATGTGTTGATGTCCCTTGATATCACATCCCTCTACACAAGTATCTGCCACCCTGATGGATTGGCTGCTTGCCAGCATTTTCTCACCAAAAGACCCATCTCATCACAATGAACTGATTATGTTTCTGATTGAATGGTGTCTACAGCATAATTTATTCATGTTTGAGAATAAAGTGTACCAGCAGCTCAGGGGTGTTGCCATGGGGACCTGCTTCTCCCCAAGCTACGCGTGTTTATATATGGCCCAGTGGGAGGAGCTGGTACTCATGGCAAAACACTCTGATGCATGGAATAACAACATCAAGTGCTGGCTCTGCTACACTGATGATGTCTTTGTAATCTGGAGGGGAAGCATAGAGAGCGCCCAAAGTTTCAAATCAGAGATCAACACCAATGATTACAAATTCTAGAGCTCAATGCCAGTTTGAGCAAAAGCTCGGTTGATTTTCTGGATGTCAAACTGTAAGTCACCTATGACACATTGATTTTCACACTCCGCTGAAAGTCCACGGTAATCAACTCTATTCTACACGCCTCCAGCTAACACCCCAGACACCTCATTGCCAGCATTCCTTATGGCGAAATGCTGCGCCTGCACAGAATCTGCAGTTCAACTAGTGATTTGATTGCCTGTCAAAGGGACGCACACACTAGATTCAAGGCACAAGGGTACAGTGACAAAGATATCATCACTGCCACCAACAAGGCTAACTCCACACCCAGAGAGGTGCTCCTGCAGGTAGGTCCAACACAGCTCTCAATGACACCAACATGCAGGTTGAGCCCTCTGGCTTAGGCACTGTCAGCACCCGCCTGATCATTACACACAACACAGAGGAGCTCGCCTTCATGTCCATCATTAATAAACATTGGGGGATTATTCAAAATGATCTTACCCTAGGACCTATGGTAGCCCAACGCCTAGACATTACATTTAGGAAGGCATTCTCCATGTGTCCTGAAATCTCCTCCAAAACCAACTGTCTGTCAGGTGTGAAAAGTTTTTTTAAATGTAACAACTACAAGGCCTGGAAGTTTGGAGTCAACACTAGCCAGATCACGGCCATGTTGAACCCCTGAAAATCAAACATAGACTCTATTGTAGCACAGAGTACGCAGACTATATACTTGAATGTAAATGTGGCATAAGGTACGTAGGTAGCACCAAGTTACAGGTACGTCTCCGCATTCTTCAACACCTCAGGGCTACAGTCAACAGTGACTCCACGTACTCCATTGCACGACACTTTAAGAAGATCCACAGCAATAACCTAGAACACTTCAAGTACTTTGTTATTGACAGTGTGCCACAACTCAGACGTGGCGGCAACAGAGAGAAACTACTGCACCAACTAGAATCGAGGTACATACTCGAGCTCAACGGCAGGGCTCAACATGAGTGAGGACCTCCACAATTTCCTTTAAGTGCACGACATAGGTACTTCCATCAGTCACCTCACTTGTCAGGTCTGTGACACCGCACATTGCACGCTCCACCATCACAAAGCGTATGTTTAGTACTTTTATATTTGCAATGTCACTCTAGCATATGATGTATAACGTGTATTTACCAGCCATCTGTCTATATTTAGATACATATATGTCTACATCTAGATGGATTAATGTCACTCTGTGGACCTTGACTGATTGTATGTACAGGTTTGGATTGCACTTTTTAGATCAGCTGCATTCACCTGGATTCCTCTCCTTCCGCCTAATCCTAGCATGAGCTTTGGGTCAGTCTTGATGCTCTGTTCCCCGGTCTTTGATCTCACGCACATGCGCCCCATTACAATATTCTAGATTTTTAACTCTGAGGTTCATGTTTCATACATGGTTGTTTTTAATCTCACTTATACATGCAACTGTCACTCAAACACGCAACTGGGAACTGTTAGTTGGATTCCTACTGCCATTAGTGTAGCACTTTTCTCCTGCATGCAATCGCACTCCAGCTCTGTCCCTGCTTACCCGATCCCTCTCTTCATTACCCATAGATCACCTTCTGGTAGTGATTTTTTCCACTGCGGTTCTCATTTGCCAGCACTAATCGCCACCAGGTTGGCTTTCGCTTTATTGACAGAACTTTGCGCATTTGTGCAGAAGACCGTAGGTTCACGGATTTTAATCTCACGCTGACTTAAACCCTTTAATCTCCCCGTGTTTTTTTATCTTTCCCTGTGGGCTGAGGACTATGACCCTTGTTACCTGGGCATTCTTTATTGCCTATACTCCCATCTTCATGCTGACACTTACCTCCACCCGGCATCACTACCTGTCTGAGTCTGTTCACCATAGGACTCGCTGCTGTCAAGCAATCCCAGCGTTTAGCACATACTGATTAACGGTATCCAGGATAGTTAGTATCACAACATTTGATGTGTTGTATTGCACTGCTAATATGCTCCACTGGGTTAAATATATTTGTTACTATTAATGTTTACATTTTACGGAACAGATTGAGAAATGTTGGGCGAGTAGCAATAATGTAACATCAGTCTATCGTCTATGTCCGCTGTCTCACTGCTTCACGGTTTTTCTCTGAGTCATCCTATGCACATGACTCACCTGATTTTTAGCATGTCATAAACTCAACGTCATAATGTTAACTATATGTAAAAATAGAAGAGTCACTACCAGTCCTCTATCTGTTTATATACCCTGTCATTCATTGAATCATTGTAGCGCGCAATGTGACCAAGGCCACAGGCTTGCGGGCGAAATGCGTCATCTTGATATGCATTTGCATTAAAATTCATCTTTTCGCATCATTAAAGGAGTCTGTGCCCGTGTTTGACCCGGTGTGGTTTTACCATGTGATCCTGTTGTTCATATATATATATATATATATATATATATATATAATTCACTGAAAAAACCATAGGTTATAGACCATATATAGTTAGGAATTTGCATTTACAAAACCTTGAAAATTCACTGAAAAAACCATAGGTTAGAGACCATATATAGTTAGCTGGACATTTTATTGACATAAAACCAATGAAATTCCATATATAGTTAGTTGCACTAACTATATATCGCGCACCCGCAATCCACTGCTGATGATGTCACATATTACATCATTCATGACATGGTCAGTGACATCACTGATGACATCACTGATGACATCTCAAATGACATCACTGATGACATCACTGATGACATCTCAAATGACATCACTGATGACATCATCTAGTGTCTGTGTGTTTTTGTAAAGTTTAAATATGTTTTACATATTGAAGAATGAGTGGATGTATGGAAGACTGAGTGTGTGTGTGGCTGGCTGGGAGGTGTGTGACTCTGTGCATATCAATGTGTACTTGTATCAGTGATTGTATAAGAGAGTAAGTATGTGTTAGTATATGTGTGAAAAGTATGGTGTTCTGTGTTTAACTGTATAGATGAGGAAATCGAAGTGTGATTGATTCTTCACAGGACGGACTAGGTGTATGAGTGCATATGATAGTGTTGTAATAATGAGTGACTGTATGTATGAGTGATTGTATGGGTGAATGAGTGAATGTGTGTGTAGACGTAGGAATCAGTGAGTGCGTATGTAGTAACTGGTATTGGTGTGTCATGATGTCATCAGTGATGTCATTTGAGATGTCATCAGTGATGTCATTTGAGATGTCATCAGTGATGTCATCAGTGATGTTACTGAAGTATGGTGTTCTGTGTTTAACTGTATAGATGAGGAAATGGAAGTGTGATTGATTCTTTACAGGACTGACTAGGTGTGTGAGTAACTCCATGGATGAGTGGCAGTGTGTGAGTGTCTGCATAGGTGTATGAGTGCATATGATAGTGTTGTAATAATGAGTGACTGTATGTATGAGTGATTGTATGGGTGAATGAGTGAATGTGTGTGTAGACGTAGGAATCAGTGAGTGCGTATGTAGTAACTGGTATTGGTGTGTCATGATGTCATCAGTGATGTCATTTGAGATGTCATCAGTGATGTCATCAGTGATGTCATTTGAGATGTCATCAGTGATGTCATCAGTGATGTCACTGACCATGTCATGAATGATGTAATATGTGACATCATCAGCAGTGGATTGCGGGTGCGCGATATATAGTTAGTGCAACTAACTATATATGGAATTTCATTGGTTTTATGTCAATAAAATGTCCAGCTAACTATATATGGTCTCTAACCTATGGTTTTTTCAGTGAATTTTCAAGGTTTTGTAAATGCAAATTCCTAACTATATATGGTCTATAACCTATGGTTTTTTCAGTGAATTTCATTGGTTTTTTAAAAGCTAATATCTATAGCTGTAAAATATATTCTTTATTACGTGACGTATCACGTAGCCACGTGAGACGCCTCATGACGCGTCGCATAACCGTGACGTATCGGCTCTGCAGCGCAAACAAAACCCGTAACGTAAGCGTGCCGGAGCACGCTTACAGATATATATATTTTTTTTAACCTTAATTAGACAAAATCCACACGTGCACATATTTTGAGGCCTTGCAAAGGCACATCAAACAAACAGTCCCTACAATTTGCCAAGTTTGCTGGAAATCTATTCCCTTAATTTTTTTTTTACTGTTTCTCTTGGTTTTCCCCTTGTTACGCTTACCGGGACGCTACCCGGTACGCGAACCGGACGCTCCAAAAACACAAGATGGCGGACTCCCGTTACGCTGCCGGTTAGCTGCCCGGTTCGCGTACCGGGAAGCGCCTCTACCGCGAAAAATCGCGGGGGACTTTAATATCCCCCTCATCAATCCTAGGGGTTTACCTTGCCCCCTTTCCTTCATTTCCCCCTTCTTTTTTCACCACATCTTGTCTCTCGAACCTTCCGAGAGACAAGATGGCGGCCGCTCCGGACTGTTTACAATGTTGACAGCTACGCTGCCGGTTAGCTGCCCGGTGAGCTGCCCGGTTCGCGTACCGGGACGCGCCTCTACGGTGTAAAATCGGAAAAAAAAAAATTTTTTTATTTTGTGCCCCGCGGGGCACTTTAATATCCCCCTCATCAATCCTAGGGGGTCAGGAGTGGTCTACCTTGCCCCCTTTCCTTCATTTCCCCCTTCGTTTTTCACCACATCTTGTCTCTCGATCGTACCGAGAGACAAGATGGTGGCCGCTCCGGACTGTTTAGAATGTTGACAGACACCGGAGAGCCAATCAGCTTCGCTTCGCGAAGTTCCGTTACGCGTCAGGTACGCGAACCGGGGCGCTAACCGGAGCGCTGTCACAGATATATATATTTTTTTAAACGTTAATTTCTCAAAATCCACTGGAGCACATATATTGAGACATAGCAAAGGCACGTCGGGCAAACCATATCTACAATTTTGCCAAGTTTCATGTAAATCTATTCAGCCGTTCGAGCTAAAAGTGAGTCCAACCGCCCTATGGAAAAATGAATGGGAAAAACGCGTTTTGGGACCCCCATTTTTTCTCGGCCGCCCCTTGACGAAACCCCCCCAAAATTTCAGGGGCTGCTCAGAAACAAAATGTGCCATTTTCCTGAAAATTTCAGCCGATTCCGTCCACAAACGCCAAAGTTATTAGACATAGAATTTTCAGAAATCCCATAGAGAAAAAATCCTAACTATATATACCCACTGGCTATCGCCAGTAGGTAATATACATATATAAACATATATAATCTGCATATCTATATAAATATAAATGCATGCATACATATACATATATGCATACATATGCATGTTATTTACATGAAAGTTTTAAAAACACTAATAAAAGCAAAGCTAAAAAGCCACCTCATTACAAACAGAATGGCTTTAACTTAAACGAGGGCGAGATCTATTGCATTTTCAATGCTTGTTTACTTTGGTTCTATCAAGAAGGCATTCAGATGTGTCACACATTTGCCATAAATTCTGAATGTTAGCACTCTAGTTGCTCATTAGATCACTGTAGTAAAGCTAGTGCTCACCAGGGAAGTCTGCTGCTAATCATGGTTTGCAGCCATTTTCCCGCATTTTTTATCCCGCAGTCTTTAAGTCCGCATACCATTATCCCGCAAGGTCATTGACCTCGCATACCATTATCCCGCATTTTTTCAAAACGCATGTGCATTTATCGCGCATGCCTTTACAAAGAATTACGTTTTAAAGGCATGTATGGTAAATGCATTTGCGTTGTGAAAACCACGATGACGAGAGAGGTAAGTGGGTATGTGTTAATTTTTTCGTGGGTTAGTGATTGTGTAGTGTAGTGTAGTGCTGTGTAGTGTAGTGTTGTGTTAGTGTAGTGTAGAGTTGTGGTGGTTGTTTAGTGTAGGGTCATGCTGGGGGTAGTGTTTTAGGGTTTAGGGTTGTGTTTTAGTGTTTGCGTAGTGTAGGGTCATGCTGGGGGTAGTGTTTTAGGGTTTAGGGTAGTGTTGTAGTGTTTGCGTAGTGTAGTGTCATGCTGGGGCTAGTGTTTTAGGGTTTAGGGTTGTGTTGTAGTGTTTGCGTAGTGTAGGGTCATGCTGGGGCTAGTGTTTTAGGGTTTAGGGTAGTGTTGTAGTGTTTGCGTAGTGTAGGGTCATGCTGGGGGTAGTGTTTTAGGGTTTAGGATAGTGTTGTAGTGTTTGCGTAGTGTAGGGTCATGCTGGGGGTAGTGTTTTAGGGTTTTGGGTAGTGTTGTAGTGTTTGCGTAGTGTAGGGTCATGCTGGGGTGTAGTATTTTAGGGTTTAGGGTAGTGTTGTAGTGTTTGCGTAGTGTAGGGTCATGCTGGGGGTAGTGTTTTAGGGTTTTGGGTAGTGTTGTAGTGTTTGCGTAGTGTAGGGTCATGCTGGGGGTAGTGTTTTAGGGTTTTGGGTAGTGTTGTAGTGTTTGCGTAGTGTAGGGTCATGCTGGGGGTAGTGTTTTAGGGTTTTGGTTAGTGTTGTAGTGTTTGCGTAGTGTAGGGTCATGCTGGGGGGTAGTGTTTTAGTGTTATGGGTAGTGTTGTAGTGTTTGCGTAGTGTGGGGTCATGCTGGGGGTAGTGTTTTAGGGTTTAGGGTAGTGTTGTAGTGTTTGCGTAGTGTAGGGTCATGCTGGGGGTAGTGTTTTAGGGTTTAGGGTAGTGTTGTAGTGTTTGCGTAGTGTAGGGTCATGCTGGGGTGTAGTGTTTTAGGGTTTTGGGTAGTGTTGTAGTGTTTGCGTAGTGTAGGGTCATGCTGGAGGTAGTGTTTTAGGGTTTAGGGTAGTGTTGTAGTGTTTGCGTAGTGTAGGGTCATGCTGGGGTGTAGTGTTTTAGGGTTTTGGGTAGTGTTGTAGTGTTTGCGTAGTGTAGGGTCATGCTGGGGGTAGTGATTTAAGGTTTAGGGTAGTGTTGTAGTGTTTGCGTAGTGTTAGGGTCATGCTGGGGGTAGTGTTTTAGGGTTTAGGGTTGTGTTGTAGTGTTTGCGTAGTGTAGGGTCATGCTGGGGGTAGTGTTTTAGGGTTTAGGGTTGTGTTGTAGTGTTTGTGTAGTGTAGGGTCATGCTGGGGGTAGTGTTTTAGGGTTTAGGGTAGTGTTGTAGTGTTTGCGTAGTGTAGGGTCATGCTGTGGTGTAGTGTTTTAGGGTTTTGGGTAGTGTTGTAGTGTTTGCGTAGTGTAGGGTCATGCTGGGGGTAGTGTTTTAGGGTTTAGGGTAGTGTTGTAGTGTTTGTGTAGTGTAGGGTCATGCTGGGGGTAGTGTTTTAGGGTTTAGGGTAGTGTTGTACTGTTTGTGTAGTGTAGGGTCATGCTGGGGGTAGTGTTTTAGGGTTTAGGGTAGTTTAGTTGTTTAGTGTATGCTAAAGGCATATTCGTTCTAAAAGTTTTCGTTATTTTAATTTGCGGCCTAATAGTACATGCGGGATTTTTTTTGCGGACTGATGGTATGCGGGATTTCGTCATATATTCGCTAATCATACTTTCTATGGCAAAATGAACCCCCTCATTTTGTTCCTTTTTAAATTAAATGTTTTAAGAGTTACCACTTTATTCCAATCAAAATGGCTTCAGGTGTGCCATACCTTTGTAATAAGTAGGACTGTTAGCACTCTAGTTGTTCTTTAGAATACTCTGGGACATTCTGTCATTGGGCTATAGTTGGGCTACATCTGGCTGATATTTGGGCTACATTTGTTTTTTTTGTCTCTGGTGGCCATCTTTGGGCTACATTGGGCTACATTGGGCTACATTGGGCTACATTTGGGCTCCAACATATATATAGCCCAATGTAGCCCAATATATATTTTTCAAAGTTAATTTTCGTAAAAACCACTGGAGCCTATATCTTGAGACATAGCAAAGGCACATCGGGCTACCAGTCCCTACAATTTTGCCAAGTTTGGTGTAAATCTATTCAGCCGTTCAGGCTAAAAGTGAGGCCAACCGCCCTATGGAAAATTGCATGGGAAAAACATGTTTTGGGACCCCCCTTTTTTCTCGGCCCCCCCTTGACGAAACCCCCCCAAATTTTCAGGGGCTGCTCAGAAACAAAATGTTCCATTTTCCTGAAAATTTCAGCCAATTCTGTCCTCAAACGCCAAAGTTATTCGACATAGAATTTTCAAAAATCCCATAGGAAAAAAATCCTAACTATATATACCTACTGGCTATCGCCAGTAGGTAATATATATATATATATATATATATATGTATATATATATATATATATATATATATATATATATATATATATATATATATATATATGGCTCAGGCTTGATTTCGTTCAGGTGAGAAGTACTCGGACCACAACGGAGGGCTCCAAGCATCAGCCCTGTATCAGCGGTATGAAAGCACTTCGCCAACAGATCCCTATTCACAGTTCTGCTGCCACTTTTGCCGACGCGTTTCGAATTTCATCATTCTTCTTCAAAGGCTCGTGGTAGTAGAAAACACTCTCTGTCCAACCACAGTCCCTCTTATACAGTGAGTGGCGCGCCATCTATGGGCTGCTCTTGTTGAGGCTGCGCTGTGCATCCTGGGAATCGCAGTTTAGACAAATGTTCTGACATTGTATTGAAAGTGCATTGATTCTACTGTGGGTACATAAAAACTCGTTGATGAGCCTCGGTTCGCGAAGTGCCTTCTAAATCCCAACGTTGTGTCCCACATGCAGAGGTAAGTTGTATACTTGCCCCCGTGGCCCCCAACTTCATGGGGTGGTGCTTAACTCGGCGGCACGAACACCGCCAATACATGTGGCTCAGGCTTGATTTCGTTCAGGTGAGAAGTACTCGGACCACAATGGAGGGCTCCAAGCATCAGCCCCATATCAGCGGTATGAAAGCACTTCGCCAACAGATCCCTTTTCACAGTTCTGCTGCCACTTTTGCCGGCGCGTTTCGAATTTCATCATTCTTCTTCAAAGGCTCGTGGTAGTAGAAAGCACTCTCTGTCCAAACACAGTCCCTCTTATACAGTGAGTGGCGCGCCCTCTATGGGCTGCTCTTAATGAGGCTGTGCTGTGCATCTTGGGAATCGCAGTTTAGGCAAATGTTCTGACATTGTATTGAAAGTGCATTGATTCTACTGTGGGTACATAAAAACTCATAGATGAGCCTCGGTTTGCGAAGTGCCTTCTAAATCCCAACGTTGTGTCCCACATGCAGAGGTAAGTTGTATACTTGCCCCCGTGGCCCCCAACTTCATGGGGTGGTGCTTAACTCGGCGGCACAAACACCGTCAATACATGTGGCTCAGGCTTGATTTCGTTCAGGTGAGAAGTACTCGGACCACAATGGAGGGCTCCAAGCATCAGCCCCATATCAGCGGTATGAAAGCACTTCGCCAACAGATCCCTTTTCACAGTTCTGCTGCCACTTTTGCCGGCGCGTTTCGAATTTCATCATTCTTCTTCAAAGGCTCGTGGTAGTAGAAAGCACTCTCTGTCCAAACACAGTCCCTCTTATACAGTGAGTGGCGCGCCCTCTATGGGCTGCTCTTAATGAGGCTGTGCTGTGCATCTTGGGAATCGCAGTTTAGGCAAATGTTCTGACATTGTATTGAAAGTGCATTGATTCTACTGTGGGTACATAAAAACTCATAGATGAGCCTCGGTTTGCGAAGTGCCTTCTAAATCCCAACGTTGTGTCCCACATGCAGAGGTAAGTTGTATACTTGCCCCCGTGGCCCCCAACTTCATGGGGTGGTGCTTAACTCGGCGGCACAAACACCGTCAATACATGTGGCTCAGGCTTGATTTCGTTCAGGTGACAAGTACTCGGACCACAACGGAGGGCTCCAAGCATCAGCCCTGTATCAGCGGTATGAAAGCACTTCGCCAACAGATCCCTTTTCACAGTTCTGCTGCCACTTTTGCCGACGTGTTTCGAATTTCATCATGAGAAACTTCCTCAAACTGAATTCGGACAAGACTGAAGTCATCCTAGGACCCTCACCCACAGCTTAGAATGAGTCATGGTGGCCCCCGCACAGTAAACCCCGCCCACTAGCACAGACCAAGCACGAAACCTCAACATCATACATGGCTCCTCGCTCACAATGAATCCTCAGATCCACGCAGTCACCTCATCATATTTACACACGCTCCGCCTGCTACGAAAGAAATTTAGATGGATCGCCACTGATTCCAGAAAAACAGTAACCCATGCACTCTTCAGAAGCGGACTCGACTACGGAAATGCACTCTATGCCGGTATCACCCAGAAACTCCTCAGAAAACTTCAGATATCCCTCACCACAGCCACATTTCCAAATACCTCAGAGAACTCCACTGGCTCCCGGTCAACAAAAGGATCACCTTCAAGCTCCTCACGCACACCTACAAAGCCCTCCATGGCACAGGGCCAGCATTCCTGAAACACAGCCTCTCATTCCACGTCCTTACCAGACACCACAACTCCACCCATTTGGCCCTGGCCACTGCACCTCGGATCCACAAGACAAGAACTGGAGGAAGATCCTTCTCCTACCTCACCGCCAAGACTTGGAACACCCTGCCGAACCTCCTCAGACATTCCCCATCACTGACCCAATTCAGGAAGGACCTCAAGACTTGGGTCTTCGACAACACCAGAGCACAGACAGATCAGCAACCCGTCACCCCCTCCCAGCGCCTTGAGACCTTCACGGGTGTGGAGCTGTGCTTTACAAACCCTGCTTGATTGATGAAATGATTTGGGTTTTTTACACTTCCTCCAGGGGTGAGTGGTTTTACTGCAGATGTGTAAATCTTTTTCTCGGGGAGATCCATGCTACTGCAGTGTTTTGAAGTTTTCTCTAGTGGTAAATGGCATTATTGTAGCCTTGTGAGCATCTACAAAATTCTTTGATTTGAGAAAAGTGTTTTGTGCATACTGACGGTGCTTGTACAACACTCCAATGGGGGAGATGCTGTCCTACAAGCGGGCTCTCTCAAGTCAGATAAAAATCTGCATATACACTCTAGCTACTTTAATGACCTGTGCTAATTTTCATTAGGATGAGTAACTATACTACAGCTGGTCATAGTGAGGAAGGAACATTGCAATTTACAATAAAAGTCTTAAGAGTTATGAAAATAGTTTATGTAACCCTACTATACATAGGAACTATGAGTCATAGGGAAGTGTCTAACAATTTCTATTGTTGGGAAACTATTTTCATGTGTATGTGTACATGTGCAAGAGAAAAATGCAGCTGTTCTAAAGGCCCTATTACGAGATTGACAGTGCAGCGGCCGGACCGCCCCGTTGCAGCACTGCAAAACCTGTCTGGAGACCGCCTGCCCTATCATGACTTTTGTAATTGGTTGGCTTTTCCTTAGGCGTTCCCACGGCGATGCATATGAAATTGGCACCGCAATGGGAACACCAAAGAAAGTTCTAGCACGGCATTGACTGAAAAGTCCATGCAGTGATTGAACTTCTGTGCATGCACACAGGGGGCACATGTTGTTGTCCCCTGTGTGCATTCACAAGGTGTGAGGCACAAGGGGCTCCTGCAGTGCCCCCTTCTTTTCTCAACACCACTGTTTTCATAGAGGAAATACCAGCATGAAAACAGTGACGATGATGAAAGTCATAATATGTGTGTCGTGACCGCGGCGGTCCCACCAAACATATAGGTGCCTCTCGACTGCTGCACCAACACCAGGGAATGGAGGTTCACTGGCAGAGTCGGCGGTCCCAAGGCAGCACGACCACTAGGGTCTTAATGGACTGCTAGTGCAGCACGACCATGAGTTAGAGTCGTCATAGGCCCTTAAGTGAGAGATTCAATGGCTGCAGTGGGCTGGTCTGGTGCTTTATACCTATTGCTGGGGTGGGATGGGGTATAATTTGAGTGATATATCAACAGATCAATAGTGAAAGATTGCTGAGTTGGAGCCTCTATATATGTATATATTTTCTATATAATTTTGTGGGGAAAACATGAGTCTGTCAAGACTTCTAAACCGTTCTTTAGGTCAGACCTAGAAAAGGAACAGCAACACACAAAGTCATTTGTTGTCAAGAGTAAATATTTCCTGATCTTTATGGTCACAACTCCAAAAACCATCACCCCCACTCTTTCCTCGCATGTGTCAATCTGCAAAATACACATTCAGAACAATGTTTTCCTAAGGGATTACTTCAATTTCCATAGATGTTGGGTAAACAAAATCAGTGGGTGGAACATCAGCTAAAGAAATATGTGTTTCCTGCAGGTCATTGATTCATTTTTTAGGGTCCATTCAACTATTCATCCTTTCAAACTCACTAATTTAAGTACCAAAGATCTGAGAGTAAAGTACTGTTTGCTGCACCATGTGGAAATTAAGTTTTGATCGGCTGTATATAAATTGTATTCATTATTGATTGAGTGTCCTGTGTTAGGATTTGCTCACTGATCACTTTGTGTACTCACCGTTGCCTCTAAGGTGTCGATTTTGCGTTCCAAGATCGTGATCTTAGTCTGGGATTTTTTCAGCTCCTGCTCCACAGTCTCCTTTTCGATGTCTGAACTAGGAGAGTGGTAAGGAAACTGGAAAATAAATGCAGAAAAGTAACTGTATAGTGAGCATGCTACACAGAGCGATATGTAATGAAACGTTACTGCTAATCTTTTCTCTGCATCACTGATATTTTCTCTGAATTTGATAATAGCAAAATGTATCAACACATGTACAGGAAAGCAGAACAGAGTTTTCTAATACACACAAATTTAATTTGGAGTGAATTTAGAATACAGCACAAGCCTGTGTGAAACATAAGCCTATTAAAGGTAGACTTTTCTGTCTTCAAAACTATTTGCACAACTATATCTCTTTCTACACACATGCACATGGAGTGGTATCAAACCCATATTTTACAGAAACTCAAAAAATATACAAAAAATGTCACCGTTGCTGAACACCTGTACTTCCAGATCCACATCGATCCCAACACCACCCTCAGAGTAACACTTGTGTACAGACCCCCCCGGACCCCAGCCACAATTCATCGTCTCCATCAGAGACGCCATCATCACGCACGCACTGGCATCCACAGGCTACATCCTACTCGGAGACCTGAACTTCCACCTCGAGAACATCAACAACAACAACTCCACCATACTACTGGACAGCTCACCAACCGTGGCCTCAAACAGCTTGTCACGACACCCACCTACTCTGCCGGACACACGCTGGACCCTATCTTCTCCACCAGCAGCCACGTCTCCATCAGCCACACCACCGAACTCCACTGGACCGACCACTGCTGCCTCCACTTCTCCTTCAAGAAAACCACTGTGCACAACCACCAGAAAAGAATCCCCCACCGCAGCTGGAACAAGGTCATTGAAGACCAGCTAATCACTACCCTCGCCGAGACCCGACCGAACACAACAACACTGACACAGCCACCCGCAACCTCAAGAAATGGATTGATAGCTGCGCCAACACTCTCGCCTGATCAATAAACCCACAAACAGACACACCAACAGAAGAGCCATCTGGTTCACGGCAGAACTTCAGACATCCAAACAGACCTGCCGGAGACTAGAGAAGAAATGGCCCCACGCGCAAACTCCGGACAACCATGCAGCCCTCAAGATCACGCCAGCCGCAGATACCAGCAACTCATTCAAATGGCCAAAAAGACCTTCTTCAAGGAATGCATCGACAACAACGCACACAATAGCAAAGAGCTCTTCAACATCATGAAGGAACTCACCAACCCCAGCGCTAGCTCCAATGACATCCTGCCGTCACAAGACCTCTGCGACTCTCTAGCTACCTTCTTCCACCGCAAGATCACATACATCCATGACAGCTTCAACACCCAGACCCCCCGCCCCCAGTCACACCGGCCGCCTGATTTCCTGGAACCACGTCACAGATGAAGAAACCATCAAGACCATGAACACCATCCACTCCGGCTCACCATCAGACCCCTGCCCCCACCACATCGTCAAACAAAGCGAGCTCCATCATCGCACCCCAACACCGTAAGATCTACAACAGCTCATTCGAGACAGCCACCTTCCTGGAAAGCTGGAAACATGCAGAAATCAACGCACTGCTCAAGAAACCTAAAGCCGACCCAAAAGACCTCAAGAACTTCTGACCATCTCCCAGTTCCTGGCGAAAGTCATTGAGAAGATCGACAACAGACAAATGACCCAATTCCTCGAAGACAACAACACCCTGGACTCATCCCAATCCAGATTCCGCAGCAACCATAGCACCAAAACCGCCCTCATCGCCGCCCCCGACGACATCAGGGCCCTGCTGGACAATGGCAAAACCGCAGCTCTCATCCTCCTGGACCTCTCGGCCGCCTTCGACACCGTCTGCCACCGCACCCTGTGCACACGCCTCTACAATGAAGGGATCCGCGACAAAGCCCTGTACTGGATCACCTCCTTCCTCACCGACAGAAACCTGAGAGTCTGCCTTCCACCATTCAGCTTCGAAGCCACCAAGATCACCTGCGGTGTACCCCAAGGATCCTCCCTCAGCCCGGCCCTCTTCAACATCTACATGACACCGCTCGCCGACATCGTCCACTCGCACTACCTCAACCTATTCTCTGTCTCTGACGACACCCAGCTGATCCTCTCACTCACCAAAGACCCCCACAGTAGGCATGGGTGGTAAATTCCGTTCCGCTTGCGGAATTTGGGTAATTTCGCGACATTGCCCAAAATTCAGTGTTCCACAACTTCGCAAAGTTTTTTGCTTGTTCGCATTCTCAAAATGCGTGTTCTCAAGATATTTCCCCCCGAGCACGCAAACAGCAATTGCGAACAGGAAAAAAGCATCGCGAACAAGCAATTCCGCATTTTTGCAGAATTTCTGCGTGTTCGCAGAGATTTTTTACCATTTTGCGAAGATTTGCGTAACGCGATAACACAAAATCTGCCCACCCCTACCCCACAGCCAAAACCAACTTCCACGCAGGGATAAAGGCCATCTCCGAATGGATGGACAGTAGTTGCCTGAAACTGAACTATGACAAGACGGAGGTCCTCATCCTCGGCTCCACCCCTTACGCCTGGGAGGACACTTGCGGCAGATCCTTCTCCCAACGAGACGCCAAGACATGGAAACCCTCCCCATCCATCTACGACAGACCCCGGACCTACTGAGTTTCAGAAGTCTCCTCAAGACCTGGTTGTTCGATCAGTAGCTGCTACCCCCACCCTCCCCTCCCCCCAGCGCATTGAGACCCTCACAGGTGAGTAGCGCGCTCACCAAATGTCTGATTGATTGATTGGTTGATTGACCGGTTTCTGTGAAACGTGGGCTTCATCATCATAATGACGGGCTCCAAACCCCTCTGCAGAGCTTTTCCATTGTCAGGGCTCACAGAACCATCAGATTAAGCAGCTGGGTTATCTGAATATGCGTCAAAATGGTAAATTAGGTGGCACATTCTCCGCCAGTAATATGTTGATTCATTGGAGCTAGATAGTTGTTTAAACCAACAATTTATGCTGCAAATTATATGGTTAGTGGGGTAATTCATAATCATTTGCTAAACAATACAGCCACTAAATCATTTAATTCCACTTGACCTGGCCTTTATTCTTTGTTTTATCATTAATGTGTCCATTAAAGGTAACCAAAACCTAAGCATTTCTAATTCCATTCACTGCACATTGTGGCCCGAACTATTAAGACAGCAGTTTCAACAATTTCTCCCTTCTTTTTTTTTTTTAAATCTCTTTATTAGCATCAGATTGGTCCGTGCAAACATACAATCACACAGTAAGCTGCTCACAATGAAAACATAAGTGGTCATTATACAAAGTAAGTAAGTGGAGGACTAAACCAATAATATTACAAGCATTGTAACACATTCTAGAATCTTATTTTCCGTTTTCCAGATCGTAAGGAAAATCGCACATGTGGAAAGTTGATGCAAAGAGACATAACCTGTTTCAAACATAACGAAAACGAATGAGCCTTCGTGATAGAGAGAGCGGCAAGCAACACAGCAATTACGAGCAAGATGGCATCAGCATTGGCATAGGCAGACGAGGGTAGATAAAACGACAAATGAAAAGACTTGGGTAAAGCAACCTTTCAAATCGGGGCAAAACATGCAAGGAAACGGAGGAGGGAAACTACCTGGTCCTAACCAGCATATACTCTAAAATCAGCAGCTCACGCATACCCCTCTCCAATAGCGTGTATATGCTAAGCCCTTAGAACGTAATAGGCAGCGCACGACTGTCCCACCAAAACCACCTAGCCCACCCCTTCCGGGACAATAGAGCTAGCAGCTTGGGAGTGTGCATCCCGCGTTATCTTGCTAACATACTGTCGATATGGGCCCCAGATGTCGATCGGGCGGGAGGCTGTTGGGACCTGCGTGGAGTATTCCACACTATTGGTATTGCATTGGGCAAGGCAGCGCATCCATGTCTTGGAATCGGGGATTCGTCTGGACCCCCAGAGTAAAGCAATTTCCCGTTTTGCCAGCAAGAAACCTATGGCAGCAAGCTTACGCGTGGCCCGGGGGACTCAGCGACATACCCAAGCAGTGCAATTTCCGGCCTGTGTTGCAGTTCGCATTCTAAAATGTCGCCCAAGATGCGGTGTACCTGTAGCCAGTAGGTGTGTAGTTTTGGACAAGTCCATGTGAGGTGTGCAAAATCAGCATGTGGAGCCTTGCATTTAGGGCAGTGATGAGGTCTGGCCGGGTCGATTCTGTGGGCCAGCGCCGGCGTGAAGTATAGGCGCCTCAAAAATTTAAAATGTATTAGCTTATGCCTACTGTTGACTGATACCTCTTTAGTGGCGCGGCAACAGGCAGTCCATTGGACGTCCGTGATAGGACCACCCAGATCAGCTTCCCAGGCCGCACGAACCCTCGCATCCGAAGCAGGAAGGGCCTCAACACAGAGTCCATATAACCTGGAAACCATGTGAGCTCCCGTTTGTGACTGGAGTAGGAAAGTCAACGCTGCCATGTCATCAGGCGGTAGTGGGAACGAGGAAAACTGTGCTTTAAGCATGGATCTCACCCTGGTCAGGACAAAGGAATCAATAAACGTCCGGTCCGTGAATCGCGGATCCTCGGACACCGAAAAAACATGTCCGTCTGGGAATAGATCACCTATTGTGGCGAGCTGGTATTTGGACAACGTTTTGCGGACCACTGCCTCCGTGGTGATGGGGAGCCAGTGTGGGTTAGGTAGTGGGAGAGCCGGAGAGTACAACACGTCTAGCTGGAGCAGTCTACGCAATTGCATCCAAGCCCATGATGTAGTGGACACAGTTTGTATGTCTCGCGGGTCTCGGGGTAAGCCTTTGGGCAGTACCGAATTGAGGGCAAGCGGTAATACCAAGTCTGCTTCAGGCCTCAGATATGGGATCCGAGCGTCCGGATGGAACCAAGGATGCGCATAGGCGCATTGCGCGACTAGGTAATAAATATAAAAGTCTGGCACTCCAAAGCCACCTCTTTCATAAGGCAGCGTCAGGATTCGCCATGAGACTCGCGGGTTCTTGTCCCCCCCACACTAACCGCAACAACAGAGAGCGTAGTTGGGTGAAGAAGATTTGAGTGAGCGGGATCGGCAAGTTATTAAATAAATATAGAAAACGGGGAAGTATAATCATTTTGATTATGGCGATACGGCCAGCCATCGAGAGAGGGAGGCGAATCCAACGCGCTATATTATCCTCCAGAAAGTCTAACGCCTGGCCGTAATTTAGACGAATCATGGATACCGTGTCTAGATGAATGTGGATACCCAGATATTTCACCGAATCAGTATTCCACTCAAGCGGGAACGGACATTCCCAGCGGGCTGTGGAGGGGGTGAGTGGAAAGATATCAGATTTGTGCCAATTAATACGAAGGCCGGAGTATTTCCCAAAGCGTGTCACCTCAAGCAGCAAGGGCGACAGGTTGGTCTCCGGAGACCTGACATATAGAATGGTATCATCTGAGTAGAGGGAGATGAGTAACGGACCCGTCCGAAACTGGAGCCCGCGGTGTAAGTGGCGCTCCTGAAAGTGTCGTACCAAGGGATCCATGGCCAGAATATACAGTAGGGGGGACAGGGGGCATCCCTGTCTGGTACCCCGGGAAAGAGGGAAGCTATCAGAGAGCGTGCCATTAAGGCGCAGTCGCGCCCTAGGGGCGGTATAAAGCAGCTCGACTGTGGAGACAAACAGTGATGGCATGCCCATCCGGTTCATGACTGACAGAAAAAAACGACCATTCCAGGGAGTCAAATGCCTTCTCGGCATCCAAAAACACCGCAGCCGCCGGTGTACCTGGGTCAATTCTGTGAAGTACAGAAAACAGCGTCCGTAGATTAAAGGAGGTGGATCTATGGGGGACGAATCCGGACTGGGCTGGTGAAATGATAGATTCCATAAGTAACGACAGTCGAGTTGCAAGGACTTTTGCCAAAATCTTATAGTCAAGATTGAGTAGGGAAAGGGGTCTGTAGGATCCACATCTCGTGGGGTCCCGGCCTGGTTTAGGAAGTAGAATGATGACCGCCTCCCGCAGCGTGGGTGGCAGAACCCCCATCTCGAGTGCCTCCGCATACACCTCGATCAGGCGAGGTACCAGTTCCTCCTTGTACTCCTTATAAAAGTCGGCCGAAAAGCCATCTAGACCCGGCGCCGAGGAGCCCTTTAATGCATCAATGGCTTCCACAACGCAGTCTGGATCGATAGGCATCGCCAGAAATTCCTGCATATGTTTTTCCAGGAACACCATAGAGATCTCGTTGATATAGGGGCCTGGGTCGCGACAGTCAGCCGTCAGAGTGGAGGTGTACAATTCCTTGTAGTAGGGTAGGAAGGCATCGCAAATGGCGGGGGTGGTCTGATGACGAACACCTAGTTCATCTACCACGTCAGAGATGTATGAAGCCTGGCGGGGATGACGGAGCAATTGGGCCAAGAGCTTGCCAGGCCTGTCACCCTCACCGTATTGTCTAGCTGAGTGTTGTGTGCAGAGATATGTCAGTTCCCTGTCTGCAGTGTCCCTGAACTCTTGCAGCAGCTCTAGCCTTTTCGCCTCTACCCTACCGTCTGCGTCTGTGAGCGTGCCCATGTCTAGTGTAGCAATTTCAGTCTCGATACGGGTCAGGGAGGCCCGGATCTCGCGCAAAGCCCCCACATGTTTATTGATGCAAACCCCTCTAATAGTGGCCTTGAATCCCTCCCACAATGTAGCCCAAGTGTCCACCGTGCCCTCGTTGAACTGAAAATGCTCCTCTATCGCAGTACGAATGTCTTCTTTAAAGACCGGATCAGATAAAGCCTTGCCAGGAAAGCGCCATTGTTTCTCATATCCTCCCAACCTGGGGATCAGTAGGGTCAGCACAATGGGAGAGTGATCAGACAGCGTGCGTGGGAGTGTCGAATGGTCCCTCACCCATCCGGCCACCCCTGGGGAAAGGAGCCAATAGTCGATTCTGGTGCTAGTGTTGTGATAACCCGAGTGGTGGGTATAGGCGGGTGTGTTGGAGTGTAAACGGGCCTCAATGTCAATGAGTGGGTAGTGCGCGCACATATCTGCCAGCACAGCGTGTGAACGGGGTTTACAATCTGGGGAAGAGGAGGTGCTGTCCCTGGTAGGGTTCATCAACAGGTTAAAGTCGCCCCCCATTACCAACATATCGGTGTCCAATCGTAGCAGAACATCCTGGAGACTTTGGAAGAAGGCAGGGGAATCTGAGTTGGGGCCGTATATTCCAACAAAGGTGATCTTGAAGCCAAGAAGTATCCCTGTAACTACAACATATCTGCCATCCACATCAAATATACTGTCTGAGTGCACAAATGGGACGCGCCTATGTATCAATATCGCCACCCCCCTTGCGTATCTGCTATAGCTAGAGAAAAATCTGTGCATGCCCCAGCCTTTTGCAAAGGAGGAAGAGTCAGCCCTCACTAGGTGTGTTTCCTGCAGAAACAATACATCCACCCCGTGTCGCGCTGCGTAGTTTAGAACCTGCCGTCTTTTCCTCGTGTCATTTAAACCCCGGACATTCCAAGACATGAAGGTAAGTCTGGAAGGACCAGACTGCTGTCCTATCTTAGCCATTCAAACCCGAAGGAATCACAATAAAACATGTGTGTGCAGAACCGCCGCCTCCCTCCCACAAAACAGGCATCATTCACGTAGAAAAACAGTGCATTTGTACAAACAGTAGAACCAGAGCATAAAACAACCCTTCCCAACCACCCACCACCCAGCCACTCCTTAAGCCCTAGGAGGCTCTTCCCACCCCTAAGAAGAAAACCAAGATCAACAGACAAAAACAGTTGTCCAATAATGTACCTGAAAAATAAAGACAAAGTAAGAGAAAAGTACAGTACGGCTCGTGCCATGGGGGTTGGCAACGCTCCGCCATGCGAGAACCGCAATCGGGGCAGCATTCAATTCTCAGCAAATATGGAAAGCACTGCAGAAAAATAACAACATCTTTAGATGCACAATACTGAAGTAAATGGCCTGTCATGGAAAAGATGGTGCGGAAACAAGTCAACCCTGACCGCTTTCAGCAAAAAGGTCAGCACTAGTCTGCGAGTCTGTGTGTGGCGGAGATCGTTGTGCATCGCCTGAGTTTCGAGGCGACCCCCTGTTTTTGTAGGCTCGACAAAATTCCTGTGCCTCCGCAGGGGAATCAAAAATGCGAAACCTGCCATCCACGTCCACTCTGAGCCTGGCAGGGTACAGCATTCCATAACGTAACCCCAGTTTGCGCAAAGCAGCCTTGACACCAGTGTACTTACGGCGCGCATCTTGGACCATGATCGTGAAGTCCGGGTAGAAAGAAAGCACGTCACCTTGCCACCTAACCTCGCCCACCTCTCTGGCAGCCTTCAGCGCCGCGTCTCTGTCTCTGAAGTTCATGAGCCTGGCTATAATGGGTCGGGGCGGCAGTCCTGGATTAGGCCGGGGCCCCAGCGATCTATGTGCGCGCTCCACTACGAAGCCAGCTGTGAACGTGTCTCGACCAAATAGTTCGATTAGGAGATGTTCCACAAAAGTGTCAAATCGTCCGGTTGCTGTCGTCTCCGCCACACCAATTATTCGGATATTATTGCGCCTACTGCGCGCTTCTAAATCCTCGTTCTTAATTGCGACGTCTTTAAGGATCTTTTCCACGCGTTCCGGTCTTTTCAGCGTCGACGCAGCTCCATCCTCGATGTCGGAAACTCTGGATTCCGCCAAGTCCAGGCGCCTATCGTGCAGTTGAATCGTCGCGCCCATGTCCGCCATTTTCTTTTCGAGGGTATCGAAGCGAGAGTCCAAGGCCTTGAATCCAGCCCGCATCTCACCCATCATCTCAGCGACCATACCAGCGGTGTCTTTCGCCGCCGCCTGGCCCCCGGTGTCCGCCTCAGTTGTAGGCGAAACCGCAGCCGTACGGAGGGGCGCTGTACCGAAGGTAAGCCTCTTCTGGGTAACATCTTTCTTTACCATGTTGGAAATAATGGTGGGCAGATCACCAGTACCGCAGGACCCAAAGACAACTACGACCAGCCAGAACGTCGAGCACAGTCACAGGGCACCCCGACAGCAAGGTGTTCAGGTCGGGACCAATGGAACAGGGGCTCCCGATACCTCACCGCACTAGGGCTGTGCCGCACCGCAGGAGCCTCAGAGACGCCAAGGCAGAGTCTCGCAGGTCGTCGGGGTATTAACCCGGCTGGAGCAAAGCGTTAGAGGCCCTGCGTAGTAAGTAGGGCCAGTAGATGGCCGTGGCGATCTCTCAGTAGCAGCCGGCAGGACCAGGACTCCGCAGAGACAGGTAACAAATGGTGGCGTAGTAGGGGGACCAGGTATTCAGGTCATCGAGGCATCAGCAGCCAAAATGGGCAAAGTCACACAGGTCATGCAGCCAGCGCCGGACTTGTAAATGTGCACAGGCGTTAGACAATCGTGGCCAGCCGTAGCAGCAGGAGAGCAGGAGAGTGTGTAGTTCCTGGGCCTGCAGGGGGACAGACGTGGGTCTGGGGTGCACGTTAACGGTGAGGGCAAAGGTGACGTGCCCCCACCGAGTGCAGCAATGCGTGGCCGTCCGGAGAGCGCCTCAGAGCCCGCCAGTCGCACCCCCCGTCACTCACCCCCCAACCCCGGAGCCCGCCGCCCGCACCCCCCGCCCGCCGCCGCACGTCCCAGGCAGCCTCCAAAAATCGAGGCCCCGGCTCCCAAGGCCGGACCAGGCCGCAAGAGCCGGTCGCGTACCGAGGGGCCGCCCCTCCACCAACGGAGACCACCGGGGCCAAGCAGCGGACCCGGGAGAGCACAACAGCGACCCCAAGGCCGAGGGGGGCAACGAAGAGGCCACCAAGAAGACTCACCAGGCGCTCCGGCGCTGCAGAGTAACGGCCCGCGAGGCACAGCCGGCCTCAGCACCCCTCCGCTGTTCCGCCCGTTCTCGCCGTCCCCCGTCCTCCAAACTTGGCAAGCTGCATCAGGTGGTGTTAGGGGTCGGTGTCAGGCATATCCCGACCCCAGCGCAGTGCCGGATCTCCTGCGAATGGCCCCGTTCCACTCTCGCTCGGCGGAGCTCTACAATCAGGCGGCCATTTCGTTCGCCTGCGTAGCCACGCCCCCCAACAATTTCTCCCTTCTTCAGATTGAATGTGTTTTATAACAAAAACATTTTTGTAATTGTTTTTATTAAACAAGCTCATCATACAGTATAAAGTCTGAGAACTCACTGAGAGTACAATGGCACAATTCAGCATGCATATTACAATGAGAGTGGTCAAAGCACAATGACAGGACGGCTCACCGACATTACAACAATTACCCTGGTTCATGTGAATCCTGAGTAGCCCACGTTCTTCAACATCTCAATACATAGCAGTCTCTGCTGCACAAAAGTAAGCCATGATCCCAAGGTTGCACCCCTAAAGTTCCGCCAGGGGGGCCATATTTTCCCCCACTTTCTAGGGCACCCTCTGCTGTTATAGATCACCTCTTCCGCCCTCTGGCACTAATCCATATCAGCTTTCCATCGTAACCGACGGGGGAGGGGAGACACCCCACCGCTGAAAAGGGTATTTTGTAAAATTGTATATTCTTAACTGCATAATAAAGTATGACTTTATTTTTTCACTGCAGGAGACCGAACAGTATAGTCAATATTTCACTTAATTTTCTTACTATCGCCAATACACATGTCACTGTTGAAAAACACCATTTTCAAGCCAAATACCCAAAAATAAACACATACATAATGGCAGTGCATTATATGGTCCTACATTGCCATTTCGGGGTTCCGGAGATGTTTTATAAAATTGCATGTCTCCAGCCACGTAATATAGGATGTCAAAAGAACCCCTCAAAGCAATCTTGGACCATAAATACATGATTACCCGCTGTGTATCAGCTCTCTGTCTCATCCCCTTTCTCTCACTTCCTTTAGCTAATTTACTATCTAGATTCTATGTCCCTGTATCATCTTTGTCCTACCAAACATGTAGCACCTGCCTTGCAGCCCTGTGCAGCTGGGTTGTGTGAAACAGCAGTTGGTACAGGGCCTGGCTGTCAATCCCGTGTCTCTGTGCAGACTGCAATTGGGCTTTGGCCTTGCGCAGCGGGCTCTGGATGCAAGACCTTGCCTATAGTGAGGTCCTGTGTACGGTCTCGTGCCACAAAGCACAGTATGCTTGGTTTGACCTGTGTTCTGGCCTGATGTCAGCCCTATGCCAGTGGGCTCTGTGCTCAGACCTGGCCTTAGGCTAGATGCAGGACCAGCTTTAGTGTTGCTGGCACCAGGTGCAACAGTATTTTTTGGTGCCCCTCCATGACCACCTTCTCCAGGAATTCCCTCATATTTTTTTATAGCGCTACGTATAGTTCACTGACGCTCAGTTTTGTGATCTGCATGGTACATGTTCTTTTCCGTAGACACATTAACCCTCCGTGCTACTTTACGATGAGTCAAAACTGCCACTAGGCAAAATTCTGATCTCTCGCTGGTAGGAATATTAATCACCATGTTATTTTTTTTTTAAACACTTTTTATTAAATATGCTTATCACATAAACAAGAGTTGACAATACATAGCAGGTACGGAGATGCGCTACACCTTGGTTTTATCTGAAAGGTAAGTTTTGGCTTCACTTACAGGGTATGGCATATCTCATACACTCAGCATAAATAAACAAAAAGTGCGTACACTCTTCAATTACTCCCTTTCACTCTAGTGATAGAGTCTGTCAACAATACAGGGGCAATTATCTAACTAGGTCTATCCCTCAATACATTTGCCAAGGGCCCCATATCTTCCCCCACTTCTTGGGGCCATCCCTTCTACGATATACCACTTCCTCCTCCCTCTGACACCAGTCTAGAGCCTTATCCCATTCTGTCACCGATAACGGGAGCCACGCCCCATCTCCTTGCAATGTTTTCTTAAGTCACCACCGCCGCCAGTGCCAACCATATCCGGGCGTGTCTGGGCCAGGCTACCTCCCCCTGTATCATCATCACCAGCCATTTAGCCTCGATTGGGACTTCAGCTGAGAGTACCTTTGACATAACAGTGGCATGTCCTTCCTGTATCCGTGTATCAGTGGGCACTCCCTTAGGGTATGGTAGAAGGAGCCTATTTGTCCACAACCTCTTATACATAGGGGCTCTTCCACTGCTGCCATTTTGTGGACTAGAGTGTGGGGATAAAATGTTCTATGAAGAAACTTGCATTGTATTAACCTAAACCGCGCTTGAATTGCCTTGCAGTGCCTCTACCCACTCCTCATCTGCTACGTTGCCTAGATTATCCACCCAAGTCGCTCGGTAGTTCAGGAGAGTTATTTCTTAATTTTTTTTAAGGATCACTGAGACACCTTTGTGAGGACTAGGGTCAGCTAACAGGTGGTCTTCCAGGGGAGAGGAATCAGGCAAGCTCATTCCCTCTTGGATGTGTACCCTAACAGTGTGCCCCAGCTGGAGATAGTGGAGTGTCTTGGAGTCTGCTAAGTCAAATTCCTGCCTCAGGGTGTTGAAAGAAATAAAGGCTCCACTCCGCCATATGTCCCTGAGGTGCTTGATATCTATTTTTGCCCACCGTGAGAAGCCAGTAAGTTTGGAGACCTCTGTCAGTCTATCCTGGTGCCAGAGGTGAGTCATGGTGGACGTCAGTGCATCCAGCCCGCACAAGTGTCTCTTGGCTTCGGTCCAGCATTTCACTACAGTAGAAATATGTCTGGAGAGGCCCCCCTTCCCTGATGAGTGTATAGAATGGTTTCATAGTTATTACCTGGCATCGCATCTCTACCCTATAGGCTGGTACATCCTAGTCCAAGTTCACACAATTGTTAATCACCAACAGTTGAGAGGCCCAATAATACTTCTTGATATCTGGGAATGCCAAGCCTCCATCTTAAATCCCTTTCTGGAGTTTTTCAAGAGCAATTTGAGATGCACCTCCCTGCCATAATAACGTTCGGAGAAACTGGATAACCATAGTTATTTTTACATTTGTATTGTTACCGGAAAACTGCTGAATGGACAAGGAAGTTCACATGCTTTTAAAACAATAGTTATTTATAAACACAGTGCCCCCCATCAGAAATCAGCACCAGATGTGGATGTACCGGTCGCACCACCCTTAAGCCAGCCCTGCCTAGATCCAGTGCTCTGCTCCCATCCTATCGATCCTGCTGCCCGAGGACCTCTGCCATATGGAGTGACCAATGGGCACAGAGCCTGGCATGCAAATCTCAAAAATATCTATTATTCAGGCTGTATTAGCCAACTAACATTCATTTCCATTATAAGAGAAATCTATGTTCAATAAAAAGTGTCACTACATTAAGAAAACTGACAGGACAAACTATTTTGCTAACCTTTTTAAAAAGGAAAAAGTGAGAGAAAAAAGGGCAATGTAGCTAGATAGACTGAAGCCTACAGAGGATGGAAAAATGGCACTCCGTCAGTATCCCAAATCCCATCATGCTGGGTCAGTGGCAGTCGCACCAGTTCTTCTAGAGCAAGTCTTAGAATTCTGCTCTTTCTGTGGACAATGTCTCTTTCCCTCTACCGGGGAAAAGAAAGGGTTATTTCAGAGACATTTGAAGGCACAGGGAAAATGGACTCTGGCCGAGGGCTGCAGCCTTTCTCGGGGGCTCCCTAGTATAGCCAGCTCTGATCTGCAGAGAGTCTTGCCCTGATGACCGTGAATAATTCTTAAACAGATTGTTTTAAATACCGTTTTTCTTTAATTTATTTTTAATGTGGGTAATGTGTGGGAGTCTGTTTCAGACATTTTGGAGAGAAATGTTCTGTTCATGTTTTATGCAACATCCATAAAAAAGTTTCTTTTAGATCAAAACAGGACCTCACATATGAGTAATGGGAGGGTGTCACAGAGATTATTTACAGTAATATTAGTGAGCTGCTACTCAGTTACAATATTGACGTGTCACTATCCCATAATATTAGCTGCAAACACATGTATAAAATTTGGACTGGTCAGTTATCTGGCCAAAGAGGGCATGAAAGAGCTGAAACTGGATCATAAATTCAAAACTCTTCCGAACAGGGGCCCCCAAAATACCTTTGCCACAGGGCTCCCACAATTCTTAAGATGACCCCCCAGGGTTGCTTTTGATTTCTTTTCTTAAAAGAACATTTTATTTGCACATGGCATAAGTAGAATACTGTCATGACAGGGTGCTTGGCGGCATAAAATTCACAATTCTTTTTAAAAAAGGAAGAGCTATTTGTTAATACCCAGTCTTCAATAATACTCAATTCTGATAAAATATGTTCAATGTATATAAACATCACCTACTTAGGTTACAGCCCTAAAACCTAGATATAATAAGCATTTGTAGAAAGAGGAAGCTTCAGCCACATTCAAAAGACAGAAAGCTGGTCTGAACAATGAGGATAATAGTAATTGGTTAAATGCTCAGGATTATTTAGTGACATTTATTTTATGACAAGTTTACCAAAGACTGATTGGCACATCTCAGTCTCGTAGTTATGAAATGTACACAATAGTTTCTAATGCACAATACTTTCTCATGTGGATGTACAATAGCAAAGCTGCTCATACTACAAGGCAACGGACAATCAGACTTTCGATTCAAAATATACGCAGTAGTTTCACAAATGCATGTACAGCTGCAAAGCAGCTTGTAGTAGGCAGCGAACACGTGTTTTTATCCTGTAATGGTCAAAAGACATAGGGCTTTCTCAATGGATCTATGTTGAAACTAGAAATGTGCCCCGAATATGTAAACAGAGGGGTATATATACTAGAAAATGACGCAGCGCACCACTGCAAGCCATTTTGCTGTCCTGAATCATTAGGAAAGTGCGGGATGCATTGAATTTTCAATGTGTCGCATCTCTGGGCTTTCCTCTGCGCTGGCACACAATTGGCTTCCTAGTGCCAATGCAGGTACCCTTGCACCATGGTTCAAGAGTGCCTGCATTGCAGAGATCATTGTTTTTGTATAGGAAGGTACACCTTCATGCACAAAAACTATCAGTGATGGTGTTTTCTTCTTTCTATGTGTTCTGCCTTCTTTCTACGTGTGCTGCAGAATGCAGCACACATAGAAAGAGCAAAAAACTAAGAGAAATAAAGGTATTTTTGCTTGTTGCACCACTTTAACGCCTCCTCTAGTTGTGCATAGGAATCTGACACATTCCCAGGTTTGCAAAACTTTTTTAATCCAGGAATGTGTCAGAATCCATGGGTGTTGCGTGGGAACACCCACAGCAACACCCAGGAAACATCCCTTTCACACAGAATAATGCGTGAAAGAATGCCCTATTTACAAGGCCATGAAAAGCCACGCAGGTTGGCTTTTGTGCCCTTGTAAATGTGGTGAAGAATTGTGTGTGACTGGAGCGTCAAAAAAAGCAATGCTCCAACGGCGCAAGGGGCTTGTAAATATGCCCTCAAAAAAGCTCTTCAACTAATTGACTATATCATTATGGACTGAACCAGTGACTATTTCTATGCAACATGATTTTTCTCCTTTTTCAAATGTTTTTATTACTGATTTTATAATTGGATTTTATAATTAAGAATTATTGCTTATATATTGTAAGGTTCTAATTATTCAAACACTAAACTTTTCATTAATTCATTCCTTTTTCAAAGACATTTGTTTGCTTCCTAAGGGCACGATTCTAGTCTGAACATAGCACCTTAGGAAAGCCCTAGGGCTTTAAGCCATTACAGGGGACACACTTGTTCTGGCTGAAGAGACAAAAATAACGAAAAGACAAACAATCTAAAAATAATTCTCTCTTGCTCATAAAAGAACATTCTATTCAAGACATCTTGTATAGTTCACAGCTACCCTGCAATGCCTATTGGCGCTAAAATAGGGACACCTGCAGGACGCTGCCAAGGCATGCCAAAATTAAAATAGATGAGTCTTTAGACGTTTCCTGAAACATTTCTGGCTGAATCAGTCACAGATTGGCAGGGAGGACATGCCACAGCTGAGCAATCAGAAAGGCAAAGGAACGACCTCCACACCTAACCCGTCTGATCTTAGGAACGGCCAGCCGAAAACAGTTCTCAGAGCATAGTGATCTCCTAGGCATATAAGGGCAAAGTAATCTTCAAATCAGAAGGGGACCTTTTCCTAGCATCACTCACAGGGTCAAGTATAGGATTTTGAAATTGATCCTTTTTGTTTTGGGAGCCAATGCAACGCAGTCAATGCTGGAGCCACTAAGAGGGATTTTGGGAACTTAATAAGTGGGCATGCTGAGGCATTCTGAATGATTTGTAGCTGTCTTATGAAATATTGAGAGCTTTCCAGAGACAGGGAGTTGACCAAATCAAGGCGTGAGTTAATTAATCCATGGATGAGGGTTGTAGCCACTGCATGACTTTTCTTAGTGTTTGCAATAGACCAAAACATGTTGCAGAGAGTTGTATGGCTTGGATTTCAATTGTAAGTTTGCTGTCAAGCTAAAACACATTTACATGCACTTAAAACATACAAACATTCATAACTTATTAGAAATCTACGGTAAATTTTGGAGGGTGTAATAGCTTCGAACGTTTTCAGATCTATAATGTCAACTTTACTTAAAATCCTTCAAAATGTATGCTGCATTGTGTGATATGATGAGTGCCGCTCTTGCATGTCTCGCTTTGTTTATTATCATGCCCGTCTTTACTTTTTCGGATCAATTCCTTTAAAAAAAAAAGAGGGAATTATATTTGCATTATTTGATCTGGGACAGTTCAGACGGTCTTGGAAGAAAATTACGACTAATGCAGATCGTGCAAAGGAGTCGGTAGACTCAGCAAATGTGCACCCGAAAATACAGAGCCCATAATGAAGCATTAAATGGTGTTTTTACAGCTGTGATCTTTAGTCAGTAGTTTTGTAAAATTTATGAAAGCAGTAATAAAGTGGGATAACTGAAGCTTGTGCCATAGAAACATTTGATTCACCCACCTTGACTAATATATTTTGATGTCTTGTGGTTCAGTGGATTTTGGACCCACGTCATAAACATCATCGTAGCATGACGATTTTGGTATCAGCAGACCAAAAATGACGAGTATGCTATATACGAGTATTTTCGGCGTATTCGAGTGACAAGATCACCATGAAATCAGAGATTCCGTTCTGAACCCTCGGGTTCCATTTTGAGTACGGCAGCCATTTTGTGGTTGCCCTCACATAGGCCGATGACCACGGCTGAACAAGTCTTTTAGCACACGTACACTTTAGCTGACTTCTGAATGACCTGAGCGAAGGGACCCTCCTGCCTGAAGCCAAAACCTGTTAGGCCAGTTCTTTTCCCAGTAGCTGATCAAGATTAAGCATCAAGGCACAGGACATCATAAACCTTTATTGCACACAACTATATATTATCTTACTCACACCTGTCTCTGCTCTGTTCTTTATGGCCTGTTTACGATGGGGATGTGCCCGTTTTTATTATGGGTTTGTTCAGCTTGTGTAAGAAGGAATGTTGGGGGATGAGGGGGGAAGAAACATGGCGGCTACAGGACGACGTGGCTGACAGCATAACTGAGGTGAAGGGGAAGGAGGGTTGAAGTGAGCTGGAAGTTTTTGAAATATCCCCTTCGTATATGAAAGCAGCTGAGTTGGAAAAAGCAAGTCATAGCCAAAGTAAGGGTTCAGCGAAAGGGCTGGGAAAGGTGAAGTATCCCCGCAAAAAGAGGGGCAAAGGGGGGGAGTCGTCTTCAGTGGAGAAGTCCTTAGTTAAAGCTTCAGTAGTCTCAGTAGCTTCAGCAGCTGGTTCCGGTTCTGGGGGGCCTTCTCAAGTCCTCACTTGACCACCTTTCGACCAGAACCTAGAAAAAACATCTTTGTACCTCTTGGCAGAGGTGAAGGCTAAGAGGGGAAGAAAGTGCAGTAAGGCGGCAAAACCTCCCCCAGCTCCTAGCTCAAAGATCACTCCCTCGCTGCGTTCTTTCTTTAAAGTGGTCCCGCAGGTGTTAGAAATAGGTCAAGACTGCTTGTTGATGGAAAGCAATCCTACTGAGCTATCTACGGAAAATAGTGGAATGGCATCGCTGGAGCAAGACCTCTCTAGCGGATCAGTGGGACTAACTTCGGTTGCTGATTCTGATGCTCAACTGCACCTCAGCGTTAGGGCAGGGGGGGTCCATCAGTTCCAGACGTATCCAGTAGTCGGACGGAAGCTTCAGTATCAGTCCATGAAGTGGATACATCGGGGTCTATATCAGTTGAAGTGGCAGCTTTGTCTTCCTCACCCTCCCCAGATGACAACGGGGGCAAAGACCTCTCAACAACAACTAACCTGGGGAATAGTGAGAATAGTGTGGAAACGGATACACTACTACCTCCTGGGCCTTTTTTGGCCCCTAGCTCCACTGATGGTGTTTCTTCTTGCCCAGAAGAAAGTGGAGCTTTGGATCCTAGTTCTACCCCCATTTCTGCTGCTTCTTTGCAGCTAATGTTTGCGGCACTATCAGCTGAGATCGCGAGGCTTCGAGGAATCTGTCTCCAATCGGAGAGACATAAGAAGCTTTTGCGAGTCCCTGGATGGAAAGATTGATGGCCTCTCTGCAAGAACTCAAGCCTTAGAAGAGACTGTGGGGCAACTGTTGATGCGTGCTGATAGCGTTCAGGACGACATACTGAAGCTAAAGAAAGAAGAAGCGGCCCTATCGGAGAGAATGGAGGTTGTGGAGAACAATGCCAGGCGATGCAATATCCGCATCCTAAATGTCCCGGAAGGGAGCGAAGGAACAGACATTAAGGGCTTTATTATATCACTGCTAAAAGAGTCTCTCAACCTGCAGCACTCCAACGAGGATCTCGCAAAGGATATTCAGCGCATCGAAAGGGATCCATTCAGGCGTAACCCGCAGAGAACTAAGCCGAGGAAAATCCTAGCGAATTTTCCCACGTACACACTTAAAGAACAAATTTTGAATCTTGCCTTGAAACAAAAATCCTTAGCAGGCAAGGGATTCAACCTTCAGATACGCTCGGACCTGTCCAGATTCACTCTTGACAAACATTGGGAGTTGGGCAGGAGAATGGATGCTTTTCGAAGGTTGGGTGCTACGGTGCAGATGGAATTTCCTGCATCGCTCAAAATAATGCATGATAACAAAATGCACAACATACGATCGGTTCAGGCTGCTGATGAGCTGTTATTGTCCTTGGGTAGAAGGAAGGGGCCATCAGATTAGGATAGGTAAGCTGCTTATTTTTTACGTCTACCAGCATAATCCAGTTTTATAAGTTTTATAAGTCCCCCCTCTTGTGTTATACTCCAGGAGACACATTTAATTGAGGGTGAGATGCTTGAGTTAGTGAAGAAGAATAGGTGGTTAGATACCTCAGTCTCTACCTCCCAATCGCTAAATATAAGGGGTGTGTCTATCTTGTTTAAAAAAACCATGAACATGAAAATCATACAGCAAAAGGTGGACACTGGCGGGAGATGGGCCATTGCAGCGGTCGAAATGGGAGGCATAGCCTTAACGTTGGTCGGTTATTATGGGCCGCATCGTGATGACCCCTCGGCACTTGAATCTTTATTTTTACATCTCCTACAATTTTCAGAGCCAGTTATAATAACTGGCGACTTTAACATCGTGTTAAATCCTTTACTGGATAAATCCCCAACAAGTAGACAGCAGGTTCTTTCAAAATCTAGAAACTGCCTACTTGGGTGTATGAACCAATACGGCTATGTTGACATTTGGAGGGTAAGAGCGGGGCAGAGGCAGGGATTTTCGTTTAGAAATCTCAAATATCGACATCGGTCGAGGATAGATTTTATCTTAGTCAGTCGTGCCCTGGTTGACTCTGTTAAGAATGTAGGCTACGCCCTTCACATCTCTCTGACCATTCTTCCATGATGTTGGAACTTGAGTGGGGGCTAAGCTTCCCATTAGGATCTGGTCTTTTGATAGATCTTTCCTTACCTCCTTGGAGTACATAGAGTTCATTCAATCTGAAGCACGGGAATTCTTTGTAACTAATACTGGTTCAGCACCACTTGGTGTTGTCTGGGATGCCTTTAAGTGCACATTAAGAGGACTGAAAAAAATAGGACTGTTTACAGAAGAAGGTAGTATATGGAAGAGGTGTCTTCTATCGAAGCTAGTATGACAGCAGCACAGACAGACATTGACAATTGCAGGGTTGATGGTAATCATGACTTATCCCTGAAACACCAAAACCTGGTAGACTTGAAAAATAAATTGTCTTCTGTTCTAGATAAGCGAATTTTACAGAGATGGGAGGCCAGCAAACTATCTCACTTTCAATACGGTGAGGGGGCTGGCAGGTTGCTGGCATGAAAAGCAAAAACCGATCGGGCACGAAATATTATTGAGTCGGTTACAACAGATAGAGGCACCCTTACAAAAGATGCAGACATATGGGAAACCTTTAAGGATTTCTTCCAGGCAATATACCAGGAGGACCTTAGTGCGACATCAGAAAGTATTGTGAGTTGGCTGGAGGATATCTCTCTACCATCTCTGTCGGCTGAACAGAGTAATTTCCTAGACAAGGAAATAACCAAGACAGAGGTAGAGGAGGCCATACGGGGAGCTAAGGGAGGTAAGGCTGCAGGAACTGACGGCTTGCCGTCTGAAATTTACAAAAACTTGCTATTAGAGGTTTCTCCCGTCCTGGCAACTTTGTTCAATCAGATATTGAGGGAAGGTGAGGTCTCTCCTGCCTCCTGGGACAACGCCTCCATAACACTTATGTTGAAGCCAGGAAAGCCCCCAGCCGACTGTGGCTCGTATCGGCCAATATTGATATTAAACGCCGACTACAAGATTTTTGCTACAATATTGGCTAAGAGGCTTGGTCAGGTAGCCCCGGATATACTGCATCCCAATCAAAAAGGTTTTGTAAAGGGGAGGCAGTTATATGAGCTTATTTATGATCTTGTAGGCGCCATAGATATTGCGACGAAGGAAGGTATGCCCCTGTCTGTTCTTACGTTGTACGCCACCAAGGCCTTCGACAGGGTGAATTGGTTATACCTGTTGGAGGCCCTGTCGAAATTCAACGTGGGGGATAAGTTCCGCAGAGCAATACATTTGCTCTATAGGAGTCCGTCTGCCTCAATACTGATTAATGGGGGTCTATCCGAGCCATTTCGGGTAACGAGGGGTACGAGACAGGGTTGCCCCCTGTCTCCCCTGTTATTTGATTTATATATTGAGCCGTTTGCGCAGAAATTAAGAGAAGACACCCTAATTAAACCTTTTGTTTATTGCGAATGGGTCAAAAAAGTAGCCCTTTACGCAGATGATATTATGATCTTTTCATCAGACATTAATACAGCATTCCCAGCGGCTATAGACTTAGCCCTGGAATTTGGAAGGGTTTCAGGATATGAGGTGAATGCCTCCAAAACTGAGTCGATGTCATGGAATGTTGACTTAAATATCCATAGAGCAACATTAAGTGTCAACCTGCGGTACCTTGGGATAAATATAGAAAAAGATATAAAATTGATCGCCTCTTCAAACTTTGCTAAAGTAGCAGCGCAGTGCCGAAAACTGATCAGAGCTTGGGCGCACCTCCCGCTTACCATCTTGGGGAAGGTAAACCTTGTTAAAATGTCTATACTGCCAAAGGTTTCCTTTTTATTTAATTCAATTCCGTTGTTCTTTGACCCGAATATAATTTCAAAGCTGCAGAGTGAGATTTCCTCATTTATTTGGAACAACAAGAATCCAAGAATTGCTTGGAAAAAGATAAGGCGACGTAGGGAGAAGGGCGGGTTGGCGGGCCCTGATCTCCAGGCTTATGCGTGGGCATTTCAGTTATCACACGCACGAATGCTTTTGAAAACACCTACTGAGACAGGCGTGGGCCTTATGTTTTCCACCTTGCTGAGCTGCGAGGGAGTTGGGCAGGGTAGTTTTTTGTTTAAATTTGGAGACCCTAAATTTAAAAAATAAATAAAGCTGAAGGTACTACAGGGGATGGCTAATACCTGGTATAGAGTGAGGCTCTCGATTAAACTAGGTTATCACTCTAGCAGAGCTCCAATATGGGATTTACCTGCGCCCCCCAGCCTGGACGGGAGATGCATTAGCATTACCACGCAAAGAGGCTGGAATTGCATCTTGGGGCGACTTGTTTATTGACGGATCTTTATTTCCATGGAACTACTTGGTCAACAAAGTTGGGCCTAGACTTTCAAGATTCAAATATTTACAAATCTCAAGTTGGGCTCAGGCATTTCATATACAGTCTACGAGGAACAGCAGCTTGCCTATAGGGGGAGGAAGTGAATTAGAGGCGTGTCTGGTGGACAAACCCCCTGTAAAGAAGGAGATCTCGCTTTGGTACAACATGATTTTAGAGGAAGTAGATGGCAAATTTTGTCTTCCAACGTTATTGTGGGCTGAGTTGATGCCAGGAAAAGACGTGGAAGAACTCTGGACAACTTCATGTAGGGTGTTGTGGGACTTGGTTAAACCCGCCTGGCTCCGAAGGAACCATTTATTCACAATGCATAGGGCCTACTATTCCCCGCAGAGGCTGTCTAAATTTTCCCTGACAGGTCGGTTTCTTGTCCAAGATGTGGTTTGGAGGCGGCGTCCGACATACATATGTTCTTCGAATGCCCGCAAATTACCGCCTTCTGGGACTCCATAAGTAACAAACTGTCCTCGATATTGGATTTTCCCATCTCCATAGATCTGGGCCTTGTCATCTTTGGCCTGAGCGGGAAATCCCGTAGCGCAGCCTCGAACCTGGTGTTTTATTCCATTCTGATGGCTCGCAGGGAAATTTGCAGACATTGGAAGGACGCCTTGCCGCCTACTTTTCATGAATGGCGTTCCTCTATCCTCCAACTCTCGAAACTCGATCTGGCAAGGGGAGGGAATCAGGAAAAGAGAGCCTTTTGGTATCAGCTGGAGTGGTCACGTTGAACCTGGTTTTTTTTTTCCCAGGTCCAATGATTAACGCAGACATGGTTCACCTTCTGGTTCTGCTGCAGCATGTAGCGGTGCTTTTGGGGCCCCGGTGAGTCGGGTGCTATCGATCAACAAAATAGCCCACATGTCAGAGTTTTCTGGCTTGCCAGCCGTTACTGTTGGGATTTGATCGCCATCCTCCCTAGGTTATCCCTGCCAGCTGACGCTGAGACAGTACAGTGGGAAAACAAACATAGGGTTGGCTCTGATCAGCAAGGCTGAGCCTATATATCAAATAACAAAAAGGGGTGCCAATACTGATAACATTTATTCATAATTACAACTCGTCATCCACATCAAGAAAATCGATTCAAGAAAGGGTATTGCTACTTAATCGCAATTTTATTTTTTGAGAGATTCAACAGTTCATTACAAAAGTTTTTTTTATTTTTTCATAAAAGGGAGAAGCATTAAGAAAGGTAGAACAATTACGGACACATCACACTAAATTCTATAACTCAATCATGTCACAGTCAAAAAACATTCACCACATTCATACCTGAATCAAACATACCACATACTGCTATTTACAAAAAGGAAATACTAACTGGATCTGCGCAAATTTATACAATAGTTGAATATAATTGTTTGAAAATAGTACATTCCATTAGAATTTTGGATTTTACACCATTCAAATGAAGAAATAATAGGTAATGTACAAAAAGATTGTGAGGAGTCTGGGAATAGTAATGACTCCTCAGCAGACCAGTAGGGGAATGGCCTACGCGTTTCGAATACCCTTCTAGTCTTCAGGGATTCTCATCAGGGCCTCTAAACACTGCATAAGTGGAGAGAGAAAAAAACATAAAGAAATGTTTTAAAAAAACCATAAAGAAATGTTTTAAAAACCAGAGGAATAATAACGTGTGAAGAAAAGCTCAATTTAAAGCTAAAAGCACACATCCGGAGTTTAAGCAAAGCACCAGTGGAGGAATTATACTACATCATCATGAACTTTAGTTGGAAGACTTTTTAGGAATCTAATAGGATATGACCAACTTCTCTAGATTTTTGTTTCCTCAATAAGCAGAGGGTACCTATTTTACACTAAGTCTTCTAAATACTTACCACCCAACGGACTGTACGTAGATCCTATAGGGGTGGAAACAGAATAGGCTTCTCATGCAGAACACAGCTTAAAAATCACAAATGAAATGGTGTGACTAGGGTGGCAAGGTTCAAACAATTTAACGAAACAAGTATGAAAGGGATGGAATTCTTACCACTATTTAGCTGGGAGTGGGCACCGGTCGGTTGGTATTTGAGATGTATGCAGAAATATACAAGGACCTGTGTAGAATAGAACAGACCATGAAAATGGGGCCAAACGTTACGGACTGGTTGAGTCAACCACACGTATGCACGAAGAGCCTTTGTTAATATACAAGCAACCAAGAGATGGAAAACACCTCGTTTCCGTTAACTCAAACCGCCAAATGTGCAGGAGAAATAAGCACCGGCACGTAGGGCGGGGATTATCACCGTCGCCGTCAGTAAGGCAAGCCCGGTCAATCAGGGGTCACAATTGCTGAGTAATATTCCTGCAGATGGAATAGAATACATGATTTAAAGGCAATTGACTCCAACGCTCGGGTTTGAAAACAATACAGAAACCAGAATTTTATGGTTGTAGCACCTTTCACACAGGTAGAATGTGGATTGCTTTTTCGGAGTTCGTCTCTGCGACGTTACGAGGGCGGGCAGCGTTAGCACATACCAGCTTGGTCTCGTGTGCTGGAAAAAGAAAAAGGCACAACTGGAGTGCCGTAAATATGGTTAAGGTTGGATTGCCAAGGCTAAAGGTACAACGAGAATATTGGGGGGTCAGGCACAGGTTCTTACCGGTATATTTAAGCCCAACGGTGTCTCACGGCGTGATGGGGTCTGTTGGCGTCTAACTACACGCTGGTCTCTCGCGCAGGCGTGTTACCTTGCCGGGTGTAGTTCTCCTATATAACGGGGACAATACACTGGCGCCTCGCCCAAAGGGGCGGTTCTAAGGGATTCTAAGAGTTTGGAATGGGGAGTGGTCGTAGACTAAACTCGAGTCGTCAAATAAAAGAAAACGTGTACATGTTATCCCTATGTTTTATGCACTACCTAAAGTGCACAAAGATCAGAATAAACCTCCAGGGAGACCCATCGTGGCAGGGTGTGGTTCTCTCTTGGAACCTATTGCTAAGTATGTGGACTGTTTCCTTAAACAATTTATGAACCAAGTGGCATCATATCTACAGGATACAACCGACTTTATAAACAAGTTGGAAACTATAACCTTTTGTGAAGGGACAGATTTGTTGGTCACTCTTGACGTGACATCGTTATATACGCAGATCCCCCAGGAGGAGGCAGTGGCAGTGCTCTCCTTCTTTCTAGATTCACGCCCTAGACCAATGCGAGTCCCTACAAAGTTCTTGGTAGATCTAGCGTCATTTGCACTAAAGAAAAACTATTTTTGTTTCAATAAAGAATTCTACTACCAGGTAAAGGGGGTGGCAATGGGGTGTCCTTTTGCCCCGGAGCTGGCAGTGCTGTTTATGTCGATGTACGAAGACACGTACATACATAACAATAACCCCTTTGGGCAGTACATTGGGAAATGGTATCGTTTCATAGACGATGTTTTCATGGTATGGACTGGAGGTATCAACAATTTGATCCTGTTCCATCAATGGCTAAATGCCAGAACTCCTGATATACAATTCAGTCTCTCCCACTCTGAAAATAGGATCTCTTTTCTAGATGTGGAGGTATTCCCAAAAATTGGAAAGTTGGCAACGACTTTGTTTGTAAAACCTACAGATCGCAACAAGGCGCTATTGTTCCAAAGTAATCATCCGAGAAGTTTAAGAGAGAACTTGCCGTACGGGCAGTTTCTGCGTGTACGCAGAAACTGCACGTATGAGAATGATTTCTACTACCATGCTGAAAATCTTGTCTCCAAACTCTGTGATAGAGGGTACCCCAAAAAACTTGTCAAGGATTGTATGAAAAGAGCTAGGTGGACCCCCCGCGAAACACTGTTGGAGCGGAAAAAGAAACCAGAACAAAAACGCCAGGTGTGCGTTACCACGTTTTGCCCCAATGCCAATCAGTTGAAACGTATTATTGGGAGCAATTGGCATCTGGTGAAGAATCTAGACGAAAGTCTAAGAGACCCACCACTATTCGATTTCAATAGAGAGAATACTGTCGCTAACTATGTGGTGAGAGCCTCAATGCCTACACAAATCCAACCATCCCTTCGCCAAATGATGGGATTGGCCCCAATCCTTGGTCACCACAAATGTGGCACATGCCTCTGTTGTGAAACCACTATACAGGGTGATGTTTTCCAACATAAGGGTATCTCATGGAAACATGAGGTATTCAGCAACTGCAAATCTAAATTTGTAGTTTATGGCATCAAATGCCCGTGTGACCGCCTGTACATTGGCAAAACTGAGCAAGAAGTACGCCAACGCATATCGCAACACAAGTCCAGGCTGAAAAGAAACGTTGAGAATGCTCCGTTGGTAAATCACTGGACCAGGATGCGACATGGGCTAAATGAGTTCAAATGGACAGTCATCTTCAGGATAGAAAAAAAACCACGAGGAGGCGACTTGAGCCTCAAGCTATCCAAAAGGGAGGCAATGCTGATTGTCAAGTTTGACACTGTGGTGTCAGGCTTGAATGAACTATCGGAAATATTTAAATTATGATCGACGTTAGGGCAATTTTTTGCACCCCAATTTTTCTTAGGAACATGGTGACACCATGCTAGTGAATTACATGTTCATTCCTCCAGGTACCGACTTCATCTTTTGTTAAGCCAGCACCGGTCCAAGCTTTTTTTCATATATGATCGCTGAACTAAGTGCTTTTGGCTAATAACATGTACACGTTTTCTTTTATTTGACGACTCGAGTTTAGTCTACGACCACTCCCCATTCCAAACTCTTAGAATCCCTTAGAACCGCCCCTTTGGGCGAGGCGCCAGTGTATTGTCCCCGTTATATAGGAGAACTACACCCGGCAAGGTAACACGCCTGCGCGAGAGACCAGCGTGTAGTTAGACGCCAACAGACCCCATCACGCTGTGAGACACCGTTGGACTTAAATATACCGGTAAGAACATGTGCCTGACCCCCCAATATTCTCGTTGTACCTTTAGCCTTGGCAATCCAACCTTAACCATATTTACGGCACACCAGTTGTGCCTTTTTCTTTTTCCAGCACACGAGACCAAGCTGGTATGTGCTGACGCTGCCCGCCCTCGTAACGTCGCAGAGACGAACTCCGAAAAAGCAATCCACATTCTACCTGTGTGAAAGGTGCTACAACCATAAAATTCTGGTTTCTGTATTGTTTTGAAACCCGAGCGTTGGAGTCAATTGCCTTTAAATCATGTATTCTATTCCATCTGCAGGAATATTACTCAGCAATTGTGACCCCTGATTGACCGGGCTTGCCTTACTGACGGCGACGGTGATAATCCCCGCCCTACGTGCCGGTGCTTATTTCTCCTGCACATTTGGCGGTTTGAGTTAACGGAAACGAGGTATTTTCCATCTCTTGGTTGCTTGTATATTAACAAAGGCTCTTCGTGCATACGTGTGGTTGACTCAACCAGTCCGTAACGTTTGGCCCCATTTTCATGGTCCGTTCTATTCTACACAGGTCCTTGTATATTTCTGCATACATCTCAAATACCAACCGACCGGTGCTCACTCCCAGCTAAATAGTGGTAAGAATTCCATCCCTTTCATACTTGTTTCGTTAAATTGTTTGAACCTTGCCACCCTAGTCACACCATTTCATTCGTGATTTTTAGGCTGTGTTCTGCATGAGAAGCCTATTCTGTTTCCACCCCTATAGGATCTACGTACAGTCCGTTGGGTGGTAAGTATTTAGAAGACTCAGTGTAAAATAGGTACCCTCTGCTTATTGAGGAAACAAAAATCTAGAGAAGTTGGTCATATCCTATTAGATTCCTAAAAAGTCTTCCAACTAAAGTTCATGATGATGTAGTATAATTCCTCCACTGGTGCATTGCTTAGACTCCGGATGTGTGCTTTTAGCTTTAAATTGAGACTTTTCTTCACACGTTATTATTCCTCTGGTTTTTAAAACATTTCTTTATGTTTTTTTAAAACATTTCTTTATGTTTTTTTCTCTCTCCACTTATGCAGTGTTTAGAGGCCCTGATGAGAATCCCTGACGACTAGAAGGGTATTCGAAACGCGTAGGCCATTCCCCTACTGGTCTGCTGAGGAGTCATTACTATTCCCAGACTCCTCACAATCTTTTTGTACATTACCTATTATTTCTTCATTTGAATGGTGTAAAATCCAAAATTCTAATGGAATGTACTATTTTCAAACAATTATATTCAACTATTGTATAAATTTGCGCAGATCCAGTTAGTATTTCCTTTTTGTAAATAGCAGTATGTGGTATGTTTGATTCAGGTATGAATGTGGCGAATGTTTTTTGACTGTGACATGATTGAGTTATAGAATTTAGTGTGATGTGTCCGTAATTGTTCTACCTTTCTTAATGCTTCTCCCTTTTATGAAAAAATAAAAAAAACTTTTGTAATGAACTGTTGAATCTCTCAAAAAATAAAATTGCGATTAAGTAGCAATACCCTTTCTTGAATCGATTTTCTTGATATGGATGACGAGTTGTAATTATGAATAAATGTTATCAGTATTGGGACCCCTTTTTGTTATTTGAGACAGTACAGTGGCACTGCCTGCTTTTCTGCTCTGTGGCAGTTTTGTTTTGATAGATTGGAGCCATGCACGCGAATAAGGATAAAAAAAAAAAAAAAGCAGGAATGTTGGGTTTTTGCATGCTTGCAAAAGCTAGGACTGCCCCTTACTTTTGTACTGAGTCATGTAACGCTAAAACATATAAAAGGCCTCTGTCCTCAGACTACCTCATTCAGTTGCTACGGCTTCTGTGTGACGTGGCCTCACTATGTTAAGTTTAATAAAGATGTCTTTTCATATTACAGCCTCTGTGCCAAGTTCTTTGTTATATTAGTAAGTATTCCCTGAGAACGAGAATTTCAGTACTTCAGTCTGCACAAAAAGGGCAGGTGGGGCTTGTGTATGAAGCATTTTTTATTGTATAGTAAAAAGGCAAGTTGCAGCCAGGCTATGATAATTATTAGTATTCATAATTGTGGGGGCGGCTAATAGCCAGGTCACGATCTCGAACAAAAGGGACACGCCAACTGACCAAGCAGGGGCAATATGGGCATTAGCGCTAGAGGCAATGAAAGACAACCACACTGGTATGCTGGTATGGACCGGAAGCCAAGAGCGACCCCGGCCCCGTTAAGCTCTCTAGCCACGCCTGGCCAGAGAGTGTTACAATGTAAGATGGTGCTTCCGGGGTCTCACTAAACTGCTGCAAGACTAGACCGTAACATCCCATCCCAAGTTAGTTCTTTGACCAAACTTCAACAAACTGTTAACACGCAAAGTTCACTAGTCTCTGGCTGGGCTGAGGATTCAGCCTCAGATTGTATGGACGCTGGCGAGTGCTGAGGTCTGGCTCTGGACTCGCCCCCCGCAGAGATGGCGATGATCTCACGGGAGTGGCCGCTGGGAACTCTCTCTGAACATCCTCCACTGGCTCTTGACTAGTTGTTATGCTGGTGTCAGGCTCAGTGTTTTGAGGTGCCCCGGTCGATACCGGGATTTGTTTGAACCAGGACACATTTCGTGTTATCTCCTCGCCCTCTTGTTCTACCGTGAAAGCCGTGCCTTTTAGGGACTTCACGGTCCATGGCTCGGCTTCATAGAATGTAGGAAACTTCCCACCAGGCCGCTGGGTACGTATCAGCACAGAGTCTCCAGGGACTAGTAACCGGTAGCTTGCTCTCCGCCGACAGCTGGACTTGTCATTGGCGTGCCGTCTTCGTTCCTGTGTTGCGGCCGGGCTGTAAGGCTCATGGACCCAGTTGTCTGCTGTGGGCAGTAGGACGCGCCACGGTCCAGTCAACATGAGTGACCAGGGGGACCATTGGCTTGTACTGTGCAGGGTGCTTCTGTACTCCCGGAGGAAGTGTTGAAGGGCTGCTTCCGGGTCTGTCTCTTCGGCAGTTGCGATGCGCAGAATTTTGTTGATGGTTCGCATAAACCGCTCAACCTCTTCGTTGGCCTGTGGCCATTGTGGAGTGATTCGGTGATGCTTTATTCCCAGCTCCCTCAGGAATTCCTTGAAGTCGCTGCCTTGAAACGGAGGCCCGTTGTCTGTCTTGATGACGTGAGGCAAAGGACTTGCTCAGAATGGGTCGGAGGTTGACAAAACTTGTGGATGGTGCTACTTCCACTATGGGATATTTGGTGTAGCTGTCGACTAGGACCACCATGACCCTCCCATCAGGGAAGCTTCCGAAATCAAGGCTAACCCACGACCATGGGGACGGGGCTGGATCTTCCGTAATTACCGGAGCTGGGGCTTCAGGACTGCTGGTGAGCTTGCTCGACCAATGGCCTCAGATGAAACGGTATTCTCCGGTGTCTCAGCGTTACTGGTTGTACCGCTTTGCCAATGTGCAGCTTCACGGGCTGCTTCTTGATGGTTCCTAGACCTGTGAATAGTTGCGGGAACAGGTCCAAAACGGATGTATGACGTTATAACGCATACTTTTACTCCGCAGATCATTACAACGCGACTTTTACTCCGCATACCGTTACAACGCATAGCGCCTTGGGGCGCTGGATAGTGGTAAGTATAATTTACTATTCTAACTCCAGTCCCCGTGGACCCTAGGGAAGGTGTTGGATAGTAAATTATACTTATCCCCTATCCTAGAGCGCCCCCCAGCGCAATGCGTTGTAATGGTATGCGGAGTAATGGTCGCGTTGTAATGGGTCTGCGGAGTAAAAGATCCGTTGTAACGGGTGTATACCGTCCAAAACATCATCAGTTTGGAGCACCTTCACGGAGTTGGCAAACGCAATTAGACTGAGGTCTTGTGCGGTGTGGCTCCCAACAAGCAGGTCCGCCTCTCTGTCGACAACATGAAACGTTGTCGAGACCTCCTGTTCCCCCAACTTCACCTGGACCACCATTTTCCTCTTGAGGGGGAGTGGCTTCTGACTGCCGTACGTCAGGATTCGGATTTTGGATGGTGTGAGTTGTGGTCTTGGATGTAAGCTTTTGTAGTGTTGCAAACCCATCACATTCATCGTGGCCCCTGTATCAATTAGGCCAGTCACTGAGTACCCATCCATTTCGATGTTGCATTTTGGCTGCGGTCTCCGTCTTCTTTTCAGGTCACTTGCAAATGACACAAACTAGCACTCGTCATCTTCTTCAGTTGAAGAATCTTCCAATTGCTGATGATGGCGGGATGGTGTCTTCCCCAGGCGTGATGTCGTCGGCTCCTCCAGTGCTAGATGTCGCACAGCGCCTGCCAGTGTCTTCTTCCCTGGGGTGCTCCTGCCTCGAAATCCTTCTCGACACACACTCGCAAAGTGGTTCGGGATACCACACTTAGAGCACATCTTCCCTCGTGCAGGGCAGCCATCTGGGTTGTGTTCCTCCTTTCAGCAATACCCGCACGGCGTGTGTCACGTTGTCCTGGTGGGCCACCTGCCTCACCCACTCCGACTGGGTGGGCGAACAGCTTCGACCCGCTCTGTCTTTACGCTGGTTCCGGGATCCGTTAGTCAGTTGAGTGCGGCCTCCATGGCCATTGCCCGGATGTCCGATAGCTTGTTGGAGTGCACGAGGAGTAGGATTTCCTATAGGGTGATGCGTGGCTGCCGGAGTATGAGTGTTCTTAAAGGCTTGTTGCGGCGGCCTTGGATGAGCTGTGCCGTGACTTCCTTGGTCTGATCATCCTCTGTGCAGGTGCTTACCAATTCTCTGAGCCTGGCATGGCAAGCATCCATTGTCTCCCCTTCTCTTTGTCTGGACTGTCTAAACTTGAACCGCTCGTAGTGAGGGTTGAGTTGGGGATCAAAATGAGCATTTAAGGCCCTGACTGCAGCATCATAGTCATTGGGCGCACCAGTGTTTGGGAGATGCGTAAACAGTTTATGTATTTAGTCTCCCCCGAATTGTAGGAGCAACAACCTTTTGACTGCGCCGTCCGTTTCTCTGGTCGGTGCCGCCGTCGACGGATCAATTAGTTCACTGAACGGGGGCAGTGCCTGGAACGGTGAATGTGCCGAAGGTGGCAGGGGCTGTGCAGGCGGCGCCGCTTGCGGCTGGCCTGCTTGCTGAGCTGCATTTGGAGCTGGCTGGTTTGACATCGTGCGTCACTCAATGTGGATAACGCTTGCTTTGTTGCCCAACCTGTCTATCTTTTGCTTCTGTCAGTGCTTGTTGTTTTGCTGGAGCCCTTTGCCGGTTACGTTGGCTTGTTCTTGTTTACTTGCTGCCTCTTTCCACTGTGTCTGCAGACCGTGAGAGTGTGGTGGGGCTCCGTTGCTGATGCACGCCACTGTCTGCCCCTTTCATCACTTGCCGGCTAATTGGGAGTGGCGCAATCACTCGCGTTGAGCTGGGGCCGCGCTGGGCCTTGGTGCCTACGGCGCATGCGCGATCCTTCTCCGGCATCACGCGTCTTCTGGAGCACGGTCGAGGGCCTCCCTGCCGGGCGAGCGATCACTCTGCTGGAGCTACAGGTGACTTCTATCCTTGTGCTTGCTTCGCGCGTTGCTCACCGGTCCGCCACTGCTGCCGCTGCACCCAGAAGTCTCTCCTCGCACACCGCCACCAGTCAGTGAGGGCGCGGCGCTCTTCTCCGCAGGGCCTCGGTGCTACTGTCTCTGCTCACGGGGATCAGTGTCGACAATCTGGCTCGTCTGATCCCATCCTCATCCCCAGTGTGGAGGCGGCTAATAGCCAGGTCACGAACTCAAACAAAAGGGAAACACCAACTGACCAAGCAGGGGCAATATGGGCATTAGCGCTAGAGGCAATGAAAGACAACCACACTGGTATGCTGGTATGGACCAGAAGCCACGAGCGACCCCGGTTCATTTATCTAAGCTCTCTGGCCATGCCTGGCCAGAGAGTGTTACAATGTAAGGTGGTGCTTCCGGGGTCTCACTAAACTGCTGCAAGACTAGACCGTAACAATAATATTGATTACTTTGTACAAAAATCAATTGTTTTCAATGTTAGCATTTATTTGTACTAAAATGTTTTTATTAACTGTTCAATAAAGATTTGATTAATTGATAGTAGGGGTTCGTTTTTCTTTACTTTCTGACGTGTGGCCATTTCTAACTTGCAGCAGGTAAGAATAGTAGGTTAAATAATATTAACAGTTTGTATATAGCGCTTAATACCATACTTATGCGTTTTCTAACTGCTGTAAAAATAACAGACTTCTGTTACCTAATTTGAGAATAGAAGTCTTACAGCTAGATTCATCAAAGACCCGTTTTGCGAGTCTTTAATAGCGATTCATAAGGAATCGCTATTAAGGACTTGCAAAACGGGATTCATGTAGGAATTGCAAAAAATATTGCGATTCCTACATCTTCCTTATTTGCGATTAGCAAATTGCTAATCGCAACTAAGGATGCGATTTCAAGGGTGCAGGGGTGTCCAAAGGACACCCTGTAGCACCCCTGAAATGAAAATGTACTTGTGTTGCGCACACACATGTCCAAAGGACATGTGTGTGTGTAACATGCAACTTAGAAAAATGCACTGAAGTGCATTTTTCTAAGTTTTCGCTATTTACCACGAAGTTTCAATTCGTGGTAAATAGCGACCAAAAATTGCGAATTCGCTATTTAAAAATGGTTAATGAATTGCATTTAAGGAATCTCAAATAGAGATTCCTTAAATGCAATTCCTCGCAAATATGCGATTTCGCAAATAGCATTTTTTGCATTTGGGATGATGAATCCCAAATGCAATAATTGCGCTCGCAAAGGGCCAGATTCTGAGAATCTGGCCCTTTGCAAGCGCAATTTACCTTGATGAATCTACCTGATTGTCTGTCCGCACAAAAAAGTTACAAAATAAATGTTGCCTCCTGAAATTGGGTTAAATTGGGTTAATATTCGATGGATCATGCTGCATAATTCCCATGATTTTTATGGATACATAGATCAGTATATATCTGCCAGCATGTCTTCTGCAGGAGTTTATAAATAATCTGCAGGTCACTGGTTAAATTCCCAGCAAGGACATCTCAGCATTTCATCCTCCAATTGATAAATTAAACATGACTGAGTCAATTAGTAAAATTATTATAAATTTCTTATGCAATAAAATAATAAATGTTTTAGTTCAAATTAAAATTACAGGAGGTGTATGTTGTCTCACCAGCCTCATGATTTCTAAAAACAAAAAAATCATTAGAAAATATTTACATATATTTTAGCTCAGCGTTTCTATCGGAAATGCTTTTTTTGCTTTGCTAATAACTTTGGCCCCATTTGACAAATATTTTCAAAACTTTCCAGAAGAGTGTACTTTTTTGCCTAGGGTGATCTGTCAAACGAGGGCCGAGAAAAAAGGGGGGTTCCAAATCGCAAAATCCCCATGCATTGGACTTCTTTAAGAAGAGCTTATTTAAGAAGAACTTCTGCAAAAGCTGGTGAACAGAATTACACCAAATTTAGCAGGAAGATCTTTGATGTGACATAGGAGGAGGGTATGAATCTAGATGCAACATCTCTATACACAAGCATAAGACACCAAGACGGTTAATGGCGATGCAGCATTTCCTACGAGCAAGGGAAATCGTGTATTACAAATAAAATTTGATGATCGTGCAGATGATGGGAGTGGTGCCTGAGCAGGAACATTTTCCTGTTCAATGTCGAACTTTTCCAGCAACAGAGAGGCTTCGATGGGTACTTGCTTTGTCCCCAGCTATTGGAATCTGCATATGGGCTGGTGGGAGGAGGAGGTACTCAACTGACCAGGCAGGGAGGATCGTACTATAGGGTTGTTACATAGATGACGAGTTCACTCTATGGAAGGGAGATAAAGGGACAGCCAGGTAGTTTGTAGAGGCTATAAACAAGAAAAATCTCAATCTCAATCTCAACTTTACCAGTGAGATGAGTAGTACACAAATTGATTTCCTTGATGTACGAGTTCTTGTCAAGGACTCGAGACTTAGGACTATAGTGTTTACGAAGCTCACAGTAGGAAACAACATATTCCATGCAGGTAGCTTCTACCCTCAAACTCTGAAAAGAAATATCCTGTTTGGGGAATTGTTGAGGGCACAGTGGATCTGCAGTAGTAGAGACCTCTTTGTGGATACTCAGTACAGTATGCTGTCATGGGTAAAAACAGAGAGAGTACACAGAAGCCATGCTAAGAGAAGCCCAAAGAAGAGTCTCCAAATCTAAAAGAGAAGACATATTGTTCAGTGAGAAAAAAAGTAAAAAGGAAAAAGACACGAATCAAGATATCAGATTTATCACCACATTCCATGATAAACATCAGATGGTGAGGACTGCGTTGGTCAAACATTGGCATTTGATCAAAAATGATCCACTCTTTGGCAGCACTGTCACAAAAAGACCACTGATCACATTCAGGAAGGCAAGATCTATGAGGAACCTCCTCCTGATAAAGACTGAAGTAACCACAACTCCCAGCACCTGGTTGAAGCCTAGCCCAGGTTTTAAAAAATGCTCCAAATGTAAGGCTTGTGCCAATGGTAAGAACATGAACGAACTCAGCACACCCTTTTGCAAGAAAATAATAATGAGTAAGAGTTTGACGTATAAAACTGAGTACGCAGTCCATGCATTGTCTAGTCTGTGCCCTAAATGTTACATAGAAAGTACGATCCTACAGTTTCACAAGTGTATTCTCCAACACTTACGACCAATAAAGAACACAGACAACACTTATCCTGTAGCACACACTTCTAGGGAAGGCATGGAGGTGATCACAAGGTACTCTCATACAGTGTGATTGACAGAGTGCCAAAAAGATTAAGGGAGACAGAGAAAAAGAGCTTAGAAGGCTCAAATTAAGATACCTTCTAGAAATGGACTGCAGAGAGTAGAACCATTAGGGGTGAATGTTGATGAAGAGCTATATGTGCATCTGTAACCCCTGGTTGCATTCCAAGCTTCCATTCCTAGCTGATAGCCCTTGAGTCCGTTGGAGAAACTTTTAATTTTAATATTAATGTTTTGTGCACATGGATGTATTTACAGAAATACAAGCTTGAATGCATTGCAATATAGGAAGTCAAGTAGCGGCAGGCAAATAATCAACTCTGTTTCTTTTGATTTAGCCCCGAGATTAGAGAAACACAGCAACTGGGGTGCTTTGATTTATGGTTTCAATGTATTTAATTATAAAACCCAGTCAGTGGAGGGTTCATTGAACTGGAATTGTGCATGTTAAGATGTCTGTTATGAATGTTTGCTTTATGAAACCCAGGGAGCAATGGAGACTGAATTGTGAAGTGCAGGAGCCCACGGGCCGAAATGTGAAAAGTAGATATGCTAATGGTCGAGTTGGATAGTTGAATTGCTCACTTGGGCTTTATGCAGTAATCACTAGACGCATGAGATGGCGACCTACTAGTGAGAGAATTCCATAAGTCTGATACATTGGAGGCACGCAATGAAATAAATGGGGAATTAACAATTCTTTTTAATGCACAAGTTTGAAAAACGTTGTAATGCATGGAGTGAATTGTTTATTAATGATACACAAATATTTACTTTATAATTATGACTAGCAGCCCGTCCTGACGTTGTCCGGGTTTGAAATAGAATGTGTGTATTTGGCAAGGGCAATTTATTTTAAAATCTCCCGGTAGACAACATTTTTTGTTTCATTAGAATAGGGACGGAGAAGGCCCAGCTGCAGCCCTGGTTGATGTTAGCAGGCGCGTGTGTTGTCGTTGAATGAGAGAGTTATCAGCCGCGGGTAAATCCGTTTAATGAGAGAGTTGAGTCACAGAGAGTAGGAGAGGCTGCAGTAATTGTCCCCGCAGACACGCTCATTTGTGTGTTCCCCCGCTTGAGGCCCAGATGCAGGCCTGTTTGATGTTAGCAGGCGCGTGTTCCCTCGCTTGAGGCCCAGCTGCAGCCCTGGTTGATGTTATCAGGCGCGTGTAATTAGTGTACTGATCCGCCGCCTGAGCCCAGCTAGAGGCCTGGTTGATGGTAGCAGGCGCGTGTAATTTCGTTGAATGAGAGAGTTCAGTAACAGCGTGCAGGAGAGGCTGCAGTAACGTTACTTACCAGGCCTCCAGGTGAACGCGTTTGTCACGCCCCCAGCACAGGGCCACAGCAGACGATCTTCTGATTAATGTACGACCCACATGGCATGAAGAGCAGAACGTAGCACACGCCCCCAGCCTGCCCCTTGATGCAGCGCAATTGCGTTAACATGGCATGAAGGCCGGACACACGCCCCCAGCGTTTCTCACGCCCCCAGCGTGTCACGCCCCCAGCATGCCCCTTGATGCTGCGCAGCAACTTAATTGGCGCTTCTATGTACGACTCACATGGCATGAAGGGCGGACACACGCCCCCAGCGTTTGTCACGCCCCCATCGTTTGTCACGCCCCCAGCACACGCCCACGATGTGATGGCCATACCACACGCCCCCAGCGTTAGTCACGCCCCCAGCCCATGCCCACAGCACAACGCAGACACACCCACAAGGGACTACTTTGCTGGCACGGTTCTTTTACCTTTTGTTAGAAACGGGACCCCCGGCCGGCCAACGCTCACGCCAAAGTCAGTCAGGGATTGCCATTTCTAAGTCAGGGCAAGGGAGTTACACACCAAGATAACCCCTGCTCACCCTCTAGGTAACGTGGCGCGAGCAGCAAGGCTAATCTCGGAGGCGATGTGTAAAGCGTTTGCGCGCGCACCCCAGCGACAACACCTTAGGCCCACCACAAAGGAAACTCCACACAAGGTTATATCAAAAATAGCCTTTGTATTATAATAAAAACACATTAGATAAGACACACACTTTACAATGTGCCAACAGGCACGGGCAAGATTTACAAGGGATTATGTACAGGACAGGGCCACATGGACCACTGTCAGGAGAATGCACTTTTAGAAATAATACTTGTAGGTATAACACTTAGCACATAAACATATAATGAATGTAGCACACAAAATAGTTACATGTAGCACACAACCAGGACTTCCTGGTAAAGGGTAAATACCTCCTACGCAACCCTAAACACTGTAGGAAAATCACGCAGGGAACTAGGACCTTATCATCAGGACCTATGGAAGGAAAACCATCACCTAAGCAAGTCACATTTAGCAAAGGGAAGGAAACCTAAAATAATCACCTAAGCAGGTCACTTTTAGCAAAGGCAATCAAACATCAACATTCCTCTAAGCAGGTCACTTTTATCAAAGGGGAATAAACCATAAACAATTACCTAAGCAGGTCACTTTTAGCAAAGGTAATAACAAACAATCCTCTAAGCAGGTCACTTTTAGCAAAGGGGAATAAAAACATAAACAATTACATAAGCAGGTCACTTTTAGCAAAGGGGAATAAACCATAAACAATTACCTAAGCAGGTCACTTTTAGCAAAGGTAATAACAAACAATCCTCTAAGCAGGTCACTTTTAGCAAAGGGGAATAAACACATAAACAATTACCTAAGCAGGTCACTTTTAGCAAAGGTAATATCAAACAATCCTCTAAGCAGGTCACTTTTAGCAAAGGGGAATAAAAACATAAAGAATCACCTAAGCAGGTCACTTTTAGCAAAGGTAATAACATAAACAATCCTCTTAGCAGGTCACTTTTAGCAAAGGGGATAAAACATAAAGAACATGGCACATGAGGTATTAAAACACATTCAGAGGTGCAGGTAGAACATTTGCGCAGGAATCACATAAGTAAGTAAATCATAATTTGCGCAGGGTGCATGTAGCACAACACTAGAATTGTCCCTCAGGCCAACTGGCCTCGCAAGGGCTGAAATGCCCTGAGTCTCAATGTCAGGGAAGCTGCGCAGGCAGCACAGCACACAAAGCCTAAACGTAGCAACTGTCCACTAAGTGCTGGACAGTTGCAAATAATGCTGGGCAACGTTGGAGCCTTGTAGGCTCAAGAACAATGGTGGGGAGGAACAGCGTGGGAGCCTCGGGGCTCTGACCACCTGACTGTGTCCCCAAGAGCCTCGCTGGGCTCTACATAAATATGGCACTCAGGAGCCTCTCTGGCCCGAAATACAAGGAGATGCCCCCAGAGCCTCCTGGGGCTCGTAGAACAGATGGGGCGTCGTGGGAGTCCCTCCTGGACTCAAGGGAACAAAACAATGCCCCTCGGAGCTTCGCAGGCTTGTAAATATCAAGGGCCGGTGAGCCTATCTGGGCTCTAGAAACAAGAACTGACTCGAGCCTCTCAGGGCTCGCGAAACAAGGGTGCCGGCACTCGAGCCTCGCAAGGCTCGCAAATAGGAAATGCCCCCAAGAGCCTCTAGGGCTCACGAGCAAAGAACTGGCCCCTCTCGTTGGAGTGGCCCTCTCCCAACGGGGCCGCTCGCAGAACAACAAAGAACCCGCCCCCCCGCACTCACCGGGTCCTCGCTGGTGCTGCGGGGGCAGGAACCCTTCTGGCTCACCTCTCCGGGCAGCGCGGGGCTCTCCCTGCACTCGGGGAGCCTCGCCGGGGACTTCGCCTCGGCTTCCTGGCTCCTCTCCTCGCTGCTCGGCTGCGGGGCGGGACTTCCGGTCCTCCTCTCCCGGGCCGCGCTGTGATTGGCCGGGCTCACGAACACTTCCGGGACGCCGCGGGCAGCGCAGCGGCTCGCTTTAGATAGGCAGGCGGGGTCCCATTATCCGAGGAGTGGGCTCCCTCGTGATAAATTACGAAAATGGGCAAAGGCAAGCGGCAAATCAGCGGGGTGGCACCCGCGCCGCTCGATCACCTCACGGGGCGATCAGATGCCGGGTAGGCACCGGCTGGGCACACAAAGCGCTAGCAGCGATAGCCTCACAGGAAAGGGCGCTCCCAAGCGCCACGGGACGAAAATACAGCGCTCACAGCGCTGGGGGCAAAATAAAGCGCTTCCAAGCGCTAGGCAGGAGATTTCAGCGCTCCCCAGCGCTGAAGGGCAGAGAGCAGCGCTCTCAGAACTGCAGGCAAGGAGTCCTCAGTGCTCCCCAGCACTGGAGGACAGGACAAGGCTCCAGCAGGGGCTGGAGGCAGGCAGGGGGGCAAGGCTGGGCCAGAGCCAGCACACTGGGTCTCCAGGCAGGGAGACACTCCAAGTGGCGGTCCTCCTGGCCCCAGCAGCAGCAACAGCCCCCTCTGGCAAGGATCCAAAAGTAGAACAGATAACCCATTGTAAGGGGACACAGCCCCTTCTTATACTGTAAATTCCTTTGTCTTCAGGGTGCAGGGTGGGGGGAAAACCAGTTGCAGCTGGCTTGGGAGTACCCTTGATGGCCCAACCACCCCTTTCATTCACTGGGGAGGCTTGGGTCGTTAGACAAACCACAGGGGGGCGGAGCCAGCATTGTGTGGGGAAAACCCCAGCCCATCCAGGACCCAGGTGCACTCCTCCCACACATCACTCATGCTGATCTCACACTCACCACCGGGCAGACCCATCCAGACTTCCTGGAGCCTGGCATGCCAGCCAGCTCCAGCCAATCACGCTCCAGCACCCTCACTGCACACATACATCAATGTCCAGAAGTAGCACTTCCCTTCTAGACACATACATGCCGCATACACCATCTCGCAGCATTCATTCTCACGAGTTCACACATACCAAACTCGAGCCTGCACTCCCCACACATCAGGAACTAACATGGACACACACATTCCCCATGCATTCCTATGGGAGGGCAGGCCAGCCATACTACACGCACGCACTTTACTCTGGGACACAGGGAAAAAGTGCGCAGAGACCCAAAAATCACTAACACTGGGTCACAAACAAAAGCAAAAAGATTAGGGGTGAACCTGCCCTAAGGCCCAAGTCCAACACCTTTTAAATGTATAGAGGAGTTGGCCTAACGGCTAATGCGCTCGACATCGGACCTCGAGTCTTGGTAATGACGCCAAACATCCTGTGATTCTGGGCAAATCACTTAATCTGCCCGTGCCTAACAAAAATGAATGTGTGTCCTCATGTAACGTAACTGATGCTATGTAAAGCGCTCTGATACCTGATTCAGTGCGGGTCAAGTTCGCGCTATATAAAACTCTGAAAAATTGTTTTTACAAAATATGGTGGCCGTCTGCATAGCCTATGTCCTTCTGCTGCAACTGCCCTTTCCAACGCTGTATTGGGTGTTGTGATTGGTGCTGTGGTTACTGAGATTACCCGCCTCAAAGGTTTGGGCTCTCTCTTTATAATACATAATGGATGTAATATTAGCCATTACAAAAATGGTGCTTCTGAAATTCACTGTTATCTTGTCCTTCCTTTATGTCAATGTCACGTTTCACAGAAGGTTCAGAATGGGAATTGATGGAAACGATCAGCATCGCGACCAAGGTGCAGTGAGGCACCGAAATGCATTGATGCTATTCCGCTGTGTGTGAAGAAATAAATAACATAAATCACAAACTGCACCCGAGTGGCGTAGTGTTCTTGAGTGGAAGGAAGCCGCCTTTTTGGATTTCAATATCATCGTGTGGTATAGCGGTGAATACGAGCACCTCTGGCGATCTGGCAGCCTGAAGGCAACACGCCAAAACCAGGTGGAGGATATATAGCTGCTGCAAACTCCCCAAGGAAGGAAACAACACTCGAGAGAAAAGGGAAAACTCTGTTTATTCACAGAGAAGAAACAGGACGCGGTTCAGCGGACACCTTTCTCAACGTACAGCTTTCGCTCGCCAAACACAATATACAAAATTTCACTGGTCCAGAAATTGTGACATCCTAATTCATTGACATAAAGGTAGTCACTAGTTATAAACCTAAATCAATGCAGTGCTAATATAGTCGCCATTTTTTAGCATGCACTGATGTAAAAGAATTGCTCTCAGATTTTCAAATTCATAATATTACCACTAAATATGCGTAATTATTCAACATGCTGATTCATATGATAGACCAAAGCATAAGTTATGAAGCCCTGAATGGGCATGCTGCATTGCTCTATAATCATTGCTTTTGCTGGCGGAAAACAAAGGTGCACGGATATATATATATATATATATATATATATATATATATATATATATATATATATATATATATATATATATATATATATATATATATATATATCACTTCTGAATTTCTGAATTTGTTTATCTGTGATTGCAGCTAATTTGTGATGATCTACCAATGAATCGTGAATGTGCACGTCAATAGGAATGCCATGATTGGCTGGATGCAACCTGAGCGGAGAGTTGTGGCCTCCCTTTTAGCTCAACTAAACAGTCCCAGGGGGATGAAACTTAATGGAAGAAAGTGGCACGAGAGGTCAGGTTAGATGTGACCTGACCTCCTGGTTTCAAAATTGGGGTGTTTGAGGGACCCCTGATGTACATAATATGCAGAGAAAAAGATATTTTTCCATGACTTATATTCGCAAATTCACTGCGACCATCAGCACAGCCCCCCCATGTTATGTCACTACAATTTTGTGAATATCACTGAAAATTAAAAAATGAATATATATATATATTTAGCTATCCTCAGTCTCATTTACACACTCACAGTCCCTCTCCTGAGACACTCCCTCACCCAATCACAGACGCACTCAAAGACCCAAGCACCCGCTTACTGATCCACTCAGAGACCTATGCACTCACTCACAGACCCAGAGACCCATACCATCACTCACAGAGCTACTGAGAGACTTACAAACCCACTCACAGACCCACTCAGAGACCCTTTCAGCCACTGACTGACCGACCCAGAGACCTATGCACCCATTCACAGACCCAAACAGAGACATATGCACACAGTCAGAGACCTACTCAGAGACTCATGCACCCACTGACAGATGCACTCAGGCTCATGCACCCACTCACTGACATACTCATACTCTTATGCACTCACTCCATGACTGGTTCAGAGACTCATGCACCCATTCATAAACCCATTCATACACTTATGCAGCCACTCACCGATATACTCAGAGAGTCATGCACCCACTCACAGACCCCCTCACAGACCTATGCATGCACTGACCCACTCTCTCAGGTACTAACATACCCACTCAGAGACCCGCTGTGATATGTATGCACCCATTCAGATGCCCACTCAAAGACTCAGGCACTTACTCAGACAGTTGGGCACCCAGTTACAGACTGAATCAGAGATGTATGCATTCGCTCACAGACTCAATCAGAGACCCTTACACCCACTCACAGACCCACTCGGAGACATACAGACCTACACATAGACCCATTCATAGACTGATGCACTCACTCATAGACCACACATAGATTAATGCACCCCCTCACAGATGCTGAGACTCATGCACCCACTCACAGACACACTCATACTACCATGCACCCACTCACAGACTCATTCAGGCACTCATGTATCCTCTCACAGACCCACTCAGACACTGATGCAGCCACTCACAGACCCATTCAGAGTCTCATGCATCCAGTCACAGAATCACTCATAGTGTCATGCACCCATTACAGATGCGCTCAGACCGTTATGAAACTACTCAGAGGCATACTCAGACAGTCATGCACTTGCTCACAGAGTCACTCAGAGACCCGTGCATGCACTTACACACTATCTCAGACACTCATGCCCCAACTCACATACCCACTCTGAGACATATGCACCCATTCAGAGACCCACTCAGAGTCATGAACCCACTCATAGTGCTAGTCAAAGACCCACGTGCTGGCTCACAGACCCACTTAGAAACCCATGCACCCACTCACAGATCCACTCAGACACTCACACACCCAGTCACAGACCTGCTCAGAGACCAATGAACCCACATATAGACCAAGTTAGATTTACACAGAAACCTACAAACCCACTAAGAAACTCATTCACACATTCACAGACCCACACAGCCACTTGTGCACCCATTCACAAATACACTGAGAGAGTTATGAAGCCACTCACATACCCACCTAGAGACTCATGCACCCATTCATAAACCCACTGAGAAACTTGCACACCCCCTCACAGACTGATTCAGAGGCTGTCATACTTACATACTGTAGGAAGATGGCTCTCTATATAGTGCACTACAACAAAGTACCCCGTGTAGAGAGTCCACCGAGACCCAGATTGGTTGACAGAGGCAAAAGTAGAAAGTACTAACTCTCTATTTGTAGTAGTTAGGCTTATCAGTGGGTAGTGTGAAACATTTGTTGTACTCACAAAGGCAATAAATGAGGCACACACTTAAAGAATAAATCATGACCAGATTGCAAAAATAATACTTATTTTTATCTAAATTTTAAGACCAAGAACATAATTCACAGACAAGCACTTATTTTGTTATGAATTTTTGAAGTTTGGAAAATAACGCACAGTTGTGCACAATTACAAAAAAGGAAAATCTATGCAGAAAAAATAGCAAAATGTATATAAAATCATACAATTGGTTCTTGGGGTTCACCTTCTGGTTTTAGGCTAGTGGAAAGGCCATGTCTAATGTTCCACCAGCAGATCATCAGGAGCGTCCTGATTCGGCCGAGAGCAGGGTGCTGTAGTTGTTGGTAGCCGGCGTGCTACGAAGAATGCGACCACCTCAAACTAGTCTGCACAAGTGGACATACAGTCTGGGGGACCCCAAATGAGGGATCAGGTCACAAGGGCCTCAGGAACATGGGAGCATGGCTGGTTTATCAGAACCAGTATCAGCCAGTCTTTGTGCGTCAAGTTGGTCTTTGGGGCCAGGAGCAGGCATGTGGCAGGGACAATTTTGGGGCAGGCGGGCTACTCATAGAGTAGGTGTGAGTAGTTTCAACATCCCTCAATGGGTGCTTGCTTCCTTGGCATTTGAAGTCCAGATTGGACTCTTTGTCTCGGTGGGGTGCGACCTAAATACTAAATTTAGAGGTGTTACAGCAAGTGACAGGTGGTAACTAATGGGATACCTACCAGAAAGTGTGTACACCCTCTATGTGACCATTTCTTTTGGAAAGTGGGCACAACTCTGACCCTATTTGGCTAATTCTCTCCAACACAAGATGGAGGATTTTGAAAATTGGGGTCCACATCACCTGCCCCACCTTAGGGGTGGTGCTGGCTGAATGTGGTCACACCTCCTAATCTAACGAATTTTCCTGCTTGTCTTCCCAAGAAAAGTGGAACAGGACAGGGGGGTTGGCATTCTGTACTAACTGGAGGAGCATGGGTTGCATTTCAAAGGCTGCATTACCTTTGCAGTTTCCTGTCCTGGGTTGCAATTCCTACCTGGAGGAGGTGTGAAGAACCTCTGTCCAGAGCAGGCATTCTTCCCGGCCTCAGAGAGGAAAGGACCATTCACCTCAGGAGGCCAAAGCATGTCTAGTGGTAGCAGGCTAGCTGAGACCAGTGGGTACCCCCACTAGTAGCTGGTAGGTTTTCAGGGGACACTTCTATAGTGTACTCTGTGTGAATGTATTAATGCATCCAACACTTTCATCAGTGAGGATTTATTAGGATGAGATATTTGGTACGAAACATGTTAGGGTGCAGTGTAGCCATCATGATGAGTGTCCAGCCCATGTGCTCTCTATGGCTCCCTGTGTACTTTCAATCTTCAAGAATGGACTTGGGGATTGTAGGGTCATATCTGCTCATGAGGATATGTCCACACATGGGATTTAGGATACCCTGCCTTAAGGCTGTAAGCCCTGCAGTAGGGGGTGGCGTATCTATATCTCATGTAGTGTCTGTGGGAATGGCACACAGATTGTGCACCATGTTGACTCTTCAGTTTTTTCTGCGCCAAGACACGCAGCCTGCAGCAGCAGTTTGCATGACCATGGTGAGGGGTCCCTAGAGTGGCACAAATCATGCTGCAGCCCTAAGGAAACCTCTTCAGTATCAATGCCTTAGGTGCCAGGAGTACCATTTACTAGGGACTTATATGGCGGCTCAAGTTGTGCAAATTGTAGTACAGTTTTGGAAATTAACTCTAGCACTGGGAACCTGGTTAGGAGGGAACCAGGGAACTTTCGGTCAAAAACACATAATGTTCCAGGCAAAAAGTGTTGGCTAACCATGTGAAAAGAGGCACCTTCATAGAGGATCCACCAAACGAAACAGAATGAAACTAACCTTTCCCTAGAGAGTCTTCATCTTCTAAGTGGATGAACCTGGAAAGGTCATCTGCATTGGCATGGCCAATCCTAGGTATGTGTTCCACTGTAAAGTCCATTTCCTATTGAGATATGGACCACCTTAACAGTTTGGGGGTTTTATCTTTCATCTGCATCAGCCATCTGAGAGGCCTGTGGTCGGTTTGGACAAGGAAGTGAGAGCCAAACAGGTATGGTGTCAACATTTTCAGGGACCAATCCACAGCAAAGGCTTCCCTCTAAATGGCACTCCAGCGCTGCTCTCTGAGGAGTGACATCCTGCTAATGAAATCAACAGGCTGGTCATGGCTATCATCATTGGTATAGAATAGGACTGCTCCTATCCCATGTACAGAGGCCTCTATCTGCACTATGAAGTGCTTGATGTAATCTGGAGGTTTCAGAATGGGTGCTGAGCACATTTGTTTTTTCAGGGTGTAAAAAGCATTTTGACAGCTTTTTGGAGGTCAATTCTGTGAGGGGGACCACAATGGATCCATATCCCTTCACAAACCTGCTGAAGTACCCAATCAAGCCAAGGAATGATGCGACCTGAGTCTGGGTGGTTGGAGCTACTCTGTCTAGAATTGACTAGATCTTGGGTTGTAAGGGTTAAACTTGGCCTCCACCTACAAGGGGGCCCAAGTATACAACTGTCCCCTGCCCTATCTAGCACTTGCTTGTCTTGTTAGTGAGGAGTGCACTTCAAAGAGCCTCAAGGACCTTGACAAGGTGAATCAGGTGATTCCGCCAGGTGAAGCTAAAGACAGCAATATGTTCAAGATAAACTGTACTAAAGGTCTCCAGCCCAGCAAGGACTTTGTTCACCAACCGTTGGGAGGTGGAAGGGGCCTCCTTCAATCCAAAGGGCATCACAATAAACTGGTAATTCCCATGTGGGATCAAGAATGCTGACTTTTCTGTGACTCCAGGGGTCAGACCTGTCTGCCAGTACCCTGATGTGTGATCAAAAGTGCTGAGACATGTGGCTGCCCCTAACCTGTCAATTGGCCCATCAGCCCTAGGAATTGGGTACTCATCAGTTTTTATCACTGCATTGAGGCCCCCATAGTCCACACAAAACCTCATCTCTTTTTTCCACCCTCGGTGTGAGGTTTAGGGACAAAAACAACTGGGCTGTCCCTGGGGCTTTCTGAGGGTTCGATAACTCGCAATTCCATCATCTTACTTACCTCAGCATTGACGGTATCCTTGACATGATCAGTGTACACATCATGGTTACACCAGTTAGTCTGACCAGCGGTCAAGTAGAAGAGCTCATCAAACTGATTTAGGACTTGCCTGCAATCAGTATGATGTTGGGCAGTGAGGACTGATGGAAATACTGTCCTTTATGTGAATTTGTTACAGCCATATGTGCCATTTCTGTATCTATTCCTGTTGTACATGTTAATACACTTAAGAATTTTCATCCTAAGTGGTTTGAATATAGAAGGGGGATGAGTGAGTTTGTTGATTGAGCTTTGAATGATTGAGTATGTTGGTTGTGGGGTAAAAGAGAGAATACTAAGGGGCAAAAAGAACATAAAAGTTAAAGAACGAAAAAAGAAGAATTTTGATATGTTTATAAAAATTTCATTTGACACACTATCTATTATATTAGCTATTCACTATTTATGATATTTTTGATATTACATTTTAATGATCTAATAAACTATACAAGGCCTTTTTATATGATCAAATGTATGTTTCTTTGAATTCTCGATCCATGGCAGTTTTGGTTGAATCCATCCATCTTGGAAGGGCCCAATTTTAAATCACTTAAAGGAAAATATAAGACCTAGGGGACAAAGAGGATAAAACTACGACTAATAGAGCTGCAAGCTGCGAGAGACAAGGAATAGCATACAAATGAGATCAGCACTGTAGTTTTAAAAAAAATAATAATTATTGATTATGGCAGGAACCAGTTTAGAACCAGCAGGCACAAACTCTTTTACGATAAAATACCCACCTACCCTATCTAAGAATGCAACCAAAAAATTCAAACACAACCTTATTAGAAAACACCCAGACACGCTGATCTCGGACCCCTACTTCAACCTAAACAAAGGCATAATTATTAATGACTTGATATTTTTCACCAGAAAAACGGCTAAATGGCGCACTATCATTTCGAAGATGCTTAATGTAAAAGTCACCAACAACATTCCACACGGCACAAAACGTAATATCATTCCATCACCAAGACTAAGAGCGGACTTATACATAACTATCTACAAGAACGGCATTGTACTTATACAAGCAGCGAACAACGAGCTAGAAAAGTTCGACAACCTATTTTCTACGCTAAAACAGACCACACTACTCACCTCCAACAATACCTCCACAGACATCGCAAAAATCAGAGACCCTAAAGATCCACACTCTACAATGATACCAGGAGGCACAGCATTATCAGGAGGCGCATTAAACGGAAATGATACAGAGACAGGTGAAAATTCCACACCATATGCCAATACCGCCCGACGCCACCTCAGCAAGATACCGCCCCAACGCCACCTCAGCGAGAATAATCAATGCCTCTATCTCAGGATTTGATGCCACTTCAACGAGAAGAATCAACGCATCCATCTCAGGATTGGAATTCCCCTACACATAGGACAATCAATGGGACAACACTAACAGGAGGCTCATTAGACGGAAATGATACAGAGACAGGTAAAAATTCGACACCATATGCCAATACCACCCAAACGCCACCTCAGAGAAAAGAATCAATGCCTCTATCTAGGGATATGTCGCCGCCTCAGCGAGAAGAATCAAAGCATCTATCTCAACAAGAAAAGTCAACACCTCTATTTTGGGATCGGATGACTCCTCAGCGAGAAGAATCAACGCACCTATCTCGACATGAGAACTCTCCTACACGTAAGACAGACAACATGAACCACCCTCAAGAAATAAAAGATATGAAAGCTAACCCCCCCTAGTAGATCTCAATCAACATATTGACAAAGTACACCAAGGACCTTAAGAATATCTTATCCTCGTAACGTAAGATCAAGAGCGCGGGTCTCAGGGAGCGCATCCCACGACCATTTAAACAAAGAATACACTAACTCCCGAACCAATGACACAAATAAGAAAAAGGAAGAAACCAAAGTTCATAAGCCCCAGGACAAAAGCAAAACTCAAAATAGGCAGACACATATTCCCAAAATACTCTCACAATCTCAGAAAGAATTCGAAGCTCTTCAAACAAAAGTGGATAATATGGCACAGGACATTTTTAATGCATTACAATCGTTAAAAAAAATTATAGAAATCACGGTAAGCACCCACGCCAAAGTCGAATACGTTACAAAAAAAGTGCATTGCTCTCAAGAATAGAGTAGAGAGACAAGCATGCCACTGTCAAATAGGCATAACCGACCAGACACAAATCTTAAATACCTTTCAGATAAAGACACCCTAACCATAATACGATCATATGAGCCAGAAGCTAGCAGCAGAGAGGAAGAAATTAAGTCAGTCCCGATCGATGCCAATAGAATATCTTGGCCTAAGAATAGGAAACCCAACCATAACAACCTACAACAAGTCCAGCTAACCACCAATACTCAAGAAATGAACACCTGCAGCGCAGGGAAACCACCACTATGCCTACTGCTCAACTGTCGGTCTGCAGCAAAACATGTCTTGGACATCGCTGCCCTCATTGTTAGTCAGAAAATAGATGTAGCAATCCTAACAGAAACATGGCTCACTGAATCCTCTTCCCCGTTCATGGATCTTCTGGTTCCACCTCTTTATAACATTGTCCGATTAGACAGATGAAAAAAGACAGGTGGCGGTATAGCCTGCATTCACTGATCGGATATAGAGATCAACCAAATACAATCCGACCCTCTCGAATCCTATGAATACCTAGGCCTCAACGTAAGAACTGCAGACTATCAAAAATACAACCTGCATGCGCTTTACCACCCACCAGGAAATAACGCTAATTTCATTGAACAGCTAATGTAGATCATCACTGCTAACTCTAACAGTCACACTAATAATATATTCCTCGGCGACTTCAATTTACACTGAGATGACAATAAGGGCAAATAGATCATGGCACTAAAAGACTTTCTAACAGATCTAAACCTTACTCAAGCCTGCACACAACCAACCCACTCGAAAGGGGCAACCTTAGATTGGATAATTTCAAAGAGTAAAGATGTTACAGTCCAATCAATTGTTTCTTGTGATTGGTCAGATCACAATGCCATAACCTTCCTGATACCCACAATAAAAAATAGCAGAACCATGCAGCCTGTCAAAATGAAAAAATGGACTCAGGACACCAAAGAACCTAATATTGAGCTACTAATAGCAAGATGTGAGAAGGAACTAAATCCGCCCAACAGCTTACTGAACGCTAACGAACTCACTGAGCACTACACTACAACAATGACGAAATTGGTCAACTTCACCATGCCACTAAAACTAAATAGAATATCTGAGAAGGATAAAAATCCATGGTTTAATGAGTCTTTGAATGAAGATAGGCGTAAACTGGGACTGGCAGAAAGAAAATGGAGACAGCACCCATCATCCCTCCAACTTAAAACACTCAGAAAGATCCGAAACTAGTACAACAAAAAAGTACTCAATTCCAAGAAGGAATTCTTTAGATCGGAACTAGACAGCACCAAAAACAGACCGCAGAAACTATTCGAGATGTTAAAACAACAATCAAACAAATTGGCTATATCTGCACAAAAAACACTAAAACTCAATTGAGCTGCGAAGAATTCACAACTTTCTTCAATGATAAGGCCAATACGTTAGAAAGAGAGCTCAGGTTGGCAGCGGACAACCTTCCTAGACAACCACCAACACAAAATATTGTTACCACGACAAACAATCAGGACAGATTTAAAAACAATGCACAAAGGACAACCTTCGAACTATATGACCAGAATACCATTGACAAAACGCTATCAAATATCAAACCTAATAACCACTACAATGACGCCCTCCCCTCTAAATGCCTAAAAAGAATCAATCATATCGCCGTCCCAATATGGACAAAAATAATAAATGCCTCACTATCACAAGGGATCCTTCCTGAATGTCTAAAAACTGGTCAAGTCATCCCCATCATCAAAAAACCTACAGCGGACCCAACAGAGCCGAATAACTTTTGCCCAGTAACCAATATTCCGATACTTGCCAAACTAATCGAGAAATGTGTACAAAATCAACTGAGAAAACACATCGCCAATTTCAAGCTGCTAGACGACTGCCAATCCGGATTCAGATCAGGCCACAGTAGAGAATCATCAAAGTAAATGGAGGTTCCCCAAGAAATATATTACAGGGAGGGGGAAATTCAGTCAGAAGAAGAGAGTCCCTGTTAGGGTGTGGCAGACAAGGATTGCTGGAGAAAAAACTAAGGGGAGGTTGGAAAGTGTAATTTCTATAAGATATATCACAAAACACCCATATCTGGCTCTATCAGGTATGCAGTACACTACGACTCAAACAATAACTAACAATGATACTTGAAATTTATAAAAATACGAAAGTTTTAATATAGGCCTCCCAATCGGGTCACATTCTAAAACATAATTCAGACATTTATTAAAAATAACATTCAGGATAGCAACAAATGTAAAAAATACAGTAAAAAAACTTTAAAAAGGTCGACGCGGCGTTTCGGTGTCACTTTATCTTGGCACCTTCATCAGGACATTTAGTCATTTGACTTTGTATCTACAAATAAACAACAATATTTTAGTATACTGGTGTACTACATTTTATACATATACTAGTCGTTTACCTAATTTTGCACAATTTACTAACACTCTACTCGCAACTCCCCCGGTTCACGGAACCTGTTTTCTCGTTTCTATTGGCATGACAAGTTGGTACTACTAGCCATGGTATACTTAGGCTGAGTATTTACAAACCAATACTTTTGTAATTATACAGCGACTATATGTACCTGTATTTTGGGTTGAGGAAGCTTTTCAATTGCTATCCACTTTGAAGCGAGATTAATCAAGGATTGTGCCCGGTTCTTTATTAGTCCGGTTTTCTGATACGCACAGATTAACTCTATGAGGAATAAATAAATCAAAATTGGCCTGTGCTTTATCTCGGGTCACCAAATTAAACGTGCATCCCCAGCAAATCAAACATGTTACCTTAGTGATGGAGTTTGTTTTTTGTAAATATGCACGGAGAAACCACCGTTGGGGATCGATGTAGATTATTCAAAAGCTGTAGTAATCTGAATATGAAAAAGGGGGGATCATATATAATATAGTATTAGGACATATCACTGTTCTGTCCACTGCAAGGACCTACAGGTCTCTTGACTTTACATCATAGCCTATTGTGTACAACTCACCAGCTCACTTGTGAATATCCTTTGTATATTTATTTTTAAGTGCAGATAGGGCGGAATTCTCCCGCTGGTCAGGATTGGGATCAACCGTCAATTAGTTGATGGCTGTGGATATAAATGGAAGACACTGATTATCTGGGTATTGTGTTCTGTCCGAGTTAGTCACTAATAGCCCACTTCTTTATCTTTAATGTTTAGACGATATATATGGAGGTTGCATCCAGTACCCAATTTATCAAACAAACAAATTCAGAGATACTATCAGAGTTACTGACAGACTGCATACTCTCCAATGTTGTATTGGGTTGTAGTTTAATTACCACCCATAGCAAGAGTCCTAGTTCTAGGCTACAGTTCTAAAGAACAGACCCTTCAAATCACATACCTTAGCTCCTCTGGTCGGCCTCCCTGTTTCTCCGTGCTGTCTCCTTCATTTCATTTCGAAGTGAAACAGACGAGAAACGGGGTCGCGTTTTTATGCTGACACTTACTACCTTAACCCGGAAGTTAATTTTGCTCCGATTTTCGAAATAGGAAAAAGTAAATAAAATTAATGCCTTATTCTATATTATTAAGTCCGTGTGTTTCTAAAGGACTTTATCATATTGTTTGGCCCCCTTTGTGAGGCATTGTAGACATCATCGCGCTCCCGGTCGGGTGCTTAGTGCCGAAGACCCGGAAGTTATTATCTCTTTCCCGGCATCTCGAAATAATAAACATTTCCCCGATGGATTGTAACGGAATTGTAGGGAAATGAGTGCCTATTATTTGGCGACATTTGATTATTGGGGATTGTTTCCTTATTCTCTATTTCGCATGCCCCGTTTTTCTCAGATTTGTTATATTTTATAAACGTGGCGGCCATCTTGGTTTGGGGCGCTATCTTCGTTAATCATAAAGAACATTCTAAGCATTAAATGGTCATAATTTACTACTTCCACTGTGTACAATTTTCCATGACATAAAACTATGTTTAAACAAAAAAAACGTTGAATTAATAACACATCTGTACATAGTCCTTACAGTTGGTAGAAAGGCAATACATTCGTTATTAGGCACATTAATTTTTTCTCCTCTAGGTAAACATTTTTACTTTATACCAATTTTACTCTAAAAACCTTTTTACTGAGGCAGAAAACAAAAAATGAATAAAAGATACATGTCAGGGCTATATGGCTGATTCTAATGATAATGGCCAACTGGCTGTCTGCATAGGGTTAACTACACAAATTTCATCACTCCATGTCAGTTGCCATATGATGAGGTAAGTGCCAAAAAGACCCATGCGTAACGCCATTAGTCTACTTATAATAGTAATGGTCTTCAGGCTATCTCCACATTTTCTACATAATGAACATTCATCACGGGATACAGTTGTATACATAAACCCTTAATGTGTCCATTCTAATCTAAGGGCGCAGCATAGAGGGATGGTCTGATAGGGAAAAAAAAAGGATAATAGTCTCATAAAAATAATCTTTCCCATTCCTCTCTATTGTTAAGCCCGGTTCTAAAGGTGTTAAATAGGGACATGTAGAACTGCTCCCTCTTCTTTCTTTTCATATTATCATCACCTCCTCTGATACTATGGGTAATTGTTTCTACGCCTCCCCATTTCAGATCCTCTATTTTGTGATTGTGAGTGATCCAGTGATCCACTAAGGGAGCTGCAAGTTTTTTAGTTCTAATCGCGGATTTATGCTCTGTAATCCTAGTTTTAACTTCTCTTGCTGTTTCGCCTATATATGCTTTATCGCATGGGCATTTGATCATGTAGATCAAATTTTTTGTTTTGCAATTAATGAAGCTTTTGATCCTGTGTTTAACTCCATTGTAGGTGATTGTGTTGCCCTTCAACTGTGATGTACAATTACAGCACATATTGCATGTAAAATTCCCTGTGGGTAGTGGATTGTTGTCCATAGTACCTTGGGTAATACGACTATTTTCTTTAAAAGTATGGACTAGGCAGTTCCTTATTGTTCTGTTTCTGCGGAAGCTGAACATAGGTTTCGGTATACTGACATTCTGTCTATCATTTAGTAGTGACCAGTTGCGGTTGATTATATTTTTTATTTGATTACTCACTGTACTATAGTTGGTGACAAAAATTAATTTGTCTTTTGTATTATCCTTTTTCTGTTTATCTTTATCAAACAGTGCATTTCTGTCATAGTATTTGGCACGTTTGTATGCCTTTCTGATCAGGTTTTTGGGATAACCCCGATTTCTCAGTTTACCCGATAGGACATCTGCATGTTTGTTAAAGTCCTGTATGTTGGAACAGTTTCGTCTTATTCTTAAATATTGGCCAAAAGGTATGTTATCCTTTTGGCTCCTTGGATGATTGCTTTTATAATGTAAAAGAGTATTCCTATCAGTAGGTTTGGTGTAAAGGTCAACCCCTAAGGTTGCATTTTCTACTCGGATTTTGATGTCTAGGAATTCAATAGTTTTATTGTTGTAATTTTTGGTGAATTTAAGATTTCTGTCGCCACAGTTTAGCCAAAGAATAAACTCATTTAATGTCTCAAGGTTTCCTGTCCAAATAAAGAAAATATCGTCGATGTACCTCGACCAGTGCGATATGTTTTCACTAAATGGCGCCATCTCGTTGAATATGTGCTTGTCTTCAAAGGCCGCTATGTATAAACAGGCCAAGCTTGGGGCACAGGTAGCCCCCATGCTGGTCCCCTTAATTTGTTTAAAAAAATCATTTTTAAATAAAAAAAAATTCTTTTTTAAAATTATTTTTGCACAATCCACGATGAAAGTTGCATGGTCAGTCAGATCTTCATGTCCTATTTTTAGGAGGCCCTCTAACATACTGATGGTATCATCCTGCGGGATGTTAGTGTAGAGGGCCTCTATATCAAGGGTAACTAACCATTGGTTGTTGGGATCATAAGGAAGGCCCTCGATTTTCTCAATCATGCAAGTAGTATCTTTAATGTATGCTTTTTGAGTCACCACTATCGGTTGGAGAAATGTATCTATGTATTTACTAAGTGGCTCTGTTATCGAATTGATGCTCGAGACGATCGGGCGCATGGGAGGGTCTACTAAGTTCTTATGCACTTTGGGAAGCCCATAGAGTGCTGGAATAATTGGTGCCTCGTTTTTTAAAAATTTATACTCGTCCGGACAAATTATATTATCTTCTCTTGCATGATTTAGTAAGTTATTCACTTTGAGGATCAGATCGTTCCACTCATGTCTACTAGAGCGACAGTAGTGCTCAGTGTTGTTTAAAAGGAGCATCATTCTACTCTCATAATCATCAGTTTTCATGAGGACAATACTGCCGCCCTTGTCTCCAGGTTTGATCGTTAGATTGTTGTTATTTTCCAAATTATTAAGTGCTGATCTTTCATCTTTAGTCATGTTATTGCCACCTGAGATGGGGTGTGTTAACAGGTCTGTGATATTGCTTTCTACCACCTTTTCAAAAAGGTCTACTTGCTTATGAACCAAATTTATATTGGGCGTTCACTCAGATTTGGGTTTTAAGCCCGATTTGTTATTGGGGCCAATTCTTTGGGGTTTATCTCTAAAACAATCTTGCAGCCTGATTTTTCTGAAAAATCCTTTAAGGTCTCTTTCTAGATTATACTTATCTATTTTAGTGCTTAAGGCAAAACCCAAGCCTTTTTCGAGAACATCTTTTTCGGTTTGGGTTAGACTAATCTCAGATAGGTTTATGATTGCTGCCTTTTGTTTTAGTCCCATTTGGGCTGGCTCCTCGTTTAATATCTTTTCTGTTGTTGAGGTTGAGGGTAAAACTTCCCTCTCCCATTGCCTCTCGACTGATTCTGGTGGGTCTGGTGGTTCCCCCGTCCCCTTTGACCTAAAAAAGACAATGATTCTCTATTAGGGGTTGAGGTGGATTCCCCTGTTTTATTCTTGTCACTTATATTTTCGTTCTCGGAATCCGTGCTTGTATAAGACGAATCCGTGAACGTCACTCTTTTTTTAGGGTATGTCCGTCGTGGTTGTTGCCATTGGTTTCGATTGTGGAAATTTTCTCTCGGGCGGTCAAAAAAATCTAATTGGGTATAGGGATAAACTATCTCTGTATTATAGTTCGCCACATCTTTGTTAAATTTGTTGCTCTTCTTCCCAAAAAGATAGTCCCTATAGCCCGAGACATCCTTCTCGATTTCCTCGAGTTTCTTTTTTGCCTCTTCATAAGCTGTAGTGTCTAATTTCGCTTCTAACTCATCAATCTCTTTCTTTTCTATTATTAGAATGGCATTCGCAGTCTCTATTATTAGTAGCATCCAGTCCCTGCTACATCTATTCGCAATCAAGGTCCAGTTCTCTATAAATTTCTCGTGTCGTATAAACACGCCAGGTTCATTTTTGATCTGTAACCCCCTGGGGATTATGCCTTTCTTTAAATAATCGATTAAGAAGTCCGCGTGTAATTCTGTGCGGACTAGTTTCTTTTTCTTATTCCATAATTCTTTCCATTTATCTTCGTCATTATTTATGTTTGTAATAGATGTATAATTATTATAATTAACATCTATTACAAACATAAATAATGACGAAGATAAATGGAAAGAATTATGGAATAAGAAAAAGAAACTAGTCCGCACTGAATTACACGCGGACTTCTTAATCGATTATTTAAAGAAAGGCATAATCCCCAGGGGGTTACAGATCAAAAATGAACCTGGCGTGTTTATACGACACGAGAAATTTATAGAGAACTGGACCTTGATTGCGAATAGATGTAGCAGGGACTGGATGCTACTAATAATAGAGACTGCGAATGCCATTCTAATAATAGAAAAGAAAGAGATTGATGAGTTAGAAGCGAAATTAGACACTACAGCTTATGAAGAGGCAAAAAAGAAACTCGAGGAAATCGAGAAGGATGTCTCGGGCTATAGGGACTATCTTTTTGGGAAGAAGAGCAACAAATTCAACAAAGATGTGGCGAACTATAATACAGAGATAGTTTATCCCTATACCAAATTAGATTTTTTTGACCGCCCGAGAGAAAATTTCCACAATCGAAACCAATGGCAACAACCACGACGGACATACCCTAAAAAAAGAGTGACGTTCACGGATTCGTCTTATACAAGCACGGATTCTGAGAACGAAAATATAAGTGACAAGAATAAAACAGGGGAATCCACCTCAACCCCTAATAGAGAATCATTGTCTTTTTTAGGTCAAAGGGGACGGGGGAACCACCAGACCCACCAGAATCAGTCGAGAGGCAATGGGAGAGGGAAGTTTTACCCTCAACCTCAACAACAGAAAAGATATTACACGAGGAGCCAGCCCAAATGGGACTAAAACAAAAGGCAGCAATCATAAACCTATCTGAGATTAGTCTAACCCAAACCGAAAAAGATGTTCTCGAAAAAGGCTTGGGTTTTGCCTTAAGCACTAAAATAGATAAGTATAATCTAGAAAGAGACCTTAAAGGATTTTTCAGAAAAATCAGGCTGCAAGATTTTTTTAGAGATAAACCCCAAAGAATTGGCCCCAATAACAAATCGGGCTTAAAACCCAAATCTGAGTGGACGCCCAATATAAATTTGGTTCATAAGCAAGTAGACCTTTTTGAAAAGGTGGTAGAAAGCAATATCACAGACCTGTTAACACACCCCATCTCAGGTGGCAATAACATGACTAAAGATGAAAGATCAGCACTTAATAATTTGGAAAATAACAACAATCTAACGATCAAACCTGGAGACAAGGGCGGCAGTATTGTCCTCAAGAAAACTGATGATTATGAGAGTAGAATGATGCTCCTTTTAAACAACACTGAGCACTACTGTCGCTCTAGTAGACATGAGTGGAACGATCTGATCCTCAAAGTGAATAACTTACTAAATCATGCAAGAGAAGATAATATAATTTGTCCGGACGAGTATAAATTTTTAAAAAACGAGGCACCAATTATTCCAGCACTCTATGGGCTTCCCAAAGTGCATAAGAACTTAGTAGACCTTCCCATGCGCCCGATCGTCTTGAGCATCAATTCGATGACAGAGCCACTTAGTAAATACATAGATACATTTCTCCAACCGATAGTGGTGACTCAAAAAGCATACATTAAAGATACTACTTGCATGATTGAGAAAATCGAGGGCCTTCCTTATGATCCCAACAACCAATGGTTAGTTACCCTTGATATAGAGGCCCTCTACACTAACATCCCGCAGGATGATACCATCAGTATGTTAGAGGGCCTCCTAAAAATAGGACATGAAGATCTGACTGACCATGCAACTTTCATCGTGGATTGTGCAAAAATAATTTAAAAAAAAAACATTTTTTTATTTAAAAATGATTTTTTTAAACAAATTAAGGGGACCAGCATGGGGGCTACCTGTGCCCCAAGCTTGGCCTGTTTATACGTAGCGGCCTTTGAAGATAAGCACATATTCAACGAGATGGCGCCATTTAGTGAAAACATATCGCACTGGTCGAGGTACATCGACGATATTTTCTTTATTTGGACAGGAAACCTTGAGACATTAAATGAGTTTATTCTTTGGCTAAACTGTGGCGACAGAAATCTTAAATTCACCAAAAATTACAACAATAAAACTATTGAATTCCTAGACATCAAAATCCGAGTAGAAAATGCAACCTTAGGGGTTGACCTTTACACCAAACCTACTGATAGGAATACTCTTTTACATTATAAAAGCAATCATCCAAGGAGCCAAAAGGATAACATACCTTTTGGCCAATATTTAAGAATAAGACGAAACTGTTCCAACATACAGGACTTTAACAAACATGCAGATGTCCTATCGGGTAAACTGAGAAATCGGGGTTATCCCAAAAACCTGATCAGAAAGGCATACAAACGTGCCAAATACTATGACAGAAATGCACTGTTTGATAAAGATAAACAGAAAAAGGATAATACAAAAGACAAATTAGTTTTTGTCACCAACTATAGTACAGTGAGTAATCAAATTAAAAATATAATCAACCGCAACTGGTCACTACTAAATGATAGACAGAATGTCAGTATACCGAAACCTATGTTCAGCTTCCGCAGAAACAGAACAATAAGGAACTGCCTAGTCCATACTTTTAAAGAAAATAGTCGTATTACCCAAGGTACTATGGACAACAATCCACTACCCACAGGGAATTTTACATGCAATATGTGCTGTAATTGTACATCACAGTTGAAGGGCAACACAATCACCTACAATGGAGTTAAACACAGGATCAAAAGCTTCATTAATTGCAAAACAAAAAATTTGATCTACGTGATCAAATGCCCATGCGATAAAGCATATATAGGCGAAACAGCAAGAGAAGTTAAAACTAGGATTACAGAGCATAAATCCGCGATTAGAACTAAAAAACTTGCAGCTCCCTTAGTGGATCACTGGATCACTCACAATCACAAAATAGAGGATCTGAAATGGGGAGGCGTAGAAACAATTACCCATAGTATCAGAGGAGGTGATGATAATATGAAAAGAAAGAAGAGGGAGCAGTTCTACATGTCCCTATTTAACACCTTTAGAACCGGGCTTAACAATAGAGAGGAATGGGAAAGATTATTTTTATGAGACTATTATCCTTTTTTTTTCCCTATCAGACCATCCCTCTATGCTGCGCCCTTAGATTAGAATGGACACATTAAGGGTTTATGTATACAACTGTATCCCGTGATGAATGTTCATTATGTAGAAAATGTGGAGATAGCCTGAAGACCATTACTATTATAAGTAGACTAATGGCGTTACGCATGGGTCTTTTTGGCACTTACCTCATCATATGGCAACTGACATGGAGTGATGAAATTTGTGTAGTTAACCCTATGCAGACAGCCAGTTGGCCATTATCATTAGAATCAGCCATATAGCCCTGACATGTATCTTTTATTCATTTTTTGTTTTCTGCCTCAGTAAAAAGGTTTTTAGAGTAAAATTGGTATAAAGTAAAAATGTTTACCTAGAGGAGAAAAAATTAATGTACCTAATAACGAATGTATTGCCTTTCTACCAACTGTAAGGACTATGTACAGATGTGTTATTAATTCAACGTTTTTTTTGTTTAAACATAGTTTTATGTCATGGACAAATTGTACACAGTGGAAGTAGTAAATTATGACCATTTAATGCTTAGAATGTTCTTTATGATTAACGAAGATAGCGCCCCAAACCAAGATGGCCGCCACGTTTATAAAATATAACAAATCTGAGAAAAACGGGGCATGCGAAATAGAGAATAAGGAAACAATCCCCAATAATCAAATGTCGCCAAATAATAGGCACTCATTTCCCTACAATTCCGTTACAATCCATCGGGGAAATGTTTATTATTTCGAGATGCCGGGAAAGAGATAATAACTTCCGGGTCTTCGGCACTAAGCGCCCGACCGGGAGCGCGATGATGTCTACAATGCCTCACAAAGGGGGCCAAACAATATGATAAAGTCCTTTAGAAACACACAGACTTAATAATATAGAATAAGGCATTAATTTTATTTACTTTTTCCTATTTCGAAAATCGGAGCAAAATTAACTTCCGGGTTACGGTAGTAAGTGTCAGCATAAAAACGCGACCCCGTTTCTCGTCTGTTTCACTTCGAAATGAAATGAAGGAGGCAGCACGGAGAAACAGGGAGGCCGACCAGAGGAGCTAAGGTATGTGATTTGAAGGGTCTGTTCTTTAGAACTGTAGCCTAGAACTAGGACTCTTGCTATGGGTGGTAATTAAACTACAACCCAATACAACATTGGAGAGTATGCAGTCTGTCAGTAACTCTGATAGTATCTCTGAATTTGTTTGTTTGATAAATTGGGTACTGGATGCAACCTCCATATATATCGTCTAAACATTAAAGATAAAGAAGTGGGCTATTAGTGACTAACTCGGACAGAGCACAATACCCAGATAATCAGTGTCTTCCATTTATATCCACAGCCATCAACTAATTGACGGTTGATCCCAATCCTGACCAGCGGGAGAATTCCGCCCTATCTGCACTTAAAAATAAATATACAAAGGATATTCACAAGTGAGCTGGTGAGTTGTACACAATAGGCTATGATGTAAAGTCAAGAGACCTGTAGGTCCTTGCAGTGGACAGAACAGTGATATGTCCTAATACTATATTATATATGATCCCCCCTTTTTCATATTCAGATTACTACAGCTTTTGAATAATCTACATCGATCCCCAACGGTGGTTTCTCCGTGCATATTTACAAAAAACAAACTCCATCACTAAGGTAACATGTTTGATTTGCTGGGGATGCACGTTTAATTTGGTGACCCGAGATAAAGCACAGGCCAATTTTGATTTATTTATTCCTCATAGAGTTAATCTGTGCGTATCAGAAAACCGGACTAATAAAGAACCGGGCACAATCCTTGATTAATCTCGCTTCAAAGTGGATAGCAATTGAAAAGCTTCCTCAACCCAAAATACAGGTACATATAGTCGCTGTATAATTACAAAAGTATTGGTTTGTAAATACTCAGCCTAAGTATACCATGGCTAGTAGTACCAACTTGTCATGCCAATAGAAACGAGAAAACAGGTTCCGTGAACCGGGGGAGTTGCGAGTAGAGTGTTAGTAAATTGTGCAAAATTAGGTAAACGACTAGTATATGTATAAAATGTAGTACACCAGTATACTAAAATATTGTTGTTTATTTGTAGATACAAAGTCAAATGACTAAATGTCCTGATGAAGGTGCCAAGATAAAGTGACACCGAAACGCCGCGTCGACCTTTTTAAAGTTTTTTGACTGTATTTTTTACATTTGTTGCTATCCTGAATGTTATTTTTAATAAATGTCTGAATTATGTTTTAGAATGTGACCCGATTGGGAGGCCTATATTAAAACTTTCGTATTTTTATAAATTTCAAGTATCATTGTTAGTTATTGTTTGAGTCGTAGTGTACTGCATACCTGATAGAGCCAGATATGGGTGTTTTGTGATATATCTTATAGAAATTACACTTTCCAACCTCCCCTTAGTTTTTTCTCCAGCAATCCTTGTCTGCCACACCCTAACAGGGGCTCTCTTCTTCTCACAGTAGAGAATCAGCAATCTTACACATAGTGGATGATGCGCTGCAGGCCCAAGATCACAATCAACCTTGCCTACTAGTCCTTCTTGACCTGTTGTCTGCCTTTGACACGGTAAACCATGAAAAATTGCTAGCCAGACTTCAGTATAGGATGGGACTATCTGGAACTGTTCTGAAATGGTTTGAATCCTTTCTCCTGAACAGAACCCAAAGATTCTTAGTCAACCAGTCTCTTTCCCCATCTTGCCCGTATTTGATTGGAGTCCCTCAACGATCTACACTATCCCCTTCACTATTCAACCTCTATGTTGAACCCCTAACAGAAATTTGCCGAGACGCAAACATATCATATCACATGTATGAAGATGACACTCAGATCTGCATTAAGATAACGTCACTGGAAGACATAACGAAAATGAATGAGGCCTTGAGAATGTTACTACACTGGTTAACTAGTAATCATCTGAAACTAAACGCACAAAAAACGGTATTCCTATTAATTTCACCACCTAAGAAATCCACAGAAGTTAAGGAATGGACCAAATTGATCACAGCACTAAATTGCACCCCTACACTAGTCGAATCTGCAAAATCACTAGGAATCATGCTTGATAAGAACCTTGATATGAAAGCCCACATCAAGTCAATGAAAAGAAGTGCCCGGTTTCACCTGAACTATATTAGAAAAGTGAAACCACTCATCTCTACGGCAGACTTCAAACTGGCAGTTTAGTCATTAGTTATTTCAAGGATCAAATATGGATGTACAACTCTAGCAGGTCTATTCAAAATGTCCACATCTCTACTAAAAGCATGTCTAATTGCGGCAGCAAGACTCATTACTAGAATCAGAAAATACGACCATATCTCCCCTCACCTGAAAGCATTAAACTGGCTACCATACAAAGCTAGAATTCAATTCAATTTAAACTGGCATTTACTACACACAAAGTGCGCCACTACAAAACTCCAAGGTATTTAGCTAACAAAATAGAGCTCTCAGGGGGAAGCACACCAGCTAGGAGTGCCAGAGATCTGCTGTTGAAACCACCCATCTTCCGGAAGAAGAAAACATATGACAGAGCTTTCTCCGGAGCAGCCCCCAGAATCTGGAACTCACTCCCTCCAAACATTAGAAAAATTCCAAACATAGCAACATTTAAGAAGGTAGCAAAGAACTTCCTAATGAGCAAGTTCCTTCCATAGATGAGACTACACACTTTATCATCATGTCTATGACCCAAACGCTCGATCATGAACCGGTTCTGCGGGAGAAATAACAGAAAGCACATCAGAACCATGTGGATAGAAATACTGTAAAACAATGTAAAAATGTATGTTCGCTGAAAATGACAAGAAAGACATGTACAGGAATACTATTTATAATAATGTTGCTTTTTGCTATGTATCTCAATTGTTTCAAATTGTGTTCAAAATGTGAATATTAAGTGCTCTGATACTCAAGGGTCAAGTCCGCGCTATATAAAACTCTATAAATAAAAATAAATAAATAAAAATAGCGAGATATTTTCAGTTCTCTAATCAGTAATAGGCAGGGGGCAAACTGTCCTCCCACCTTCAGGTGGGTTCTTCCTTTCGATGGTATTAAGGAAAACCACAGTGACCAGCAAAGGAGGAGTTAAAATGTCTGAAGAGAAAATATAGTTATTTTATTAAGCTCCAATGAATGAATGTGTTTGGAAGTAGATGTGGGTGATTTATCACATTATATCATTGATAGCATATCATTTGCACCCACACACACAGTGAGCAACAGTGGAAAAGAAGGTAGTTATATATGCACCACTGATATAGCTAGATAGACACTAATGCAGGGACATCAATAAAACCATTGACATAAACATTTATTTACCTGCACATCTACTTACATACTCATTCTCACAGATTTCAGACAATGTCATATCTTCTAAGATACATATAAAGCTTTTCATGTATCCAGCACTCACTCAGCTAGAGAGATATGTACATAGCCATACACCCAGTTATATATGCAGTTGTCTCCCACACAACCACTCATTTACCTATTTACAATTCTATAGTCACTCACGCACCCAGTCAGACAGTAACAGACACATTTACACATTAAGGCCCAGATGTAGGTAATAGCAATTTACCGAATGGTAAATACCGAATTTTACTGATTCGGTATTTACAATTCGGTAATTGCTATGTAGGTAAATGATTCTGTAAAAATACCGAATCGGTAATATTCGGTAATTACCGATTCGGTAATTACCGAATCGGTATTTGCCATTGATTCCTATGGGCCTTGAAGCCCATAAGATTCAATAGCAAATACCGATTCGGTAATTACCGAATCGGTAAAATTCCCGAATTTACAAGGGGGACAGGGTGTCACTTTGGCACCCTGTTGCACCCCTGTTTGTGGCTTGTGTGCCATGTGGCACACATACATGCCCTAAGGGCATGTCTGTGTGCCACATGGCACAGGTGTACATGCACAGATGTGCATGTACACAGGAATTCGTTATTTACCATGCAATTGTATTGCATGGTAAATAACAAATTCTAAAGGCCCTGTAGCACTGTTAGAAGTGCTACCTACATAGGAAAATACAGATTCGGTAATTTTACCGAGCGGTAAATTTACAGAATCGGTAAAATTACCGAATCTGTACGTTTTCAGTGCCCCTACATACCAATGTCAAAATACCGGTCGGAAACGGCCGAAAATCTGTATTTTCGGCCGATTCCGACCGGTATTTTGACACCTACATCTGGCCCTAAGTGAGTAAGCAAGCCATACAGCCACTTACATACTCATTTACAGACCCATAAAGTTATTAAGAGAGCTAGTCATATGCTGATGTAGTTACTTACAATTATAAATCCAGTGATACACCCACAGAGGGACTGATACACTGACACTACCAAATCACCCATCCAGATAAGTAGCAGTTTAAACATGGCTCAGGCCTGCTACTGCAGAGTCTGTGTGTATAGTTTTACTGCCAGGCCGACTTGGTATTTAAAAGTCCATGCCAAGTCGTAACCTCCCCAACCACTACATATATATCACCCCTAAGTTAGTCCATAGCTAGGCTAGAGGGCAGGGCTTTATGTGCTAAAAAGGTAAGATATGTGCTTTGAAGTTTCAGTGAGTTACATGTGCACTTAGAGACCCATAAGCCCAGTTATACATCCAGTCTTCCACCCATACAGCGACTCACATACAAATGTATAGAAGCATAGATCCACTAACACACACAGTCAGACAAAGACAGAGGCACTTACACATTCACTCACACACCCACATAGCACTTATGCATCCATAAGTAATGAGGCAGGTGCACACACAGTTGCATATCCCAATACTTACTAACACAGCCAGTAAGCAACCCATACAGCCAGTTACATACACATTTTCAGACCCATAGAGTTACTAAGAGAGCCAGTCATATGCTAACATATTTACTTACATATCCAATGACACATCTACAGAGAGAATGAAACACTCATTCAGATATGTAATGAAGAACTGACACTACCAAGTCACCCACCCAGGCAAGTTTCCATTTAAACATGTCTCAGGCCTATTACTGCAGAGTCTGTGTGTGCAGTTTTACTATGAGTCTGACTTGGTATCTAAAACCCCTTGCCAAGACTTAGATTCCCCTTTTTCTACATATAAGTGACCTCTACGGTAGACCATAGGTAGCCCATATCGCAAGATGAAAGACAGAACGGTTTTTAGAGTGTCAATCTAGTAATGGGCGCACGGCCTAATGTAGAAGCACTGACAAAAAGTATCAGTGGTGCAACTGGGAGAGTGGAAAAACCATATAACCACTCAAAGGTGAGGCCAGAACACTGGCAAAACCCAACAATTCAACACAGAAGTACCCTATGCACACACACAGTATTGCTGTACACGTAGGTGGTAGTACATACAAATTTAAAGATACAATATTCGCAGAGAAACAGTAACTTTTAGAACAATTGAAGAGAGAAGAAGGTAACGTTAGATAGTCCTTAGGTTCTTTTTAATTTCTCAAAGCTTTGCAACAGCCAGCCTAGGTAGCCCATATAGCAAGATGATGAGTGCTTAAAAAAAGGTAAGAGATGTATTACAGACCCATATGTCCAGTTATACATCTAGTCTCCTACCCATACTGCAACTCACATACCTATGTAGAAAAGCATAGATCCACTAACATACCCAGTCAGACAACAACAGAGGCACTTACACATTCACTCACACACCCTCATAGCACTTATGTATCCAGCAGTAACAGAGTAGGTTGCACACACAGTTGCATACCCCAAAACCCACTAATACAGCCTGTAAGCAATCCATACAGCCACTTAAATATACATTTGCAGACCCATGTATTTATTTATTTATAAAGTTTATATATAGAGTTACTAAAAGAGACAGTCATATAGTGACAAAGTTACTTACACTTTCAATGTCAGACCCACAGAGGATCTGATACAGTGACTCATATTTGTACTGAAGTACTTACATTCTTAATCACCCATTCAGAAAAGTAGCACTTTAAAAATATCTTGGATCTACTACCGCAGAGCCTGTGTGTGCAGTTTTGCAACCAGGCCGACTTGGCATTTAAAAACCCTTGCCAAGCCTTAACTACCCCTTTTCTACATATGTCACTCCAAGGTAGGCCATAGGTAGCCCATACAGCAATATACTATGGAGCATATTTACAAGCGCAAAAAGAACAATTGATGGACACAATGTAGAACCATGTCATACATTCACCCCAGTACAGAGATCTGAGCCTAAATCCATCATTTTTTTGCTCACCATGTCATTATAATTTGGACCCATCCATATGCAAATCGGTCTTGACCCTGCGCCCAATGTGAACAGTCTAACCTGATCTGCCAGGCCAGGTCCTCCCTGGACTGGAAACAAGCATGCTAGGACCGGTTTCAGGGTTTCACTCCTCTTCAGCCAGGATAGCTTGACTCCAGTGGCATGGAGAGCACGGGACCCACGTCTGGGCATACCCGTCCTACTCGAGGTGACAAAGGCAAAGAGAACAATTGATCGACAGAATGCAGAACAATGTCATACATTCGCCCCAGTACAGAGATCTGGGCCTAAATCCATTGTTTTTTTGCTCACCATGCCATTCCAGTTTGGACCCAGCCATATGCAAATCAGTCTTGACCCTGTGGCCATTGGGAACAGTCCAGCCCGAACTGCCAGGCCAGGTCCTCCCTGGACTGGAAACAAGCATCCTAGGAGCGGTTTTAGGGTGTAACCCTTGTTTCCGGTCCAGGGAAGACATGGCTTTGCAGTTCGGGCTGGGCTGTTCTCATGAGGCACAGGGTCAAGACTAATTTGCATCTGCTATGTCTGAACTTGGGTGGTAAAGTGAGCTAAAGAACAATGATGGATTCAACCCAGATCTGTGACTGGGGTGAGTGTCTGAAAAGTTACAGCGCTCCCTCCATCATCTCCTTGTGGTTGCTTTGTTCGCCCTAATTTGGCAGGGTATGCCCAGATGTGAGTCCCTTGTTCACTTTGCCACTGGATTCAAGCTAAACTGGCTGATGAGAGTAGTTAGCTCGAAACCGGTTCCAGTATGCTTGTTTCCGGTCCAGGAAAGACATGGCTTGGCGGTTTAGGCTGGACTGTTCCCATGAGGCACAGGATCAAGACTGATTTGCATGTAGCTGTATCTGAACTGGGGTGGTAAAGTGAGCTAAAGAACAATGTTGGATTCAACCCAGATCTGTCACTGGGGGTGAGTGTCGAAAAGTGTCAGCGCTCTGTCCATCATCTCCTTGTGTTTGATTATTTACATCACTTTTTCTGATGTACTTATGGTGATAGGGGCTTCGCCTTATTCACAAGGTGGTGTTAAGCCAATTAATGTGGCTTAATGCAACCTTGTGAATAAGGCCCACTTTCATGCTACACTTAGCATGAAAAGGGTGGGCAATTTGAGTTGTGTGGGCATTAAACCACAACAATCATTTATTTTGACGCTGCCCAATATTTACAAGGATGGCGTAAATATGGGGCAGTGCCCAAAATAAGACCAGGGAAATCCTGGTCTTAACATGGCAAAACAAGGAGAAATGCTTTATTTCTCCTCGTTTTTGCTGTTTCTATGTGTGCTCCAATGTGCAGCACACAGAAACATCAAAACACCATTAATGATTGTTAATGTGTAGGAAGGGACACCTTCCTGTACATTTACAATCTTTCCCTGCAATGCAGACACCCTTGGGCAATGGTGCAAGAGTGCCTATGCTGGCGATAGGCAGCTATATTTAATGCCAGCGCTAAGGGAAAGGCAGGGGTCCACTGTATTCTCCTGAATGGAGAGCATCCCTGTGTTTTGAAACTGTAAGAGCACAGTGTTAGCCTTCTTGGCTCAATACCCCACTTTGCTAGTTTCCTAGTAAATATGCTCTAATGTGTTTAAAAGGTAAGAGATATACTTTGAACTTTCAGTGAGTTACATATGCACTTACAGAGCCACATGTCCAGGTATACATCTAGTCTCCCACACATACTGTGACTCACCTACCTATGTGGAAAGGCATAGAGCCACTCACACAGCCAGGCAGATGACAACAAAGGCACTTACACATTCAGTCACACACACAGCACTTATGTAACCAGCAGTAACTGAGCCAGTTGCAAACACAGTAGAGAGGTGTGGCTCACTGGTTAGGGGCGGCAGACCTGTAAGCAGAGAACGGCCCGGGACTAGGGTTCAATTCCTGACGCGGCAGGGTCTTGGACCAGGGTCAACGGACTCGATAATTCTCGCCTCAGTGCCTACTCTAACCGGGGAACACACTCGGTAACTCTGGGCATTAAGCTTGCCTCATCTCTACAACGGACCCCCACAGACGCCGGGGATGCCTGGTTTCACCCTGGAGATACCAAGAAAAAAGGACCATCTCACAGGGAAAACCAGGACGGGTTCCCCAGCGGTCTACAGCGCCAGGACACTCGGGTAGAGTAACAGTGCGCTTTACAAGTATCCCACATTTACATTTTACATTTAGTTACATACCTCATCACCTACTAACACAGCCAGCAAAACACTCATCCATTTACTAACTCACAAATGTACTTATACATACAAAATGGCATACTAGCACTGCCTGTTGCACACTGATATACCTACTTATTTAGGTATTTAATTACTTATAGTATGTAATTTAATAGTGTGAAATGTAAAAGCAAGTGTATTGTTTATTTGCTATTCACACATTTACTTGTATTTTCAAAAGATGATCAATGATGCTGAAGAAGACAGAAACAAGAAAAAAGCTTAGAAAACAGTACTATCTGCTTACAACTGATGGTAAAAAAGGGACATAATGTGAAAAATGTGGTTAAAGAGAAAAGAGTTGCTGGTAAGAGAACAAAGGTGTTTCTAGAAATGGTATGTTGAAAAATGGAAAATGTGCAAAAATATGTTTTTAAAAAGCGATAATTAAAATCAACTCAGTAAGGAGGTGGAGGAAGTGAAATTCAAAGGGAGAAAGTTTTAAGAAAACAACTATTTCAACAAGAAGATAGGATCAATTTTAGGAAATAGGAGTGAGAATGCTTTGCAGTAGGGTAATACAGAATTTCGTACAAACATGAAGCAGTATAAGAGAAGGGAAGCACGGGAGAAAAAACAACATATTGATAGTGTAGTTGATAAAGCATTTGTTGCGAAGCAGAAACTATTTTGATGCTGAAGAGAATTAGAACACTGGACAAAATAGTGTTCTCTATAAAGAGAAAAAGTCTGAGAAAAAAGTATTAATAAAAGTAATTTTTGTAAAATATTCAGAGGAGAATGGAAGCATACTTCTAGCACTGAGCCTTTCTTTAACGAAGAAAGCAACTGGGAAGAGAACACATTAGTGCATACAGTTGAAACAACTGGTTGATGTGTGAGGCAAAAGATGGTACTCCCATTGCAAAAGAAGAGATGGTTTCTATGAATGTAGAGGAAGAGATAGCTGAAGAGGTTCAAGGAAGGTGTAGACATGCCCCTGTGTATAAGTGGGAGTGTAGCAGTATTTGTAGAGTTCGGCACAAATCAATAGATATATTAAGAAATGTTCCACTCATTTTCCAGACAACAGTGTGAAGCTGAAAAGTGCAATGTTACAAGGATTAGATCTGTGCAAAGTAGGAAATATACTAATTTACAATGACATTCACTGGTGTGTCTGTCCAAGAAAGTGTGCACAAGCACCGTTCATCATTTCCAAATGTTGGCTACTCACTATTTCAATTTTAAAGTCTTCATTTCGATTTTTAGAGAAATCATAAAATACATCAGCATAAAAAGATAGTTTAAAAACAATATTTAAAACAGAATGAGCCAGCATTATATAGACAGAATAAAAACCACAAAAACAGGAGAACAAAAGTTAAAATATATACAAGACAGCAGGTTTTCTAGAGGGAGGGATACGGAGGGACATTTCAAAAGAGAGCTAATAGGAAAGTCTCAGCTTATTAGCTCTTATCACCCAGGCCCATCCCAAGAACTTTGCCACCGCTATCACAATAGCTTGTTCCCTATCAGTCCTAAGAACCCTCAAGGCTGCCTTGGCTACCTGGAAACCCACATTTTTGCAAATAGGGTTCAACCATTTTAGTCTGGGGTTTCTATAGGACGGGCATATAAAAAAGAGGTGTGCAGTTGTTTTCATCACGTCAGTGCAATACAGACAATGGCCTCCACATCCCGGTTTCCAGCTAAGCATATGCAACCCCAAAGGTAGGGAACCCACCTTAAACTGGTGATACAGTTTTCTTTCCAGAGTGTTTGTAATGATATCCCAATATGGATCTAAAGACAAAGTCATATTGAACTCTAGAAATCCAATAGTTAGGGAATGGTTACTCTGGGATAGTCGCCGTTGCTCTATATGGTTCCAATAAGCTTCTTTTAGTTCTTGGAAGGAAAGACCACTGAGGATGGAGATTCCCACAAGCTCCTCATGCCCATGGCTACTAAGGTTAACTTAAGCTCCCTGAACCACGGGATCCTATCAGAGGTGTTCATAGACTTGAATTAGCTCAAGGCCTGTGCATACTGTGTCAGCTCGGGAGTCGTCCCGAGTCGGGGCCAGTAGGCTATGGGGCGAAATCGAGCCTGGTCCCTGATATTCCTACTACCCGTGTCAAGATACAGGGGAAGCAATGGTATAGAATTGGGGAGCCCCAGAAGCGCTCGGAGGAAGTTGTTGTGTGCCACGGCTAGGCGTGATAAATCACTGAAGCCCCAAAGTTCCGCACCATATAGAATCGAAGCCCCCACCTTGTTGTTATATATTTGTAATGCGGGGGCAATAGGCTTAGATTTAGATTGTTTGTGCTCTCTAAGCAGGGCACCCACCAACTGTGAGTGCTTCAAATTCATTGTGTCTATATGGGATTTCCAGGAGAAGTTTGTACCTATTGTTAGTCCTAGTTACGTGAATGTGTCTATTTGTTCCAGGGGGGCTCGCTATTACAAATGCAACATTTTGTTAGAAGACTTTAATTTGTATTAAAAAAATACAGCATTGTGTTCAGGAGAAATGAACAAAGCACTTTTGTATGGTACAGTATCAGAGGTTGAAAACGTTTGTGATAATATACAATTCAGTATCTTTAGTCCTGAAGTAGAGTCGGTGGAAAATGAAAAGTTGGTAAGTCCAGGGGTAGAGGAAGAGCACACAGCTGTTAGTACTGATATAATTTTGCATGAGAAATAGTGAAGTTTAATTCAATTTCTACAGAGAAATCATCCTATGTTTGTATATGTTGTCAGCACACTCGCTGCAAAGGCTAAACACGAAATGTTGATGTATTCTCAAAAGGTGATCAGGAAAACAGAAAACAGTGGCTAGAATTTCCTGTGTGTTTATCTGTGGGGGAATGGTTAAATTTGTCAACGCAGCAGATCATGTGTAAGTATTGCTATGGCAAATTAGAGAAAAACAAAATGCCGGCAAGAGGAACTTCAACATCTAAGGGCCAGATGTAGGAGACCAAATAGCGGTCGTAATGGCCGATTTCGGCCGTTACCGACCGGTATTTGGGTTTTGTAATGTAGAGGGCCTTTGATTTACAGAATCGGTAAATTTACCGATTCGGTAAATTTACAGAATCGGTAAAATACCGAATCGGTAAATTTACCGATTCTCTAAATCAATATGTAGGTAAGTGCCACAGGCCCCTAAGAATTTGTTATTTACCATGTAATACTATTGCATGGTACATAACGAATTCCTGTGTACATGCACATCTGTGCATCTACACCTGTGCCATGTGGCACACAGACATGCCCGAAGGGCATGTATGTGTGTCACATGGCACACAAGCCAGAAACAGGGGTGCAACAGGGTGTCAAAATGACACCCTGTCCCCCTTGGCAATTTGCCATTGATTCCTATGGGCTTCAAGGCCCATAGGAATCAATGGCAAATACCGATTCGGTAATTACCGAATCGGTAATTACCAAATCCTACCGATTCGGTATTTGTTACCGAATAATTACCTACATCAGATTTACCGATTCATGAATACCGAATCGGTAAAATTCGGTATTTATGAATGGGTAAATCTGATTTACCTACATCTAGCCCTAAATGTTTATGAAACAATATTGATACAAACTATACATCCGTTTAAAATACTAGTTCATATAGAACCAACGACAGGGAAACTACCACTGACTGAGCTACAGAAAGGCCTTAAAGGTAGAGTTGTGTACTCATCTTTAGATTTTATACTTAATGTTGAAACTGTGTGTGTTGAAAGATATATAGATGAACTGCTTATTATTATCCTAGTGAATGGTGTGCCCACAAAAACAGAAAAATCTGGCAAGAGCTAGTGGATTTGAATAAGACGAAGAATGTTACATTCTATCTGAAACAGAATAATGTGAATAAAGATGTAGATGTTCTCACAGATGTAAGAAGAAATATTGCCTTCAAGTGCACAGTTTGAAAAAAAGTGAATAGGACTAAATCTATGAGCCATACAGTTAATTATAAATCCACTGCATTCAAAAGAAGTTATGTGAGATGCCATTAAACTGTACCAGGTGAAACAAGCTAAAGGAGCTCCAAATGAGTGTCTGGGATCAAGGTTTATAAGCTTGCTGTTTTGCACAACTATTTCTAACTGGAGTAGGCAGATGGTATGATGACCGCCCAGTGCAAATACCAGCAGCTGATTATAGATCAACCAGATTATATTCAGAGGACCCTAGATTGCGTCAAAGTATTCCATATATATTCCATCAGTTATTTGAAAGTGGTTTGTCTGGACTATTATATGCTGTTAACCATTTTCTCAGTACAGGAGTTACTCTACAAAATATGTCTGTAAGAGATTTTGTCAACAAAATTCATGGAAAAGATGAGAAGTTGGAATAAAATGTGATAATTATGATGGCAGGAAAATGTGGCACAAATGAATATTGGTATTGTCGTCATGGCGAACTAAAATGTATGTTACTAAATTTTGGTCCTTCAACTTGGTTTGTGACCCTCAGTTAAGCAGAGCGTGCATGGGATGACAAACATGACTATTTGGGGGAAGCAAACTATAATATTAAGGACATCAATCGGAAGAGAACTTTGCTCTTCAGATCCTCCAAATGTGTGTAGGTATTATAACCACAAATGTCTTGCTCACCTTCCTCTACAACATAATATCCACCTCTTGGAGAAGTCACTGATGTTTTTGGGTTTAAAGAGTACCGAGCAAGAAGTGCTCCTCATATTCATATGTACTTGTGGATTGAAGAGGCACCAACATTTGGAATATACATAGATGAGGCTGTACTTTCTTTCTTAGAGCATTATGTTACACGTACCATCCGAAAAAACAGTGACAAACAAGGCCTAAAACAGCAAGTTTTGCATTTTCAATCACATAGATGTGGGAAGTACCTTCAGCGTAAGTACTGAGCGAAAGGAAGATTTAACTTTAAATGTTGTTTTGGATTTCGAAAGGAAGAGTCAGTACATTTTTGTCTGCAATCAGACATACACTTATTCGAAAATCACCTAACATTTCCTACAAAGTCAAGAAAATAGAAGCTTCAAAATATATCAGCGACTACAATCCAGTCCTTTTCAAAATGTGATTGCTGATATCGATATTCACAAGGCCCAGATGAAGGATATGTGGGAAGATATTTCTGATGAAAATCTTTAACAAAGTCACTGTACAGCTTCAGTTTGAAGATGCTTTCATGCAGGGAAATTGGATCTTATGAATGCTACGAATAATTGAGTTCAGCTAGTTTATACTCTAAGTTGAGAGGAATTGCTTTGGTAGTCTAGGCTCAGCATGAATGAGAAATAGGATGTTAAAGTATTTTCCTGAAATTCCGCACCTTGCAGAATTTGACCCAGAAAGAACAGATATTGTCATAACAAACATGCTGGACACCTAATTTTTAAAAAGGAGTCCACATCTTGAAAATGTATGTCTTTAGGAAAGACTTTGAACTGCAGATATGGAAAAAATTATATTTAGGAAATTTTGCTGTAGTTGTTTGTGATTGTTATTTGGTATGACAAAGCAAAGGCAGTCTAAATAATGATAGAAAACTGAGCTGCCAAACTTCTGAAAAAAACTAGAGTTTTTCTATTTGGCACTTTTATAGCTTTTTAAGCCTTTGCATTCTTAATCAGAATTACCAGGAGAGTTTGACTTCTACAAAAAGTTCTTCAATGCTGCAAAGCATAGAATTGAGTGGTCAATATTTCGTAACTATTTGAAACTGTTACATGATTAAATTGAACAGGAAGAAACAATTGCTGCTGACATAGCTAAAGAGAGTTCACAAAGAAGCCAAAGTTCAGGTCCTCTAAGTCAAGATCCTGTTGGACAGCCAATAATCGAAAATGAAGTTGCCATTGCAATGAATGAAGCGGAGACTGTATGCAACTAGCAAGACAGGAAGTCATTGATTTGGAAGAGTTAGTTGCACAACTAAATGGGAAGCAAAAAGAAATATATAAGGAGGTGAAAAACTAAGTAGAGCATGGATTCCGCCATGAGAAGAAAGAGTGTGCATGTATGTCATTTAAGCCTATACAATTGCATGTCAGCGGTCAAGTTTGCACCAGCAAACGCTTTTTAATACAAGTTCTCTCTGCTTTCCTACAGAAGACTTCAGAGTGTATTTTGTCATGTATAGTAACAGCACCCACTGAATTAATTGCACATAATATAAAAGGAATGAAAAACATTGGATTTTGATGCTGCCTGTGGAGCATGAAAACAAAGTTGAATATTAAAGGTTTTCTGCGAAGTTTGCCATGAAGTGTCGAGAGTGTTAAAAAGGTTAAAGCTTTTAATCATCAATGAGGTGAGCATGGTCCCAAATGTAATGCTTGCTTTTGTACATTTAAGAATACAACAGATTCTAAAAAGAGATTACTATGTCCTATTTGGAGTAAAACACTTGATTGGTTTTGGAGATATACTGCAATTTACACCTGTAAAAGCACAACCTGTTTACAAAACACTGCTCCACGATGAAACTCTGAATCATTTGGGAAGCATTGGAAATTTCAATATTTGGTTAAACTTCCAAATACAAATAAATACTTAGGAATATGCAGCAAGCATCTGATGTTGAATATGAGAATATTTTGAAGGATATTAGAGTAGAGGTTATTTCTTAAGACAGAAAGCATCTGTGAGGAAGATGTCTTCTTAAAAAGGGTTTCCAATGAAGAAGACAGCAGCAGAAATAATGTTCACTTTAATTCAAGAAGGAAAACCAATTGTGTGCCTAATTCCTACACTAGCAGAATACACTTCTTTCAACAAAGAATTACTGCAATTGTATAAAGAAGAAATGTTGGAACTGAGGGCGATAGACAAAATGAAACACCAGAGCACCACAGTATTCCTAAATGAAAGATTGCAAAAAAAATTGGATTCATTGGAAAAATCTGTTTAAAATCCTTCCGAATTAGAGAAATGCTGAAGTGTTTTCAAGAATTCAAGAGCAATTTTGTGCAGAAATATAAATATTGAGGAAGGATTAGTTAATGGTGCTATGGGTACAATTATTGATTTCATTAGCTTTCCTAACAGGATTGAAATAGAGTACCTAGCAATTGAATTTGATCAAATTGATAACGTAAAGCAGTTTGGAAGGCCCATTGTATGTTTTTCACTTGTGAAAGACTTTTTTGTGCAACAGAAACAGTTTCCAGTTACTCTAGTATATGCTGTAGGTATTCATAAATCTCAAGGTTTAAGCATAGATTCAGCATTGGTTAATGTTGGGAGTACAGTGTTTAAGTAAGAAATGTCATATGAAGCCTTATCTCAACTTAGAACATTGTCCAGTTTGTATTTGATTGCATTTCATGACAGAGAAATAAATGCTGATCTATTCTGTATTAAAGAGTGAAATCGAGTAGGAAGTGTTTATGCTCCTCATTTAGGACAGTATCCCATTTATGAAAAATGCATAATCTGTCCAAAGGGAAAGCTTCCAAAGGTTTGTACTAATGTCATTGGAAAGAACATGATAGAGAAGAACAAAGTGGTTAAAAATGTTTTCTACAATGGGGAAGATATTCTTGGTTACCAGTTGTCAAACCCCTCTGGTGTCAACTGCTACTCAAAAGTTGTTCTAAACATACTTTTTCAATTAACTCACTTGTATATGCAATTGAACAGAAACCACAGAAGAGATTGTGTTCTTCACTGTGTGCTTTGTTGCAACCTTTACGCACTTATAGGATTACAACACATTGTGGTTCACACATTCGAGACCTTGTAGATATAAGTTGTGGATCTGTACAGTTTACTTCAAACACTCAACAGGATGCACATGAGTTAATAATGGTGATCTTTGGAGCATTAGAAGAAGATAAAAAATGTAGTGAATAATTATTTAGAAATACTAATGGATTCATGAGTATGAAGATTGCTGATTCACATCAAGTACAGAATTAGATTCAGAGTGATTTCTTTATTTAACATTGCCAGAGTGCAAAACTGTGTCTTTTGACAGATTGTTCAAACAAGCTACACACAACAATAGCTGCCCAAATTGTCGACCAGATCTCATGTTAACATTATGTCTATGAAGAAGTAGGCAATATCTTATTTTAATGCTACAACAATGCAGAGCAGATTGAAGTAAAATGGAAACAGAGATTACAAATTTCAAAGCAGGACAAATGTCTATTTCTGGAAGAACATATGTTACTATGGCTATCATATTTGATTAAGCAATTACTGTTATATCTGGTCACTACTCTGTGTATGTAAAAAGTAAAAGTGGATGGACAGGATGTAATGATACCAACCTCAAATTCAAGCAAAGACTGCCTTTCAACTGCTAAATTCTTATCCTTTGATTTGATTTTAAAACCAAAGTCCTAAGGAGGATTGGAGTTGTGAAAGAGGTATACTGTATTTGTTCTAGATCTATTATCAGTATTTATGACATCATTCGGCCTACCAGGGATGATGTGTATATGAGGATTAAAATATGCTGGTGGGCCTTATATATCTATTAGTAGTTCTTATAAATATTAAAGGTCCCATTTTCAGCATAACGTTTCTGAAATTAGTAGTGCAAGTACAGGTTAAACAATTTTTAGAAAGAATTGTAGTGAGTGCAATAACATGCAGTAGCATAGTGTGCAATTGTTTTTTGAGGGAGTTCTATAATCTTTATGATTGTTTTTACCCACTGTTCAATGATGTTTCTTTTGATAGTACATAATGTATGATGTATGAGTAGAGACACTGAGAACAGTAAAAAAGGGGAAATTGAATGATTAATTGTAATGTAACATAACATTACAGCATAATATATAAGTTGCAATTTGTTTGCTATTATGAAGTTAAGCATTATTACAATGTTAATGATATTGTGTAACTATAAATTGTAATACTAACTAATATATTTTTTTTCTTTTCACACAGATGTATGGCATCATCTATTGGAGTAATTTATTTTACTAATTACTTTTATAAGCACCGTTTCAGAAGTTTACATTGTCAGAGTATACTCCCAGATAGACACTAATACAGCCATTCATGCACTCAGGTACACAATGATACAAACACTGACATACCCAGCTACACATAAAAAAGACTGATACAGCATCTTAAATAGCCATCCACACATAAAATACAGCCACTGACACATCCAGCCACACACTGACACAGTGTGTGACACATACAGGTACACATTGTTAGACACTGCCACACCAAGACACACACTGATACAGCTAATGACATACCCAGCCACACTATGACACAGACATTTATGCATTCACCAATACCACCATTGACACACCCAGGCACATATCTTTATAGCCATTTATATATCCAACAAAACACAGATACAGCCTCTCAAACTCCTGTACACACAGATACAGCCACTGACACACACTGCCACACACTGACATAAAGCCTGTTATACCCAGACACACATTGTTAGACACTGACACACAGAGGCACACACTGATACAGCTAATGACACACCCAGCCACACACTGATGCAGAAACTGATATGTTCATGCACACACAGATACTGCCACAGACACACCCAGGCATATAGAGCTGCTTAGACATTCAGCTAAACACTGATACAGCCTCTCAAACACCCATACACATACTGATACAGACACACCCAGCCACATACAATACAGACACTAACACACCAAGGCACACATTGTTACAGACACTGACACATCCAGACACACACCAATACAGCCACGACATACCATGGCATACACCGATATAGCCACTGACACACCCAGGCACATACAGGTACAGTGTTTGATACACACATGTACACATTGTTCAACACTAACACACCAGGCAGCACACACTAATACAATTAATGACACACCCAACCAATCCAATCCAAAAGTTCTTTATTTCGGCCATTAAGGCCATAAAAGATGAAGTAAAAACTGTAAAATCCTCGTGCAATACAAATACAAGCTAAAAACAAGCATCAACATACAATATTACAGCAATTGCAAGGAAGCGGAAACAAACTTGATTCATTATGTGTGAGGATCCAGGAAAGTCAAGATACTATGCACTGCAGTTCATCTAACGGTTGGGGATTAGTCTTTCAGCAGTTTTTTCCTTTTCAACCACATAGCCATTAAATACTTAGATAGTGCAAATACAATACAGTGTAAAGTGCTTGACTTTAAAATTCTAAACGAATGTAAACAGTGTCTAAAGCCTAGATTCCTACACAAGGGTACTAGCCAGTGCTTTCTTGGTCTGCTATAGGCAGGGCAAAAAAACAGCACGTGTAGTTCATCCTCCACATTCGCGCTGCACCCTGGACAGGTTTTATCGTCCGATGTAGACCATTTGCTTGTAAAGTCTTTGATGGGCAATGTACCAAACCTCCATTGAATAAAAAGTTTCCTTGCAGTAGTGGGAAAAATAATATCCATAAATTCTTTGAACTTGAATGAACTTTTGGAGACCAAAAATTGTTCAGTACGGATGCCATTTTTAGGGGCATACAGGAGCGTAGTTAGGCTTTTATCCTTGAAGATCCTACTGAGCGAATTACGTGAGACCTCAAGACAGCCTCTTTCGGGATCATCCCACAGATCAGCCAAGCCTAGTCGCATAAATTCTCGTTTTACATAGGCCAACCATGGGATTCTATCAGAACAACTATAGCTCAGGACATGCTTCAAATCTTGCCTGTAGTGGGAGAGTTCAGTAGTGGACCATAGCCTATGCCAAAACCTCAAAGGTTTTAGGGCTAACTCGTCCCCTATAGAAGGGAGGCCCAGATCTAGTCTCAATGGTAGAAGAGGCGAGCCTTGTGGTAGAGACAACAACCGTCTAAGGAAGTTAGTCTCTACCTTGATGAGTTCTGTTCCAGCATTATAGCCCCACAGTTCACCACCATATGATGAGGCTGCTCTGGCTTGAGTTTTATACATCTCCAGTGCTGGACTAACTGGCTTGAAGGTTGAAGAATTTGAAACCTTCAAAATCGCCCCGCCATTTGTGATAGCTTTAGACGAGATCTTGCTATCTGTGGACCCCAAGATAGGTTTTCGTGATTAGTTACCCCCAAGTACTGGAACGTTGGGATCCTTTCCAGCCTATCTGATCCCAAGGTTGGATTTGGCCTGGTTGTTGCCGAGGGATTGAATACCATAAACTTGGTTTTGTCTGCACTGATCTCAAGGCCGTGGGTTCTGTAAAAGACCCCACACCTGTCCAGTATCCATTGGATCCCCATAGGGGATTTGGAGAGCAGGAGAGTATCATCGGCAAACATAATTGCCGGAACCCTCCTGCCTGCCAGCCTAGGGGCGTCATTGTTATTGACGTTGTCAAGGTGAGATATTACGCCGTTGACATAGAGGCAAAACAGGGTTGGTGCTAAGACACAACCCTGTCTCACCCCCCTGCCAACGGGAAACCTAGCTGACAATGCCCCATCCCTCCCACACCTGACCTGGGCAAAATTCCCTTTGTGGAGCCTAATTATTACATGCAGGAGCTGTGGTGGAACACCTAACTCCCTAAGGACCGCCCATAATTTCTTGCGTGGTACTAAGTCAAATGCGGACCTCAGGTCCACAAACACCATGTACAGACTTTCCCCCCCCGATCCTTGCCGTTTTCCAGAAAAGAACGAGGCGAAAAATCGGATCCATGGTGGATGTGTTCTTCCTGAATCCTGCTTGGAGAGGGCTAAGGATCACATTGTCCTCCATCCAATCCAAGAGCTGGTCCAGCAGTAGGCGAGCGAAAAGTTTTTGGGGTACATCTATAAGGCTGATCGGCCTGTAGTTGGCTGGGAGCAGAGGAGAACCCTTTTTAAAAATCGGTACTATCTCTGCGCCCAGCCAAGTACAGGGGATCTCCATTTCCCTCAAAACTGAATTAAAAATAATGAGCAGATAGGGACCCTAGATCTCTGGTTGGTGCCTGAATAAGTCTCCAGGCAGTTTATCTAGGCCTGGAGCCTTCCCCCATGCAAGTCTCCCTATTGCGTTTAGTACCTCGCCCAGAGTAAACTCTAGTTGCTCGTTATGATCAGAAGGGGTGTCAGTGACTGCCTCTGTAGGCATAGTAGGACCATCATGATACAATTTACTAAAGTGGGATTCCCATACCGAAGCAGCAATGTTTGACTCTACAGCAGCTTTCGGTTCCCCTGATCCTGTGTGTACTAATGACCAACATTTTCTAGAGTCCCTGGTTTCCAGGGCCATTGTTAGATTGTGCCATCTATCCCAGTCCCATTCAGACTTTGCGTGGGCAATTGCCTCCTTATATTTCCGTCTGAGCTCATGTGTTTTATGTTTATTGGTGCCAGACTTGACCATTAAAATCAGCTCGGTCTTGATCTTTTTACACGTAGAATTATACCAAGCTGAGGTTGGTGTCTTCTTCTTCCTTCTAACGGACACAGGGTAGAAGACCTCTCCTAGCCTGTCAACTAGGTCTACGTGGATTGCCCTAATTTCTCATTAAAGTCTGTAACTGTGGGTTGATTAATCAGGTCATCCATTTCGACTAATCTTGGGAGCGCCAGGTCATAGATATTCGTAATACACTCTGTAGAATTAACTAATTTCACCCATTTTGCCCTACGTCTATTGTTGGATAATACTAGAGCCCCTGTGTCTTGATCGATAGCATTTGATGATATGCTTTCTTTAGGGCCTGGGTAAACCATTTCCAGACATAGAGCATTGTGGTCGCTGTCAACTCTCACCGTCACCCTGAAATCAAGGACCTTAGACCACATGCTAGTATCCACAAGAATATAGTCTAGGCGTGATTCATGGCCCTTCCTGTTAAAGGTACACACTGATGGACTGTCAGATGGAGTGCGCCCGTTACAAGCCCTCAGGGCGTAGTTCAGGGTAAGGAACATAATCTGTAACGCCAAAGGAGACCATGATTTCGGACTTGGCGATCGGCAGGGGGGAATCCCCCAATAGTCGTCCTCAGCCATTAGGGCACCCTCCTTTAATCCATGTAATGGTTCAAAGTGACAGTTGACGTCCCCTCCCATCAGAATCTTACAATCAGCGGGTAATAGCCCTAGAAAGCGGGATAATTCATCTATAGTGGGTGATTCCATAGACACACTCACTGTGCGTGAGTAAACATTCACAATTGCTAGTTTATGGGCGTGTGGCCATTTAAGAAGAACGCTTTGTACGTCTTCCGAATGTGTTGGTATATTTTCCGCTGTGCAACCCAAATGGGTAGCCACCCAAATTCCAAGTCCACCAGACGGCCTCCCTTTGCCTCCCCACCTAGCAGGGACATAGAAGGTTGCATAACCCACCCTGGGGTAATCTTCCCTAGCCCAAGTCTCCTGGAAGAGACAGATGTCGTTACTATCCACTAGGGAGCCCCAGTCACTGAAATCAATTTTATTAGCAATGCCTGCAAGGTTCCATGAGAGAACCTTCATCCTTTTTGGGTCCAAACTGGGCACTCTCCCCACCTCACACTCACCATCCTGATCTGGGTTGGTGGATAACACTCCCGCCGAGGGTGCCTGCCCTTCCAAGACCCCCGAATCTAAGGCATGTTGAGATGCTGTATTCCGAGGAAGGATTTCCAATGCATGCGGACCGGGGGAGGTGCTGGTAGATTGTATAGGGGATTCTAAAGTACTAATGGTACTTGGCCGATCAGGGAATACACGGACACAGGCAAAATTGCCAGTATCAGAAATATCTGCCACCGTTCCCAGCTGAGCTGTGTGGGGGACCACCCCTTTTCTACCCCCAGTGCATTCATCCCGCTGAAGTCAGTCTACCTGATCAAGGCAACTATACCTGTTGGCATGTGAATAGTTGCTCGGTGTTGGTATATCATAACGTGTAGGCCTATACCTTGTGCCATCAATGGCGAATCCCACCCTTGTCCAGCCATCATTCGCCCCAGAATGCAAGTTGTGATTTCTTGGATAGAAAAAGGACAGCAGTAGCAGTTGGATGGTTGTGTTTCCCGAGCTCCCCACCCAGTTACAAATATGGGAAACGATCTGCGTATCCCTGAAATTTAGCAGAATGCAATCACCCTTTATTTCCTTTATGGTATATCCCACCCAGGGGACCATCCTGACCATCAATATTTCACCTCTCATATTTGGTGGCAGGGGCAGGGGCCTATGAATGTTCAACCAACTAATCACTTTGTTTCTTAAAGAATCAAAGGATTCTGGTGCAGAGTTGGAAAGCTCAGGAACCCCGGTCAAGATTACAGTATGGACTGCCACCTCTGGAGGTAGATGAACTATATTGTTAGCATTCTGGTGGGGGCGGTCATCCGTCCTAGTGGACGTCTTTTCTTGCCTCGTTATGGTCGTTGGCACAGGCAGCTTTGATTTCCACACTAAGGGCACGGGAGGAAGTTGCCTTGGAAGGGGTAGGGAGATAGGATTTGGTAGGGTAACTATGGGTACACTTACTGTAGAGGGGGGGTTAGTCTTCTTTGTAGTTAGGGTACTGGATGGTTTGGAGGGAAGGGGAGTTCCCACGTTCATCATAGTTACACCTTGGATACTACCCAAAGTTCTTAGCTGATCCTCCATACCCCCGGTCACTGTTTCTATTGCTTGTAGCCTGGTGTCAATACAATCAAGCCTAGCCAACAGGGGTCTAGGAGTTTCTTCAGAACATTGGTAATAAAATGAATAGACTGTTCCCTCCTGCCACAAGACCCTTCACCGAAAATAAACGGGCCAGACTGCACTGGCACCTGCAATTGGGAGGGCTGTATTGAACTCACAGCTTCGTTGACAGTCATGGGAGAAGAAGATTCCGTTGTGTCGGGCATATTATCAGTGATGTTGGGGGCATGATCCAATTTGGCCCTTTTTACACCCTTAGACTGTCTAGCTCTTTTTCTTTTCGGAACAGCACCTTCCCGAAGACCCCGTGAGTGAGTTAAGTTGAGATCACTCCCCTCATCCAGAGTCAAGACTGAGTCAGATGTTGGAAGAGGAGTCGCCTCAGATATAGTCTGAAGGGAGTCTCGATGTAAGTTTGAGGAAGTCCTCAGCTGTTGTAGGACAGATTCAACTGTTTGATCAATGCTATCCAAAAGAGAAAGATGGGAGGCATCCAGTATTTCTGGGGATCTAGCATTCGCGGTTAAACCCAGAGAAGATCGCCTAGTACTTTCAATCCCATCCGCGAGCTGTCTTTCTAGGGCTGTCAATTCATTATTTACCACAGTGTTGGCTCTAATAAGAAAACTGTCCAGAGTACCTGCAACCATGGTTGACGATGCCGTGGCTTTGCTCCTCCTCTCCCTTGTTGACATGTTGATTTAGTCTTGGTATAGTTGGGTCTCAGCCAAGCTAGAACAATGGGGCACAGAATATGGTGAGTCTTGAACAACTAGCCACGGGCCCAGAGGGGTGGCCCGGTCCGGTCTCCCCCGGGCTCGAACGGGCTACAACGGGCCCGCCCTTGGCCCGGGCTTTGCCCGGCGCCAACCTGCGCGTGTCCCGCGTTGTGCGAACAGGGCGTGTTTAAATACTGGCTGGTGAAGGCGGGGCTAGCATGGGAAGAGGCACCAGCTGTTGGTCTTTAGGGGAATGCTGGTCTTCGCAGTCCCGGCGTCCCGCAGTGGCTGCCCTCTACTCCTGGTCCTCAGGGAAACAGAGTCCGATTCCAACAATCAGCTACTCCCAGGTCCGGCAAACGGCAAAGAAGGCAGGGAAGGCAAGTGTCAGCACACACACTGCTACGAGCGGCACCCAACCACTCTCTGAAACAGAGAGTGGCACACCCAGGCACATACTCAAACAGCCAATAACACACTCTGTCACATATCAAAACAGCCACTTAGACATTCAGCCATACACTGATACAGCCTCTCAAACAACAGAGCACATACTGATACAGCCACTGTCACACTCAGCCACACACTAATACAGACACTAACACACCGAGGCAAACATTGTTTCAGACACTGACACACCCAGACAAACACCAATATAGCCACTGAAACACTGAGACAAACACTGATCCAGCTACTAACACACACAGACACACACTCATATACACAATAACACACCCACTCGCACATCAATAGAGCCACTTACATACCCAGGCAAACACTGATATAGACAGTGACAACTTCAGCTATACACCAATACAGCTACTGACACAACCAGCCAAACACTGATACACTCACTTACTCCTCCGGGCTAATACTGATAAAGCCTCTCAAAACCTGTACACACAGACACAGCCACTGACATGCCCAGACACTACTAACAACCTCAGCCACACTCCGATGCAGAAACTGACATACCCAGGCACATACTGATACAGCCAATGACAGACCCAGCCACATATTGATACAGCCACTTAGACATTCAACTAAACACTGATACAGCCTCCCAAACACACACACACACATACTGATACAACAACTGATACACCCAGGCACACACTAAAACAGGCAGTAACCCAACCAGACACGTTACAGACACTGAAACACCCAGGCACACACCAATATAGCCACTGACACACATCTCCCCTTCGGCGTTTGTCTGCATACGTGGTAGCAGTGACGGTGGCTGAGGTACCCGCACTTAGACAAAGGACCTATGTAAGGTAGAGGCAGAATTTGTTCTGCTTATAGAGACCAGACCAGATGGAAGCTGGTCCACATAGAGTCTACATAAGTATATTTTGTTTATCACTAAGTATAGCAGAGTGACATGACAGTGATCCTGATGAATGCCGCAAATTATATACTTGGCAGAAACTTGTCAACCTAGTCAGATTAGTTATATCTATATTCCTATTGTTACACTGGCTTTTAACTTCATCCATTAGGGATACTGATTAAAGATATTTTCCCTAGTTGAGATGATTTTAATACACTTCATGTTATAATTTTTGCACTCTGCCCCTTACTCACATATCACATTGGAGTAGAAAACACCTCACGCTCCTCTCCTGCGGGAGAGTTGTAGCTCACACAGTCAACCTTGCGGTCCCTGTGTGCAAGAGGGAACCCAATGATGAAGCATGTCACCTGCGTGTTGAGTGAGAGTTCTCGTCTTTAAAAGCTAATGCTTTTTTCACAATATTATTTTTTCTATACACATGAGGCTTTTTACCATTCGGTTATCCTTTGTGAGATGATATATAGTGGAGTGATGCCGTTAATGGTTATGATTTCTCCTATTGAGATCCTGTTGTGAGATACACACCGATACAGTTCCAGACACACCCAGCCAGACTCTTATAAAGAAACACACTGCGAAGGTACTGCCATTGCAATAAAATATTAACAAATGAAATAAAATTTGTTCGATTACATTTACAAAAAAGATTATCTATTTTTTACATTAAGATATCTAATTTTTACCTTTTCAAATGTATATAAATTATAGTTCAATTTTAAAAATATCTATAGTTAAAACAAATAATAAATGAACAAGCAAAATAAAATGTAGCATACTTAGCACTAAAAATGGACTCTAGAAATTAACTAAAATAAGTAAACATTACAGGGACATAAGAGTTTGAAAATAGAATTGAAAAATCTTTTGAAAAAACAGAAAAAACAAAGGTTGAAGGGATGTTATATGTAGGGTATAGAAATTTAAAAAATCTTTCGAAATTCACTGAAAAAATCGAAGGCTACAAGGACTTTATAGTTAGGCTCAGATTCTACACACATAAAACCACAGAAGTTCAGCAGTTATAGTGACCTGAGCTAACTATAACTTATGCTCCGACAATGCACTGCTTATGACCACACATATTACATCACTCATGACATATTCAATGACATAACTGATGACATCGGTGATGACATCATCCACAAAACCACTCACACATCCATTTACTCACCCACACAACACCTAATTTAGCCACTCACCCTCCAAAACAGTCACTAACACAATTACTCACTTGCCCTTGCAGCTACTTATACACCCCCATATTCACCCATACAGTCACTCACATATTACATCACTTATGATATAGTGAAATCACTGATGGTATCTCAAATGACACCACTGATGACATCATCCATAGAACCACTTGCACGTCCATTCACATACCCACACAGCACTTCATACACCCACTCACATACCTATATAGTCACTTACACAGCCACTCACCCATACAGCCACTCACACAGCTACTTACTTACCCATATACCTCCTAAAACAAGCACTTACTCACCCATACAGTCACTCCCACACCCACTCACTAACCTATACAGCTAATCATACACACGCTTTTTTTACCCTTACAGCCACTCATATAGCCACTCACTCACCCATACAGCCTCTTAGCAGAGCCACTCACATACCCACACAACCAATTACATACCCCATTCACACATCCGTACAAGCACTCACACATCCACTCACTCATTTATACAGCCATCACACAGATACTCATTCTTCAATACAGCCAGTCACATACCTACTCAGTTAACCAACCACCCACTCACATAGCCACTCACACATCCATGCAGCCACTCACACAGCCTTCCAATCACCCATGCAGCAACTCACACACCCACTCACCCACCCATACAGCCACTCACACAGCAACTCACTCATCCAAATAGCCACTCACATACCCATTCACTCACCAGTACAGCCACTCCCACAGCCACTCACTCACCCATACAGCTACTCACATGCCCACTTATTCACTTATACAGCTACTCACTCACCCACTTATTCACCCATACAGCCACTCACCCACCCACTCACACACCCATACAGCCACTCACACACAGATACACACAGTCACACAGCCACTTACATAATGTATGTTACAAATAGTATCACTCATTAGTAGTACACAAAGGGCCAGATGTATGACCCTTTTTTGCGCTGACAAACGGGAGATCGGCCCCTTTGCGGCTACAAAAAGGGTCATGGCCTGCACAAACACAATTTCGCGAGTCACTTGCTCACAAAATCGCGTTTGCGATTCTCGCTATTAGTAAAGGGCATCACTTTCTAATTGCGAGACTCACTGCCATGTACTATTGTTTTGTGACCAAATGTGCAGCAGCAAAACACTCACAGTTTACCACCTACTTCAAGTATGTGGTAAACCACTTGCCAATGGGAAGGGGTCCCCAGGGGACACCTTCCCCTTTGGGAGTATGTGAGAAAATATTTTTTAAGAGCAGCCAGTGGTCCCAGGATCCACTGCCTGCCCTTAAAAAATGAAAATGAAAAGTTTAATTTACTTTTTTTAATGCATCCCATTTTCATTTAAGGAAAACAGGCTGCATTTAAAAAAACTGCTTTATTCGAAAAGCAGACCCAGACATGGTGGTCTGCTGACCCCAGCAGGCCACCATCCCTGGGAGTGTTAGCCATTCCCAATGGGGTTGCAAATTGCATTTGCCTCATGAATAATGATGAGGCATGCAATTTGGGACCCCATTTGGAATCGCTAACAGTGTCTGTGACACTGTGGTATGACACAATTTTTGAATTGCAAAATGTAAGGGTTGTACATCTGGCCCAAACTATACTAATTTAACTTTCGTAGTACCTTATTTTCCGCAGGAATCCAGAAGCGTCATTGGCTCCTGGTGAGATGTCAGATTAAATTTAAAGTGCTCTGCATTGCTCATAAGGCACACCTGTTCACATACCCACCCACCACATACTCACAGGACCACTTATACACCCAGAAACCCACTCACACAATCACTCACATACCCAAACCACAGTCCAACACAAGTGCTCACACAACCAGTCGGGGACCCAGAAAATCACTCACACACCTATTTACATGCGCATACAGCCACTCACATACCCAGTCACACAACTATATAGCCACTCACAAACCCATACAGTCACTGATACATCCACTCAGATACCCTGGGAAACACTCAAATACCTACCCACAGACCCACACAGGCACACAAACACACACACACACACACTCACATACCTACTAACACACCCATACAACCACTCACACACCCACTCACACAGCCTTACAGCTAATCACACATTCACTCAGACACCCATAAAGCCATTCATATGCCCAATCTGAAACCACTCACACACCCATTTACACACTCATGGAACCATTCACACACCCTCTTAAAGACCCAGGGAACCAGTCACATATCTACTCACAGACCGCAGAGGCACTCATATACCCACTCACATTCCCAGGTACACACTTAAACACTCACACACCTACTCACACACTCAATTTCAATTCAATTTCAATAAGCTTTATTCGGTTCATTAAAAATAACCATGAAAGCGAGTACACATAAAACATCAAGTAGAAATTCATTACAGTACAATTGGGATGTAAAAAATTCATCAGTTAAAAAGGGGTACAATTAAAACATCATGCGTTTCCTTGCTTCGACAGATTTAAGAAGAAACGTTGCGGTAAAAAAACATACATCCAGCTCATGCTTTGAAATAATTAGCCTCATAGCAGCATCAGTAGTGAAAGTGCAATATTTTAAGAATAATGGTTTTAAAAAAGCTACACGAAAATTCTTATACAGCTCACAAATCAGGAGAAAGTGCAAAGTGCTTTGTTTGGTGCGATCATCACACGGACGGGGGGGGGCTGGGTAATCTTTTATCCGTGGGAAAGCTACCAGATGATGGGCAAGCCCGAATCTCAGCCTAGTGAGAGCATATCTGTGGGAGGTTCTGGTTACCTGGCTCAAATAGGTTTGAAAACCGTCCGTATCTGAATAACGAAAGTAGAATTGACAAGTGGATAAGTGTTCAATTGTGTTATTCTTCCTTCTATTTCTATAGGACAAGAACAAGTTCTTAATTTCTAGTTTCGTCAATTCTAATGTAACAGTAGGGTCATCCACTAATATTTAAGTTGAAGATGTCATTAAAACATTGTACAATATATTTCAGCCAGGGAATCTTAGACCAGTTATCCAACCGGAGACAGTCTAGAATAATTAATCTGTTAAAAGTTGTCTCCTCCTTACACCACATTAATCTCCAGGCCAATTATGGCCTAAGCGCTATTTTATCTGCCAGGTAGCTAATACCAACTTCCCTGTGGATAAGTTCTGTTGATGCCGAGGTCGGTAAACTAAGTAAAAATTAAAACGTGTTTTCCACAGTTTGTAGTTTATTGTTACAGCAGTGACCCCAGACCCCCGCACCATATAGTGCAATGGATGTGCTTCTGGATAAATAGATGTGTAACATATCCCTAATTCGTCGGTCACCCAGTTTTGCTGCAAATCTAAAAACACCATGTGCACTTTTGGCCATTTTTGCCTGGACATTCAACATTTCTTATGTCCATGTACCGTTCCCAGCGAATGTTATCCCTAAATAACAGAATTTATCCACAGTCTTGATTTTCTGTCCTTCTATAAAAAAAGGTTTAGATTTTTTCCTGTTTTGGCCGCATACCATAGCATAGCTTTTACTCTTATTAATCACCATTTTCCTCCCAGTCATAAAATCGACAAATGCATTGAGGAGTCACTGAAGGCCGAGTGGGGTTCTAGATAAAAGCACGGCATCATCCGCGTATAGCAGCACTGGTACATCTATGCCATCCGCCTGTGGTGCATCTGCTTTAACTCGTTTAAGAATTGTGTTGACCTCATTTATGAAAAGTGTAAATATTAATGGGGCCAAGACACATCCCTGTCGGATGCCACACCTTCCCCCGAATTTGGGGGTACATTCTCCTCCCTGAGCAAAGCAAACAGATGTTAACAGTCTTTCATTGAGTCTTTCCAAAAAGGAAATTATAGGCTCTGGGGCACCAAGACCTAGTAAGGTTGGCCATAGGATGGAATGATCCACCAAATCAAAAGCGCTACTGAGGTCTGCAAAGCACAGATAAAGTGACCCTCGCTTGGCACATGTATATTTTCCAATTAGTAGGTCTAAATTAATACATTGTTCGAGGGTACCTCGCCCTTTTCTGAAACTGTATTGCAATTCTGCTAAAATCCGGTTGTCCTCTGCCCATTCTTCTAATCTTACCTGCAAGATCCTACTCATTATCTTAATGGAGGAATCTAATAACGAAATCGGACGAAAGTTTTTCGGGTCCGATTTCGCCCCCTTTTTATAGATTGGGATGATGGTAGATTCACCCCATGTAGCGGGTGTTCCTTCCATAACAGCAGTATTGAATACAATAGTCAGGAGAGGGCCCCATAGTGCGGGTAATGCTTTATATAAATCAATGGGGACCCCATCCGGGCCCGCGGCCTTTCCTCCCTTGCTGCTCTTGATACCTTGTTCCACTTCCTCCACAGTTATATTTAGGGGTATAATTGGCCAGGTATCTAAATCTATAGGATTGTTGCCATTGTAGCTCACTATTCACGTTAGATGACAGTTCAGGCATAGCTTCATTTTTTAAAAAGGGAGAGTTCACTGTGGCCCAGAATAATTGGCAGTGGAAGTATCCGCGGCCTGGTTAAGTTTATCCCAGGCCTCCTGTTGCAATTCTCTCTTCCTCTGTTTAAGAAAATCTTTGTAATCTAATCTTAATTTCCTTACAAGCATCGTGTCCCTGGGCTTACATGCCAATGCCTGTTTTAACAGGGAAAGTGAGTGTGTATAGGCATGATTGAACCAACCCTTATTCGCTATAAATTCCTTATTCGATGCTATGGTCAGAATAGAGGTAATATTATTGTTAATTTTACAGAAATTCATTCAAATCAATGCAGGAGAATTATTATCATCCAAATTCTCCATTATCTCTGTGTAGCTGTCACTAATTTTATTTTTCATCGTTCTATCCGGGTTCACTCCTATCCATTTGATTCTTACCCCATTAGGCCTACTTGGTGCAATATGGTCAACAGTTACTGGTGTTTTATCAGGCGTGAATTCCCAGATGTCTACTTTCATTATAATACAGCTATGATCGCTAAGCAGGGATTCTTCTATCCTGGGGGTAGTACACTTGGGGGTAATGCTGGCCGATACCAGGACATGATCGATAGTGGTATTAGCATTTCTTCCCGTAAAAGTGGGGACCGCGATCCCCATTCCGTCCCTCGCACACTGTATAATATCTAAATCGTAGTTAGCCATGAAAGTGTTAAGGGATTCCCCATATGTATTGTGGGGTAAATGAGTGCCATCATCTCCTGAATCATTTCTAACCCCACATACCCTAGTATTAGAAAGCGAGCAAGTGGCAATGTTAAAATCCCGCACCCAAATTATATCAAACATAGCATCCTTGCCCACATTAAACTTGGCAATGACATTTTCCAGTTCCAGGACAACTTTGAACCGAGAGTTATCAAACAGATTATTGTAGAAATTGATTAGGAGAACATCGCTGACATGTTTTTGTTGCAGCCAGAGTACCTGGGAGTGACAACCAATATTAATATGCCTTTTTACTACCATGCTCAAATTAATCGACATTAAAATTAAAAGCCCCCCCTTGGCTCTTCCGGCCGCTGACCTAAGAGCCGGTAATTCATAAGAAACAAACCCTTCAAAGCTAACTGATCCTGTACACCAAGTCTCCTGTAGACAAATGATATCATGGGAATTAAGAAAATCTGACCATCCTAACATTTCCCTGTTTTTGGACAGTCCAGCAATATTCCAGGTGGCTATTGAGACTCCTCTTTCTCGGTGGACTACTCCTATACCTAAACATTGGTCAACGGAACCGTCACTGATCAGATTTTTATCTTGACCCGCCAGACTTACATCTGCTATGTGCATATTCCCATTAGCACTTATACGTCCCGCGGTATCCAGCTCCACAGGATAGTTCTTTCAAGGCTTCTCTCTACCCCCACTATCCAGACTTTCCATGTTTTGGCTATCCAGGTTCAGTCAATCGTTCTCCTCCAAATTACTGAGGGATTGAATACAGTTAAAAATGGGTAAATTAAAATTACAATACAGCTGGGGGGATATTGTTCTATTAATTCTTTGGGATTCCTGATTTGGCCCTCTAGATAGACCTTGCCTGAGATGGTTATAAAAAAAGGCAAGTGGTTGCAAGGACATTAAAAAAAGGCAAGTGGTTGTAAGGACATGAACATTGGCTGGCACCGGAATCACTCTGTCCAGAGAGATTCTTGCGCAGTGCTGATTTTTAAAGTTAATGATAACACAGTCTCCCTTATAGACTTTTTTAAGGGGCCTATCCACTTCTTGTGGTGAGAATCTGGTCTGCGTATTTCATTGGAAAACCACAATTTTGGTTAAGCCAGACTATTGTTTTATTCTTAAGTGAGGCGTGAAACTCTATATGTGTCAGGCTGAGTGGGGGGACATTCGCTAAAACTACTACATAGGGGGCACAATCGGGGGGCAAGTTGATAGCATTACAGCGCCCACTCGCTGTTACCCCTTTCTCAGCCCCAGTAGTGTCCTCTGGAATGTCTTCCATACTTCCGGGATCACGATTAACGGGATCCTGTGTCTGGTTACCCCCAGCTGGGTGCTTAGTAGTAACAGGGGGTACAGCAGCGTCTCCCGTGGTCCTAACCTTAGTCATGGAGTCTGTGGAAGGACTTGTGGGTTTAGTTGTTCCTGGTTCACTTCCAGAGCGAGGGCATTCACTTCATTTATTATTGGTGACTTTAGTTATTTTAATTAACTCATTCTGGGTAGTCAGATCTCCCCTCATCCTAGTCACTTCTTCATAGATTGTATCTATGTTTTCATATAAGGGTTTGAGATATGCTTCGATCTTTCCTGTCAGCACATTAATAATCTGGGTTACCAAGGTATCGTTTATAGTCCCCATGCTAGCTGTTTGTTCACCCAAGGGAACAATGGGGGTAGCTTTCCTAACTTTTCTTATCGCCCCCTGACTAGACTGTGGTTTCCTACACCCCCGTCTTTTCCTCGGTGATGGCACGTCAGAAGTAGCCATCGAGTTCTGGGGGTCTATGGGCTCTGGACTCTTGGTTTCTAGTTCAATGTCGACATGTTCTGCAGTGTTAGTATTGTCTATGCTAATAACATCACTGGACTCTACAGGGGGTGCAGTGAGACTAGCTGGGCTGGGCAAACTGCTAGCACCTAAGGAGATTCGGCGCTCCGCCCTATCAATTTCGACATTGATGGCTCTAACCGCCTTCACCAGGAACGATTCTATTGTTGAGCCCCCGGGTACGGGGTTATTTTTAGTACCTTTACGCCTTGACATAATTAAAGTATCGTGTAGGACACTTAAGTTAATGGATAATTGACAGACTCAGAATACAAGATAATTCCTTAACATTAAACTGTGACCCAACGCTGCAAATCCTATAAACTCATATGCGCTCCCATCAATTAGGTATGAATAAAAAGCAGGAATATAGCATTTAAAAAAAAGAACCTATATATTTGACACTCGAATCCAAGGATCAGAAACTTATTGAAAGAGCAAGCCTGCTGAATTACTGCAGTATTTTTAAAATGAGAATGTTAAAACCAGCGGTAGTCATTAACTGTTGGGGCTATCAAACATAATCATGTCAGTCCATGGGCAGAGTCAATTTACTCACGGAGTTTTCAGGATGTCTAGTGTTTATAGCCTTGGAGAATAACTTCCAAATAGGTTGGCCCAGCCCTGCCTCGATCTGCCTCGGACGGCCTGCCCTTTGCCCGGGCTTAGCACGGCGCCGCCCGAGCGTGTCCCGCGGGGCGGGAGGCGTGCTGCCGTTTAGTAGCGCCTCCGGGCGCAGGCTGTCTCGTCACCGGTGCGCCGGTAATCCCTGGGGCGCCTGGGAGATGTAGTCTCTGGCCGGCGGAGAAGGAGAAGCTGTAATGCCCCCGCAGCCGTATGGAGTGTGCCCCCGCAGCCGTTTCCCTCACGGCGTGAGCTTTGTTTGTTCTGGGCCCAAGATTGCGGCCTCCCCAGAGCGCTCGGCGCTCCGCAGTTTAGTAGCGCCTCCGGGCAGAGGCTGTCTCATCACCGGTGCGCCGGTAATCCCTGGGGCGCCTGGTAGTTGTAGTCTCTGGCCGGCGGAGAAGGAGAAGCTGTAATGCCCCCGCAGCCGTATGGAGTGTGCCCCCGCAGCCGTTTCCCTCACGGCGCGAGCTTCGTTTGTTCTGGGACCAAGATTGCGGCCCCCCTCATACACTCATACAGCCAGTCACACCCATTCAGAATCCCAGAAAACTACTTGCGCAGCCATTCACTTATCAATACAGCCACTCACACAGCCACTTATGGACCAACTCATACCAGCCACGTTCCGTGCAGTTAACAGCAGTGGGGCAGTGGGGCCAGGTAAGGGGAAATTTTGAGGGACGATGCTGAAGGAAAATTAAATAAATAAATAATTTTTCCTCTTCCTCATACCTCGAAATGCCCCCTTATCTGGCCCCACCGCCCTACCACTGTTACATGCACAGACTGTGGCTGACTCAAACACCCATTCACAGACCCACACAAGCACTAACACACCAACTCGCATACTAACCACACACTCAAACACCCAGTTACACAACCACACAACCACTCACACACCCAGTTACTTACCTACACAACCACTCATACAATGAGCAAAGCTTTCATCCAAAGGCAGCAATTGATGCCACTTTAACCCTCTCAGGACACCCCAAGGAATGTCTACACTAGGTTAACATAGGTCTCTGTCAATGCCACTCTTTCTAGCACTCTCTGTGGCCCAAAACACAAAACTATGGCCCAGGATCCAGACTCTGACCATTTTGGAGACAAGAAGGAGTAGCACACAGAAAAGGGCTGCCGCTGTATGAGGCAGTTTGAAAGACATTTAAAATATAGGAAAGCAAGTAAAATATAAAAGAACATATTTGATTCGATAATGTAGATGCACAGGGAACTAAAATTAGGTAGTGACTTTAAGAAAAAATTTACTAACTCTGTGATTAACATTGTAAAAAAAAGTTATGTTGTTTGGGTGATGCTTGGAATTGCAAACATTCAACCCGCACACCTGCTACAGTTAATGTGAAGTTAGTATACTGTTGAGAGAAAGTAGGCAGAGACTATTGGAAACATGGTTACTATGGAAACTGAGCTAAATGAGTGTGGGGGAACGGAGCTAAAACTGAAAAGCAGACTGGTGTACAAAATTTGCTCAGTAGGTTATAGTGATGTTATAGTTAGGAAATAGAATTTAAGGAAACCTTAGAAATTCATTGAAAAAAACAAAGTTTGTAGGGACATTAGTTAGTCTCAGACTTTACAAACAAAAAAACACAGAAATTCAGCAGTTATACATACTTGAGCAGACTATGACTTATATCCCTGCCATGCACTGCTTATGACCTCACATATTACATCACTCATTATATGGTCATTGAAATAAATCACTGATGATATCTCAAATGGCATCTCTGATGTAGGGGTGGGCAGAACTCTTGGAGTTGCACTACGAAGAATTCATAAAAACTCTGTCCTAATCTGAACTCGCTGTGCCTATGAAAATTCTGTATCAAATAGTTTATATATTTTTGTGCAGCAAAAGACTTGTTGGTGTGATATACGTGGCCCAGACACACCAATAGCTAAACACATTGCGGCATGCTACTCACAATTTTGAATACAGGGTCCAGTGGGTGAAGGCACAGCTGTCCATTTTTGTGCAGAGGGCAATCCAGGGCCAAAATAGAGCACTGCCGTCTCTGAGAGCCGTTACAGTGCATTGTGTGCCAGACTGTTCTTCTCAGAGGGAGCAAGGTAGCAGCATCAGGTCCATAGAGGGATGCGAGCTGTCCCAAACCCTGCGCCCAGCCCTGACAGAGGCTTCTCACTCTAGACAGACACTTCCCAATGCAGAAATGTACCCCTCAAAACAAGAACTGCCTCCTCGTCACATGGAAAAACATGTGACAGTGACTTTGCACAGCCTCACATATACGCCTGTCAACCATAATGAAAGTCGGAAATGACGCTCTGTCATGTCTGTGGCTGACTGGGTGACAGGGGGGGGGCTCTCTGGTCGCCCCCACTCACAACTGGTGCTCCAGCCAGTGTGCTTCACAATCTTACTGTGGTGAAGGCGAGTTCCAGGCTCCTATCAGTGGCCTGGGTCCCTCCTTCTTTGCCTGCAGAATAATAGTGCTCCAGTGATGAGGGGTGTCCAGCTGACTGTGGCGGATGGAGTCATTTGTGTAAAAGTAGGAGAAGGTAGGGGTGGGCTGGCGTCCTGTGCCGATGAACTCTGTTACGCTATGTGGGAGGCAGTTTATTTTGCCCAACTCCGCACTCCAAGCAGAGTGAGGAGTGGAAAAAAATCTGCAAGTTCACTGCCCACCTCTACACTGATGATATCACTGATGACATCATTCAGCAAAGCAAAATTCAATATTCGTCATAAAATACCAGTTCATTATTTTTAAATAAGAAGACGACACAGGTGAGGGATCTACAGCACAGAGCTGACTGTAACCTTATCAACCACTATACTCAGTTATCACCTAAGAGTCAGTTCTCAGTGGATAGTCTGTCTCTTCTGAACCACTACTCTAAATACTACTGACCAAAGTAAAACATCTAACCATACATGCTAGTCTATTGCAAGCTACAAAACACCATTTGTGAAACCGGAAAGGGGTTTTAGTGCAAATGTCAGATTTACACAAACCACTACACGTTCCCATGACCTGTAGGAAGGTCTTAGCAGGTACGCCACTGTGTTACAAACCACACAAGTAAAATTATTCTTCATCCTGGAGAAAAGTGCGACCAGAGAGGTGAGTCTGTTGTAAATGTTTACTAAAGATCCAAGGCCCATATGTACAAAGCCATTTAGCATTTCTTAACTGACTGAATCGCCATTTTGGGCCATTAAGGAACGCTTAATATGCTTTCCATTTGTACTAAAGCAGAATTGTGGTAGCAAATTGAGATTTCTACCCCCGTAGGAATTGCATTTTGTGATTGGCAAAATAGGAAATCTATTTGCGATTTCTTAAGCACATGTACGAAGCATTTCCTAAATGCGAAATGGTCATTTAGGAAATGCTAATATCATTGATTTCAATTCGATGGTAACCATGTGAAAAATGGAAAAAGGCATACAAAATGCTCTTTTTGCAGGATGATGTGCAAGCACTCACCCCAAGGGCATTGGAGTGTATTACAAGTGCACTACTTTTTTTAGATTTAAGGGGGGTCCTTGGGCCATAGGTGTGATTGTTTTTGCTTTTCCAAATTTATAATTTCCTAATAGCCATTGTGACTCTGTAGGAATCGCAATTTTGGTACATTGCATTTTGCATTTCCTAAATAGCAATTTCTTAGGATTCACAATTTAGGGAATGCAAAATGGAATTTTCGTACACATGGGTCTTAGTGAACAGATGAATTTATTGCAATCCACTACTACAGTCATTCATCACAAAGGAGAGAAGCCTAAGGAAGCTGGTCAGTATGTCATAAAACAAAACTATACTCACTATCACTGTTGAGTGAAGAATCAATGAACAGCTTAGACTGTCGCAAAGCACTAACAAACACATACATCAAAAAGGCACATGTGTCAATGTAGAGGTTAGTTCACTGCTAAATAGTACGCCTGCTTTAAAAACAGAAATACAGATCAGGTGACATATGTTTCAAATAGTATCACTCATTTGTAGTAAAGAATAGTATTTTAACTTATGCAGTAGCTTAATATATATATATATATCTTTAAGCCTCAGAAACTTTTACGAAACACTTACACTTTAAGTCTCAGAAACATTTACGAAACACATTTACTCATCGCAGTGACTGCAGGGGAGATAAGTTAAAATTAACTAAGAAAACAAGTTACTTACCTGTAACTACGGTTATCCAGTATTGGTATCTTTCATAGATTCACATGCATGAATCCTTCCCCGTCGTCGAGGCGGGAGTCCCACGGTAAAAATATATACAATAGCAGTGCCTAAACATTTCTTGTAGTAGGCTGGAAAAGCCTAAAGGCCTAACTAGGCCTAAAACATAGCAGCCTATCTACATCATTATGTAAAAAGACCTGAAATAGTAGCCTCAGCCAATCAGCTGTCCTCACCCTCTAGAACCTTCCTAGCTCAGGCAGTTCTCCTCAGATTTTCCCAGCACAAGTGAGAATAAGTATCCATAAAACAGAACTGCCGTGCCGGGGAGGAGGGTGGGTGCATGTGAATCTATGAAAGATACCAATACTGGATAACCGTAGTTACAGGTAAGTAACTTGTTTTCTTATCCAGTATTGGGGTATCTTTCATAGATGCACATGCCTGAATCAGAGTAGCAAGCAGTGACATCATGTCTGTCGTTAGAGGAAGGTGGGAGACAAAATAAATCATATACACCCCCACACAACCAGGAAGGTAATAGAGCACAAACTTGTTTACATAACATATGCATCAAAACCTTCATAAGTACATTACATATAGGACAGCGTTTGAAAATGCTAAAACATCATAATGAAAAAACATATGCTTAAAACAGTCAAATGAAGAAGAAAAGACCATAAAGAGTCTAACCTTAGGGAAGAAGATGCTGCAGCACCGCTTCTCCAACTCCTGTATCATCATGAACTGCCGACTGCAGACAGTAGTGTTTGGTAAAAGTGTGCACACTTTTCCACGTAGCAGCTCGGCAAATGTTCTCCAGCGTCACTCCAGCGAAAAGGGCCATTGACGCTGACATTGTTCTGGTGGAATGCGCTTTAACCTTTCTTGTTAAAGGTTTGTTAGCTTTGTCATGACAGAAGATAATCGTAGAAGACAACCATCTAGCTATAGTTGCCTTTGTTACAGCTTGACCCAAGGTGGCTCGACCATAAGCAACAAAAAGCTGATTAGATTTGCGGATGTCCTTTGTTTTTTGAAGATAAAACTTCAGGCACCGTTTCACATCCAGGGAATGTAAAACCTTCTCTGCCGGAGTTTTAGGATCCGGGAAAAAAGTCTTGAGCTTGACCGGTTGATTGATGTGGAATTGAGTAGGTACTTGCTTTCTGCCCTCCTGCTTGTCTCCTGATTCTACGAGGGATTTGGCCCCCTGCCTGTGCTGCTGCTGGGGCTGCGTGGACGCTATGAGCGCCGTGTCGGCCGTGCCGGTGAGCCGCTGACCCCTCCCTACCGCTGCGGGACTGCGAGGCCATTCTACCAGCTGTAGCCTCTTCCCGCAGCGTCCACGCCCCCCTTTGACTGCTGAGGGCTACAAGAATACTCATGGCTTTCCGCGAAGCGGGACGCGCGCGGGACTCAGCACGGGGCTAAGCCCGGGCCAAGGGCGGGCCCGTTTTAGCCCGTTCTAGACCGAGCCAGACTGGGCTGGGCCACCCTCCGTGGTTCCTTATCTCAAGCTAAATACACCTCGACGGACCAGGTACTTCTATTTAGTCAACTGTTGCTGCTGCCGGTAGACCTAACGTACCCCTCTAGGAAGAGTCCTAGATCTATCCATCATGACCCGGGGGTCTAGAAGTAAGACAGCTATGGCCAACGCTTTACCTACTGGCCCTATTGACCGCTTCATTACACGGACCAACGAAGTCATCAATCAAAGCATATCCCTTCTAGAGCGAAGGGTCTCACACGACCTCGCTATCGCCAGAAGGTCGTCATTGGGCCCCATAGCCTTAGCCCAATCTCCGCTCAAACTGTCAACAGATATATCTGTGCTAATACAATCACCAGTATCTATACAATCATTGCAACTACAGCCAACTGCCTTGGCAGAGATCCATTCAACTCCGAGATCTATTGATCTTTCTGTCTCGAATCTCTCACTAAACTCAGACACCCTAGGTAATCTAGAAAACACACCCGACCTCGAGCTATTGCAGTCTCAGGAACCTAGTACAGGCTTTCAGCATATGGGGGTAAAGGAGGGAGCTGTCCCTAAGCAGAAAAAAGATAAGAAGAAAGACAAATCTAGAAACACCAAGGCTACTTCTACTAACAAAGAAAGACCTAATTCTCCAAACATGCAGGGCTTTCCAAATGCTCCGCCCACTCAATCTATCAACCTAACAGATCAACCCGTAAATTTAACTTTTCCAGCTACAGTTAATGCAGGGGAGCCTTGCGGTCTATGTAGCACAAACACCCAGCTCCTGGCAAGCTTTAGGGAAATCTTAAAACACCATCTTCAACCCCTAGAACGTAGCATAATGGCTATTGAAAAACAACTTGCAAAATTGACCCAAAAATCATCTAGTCATCATAGCATGATTCCATTGAATATAGGGGCTAGTAAGGGTATTTCCACAAGCTCCATCGTTCAAGGTGGTCTAAAAAATGTCTGTGTATCCAAAGCTTCAAATGCGCCATTACCCCAAACCATGCAATCAAACGCCAAGAAGCCTCATATCCATGTTCCCCCTACTCCTACATCTGGAAGCGGGTTAATAGATACGACCACGACTACCATTCCAAACCAGCTAGCTCCCCCTCAATCTGTTCCAACTCAGCTGACTGCTGACAAAGGTTCCGTCCAGCCACAAACTCAGAGACCAATTCCACCTTTAATTCCCCGGCACCCCACGTTAAATGTGCCAGGTGACGGGAAAAGGGGGTTTAAGTCCAGACGCCCGATTCACCTTCCACGAGAAGCGTCCCCCTTCACCGTCATTCTCACGGGGGTCCCGGAACTCCTGGAAACCACAAAGGAACCATCTTGGGTCCTTCAAAATAAGGTTCTACAGTGGCTTAACATTAACAGGCCAACACAATCTGCATAAACTAGCAGAATATCCACTGTGCGTAGAGTATCGTGGATAGGCACAGAACCTAAGAGTATACAGGGAGATTGTATTATAGTTAATTGTGAAGACCCGGCTACTGTCGATCATATCTGCTCATGGCCAGTCCTAGCAAAGAGCGGGGGGATTGATGCTTATCGTCTTTCCTTCTTCTACCCCCCGAAATATAACAACCAATATAACAATCAAAATCCACTGGCTCTAAATTGGGAGCATTCACTGGAGAGGCCTTGGGACTATGAGGGTCCCTGGCTTACCCAGAGAAATACCAGCAGAGAATGGCAATCCCGGCCCTGGTTCCCCAATAGAGAACAGATTTCTCTGGCGGGCGGGCAAGGTCTTCCAACAAGAAACAGGTATGACTGTCTGGAAATGGTCGATTGATCGCCAGCCATTCCACAGTGCATGATTCAGCTTCGGAGGACACTTACCCCTCCTTCGACTAAAACGAAAGCCTCGGTGAATTTACCGATAAACACACATTTGTCACTCGCGCCTCCTACCAGTGCTCAATCCCCATTATCTTTATCTTGTCCCGCTGTCCCCGCAGGTCTTGTTGTGGAGGATTTTGAAATCTTTCCTGGTCAAATGCCCCCCTTGATTGAGGGTTCCAAGTCCCTTCTACATACAGAGACTCGGATTTGCCCTCTCCAACCAACCATGACCGACAATACAACTACAGTTTTTTCACATAATCAAGTACGTAACTCCCATTCATTTAACGAGATGTCCCTATCCGTCCTATATTGGAACATTGCTGGTCTTCGTACCAAGATCAATTTACAATCGTGGGCGGATATGATCAATCAGAATCACATCCTTTGTCTCCAGGAGACTTGGCTAACGGTCCCCGTTCATCTGGTGGGCTATAAAACTTTCTTCATTCCAGCAACACAGGGTTTGTTCGGAAGACCTAAGGGTGGTCTAACTGTTTACGTAACTAACATCCTTCCCCTTACAATAATTACCACCTTAAAAGAAGAAGTTTGTTACCAAATCCTAAGTATCCACGTTGATAATAGATTTGTTTTCCTTTTGGTGAACATATATAACAATCTTGCACCCACTGATTGTGACCAGATAATAAATGAAACTACCACCTGCCTAAAGTCACAGCTGAATAAATCATCGTCTCTCCCTCTTTACATCATATGGGGTGGCGACTTCAATATCCCACTTTGCTCTAATTACAGAAATGGGAATTGTGGACTGAATGATGAGATCGATTGCCCTCTGGCCCATTTCGTACATAGCTCTAATGGGAATTCTCTGAATGAGAGCCTTTTCACGCTAGAGCTAGACTATGCAAATCAGTTGGTTCACCCTCAAGTTGACTTCTCTACAACATTTCATGGTAGGGGTCTGTCTAGTACAATCGATTTTATTCTTTGCTCACAGAACTTAAAGGGCCACTTGGCAACATTTTCCACAGGTACAGACAGTTCCAGTGATCACTACCCAAATAGAATTATAATACAACTACAAACAGTATCACTCCACACAAATGTCAGAAGTTTGTTAACGCAGGAATCATTAAGAATGGACAAATTGAACGGGTTCTCAGTGAAATGGGCTCAAATAGACCCTGATGCAGTAACAGAGAAAGTCCTTAAAAAAGCCATCTGTTCTGTTAACGACTGCCTAGACCCCTGCTCATCCCCCCAAACAGTGCTGGCTAGTTTTGCCAGGATTTTGGGAACAATAAAAGAGGAACTAACGCGCACCACCGCTCGGAAACCATCGGCCGAGGGCTGGTTTAATTCCGGGTGTCGGAAAGCACTTTCAAATCTAAAGGCAGCTCTCCAGACTACCCCGAGGGACTCCCTAGAGATAGCAAAACTAAGAAAACTCTATAAGGCCGAAAGGCTAAAACGAACTAAAGATCTCAAAGCTAATCTGTGGTCACAACTTCACCTCAGCTGTCGATCAAGGGATAGTGGACACTTCAGGCGTGTGGTAAAATCTCCCTTCTTGTCAAACTCGTCGTCTACTCAACATCTCGACGTTGCAATAACGGCAGAAGAATGGGTTTCTCACTTTTCAAGAATTTTCGGAGAATGCTTAACTAATTCAATCGAGGAAAGCTCTACCACCGTTTCTACAATGGATCTAAAGACCTTCCCACTAAACATCCGGTTTGAACACGGAGAGGTGATCAGGGCTCTAAAAATGTCGAAACCGGGCAAGGCCCCCGGTCCAGATGGGGTGCCGGTGGATATTTTTATTCATAACATCGAGCTTTGGTCCCCACTCCTCACCCAGGTTCTGACTGCGATAACAACTTTGGGCCTTATCGACTCCTGGTCTACATCCATCCTCCCTACCATCTTCAAAAAGGGCGACCGGAATGATCCGGTTTGTTACCGACCCATTTCCCTCCTGGACTCTCTGGGTAAGGTAGCGGGACGTCTGCTGCTGGAACGTCTCCAGGAGTGGGCAAATACCAACAACATCTTAACCGACCTCCAATATGGGTTCCAGGAGGGTCTTGGGACTGTAGAGCAGGCCCTGAACCTTGCCCTCCTGATTGGGAAGTATGTGAATGCAAAAAAAGGCCACTTATTTCTAGTGTACTTTGACCTCAGTGCAGCGTTTGACTGTGTACAGCACTCGAAACTCTGGGCCCTCCTTGAGAAAATGGGCGTCGATCCTGCTCTGATAGGCTTTTTGCGCGAACTATACTCTGACGCAACCGCAAGAGTTAGGTACGGGATCAGCGGAGAACTTACCCCACCTTTCAAAATTACAAAAGGAGTCAGACAGGGCTGCGTACTGGCTCCCTTCTTGTTCAATCTGTACACCAATGGCTTGGAGGCAGCCATGTTAGAAGGGAGCCAGGATCTTCCACAAAATAAACATCGCCCTATACCTACGCTGTTATATGCGGACGACTCAGTCATCTTCGCCAGGACCCTGATCCAACTACAAGCACAGCTTAATAAGTATTGTTCGTTTATGGACTCTCTCGGCCTCAAGGTCAATATAAAAAAGACATTCGTAATGCACCTTGGTCCGAAAATAAAAAAAACTAAATCCATCTTCGTTGATAAGATCAAACTTGAAAGAACTCGCATCTATCCCTATCTGGGCATCCCGGTGGACGATTCCTTGAGTTGGCGGCAGGCCGTGGCAAGTAAAAAACTGCTCTTCTTGAGAGCTAAGGCAGCCCTAGTTTCCTTCTCAAGGAAACTGGGGAAACCGGCACCCCCTGAACTACTCACAATATACTATGCAAAATGCCACAGTGTGGCTACGTATGGTGCAGGGGTATGGGGCTATGGTCCGATAAGCCCACTTCAAACGATTGAGAACGAGTTTGTAAAATATCTGTTGGCCTTACCACACAGTGCCCCAACCTATGCCTCGCTAGCTGAATTAGGCATGGATTTTATCACAGACACCATCCATAGCCAACCTATGCTTTTGTGGCACCGTATTTGGACTAAAGAGGAGTGCCACTTAACGTGTTCCTTAATTTCAGACTGTATAGCCCTTGTCAACTGGGAAAAAATACCCTGGCTAGTATACATCAGGAACCTTTGCCGGGACATGGACCGTACCAACTTTTTCAACGATCCACCGAGTATGAGTGACATAACGAGGAAAGACCTCAAAAAGCTATGTTTGTCCCACTTAAGAGCGCTTCGAAGTGAAGCAGAACTGGTAAAACCTACAAACTCACAAGTTATTGTCGTACAGACTCATTTGGGTATCCAACCATATCTGACCTTCCCATTGAACAATTATGAAAAGTATCTTCTCACAAGGTTTCGTTTTAATTCTTTTTTCAGGCTTGTAACTTTTCCAAACGTCCAAAACTGGTCCCCTGTTATCACTCCTTGTCCCTGTGATGATGTTTCCCCCCAATCAACAATACATATTCTTTTTTTCTGCAAATTTTATGTTTTCCCAAGGAAGGTCTGGATTTTGCCCTTACTAAGAACAATCGGCCAAAGAACTAGTCGTCCAGCATATTTAATTTTGCAATGTCTGAACTCCCCTTTTATAGCGAAGTATGTAGCTAATTTTTTAAAAGCCTGCATCAAATACCGACGTAACTATGAGTAATCCATATCTTACCTTATGCTTTTTTTATTCCCTTCTAACATGATTGACTTACTCCTTATACGTCTTTTAACACTGCATAATTCTAATGTTTTTCTTTGTACTTTTTATGGTTGCAATAATATGTGGCAATCGAATAAAAGTTTATGAAATGAAAAATGAGTAGGTACTTTTGGAATGAATCTTGGTTTGGTTCTAAGCGTCACAAAGTCTTTAGAGAATTGTAAGAAAGGCTGTGCAATAGTGAAGGCCTGTATCTCACTGACTCTGCGGGCTGAAGTGAGAGCCAGTAAGATAGCCACTTTCCAAGTTAGAAACTTTATCTCTGCCTTGTGAATAGGTTCAAAAGGTCTTTTTAGAAGTTGAGACAGAACAATATTAAGATCCCACTCAGGAGGAGGAGGACGAACTGGTGGAAAAGCTCGGAATAGCCCCTTAAGGAATTGTTTGATCGAAGATGAGGAACATAAGGATGGTTTGTTGGAACTCTTCCTGAACCTGGATATCGCAGCTAGATGCACCTTAATGGACGAGAAAACTAGTCCAGCCCTAGCTAAAGACAGTAGATAAGGAAGGATGGCTTCAGGAGGAGCTTGAAGTGGATGAACATTATTTTCTCCACACCATGAACAGAATTGTTTCCACTTAAAACGATATGTCTTGATGGTACTTTGTGCACGGGCCTGTGATAAGATCGCCCTGCAGTCTGAGGAGATGTTAAGATCCTTGAACTCTAGGAAGTCAGGAGCCAAGCGTGCAAGTGCAGTGATTGAGGATCCGGGTGGTGGATCTGGCCTCCCTCTCTTGTTAACATTGACACTGTCGGTTTGAGACGAAGTGGAGGCTGCTGAGAGAGCAGAAGGAGCTCCTGAAACCAAAACTGCCTTGGCCAATGGGGAGCAATGAGGATGAGAGTGCAATGTTCCCTCTTCATCTTTTGCAGTACCTTCGGAATGAGTGGAATCGGAGGATAAGCGTACGCAAATATTCCGGACCATCTCATCAAAAGGGCATTTCCCCATGACCCCTGTTGAGGAAACCTGCTGGCATAAAACAGGCATTTGCTGTTCTGCTGCGTGGCGAACAAGCGTTGGTGTTCCCCATGTTTGAAAGATCCTCTCTACTTGATGTTGTTCGAGCTCCCATTCGTGACAGCCCGTGAAAGCCCTGCGGAGGTCGTCGGCTAGAGAGTTCTGGACGCCTTGCACATGTTCTGATTTGAGGGATATGCCGTAGTGCAGGGCCCATTCCCACATCTCTTGAGCCTCCAGCGACAGGGTGAGAGATTTTTTTCCTCACTGTTTGTTGATATAGTACATGCTGGTGGTATTGTCCGTACGCGCCAGCACGGACGAATTCGCAATCCTTGGAAGGAAGGCTTGCAGGGGCAGAAAAATGGCCCTCAGCTCTAGGCTGTTGATGTGTTTCTGCCAGTACTGATGAGACCATCGTCCCTGGATCTGAAGGTCCTGAAGGTGACCTCCCCAACCTTCCATGGATGCGTCCGTAGTCAGGGTGAACTCCGGAATGTCTTGGAGAAAAGTGAGGCCCGGTGACAAATTGTGCGCCTTCGACCACCAAAGAAGGGCTTGCTTCATCTTGGTAGTTACATTGGTAGTTACTTTGATACGGTCGTCGAACGATCCGTCGACTTGCCTCCACTGGCGAAGTAATTCCTCCTGTAGCGGCCTCATTCTGAGTCTCGCCATCGGGATGAGGCTGATTGCAGATGAGCACATCCCTAGAAGGGAAGCAAATGTTCGAACTGAAAGTGACCTTCTTGCAAATATTTGTTTTGCTAGCTTTAACAGTTTGTTTTGCCGCTCCTGAGTCAAGAACGCCTTGCACTGGCATGTGTTCAACACCGCTCCCAGAAAGGTCAACTCCTGGCGAGGTTGAAGCTGAGATTTGTTCGAATTGAGGGTCAGTCCCAGATTTGAGAAGAGGGAGAGAGAATTCCTGACCGCTTCCATTGTGGAGTTTCTTGATGGTCCTTTTAATAGCCAGCCGTCGAGGTATGGGAAAACTTGTATTCCCTGTGACCTCAGCATGGCTGCCACCGGGGCTAAACATTTGGTGAAGATTCTGGGGGCCGATTTGATGTCGAATGGAAGCACTTTGAATTGAAAGTGGACGCCAGCCACTGCAAATCTTAGGTATTTGCGGTGTTTTGGGTGAATAGGGATGTGGAAGTAGGCGTCTTGCAGATCCAGAGAAGCCATAAAGTCCCCTTTGTTGAGACAATTCAGAATGTCCGTCAACGTTACCATGCGAAAACTCTGTTTCTTTAGATATTTGTTGAGTTTGCGCAGATCTAGTATTGGACGCCACTCTTCTGAATTTTTCTCTACGAGGAAGAAGCGAGAATAAAATCCTTTCCCTCTCTGAGAAGCAGGAACTCATTCTATCGCATTCTTGTGTAGCATCTTTAAGGCCTCTTTGAAGAGTAAGTGAAGACGAGGGGGAGGGGAACCCCTGGGCGGCGCTGTTGGTGGCTTCTGCAAAAACTCCAGAGTGTGTCCATTCCTGACAAGATCCAGGACCCACTGATCCGAAGTTATTTTCCGCCATTGTTGGTAAAAGGCGGAAATTTTGGCACCCACGGGAAGGGGAGGATGAATGGCTCACGTCCGGCAAAGCTCATTGGCGCTTGTTGGAATCACGCCCTTGATTGTTTGAGCGCCGTTTCCCTCCTTGACGAGAGAAAGAACCAGAGGCAGGCTGTCAGTAAGATGATTGATAGTACGGTTGTTTGTACTGAGACTGGTACGGGCGATTTTGTTGGTTGGAATAGTTTCCTCTGGAGGAGTAACCACGGCCTCTTGCTCCTCTAAAGGATCCCCTCTTGTATTGCAGGGTGCCCAGGGATTTAGCTGTGTCCGTATCTGTTTTAATTGCAAGCAAAGCGTCATCGATGAGTTTTCCAAAAAAGGAATCCCCATCGTACGCCATGTCCAAGATTTTTGTTTGGACCTCAGGCCTGAAGGTGGTAGCCCTGAGCCAACCTTGACGCCTGAGGACTGCTACTCCCACCAATTGCCTGAAGTTGGTGTTTGAAATATCAAGGGCGCAATCAATGATTTCCGAAGCTGTCCTTTCTCCCTCCAGTACGATCCTGCGCACCTCTTGCTGACGATCCTCAGAGATCAAATCAAGGAACTCAGACAGATCGGACCACATCTGTCTATCATAATGGGCCAAGATAGCCAACGAATTAGCTGCCTTAATAGAGGCTGCTGCATTTGCAGAGAACTTCTTCCCAATGGCATCCAGTCTCCTGCCTTCCTTGTCAGGTGGCGTTGAAATGGGAGCAGAAGGATTCTTGGACCTCTGCTGTGCAGCCTGGGATATGACAGAGTCTGGTCGAGGGTGACCTATTAAGCAAGATGGAGTATCCGATGGTGCACAATACTTTTTCTCTATTCTTGGAAGGACTGCAGGAATGGAAGCGGACGTTTTCATGATGTTGAGGCCCTCCTTCCATATATAATCAATAATGGAGATAGCTCTGGTAACTCTGCGGTATCCCTCTTTAAAGTCATGCAAAAAGCAGTCAGACTGCTCAACTGTGACAGACAATTCAAATCTATTAGCAGTACGCTGCATAATATTATGAAATCCGCCAATATCCTCAGGTGGAGAATCTGACGGGCGTGGCGCAGGCGGTGAAGGCATAGGAATGACATAATCCTCCCACGGATCAATAGGTGTATTATCTGGCAATTCGCCCTCTTCCCTGCCATCATCCTCAAGTTGAGAAGATGTATCCGTGTCACCTTGGGGTGCCGGGCCAGTATCATGTCTCGGTGACAATGACGCTCGCGGTGACGGAGGCCTTGGCACGTCAACTGGGGTAGGCGGCACAGAAGGTGCAACTGAAGTTGGAGGAAATCTCTGGCTATAGTCTGCCAACATAGCTTGTAAGTCCTGAATTAAAGTAGATGGCAGATGACTAGTGTCCTCAGATCGAGGAGGTCTGGTATGGGGCGACTGATATGGCGTTGAGAAATCTTCATGCGCATAATGCCCCTGGTCATCATCCTCATCGTCCCCCTGATATTTGATATTTAATTGAGAAGGGTGACGGGCAATCCCAAAAGGACCCTCATCCTCTTCATTTTCATCTGAATCTTCCTCCACATATGTCTCCAAAAGGTGTGATGGTAAGAGTGGAGAAATGTGAGAGTAGTCACGCCTCTGATAAGTTTTCATTTGAAAATGTGTATATTGGAAATGTGTATATTGGACCCTCGTCGGAGGTGAGTTGGGCAACAGATGAGCAGATGCCACTGCTGTCGTAGTAGTCGATGACGATGAATCTATTGCCATTGGAATTATCGTCGACGGGACTGTCGACGGCTTGTCCGTTGATGGAACTGTCGTCGATGGCATTGATTTTGCCGTCGACGGGGTTGTCGATGGTGTCTTCGTCGACGAACCCTTCGTCGACAAGCTCATCGATGGCGTCTTCGTCGACGAGTCCTTCATCGACGAGGGCGTTGATGGTACCTTCGTCGACGAGTCCTTCGTCGACGAGCCCGTCGATGGTGTCTTCGTCGATGAGTCCTTCGTCGACGAGGCCGTCGATGGTTTCTTAGTCGACGAGTCCTTCATCGACGAGATCGTCGTTGGTGTCTTCGTCAGACCGGAAGTTTTAGTTGTCGGTTCCTTCGTCGACGGAGACATCGTCGACGGGACAGTCAACGATGACGGCAACTTGCCCCTCGTCGTCGAAGGCTTCACAGGGGATGACAACATTTTAGCAGACATCAGAGGTGAGGTAATAGCCGAAGTGGTGACTGTAGTAGAAGTAGTTGAAGAAGTAGAAGTCAAGGTAGCAGTATGAACAGACACCAGAGAAACAGTCTTAGCCTGGGCTGTACTCACAGTAGTCGGTCTTGAAGGAGACGATGCACTCTTTGAGGGTTCTGAGGCTCTTTGAGAGGGTTTAGGTTTTTTCCTCCTCTCAGGAGAAGAGCTCTCTCTGGATCTGGCTCTCTTGCTGGAGGTAGAGGCCTTGTCCTCATCATCTGTGGAAGATGATTTTAACCACAAAAGAACCCTTGCCTCTCTATCCCTGATTGTTTTTGGAGGGAAGGTACGGCAAATCCTACAGTCCTTCACAACATGTGAGGGGTGCAGACAATAGATGCAGTCAGAGTCCTGGTCATCCACATGGACCCTCTTCTTATAGCAGGTTCCACAAGCCTTGAAAAGAGCCTTCTTTTCAGACATTTTTGAAGAAAAAAGACAAAAACTGAGTAGGCACTCAGGGAGACTCCCTTACACACGAAGTGCGGTGAAAATCTGAGGAGAACTGCCTGAGCTAGGAAGGTTCTAGAGGGTGAGGACAGCTGATTGGCTGAAGCTACTATTTCAGGTCTTTTTACATAATGATGTAGATAGGCTGCTAGGTTTTGGGCCTAGTTAGGCCTTTAGGCTTTTCCAGCCTACTACTAGAAATTTTTAGGCACTGCTATTGTGTATATTTTTACCGTGGGACTCCCGCCTCGACGACGGGGAATGATTCAGGCATGTGAATCTATGAATTTTTTAATTTAATTTAAAAGAATTTGTAAAGCGTGCGTATGCCGTGCGGCTTCATGGCGCTGGTAAACACTAAAACCAGAGACAGGGGAGTAGGAGGATTTTTAAGCCGGGAAAGCTTTCAGTAAAGAAAAAAGTTTTAAGTAATTTTCGGAACTTCATATAGGAGGCAGTAGAGCGTAAGGCCAGCGGAAGGGAGTTCCAGAAGGAAGGGGCCAGGACAGAAAATTTCAAACCCCCCATCCGACTCTTCTTGAAGCGGGGAACTGTCAGAAGACACATGGAGGAAGAACGCAGCTCCCTAGTAGGCTGATAGGCTTGAATTGCGGAGGAAATATAGGCAGGCACCGTTGCCGCCCGGGCTTGGAAGGTGGTACAGCCTAGTTTGAATAAGGCCCGCTCCTTGATCGGCAGCCAGTGAAGGGACTTCAGTAAGGGTGAGGAGTGGTGAAATTTAGGCAGCCCGAAAATCAGTCGGGCCGCCTGGTTCTGAATTGCCTGGAGGCGCTGGAGGGCATAGGTGGGAGCACCGTTATACACGATGTTCCCGTAATCTAGCCGAGAAAGAACCATCGCCATCAAAATCAATTTAAGGGCAGGGATGGAAAAGAAACAGGAGATTTTCCGAATGGTTCGGAGCATAAAGAAACAGGAAGACACAACAGAACTAATCTGGGAGTGAAGGGTGAGTTGATGGTTGATGGTGATACCAAGGGTTTTGACAGAAAGGGAGGGTAGTGGAGGGGGACCTAAAGACGGGGGCCAAAAAATAGGGGACCAGGGACTACCAGTGCCGCCGGTCAGGACTAGCTCAGTTTTATCCGGGTTGAGTTTCAGGTGGTTATGATTCATCCAATCCCGGATAAATAGCATGACCGACTGAAAAGAATGAACTCCAGATTGGGAAGGGGAAAGGTTAAAAATCAGCTGGAGGTCATTGGCGTAGTTATACACCATGACCTCCATCTGTTGTAAAGCAAGCACAAGGGGAAGAATATACAGATTAAATAATAAGGGAGAAAGGGAGGACCCTTGAAGAACACCACACTGAACCTCTCGCGGGGGAGCTGAGAAGTAGGCTAGATGGACAGCCTGAGTGCGGCCGTTGAGGAAGGAGCTGATCCAGGCCAGAATCGAACCCCCCATACCCGCCGCCCTGACACGGGATAGTAAGATAGAGTGATCCACCGTGTCAAAGGCGGCGGATAGATCGAGGAGGACGAGGGCCTGGGAGGTGTTAGTGTCCAGCCCTTCCCTGAGCTGGTCCATGACCGAGATGACCACCTTCTCGGTCGAGTGTCGAGGGCGGAAACCAGACTGACAGGGGGCAAGATAGCCGCTGTCCTCCACAAAGAGGCTCAGTGTCTGGGTGACATGGGTCTCAAGGACCTTACCCAGAAAAGGGAGAAGTGAAATCGGGCGGTAATTGGCAGGGGCAGCAGGGTCAGCCCCTGGTTTTTTCAGGATAGGGATAATGGCGGCTGCCTTGTGAAGGGCAGGCACTGTGCCTTTACATAGGGACTCGTTCAGAAAAGTCAGGGGTGGCAGGTAAGAGTCGGAGAAAATCTTTCGCAGAACATGGGCAGGGCAGATATCGGCTGGGGATCCTGACTTAACACGGGCCAAAAGGGGAAGGAGAGACTCCTTGGTTAAGGGGGGAATGACGTTAATTGTCAGCCTGTTAATCGGGGGCTGAGGATCAGAGAAGGAAGGGGGAGGGGGGGGATGTTGGATTTAATCAATGCGACCTTATCGATAAAGTAGTTGTTAAGCGAATCGCACAGCAGCTGAGAAGGGGGAATTTTGGGAGATGTCCTGTCCGAGGAAGCCAGCTCGCGCACTGTGGCGAAGATTTCCCTGGGCTGGCTCTCAGCGGCAAGGATTTTCTCAGAAAAGTAATCAGTCTTAGCCTGTAAGATGGCGATTTTATATTCCTTGCATACAGTTTTATAATGGGCTTTGCGGGAGGGGCAGTAAGCAAGCCTCCAGGCGCGTTCTGCTTGGCGCACCTCCAGCTTTTTTGTTTTAAGGAGGGTGGAGAACCATTTATTCGCCTCATGAGCGCGCCTAACAGTGACACGTCTCAGAGGGGCTTCTTGGTCGCAAGCTCTCGAGAGCCAGCCATTGAGCATGGCTACTTGGGACGATGAAGGGGCGCCCGTTAGATCAGGGCAGGAGGATGACAACGTAGAGCAAATGAGGGAAATGTCTGCCTTACTCCAGTTCCTAGTCCAGGAGTTTCTCGAGGAAAAGGGTATCTTGGCCAGGTTGAGGTCTAGATGGAAAGAAATCAAAGAATGGTCAGACCACAGACAAGGAGTGACAACAGGCATGGAAATAAGGACATGGGAAACAAAATTAAGGCTAGAGAGGAGCTGAGAAAAATCTCTTGACGGGGTGTCTTCCCGCCAGGTCGCCAGGCCAGAAGTTGAAGTCCCCTAGCACTGAAACAGCTGTGCTATTAACTACTAAGGTGGCTAATAGGTCCTGAAGAGCAGGAATAAACCCAGGGTTGGGGTAGGGGGGACGATATACTAAGACGTAAGTGACGGGGACCTGAAAGGAGGCCGATCGTACCACTAGGCAGTCGGCGGTAGGTATGGGAGGAGAAGGAAGAACCTGAAAATGAAGTCCAGTGCGGAAGATCAGGGCCACTCCACCCCCCGTCTTCCCCTCCGGCCGGTCGGCCCGAAGAATCGAATAAGAAGGGGGAAGGGCTGCCAGTACGTTGGGCAGAGAGTCTGATCTATACCAGGTCTCTGTTAAAAACATGAGGTCAGGTTTATGAAGATCCAAAAAACTAAAAAGCTCTGTCTGATACTTAACAGCAGACCTGGTGTTCAACAGGAAAGCCGAGGTTGTAGGGGCAGGCATGTGGGTAGGGAGGGAGGGAGGGGAAATCAATGAAGGCAGCAGGGGGACCGGCAGGAAGGTAGAGGGCCTGATCCGAGCCAGCCCAAGCTCCGTAATCCGAGTAAGAGTGGGAGGGGGAGGAACCCATGAACCCTGGTGAGAGCAAAGTTGCGAGGCCGAATAGGATAGGAAAGGGGCATGATGGAGGGCCCCTAGCCCCGGCCGGCCACGGACGGGCGCAGACGGGCTTAACTTAGGTGCAACTTCGGCGCGCCTTCGTCGCGCCCGCTGCGCACGTCCGCTGCGCATCCGCATAAGGCGATCCTTATGTAGGGAAAGGTAGCTGCCCCTCCCAAGATGGTGGACTGCAGCCCCGTCAGCCCTCTGAAGACCGGCCCAGTGCCGGAGCGGGGCTAGGGGTGCAGCCAGCTGGAGCAGGGGGAAGCAGCAGGTAAGCCCGGTTATGAGGCTAAAAGCACATAAAAAGTCACAGTAATGTTTTTAAAATAGGTCCAGAAGAGAGCGCTGCCGCAGCGTCCACTGCCCCTCTGCCACCGGGGATTAGTGATTGCTGCGCAGGTGCCTTGAGCGAGTCTTTAGAGGGTCCTGTAGGCGCGATGCCTCGAGCGCTGACCCGGGATGGATGCCCCTCCCAAGATGGTGGACTGCAGCCCCGTCAGCCCTCTGAAGACCGGCCCAGTGCCGGAGCGGGGCTAGGGGTGCATCCAGCTGGAGCAGGGGGAAGCAGCAGGTAAGCCCGGTTATGAGGCTAAAAGCACATAAAAAGTCACAGTAATGTTTTTAAAATAGGTCCAGAAGAGAGGGCTGCCGCAGCTTCCACCGCCCCTCTGCCACCGGGGATTAGTGATTGCTGCGCAGGCGCCTTGAGCGAGTCTTTAGAGGGTCCTGTAGGCGCGATGCCTCGAGCGCTGACCCGGGATGGCTGCCCCTCCCAAGATGGTGAACTGCAGCCCCGTCAGCCCTCTGAAGACCGGCCCAGTACGGGAGCGGGGCTAGGGGTGCAGCCAGCTGGAGCAGGGGGAAGCAGCAGGTAAGCCCGGTTATGAGGCTAAAAGCACATAAAAAGTCACAGTAATGTTTTTAAAATAGGTCCAGAAGAGAGCGCTGCCGCAGCGTCCACCGCCCCTCTGCCACCGGGGATTAGTGATACCCCAATACTGGATAACAAAGGTAACTATGCCTGCTGAATTTGCTATGGTTTTGCCTGTGCAAAATCTGAGCCATACATATATGGTCTTTACCGGTGCCACTGTCTAGTTATGGTTCAGCCGCACTTTACATTCAAAAAGCATTTTTTGGTATGTCTATAACTTTTGACGCCATAGTCAGATTTACACAAGTCTTAGTAATGTACTCAGTCAGCTACGCTTTGAAATGCTAAATTTCATGACCATCTGTAAGAAAGACGGTGGAAAATAAAAGTCACTCCTGATAAAAAAGCATCTCTTTTATCACAAACTGGCAAGCTTTCCAGCTGCCATTTTAGGTGCTGGATTCAAACCCTATTTGGTCCCTGACTCTTGAGTGGGAGTCAATTTGCAAGTTTCATGTATTGTAAAAGAAAATGCAGGGGAATAAGAGACCTTACTTATAATTTAATAGGAACAATAGATGTAGCGACACTACACAAAACCCCCAGGCCATAATAACCATAGATGCCACGAAGGCATTTGACAGAGTAAACTGGCCCTATTTAAAATACATATTAAAAGAGATCAACCTAGGAGAACATTTCTGCAGATCAATTTAACTGATTTATAAGGCCCCCCCACAGCCAGAATCTTAGTAAATGGCTATTTATCTAACCTAGTTACAATCCAGAGAGGCACTCGCCAGGGCTGCCCGCTATCCCCTATGCTTTTTAACCTGTACATCAAGCCGCTGGCTGAAAAGTTTAGAACACATCCAAGTATACCTCCCTTTAAGTTCAGAGAATGGCAGAGAAAGGTGGCATTATATGCCAACGATCTCATGATGCATACGAGTAACTTAAATATCACAATCCCGTTAATATACAAAGAAGCACAGAAGTTCGGGCAGATTTCCGGATATGAAATAAATGTAGAAAAAACTGAATGCAAGGCACAGAACTTGGGACCCTGTGTCTATCAAACAAAAAAAACAAAAGATATTTAGGAATATTGATCACCCAAGATATTGATAAGATTACAGAAACAAATCTTCATAAAATTGGGAAAGAAATACATAATTGCATAGCAGGTTGGGCCTATTTACCGTTCACTCTGATCAGTAGAGTCAAGTTAATAAAAATTATGCTGTTGCCAAAAATAATCTTCTTACTACAAAATATTCTGCTGGCATTCAATGAGAAAACCTTGAAACCTATCCAGTCAAAACTAAACACCTTTATTTAGGCTTCGAAAGGACCTCAAATTTCATGGAAGAAGCTACGCAGGAAGAAAAATAAAGGAGGGTTATGCCTCCCGGTTTTAGTTTTATATGCAAGGGTATTCTCACTGAGGGCAGGTAAAATGCTTATAGACTTACCGGATGGCTCGGATATTGGTGTAATGTTTGAGGAGATGCTCCTGGATGTAGAGAGAGGAAGCCAGGGTTTCTTATTTTTTTTAAAGTTCGCCTAAAAACATTGCACAGTTTAATGAGCACTTGGGCCAAGATTAAGAAAACTCTAAAAATTAGCTATTTTAGCGCTCTTGCTCCCATCTGGAATGCACCAGGATCTCCAGGATGGACTAAAGATGTCAACCCCTCTAGTCAGGGCAGGAATTCTCTGATGGGGTCAATTAGCACCAGAAGGAATTTTGCTATCCTAGGATGAGATCAACTTATTGGTCGACAAAGGACTATCTAAATTTAAATATTGGCAAATAAAAAGCTGGCATTAAACTGTTGGTATGGATGTGGGCATGCCAAATGAACTGGAAACTACACTATCAAAGAAGATCGTAAAAAAGAAAGAGGTGGCGACTCTGTACTGGCTACTTCTCGAGCTGGAAGAGACTGAATTCAAACTACCAATGGAGCAGTGGGGAGAGAACTGGCCTGGCTGCAATCTCGAAGATATATGGCAAGTATCTCACAACATTCTACACACAACAGTGCAACCTGTAAATTTAAAAATAAATCATATCTTTTGTATTCCCAAGGTGTATTGGACTCCTCTTAAGCTTCCAAAATTTACAAACAGCCCAGCGTCAAAGTGCCCAAAATGTTTCCAGACCAGTGCGGACAATGTCCATATGTTTTTAATGTACCCAAAGCTAGCTAACTTTTGGGCGGAGGTAAAAAGAGGTATGGAAGGTATTTTTGGCACAAGTGTTCAGGTAAGCATGAATGTAGTTTTCTTTGGATTGTTTACACATTATGAGTCTATGTCAGGAGGGGAAAATAGACTATGCTTATACCTGATCTTACATGCACGAAGGTAATGCTGCAAAAAATGGGTTAAGGATATTTCTCCAACTCTTTTGGATTGGGTGATCTCTGTGAAGTACACGATGAAGCTGGATAGAGTTAGATTAAATGAAGATAAAACGAGTAAAAAAGACTTTTGGGGTCCATGTGAAAAATGGCTCAATAGTTTAGACCAATAGAATGAAATTAGTTTTAAAAAGTCCAATGATTAAGCCTTACACTAATTTACCCAATCTCTCTGGTTTCTGTGAGGCGCCCCGAGAGATACAGAACCAATCTGTAGAGAGGCACTGATAAAGCATATCCATCTATATACAGAGCTCTCCAGTTGGTGCCATTTGAGAAGGGGGCCACAGGAGCAGTTTGAACTAGCCCTGAATTTATCTGATGGCGAATGAGGGAAAAAAAACAACAACAAAAACATTGTAATTTAATTCGACTTCACTTAATTTGACGAATGTGGTTTAATTAGCATTGTTTCAAATATGTAGACACGCGCGCACACGCACGCACAGACACGCACACGCATACACACACTCACAGTTTTCAGCCAAGATTCTGCACACAGAGAATGCCGCAGTGGAGCAAGATGTGTGCCTCTCTCTTCCTGTATTGGAAACACTGATTTAAGTATCCCTGTTTGCTACATCACGACACAAAGACAAAACATCTTCATCTCTTTGCATGTGACCGGTTTAGCAGTCGACCAGCCCCTGTTCACCCGGAAACGTTTGTGTGGCCCTGGTGGGTGGTTTACCTGCGTCTTGAACCACTTCGTGTATTCATTCTGAATCTTCATCCTGATTCCATCGTACTGGCTGTGGACGTCCTGGAGGACGCTGGTCAGGTCCGGCTGTGTTTTAACACTGCTTTTCTGTCCAAGAACATTGCTCTGGACGTTCATCCGTACCTCGTTCAACTCCTGGGTACCAATAGAAAGAAGACAGCCTGAGTTACTCATTGAAGCAGCCATTATTCATTTATTTATGATTTGGGTATCTACTGGGTTTTAATCTGTCACCTCTACATTGCTAGTCAAAATTACCCAAAGAGATGTATTGACTTTTAAGAACAAGCAAAGCAAATCTTCTTGGCTCTTCTATAGTTAAAAGGTTTTCTCAAGCTTCAAGTAAGTAATGGGAAATATGTTCCATACATTCATCGGCATGTCAGGCCTCACTTTCACACATAGAACAGGTGATGTGTGAGACGGTTAGAGAGAGTTTAAAGCTGATGGTGTCATTGAAAGGGCCAAAGACCTTAAAAGATGGGGCTTCCTTATTATGCATCCAAGACAGTGATATATATTTGCATTTTCATTGATGTGACTCTTGCATGTTTAACTATTATCTTGCGCCCCTCCGTTTAGTTTTGCACTAAATTATTAAGTTGGACTTTAACCCTAATGCTGAACCTCCCCAGGAAGGGTGATTTTTTTCAACTTTGAAATATGGGCCTACTACTGATAGGGAGCAGGACCCTGTCGGACTCCCTGGACCATGGCAAAAACTTCCCACCAGTAATGGGATTCACCATGGGATGTCAAGATGTAGAGCCTACAGACCAGCTGCAGACAGATGTACATACCAGCACTCCCTTGCTCCTCCCCCTGAGGCTTGACCAGGCTTGGATAACTCCCTGAAGGTTGAACTTATTAGCTGAAAGTTCATCATAGGAATGGTAACTCATGTACATGTCAAGCTGACCTTCACACCCTGTATGATGACCGTCCATATCTTCACACCCTGTATGATGACAGTCCTGACCTTCACACCCTGTATGATGACAGTCCTGACCTTCACTCCCTGTATGATGACAACAGAGGACCAGCGGAGAATGTGTTTTGAAAAGCGGCCATGCTGGCCAGAGCATGTGAAGACAATGTCAGCATTAAAAGTGACACTGTCCTGCGTGGACTCTGTGTGCTGACTTTTCTTAGGGTCCTATGCATGCCTGTAGTCCCTGTGAATCATTTGTGACAATTTCTGTAATTTGCCACTGGTGTTCTGGACGAAAATATGGTTGCGCTCCTACTGCATGGCCAAGTACTCCCCTTTAGCACTTGTCTCTCATCGAATAGCAAAGTCAAGTATGCGTAGCTTACTTAAAGAGAGGTGTGGGATCAGGCAATCAACCTGTTAAACATGAAATAACAAGTACAAAGTCACTGTCCAGTTCTTAACTTTTAAGAATTCGACGTTATTACACCCAAGTACAAATCTCTCTACCACTTTCCCTAAATCTTTCATAAATTCAGCAAACCAAGTGTATGAAAAAGAGCATCCAGGTAAAGAAAGTGCTTCAGGGTCATTTTAAAGATTTAGAAAGGTAGACAACATACTATGGGGCAGATTTACAAGCCCCTTGCAACATCTTTACGGCACTGTTGCGTAACTTCTGTGACGCAGTGGCGTTGTAAACAATGCACCACAATGCAACAGATTTACAACGTGACGCATCTAGTGAGATGCGTCACGTTGTAAAACCCTGCGCTACATTATACCTGTGTCAGGTGTAACGTATGCAGGGTAGGAGTCCCCTCGCTAGGAAGCCTCGTAAAAGTGACGCAGTGAAATCTACACGATTTCACTGAGTCACTTTTACGTCTCTGCTGCATCAAACCCTTACGCATGCCTGTAGCAGGCATAAAGGGTGACGCAGCATGTTAGGTATAGGCCGCTCCTGAGCATTGCTGGAGTTGCGTCGCACTTTCGACACAACTCCAGCAATGCGCCGCCCTTACGACAAAAAATGCGACACGCATCTGACTATCCTTGCGCCGCGGTGTGCCACATTGTAAATGCGACGCATGCGTGGTGGTCCAATGGTAGTTTTATGTGTCGCATCTTTACTGGCGCATCCCTGCTAATATGCAGAGATGTGCCAGTCGTTGTAAATCTGCCCCTGTGTATCCACAGGTTAGTCCCGCACGACAGATTTCCTTATCATGAATACACCATGGTTAACAGCAGAACATTCAATGACATGAAATTCACTTCTTTAGTACATATTGATACTCTGATTCTACCCATATGACTGGTGTAGGATTCGTTTTTTTGGGGACTGTGAAGAATGCATTGCCTCTCCTCGTGCTTTTCCCTCACAACACAACTGAGGTTGACTGTTAAGCTCCAAAGCCTCACCCAATAAAACACTAATGTATAAAAAGGAGTCTGTTTTGGATAGTATCTAGTTTTACTCTGACTACTCTAATCACCCAAACCCAAAACCAACACACAACCCAATACATTATTGGCAGTCCTAACCCCATGTAACCAGCACACCTCCAGTAACTTATAAGCAAAAGTTATTTGCCTTCAGAAATTTTATGGTGAATATTATATCTTCCCACAGATTCCTCACTTTAATATCCTCAGAACCCCGACTAGATCCGTAGCATTTTTTTTGTAACTGCAGCTCTCCAGCACGGCCAGCTGCCGCCCCACGCGTCCATTTGGGGTACGCCCCGCTCCAGAAGTGATATCATGGCAAAGGTGTAAGGAGCAGAACCAAAGAGACCTTAACCCCAGCAGATCACTGTGCAATCAGAACATAACCACCAGATACCTTAGAATATTATTAAGACAACACTACATCAGAAGGGGAGGAGGAAGGGTGGCAAGGAATCTGCCAGAGGGTATAGTATCCACGAAGAGATCACTAAAGTTAACAAAATATTTCCTTTGCCCAAAGCAGTGACTGGGCTGATTAGTGACAGTTCACCAAGAAAATTCAGCAGAACTGCTCCGACGAAGCAGCCATCACTTCTTGCTTACGCCACCAGATAATAATAACTGGCAAAGGCATTCAACAAGATCAAGTGGCTGCACAGCAACCACTGAGGCCAAGAAAGTAAAAACTGCTAGTATCCCTTTAGATTGGACACCATTGTTTTAAACAATGGTCTGTCCTGGTCACAGAGCAACATATCGTACTGCAAAGTGTGATCAATGAGAAATAGCGTGATTGGTACCATCTTTACCCTTCTTTGTGCTAGTGAAAGAACCAGTTATCTATGTAATCTTATCTCATCCATTCGAATTAATAGAAGACAATATGTCTAATGGCCATACAATCAATCAATCAATCATATCTTTTGTAAAGCGCACTACTCACCCGTGAGGGTCTCAAGGCGCTGGGGTGGGGAATGCTGCTACTGCTCGAAAAGCCAGGTCTTGAGGAGTTTTCTGAAGGTCAGCAGGACTTGGGTCTGTCGTAGGTGGAAGGGGAAGGTGTTCCAGGTCTTGGCGGCGAGGTGGGAGAACGATTTGCTGCCGGAGGTCGCTCTTCGGAAGTGGGGGACTGTGGCGAGGTCGGCAGTGTGGAGCTGGCGGATGGGGGTGTAGAAACTGAGTCGTCTGTTGAGGTACGTTGGTACAGTGTTGTGGAATGCCTTGTGTGCATGGGTGAGGAGCTTGAAGGTTATCCTCTTGTTGACCGGGAGCCAGTGCAGGTCTCTCAGGTGGGGTGTGATGTGGCTGCAGCAAGGGATGTTGAGGATCAGGCGTGCAGAGGCGTTCTGGATGCTTTCGAGTCGTCTCAGGAGTTTGGCCGAGGCTCCTGTGTAGAGGGTGTTTCCATAGTCCAACCTGCTGCTGACGAGGGCCTGGGTGACCGTTCTTCACGTTTCAGTGGGGATCCACTTGTACATCCTGTGGAGCATGCGGAGGGTGTTGAAGCAGGAGGAGGAAACTGCGTTGACCTGTTTAGTCATGGAGAGGGTAGAGTCGAGGATGACACCTAGGTTGCGTGCGTGGTTGGTGGGTGTTGGGGCGGTTCCCAGTGCCATCAGCCACCAGGAGTCGTCCCAGGCCGAAAGGGTGGAGCTGAGGATGAGGACCTCCGTCTTGTCTGAGTTCAGCTTCAGTCGGCTGTTCCTCATCCATTCAGCGACGGCCTTCATTCCTTTGTGATGGTTGGTTTTGGCGGTGTGGGGGTACTTGGTGAGGGAGAGGATCAGCTGGGTGTCATCGGCGTAGGAGATGATGTTGAGATTGTACCCATTCTGTCTAGTGCTTCTTTGGAGGTAGAAGATAAAAAGAAAAATGTAGGAGTTATGGACTGGCGCATGTAGAAGTGGGACAGCACTTTTGGCAGAAAAGAGGCATAGGTATGTAGGACCAACTACTCCAGGTAAAATCAGGTAAAATACTGTAAATGGTGGCCAGACCTGCAGGGTCTGCAATTCTTAAATCCTGCTGACAGTAGTAATTGTGCGCAAAGAGGCAGTTTTTCACTGTTAAAAGATTAAGGGATCAGCTGCGTATTGGTAATATTGGTGATACCATAAGGAAATTCAGAACAAAGTTTAAATTCTACTGCAGAACCACAAAAGGGGTGGGAGAAAACATAGAATAATCCCTTCAAGAAACATGCCACAAGGGGCAACCTGAACAAGGAAGACTTGTCAAGGAGACACAAGATGAAGAACAATTCAACCATGTATCCTTTCACAGTAGAGACCTCCACACCAGAGAAAGAGCAGAGTGCAGAACATCTCACAAGCAAGTCTCAAAGGGGTTGAAGCTTGTGACCATTGACAAATCTGTCCCAGCACTCAGAATGACATGTACTACTCTGGGGGGATGGGTGGAGGTGGACTCAAAACCTTTAATTGACACTGCTCAATTTCCATGCATGACTTCATGGCCTTGGAGAATTGGGGTGGAGAACCCAACAACTCTGCTGTGAAAGTAGATGATCCCTGCCTGAAAGAAGAGGCTGAATACGGAGGACCAATAGTTTGGAGTACCAATTCATCCTCACCCAGTCTGAGACACTGAGAATGAGCTATGTACTATATTTTTCAGTTCCTGCGGAACTCTTGAGTTTAGTGGAATTGGATGAGATTGCATTTTCAGGCCCTGAGACCAACTCAAATGGCAGCTACCTGCTAGAGAATTCTGTGTCGGAAAGTCTAAAGCAACGAGCAGTTCCTGTTCAATACCCTAGCTAAGAGGTTGATACAAGGAATTCCTAGTTTAGAAAGGTTTTCAAAAGTGTATTCTTGTTGCATTAGGGTGGAATTCCCATTCATGATCTTTGATGTATAGGTAGCTGAGTCATCCTCCCACACATTCAAATACCTGCCTCACAAACTGCCACTGTAAAATCCTGATACATTTATTACAAATACATGGTCTCCTAGCACAGGGCAAAATAACTCTCTCCCCTTTGTGTTGAGGTAGTGGACTGCAGTAATGAGGACAGCAGAGCAAGATATGGAATGAATAAACACCTTCAGGCACTTTCAGAGCTAAGTGGATGGCCCAAAGATCCAGCAAGTTGATGTGTAGTCATGGGTTTGCCAGAAGGAAACACACACAGTCTGTAGTGTCCTCCAGATGAGGTCTGTGGCCCTGTGAGGAGGCATTTGTTGCAACAGTAGTCTGCACCAGAGGAAGGCATAAGGAGTGACTCCTGGTGAGGTTGGGTTATAGGGGCACATTCACCAGGAGAGATTTAAAGGACAGTTCTCCACACCAGCAGAAAGGGTCTTCTTATGTAGAAATCACTACCACATAAGGCACCAGTGGAGGAACGTCATCCTTCACAAGACATGCTGCACCACGAGTATACAGAAGGCACTCAAGTACCATAGCAGGAGACTGTCAAAACAGGAATAGACCTTGGAGTGAGAAACATCAGGATCATAGTTCAAATGCCGAGATACTATGAGGAAGAGGAAAGTCTCTCATGCAGGTTGCAATCAGAATAACCACATTGGAGGCCAGGCTATACATCGGAGTTAGCTATGACTTCTTTAGGCGGATAGACCGAAGACAAAGGAAGAACAAGGGGCATAACAAATAGTCTAAATCCAATGTGGGGTGCCGTTCCTTTGCCAGGCAGTTATACTTGTACAGATTATAGGAGGCTGTTAACACTGTGGAGGCCAAAAGGCAGTTTAAATTGACAGTATTGGGAGCACACTGTGAAGAGAAGATAACAATCAGCGGACCCAAAGGTTTCAGGTGAAAGCAGGCATCCTGGAGTATGAAGGGACACAGTTAAATAATGTGCATTCAGGTCTAGGAGGACTGTCTCAGGGACATAATCTTAATCTTGTCCTGGGAGACACAGAGGTGCATAAACCTCACTGCATCTATGTTGAGGAGCAGAAAGTAGAGGGAATACAAATCTGCACATCTCTTCACTTTGGGCCAAAGGACAAGGGTGTAACACATGCCCCTGCAGCCTCTGCGAAGCAGGGGGGTCTCCAACTCTGTAGGTAGCCCCTAACCCTTTAAGGGGGCCCGATTGAACCTCTGGCACATTGGCATCTTTGAGGTATGGGAAACTCGGGGGCCCTTGTCACATTTGCAGGGGCCCACCATCATTTTGTGTTACGTCTCTGCTTTAGGCACAATTTCTATGACCTCTTTCTGTAACAAGGTCAGGACTTGGAAGGCATGGGTATAGTAACACTTCCTAGTGGGTGGTTGATGTTCTGTAGCAGTGAGCAAACATAGGAGGACTTAACCCTTGCAGATCAAATGGAGGAGCCTACAATCTCTGGTGATGGACTCCCAATGGCTCACAAAATCAGAGACCTTCTCCCCGACCAAATGTTGATGGTGCAGAATGGGCAAATCAGAGCATCTGATGAACGAGGCAAATAACATAAGCCACACTACTAGAGTAAAAAAGGATTGCACCCTATGGAGTCTAGATGTTTCCATTTAATCAGTGTTTAATTTGTTAAAGGATAAGTGCTGGGACCCAGAGATTTGCTTAGAAGCATGGAGTCAGCACTATCAAGGGTTGGGCCTCCGAGTACCCAGGCTTTCCAATATTGCTTCCACCTTATGCCTCTTTAATCCACCACCATATACTCCTTTTCCACCCCTTATTTCTCACTTTGTCACCCTTTTCTGTCTTTCTCTGCCTCCTTCATTCTCCTGTTTGTGTTTTTCTCTCTCTTGCTCTAAATCAAAAGCTGTTGAGGAAAAATAAATGCCCACTCCCAAAAATTAATGTTGGTGAGCCCCACCTGCAACCACCAGTTCCAGGTAAACACTGAGATTCTTGGTTTCAAGTGGGGTAGGGAAAGAGTTGAGGTTCAGTTTTACAAAAAAATGCTTGAATCACCAGACTTAACGGAGAAGGCTGTGACAACAACAACTTCAGGTTGGATGGCAAAAGCCAGTGATGACTTACAATTTGTTTATTAATTGAGAGACCCATAAGGTGTCCCTGTGGGTCTTTTTAAGTCAAGCATAGATCTTTGGGACCCCATAATTACGCAACATCTAAATGTCACCTCAAAAGGGCATATCCCTCCTTCATGGAAAAAGCCTGTAATTGTCATGTTTTCTTAAAAAAGGGAACAAGCAGACCTAGCCTGTTACCACCCTATTTCCTTAATAGCTGCTGAAGTGAAGATTGTTGGTAGGGTACTGAGAAACACCCTTTGGACTGGGCAGAGAAAGAGAAGGTTATTTCTGATATCCAGTATGGTTTTAGACTGGGTACAGGCATGATAGAAAAGAACCTCAAACTTTACCTCCTGATCTCTAAGTACACCCTCGTGAAGAAGGAGTCCATTCATGGACCTCATCACAGCCTTCAACTCTGTTGACAGAATGAAATTATAGGCTATGCTGGTGGCCATAGGGGTAGATGGAGCCCTTTTTTTCCTTTTTATTTGACTTACCTTCCGGGTTGGTAGTCTCTGTGAGGTTTGGCTCAAATGGTGAATACACACAGACTTTCAGTTGGGGATTGATTTTTTGGTCAGGACTGTATCGTAGAACCTATGCTTTTTATTTTGTATATGAATCTGTCAGACTCATTCTTGATGTCCCAGGGTAAGGATGTCCCTAGGGTTGGGAAAAGGTTGGTCACAGCTTTACTGTATGCTTATGATACTGTTTTAATAGGGTGTACAACTAATGATTTCATTGATGGTTTTGTTATCTTTGTGGGCAACATATGCCTAAAAACGAATCTGCCTAAAAAGTATACAATGGAGTTGGGGCCAAAAAGTGTCAAGACTAAAAACCTTTCAATCCTAGGTCAGCCTATTAGTAATAGAGATGTGTTTACGTATTTGGGCAATAAGTATTGATACCTCATTGAGGCGGCTTAGACCCATGAATGAATGAATGAATGAACGAACGAACGAACGAATGAAAAGGCTTTATTAAATGCAAACGCCTGCCTGAGGGCGTTTTGGAGCTGCAAAAGATAGGAAGGTGAGAGTCTGGTCTCCTCTTATTGGGCAACGATCTAATTTTAAAGAGCGAGTCTCTTATTGCTGGACAAAAAGCCAGGTTTTCAGAGATTTCCTGAAAACTGATAGAGAAGGAACTGTTTCAAATTCAAAAGGTAGGTTATTCCACAGTAGGGTGGTGGACCTGGAAAACTTAGCCGGGCCTGACTGGAGGGTCCTACTGGGCATGTACCACCACAGTTTGTCCTTAAAAAAGTGATGGGCCTTTGCCCTGCAGCGTATTATAAGTCTTACAGAGGGCTTTGAACCTGATGTGCTGTCTGTTCAGCAGCCAATGAAGTTTCATAATAGCTCCTCTTGCTGACTCAAATGTTGGGATTTTAAGAAGGAAACACGCCTCAGAGTTCTGCAGGGTTTGCAGTTTCTTCAGAGAGCTTGTCGGAAGAATGAGATATAGACTGTTGCAGTAGTTGAGTCTTGCAAATAAAGAGAAATGACTACTGTCTTCAAGAGCTCAAAGGCCAGATATATCTCTTTTTTTAAACTAATCTCAGTGAGCAGAAGGAGGTGGATGTAACTTTGTTAACTTGTTCTTTGAGCTTCAGCTCCTTATCTAGCAAAGTTCCTACATTTTTGATTTTTGGTACTAGAGTCAGGAGGGAGACTAGTTCTGGTGGTCATCATATAGGTGTCCAAAATGATGCATTATTGGCAAAAAAGATGACCTCTGTTTTTGCAGAATTTAATTTTAGGCAGTTACCATCCCTTTAGTTGCCCACCTTACTCATGCATGTCCTAAAGGTATTGCCAGGGTTGATCTCATCCTTTGACAGTGACAGAGAAAATGCGTGTCATCTGCATAGGATGCTAGCGAGAGGCCAAATGATTTTATAAGCTTAGCTAATGGCGTAAGATATAAGTTGAACAACATCAGGTTTAGCGATGATCTCTGTGGCACTACACAGTGCAAGGAACAAGATTTAGAGATGAACTTACCTAAAGCACCCTCTGCTGCCTGTTCGCAAGGAAGTACTGTAGGACAGCAAGTGCATGTCCTCTATCCCCAGCTTCCACATACAGGCAACCAAATTAACATGGTTGACCATATCGCAAGCCGCAGAAAGATCCAAGAGGACCTATGTCGCACTCCCTCCTCTGTGCAGTGTTTCTTGCATTTCCTCTGTAGCTACCACCAACGCGGATTCAGTGCATTAACTCAGTAATGAATCTTTATAGTCCTAACAGTGGCTTTTGGATCTGAAATTTGGAGCTATGAGGCTTGTTGACTCATCCAAGTTGGCGACCACAACCTGTGCCCACAGAGATGGTGTATGATGGTATGTAACCTTTACAACGAAACTTTTACAACAACCTACCATTACAACGCAACTTTTACAACGCAAACTATTACAACGCATTGCTCTGGGGGGCGCTCTAGGATAGGGAATAGGTTAATTTACTATCCAATAACCTTCCCTACTATCCACGGGGACTGGAGTTGGAATAGTAAATTAAACTATTCACTATCCAGCACCCCAAAGCGCTATGCGTTGTAATGGTATGCGTGGTAAAAACCGCGTTGTAAAGGTAGGCGTTGTAAAAGTATGCGTTGTAACGTCATACATCCGTGTATGATGAATAGAACATAGGGTTTATTTCTGATTATATACATTTTCGCCCTATAATCTTGTGGTTATCCATATGGTTAACACAGAGTTAGAACTCAATGGAAGAATTTTATCAGATTGTCTGAAGGTGGATCAGTGTCTATGAATTCCCCGATTCCATTATGTTAACGGAACCTTTGGCGACCTCGGCAGGACTGATCTGTTTACTATCCCAGATTCTGTCTCTAAAGCTGAAGTCCCGTGGGTAAAGGTGGCATTTTGTGCCCTTGTGCAGAAAAAAAGGGAGGAACAGCCTTGGTTTAAAAATCGATGCAGAAATTTTGATATGGTCAAAACCCTTGGCAAATCTGAATTGTATTTAACCCTAGATATGCCTGCTTTGCATAGACGCCTTTTGACTTCTGTTTTAACATGTTCCCACAAATTAAAGTTGGTTGGCATAAACCTTCAGAGGCTGTGATTTGCACATGTAGCATGTCTGTTGCACTAGACACTTTATATATTGTGCGTATTTGCCCTAAATTTGCAAATCAGCGTCATACATTTATACACCCTCTTCTTCTGCCACCGAATTTTAAACAAGTGCTACCAGCTTTATTTTACCTTTAGTTATTAGATAATGATAAGTAACTTTTTAAGTATCTTGGTTTTTGGCAGGAATATTTTGTTCCACCGAATGAATTGTGTTATATAATTTTTAGATTCTATTTATGAGTATGGTATTTGGATCGGTTTTTATGATTTACAGTGAGAAATCAAATAAGAGAAATTTTGACTTTGACTTTGAGAGACTCATAAGGGTTTTATCATGCAACAAGCACTGGTTCCAACCAGGAAAGATGGAAGGACAGAAAAGGTCAGAAGCGGTCACAGAAGACAGTTATAGGATCTTCATAAGAATTTGAAAGCTACAGACTTAATGGCCAACTCTAGCCCCCTGTTGCTTTATGGAAAACAGCTGTGAAACAGCAAACTTCCTCTGAGGGAGGGCCCAAAGGATAAGAAGTATCATCTTTTAGTTTCAGCAAAGGCCAGCATTTGTACATTAAGGAGGAGGGAACGTCATCAGTCTCCTAATGGTCCTCATTAGTGCACCAGGGTAGCATCAGAATCTCAGACTAAGGCTTCCTCCATACCTGCAAATCTCTGAGCAGAATGTATGAAAGGAGCTGGTATTTAAAGAATGCTCTTAACTCCTCACTAGCCACCTGAAAATTGTCAACCAATTTCAAGGCCTGCGACAATGCTGAACTTTATTCTGACAGTGGTTTCAGAAACAAAGCCGAAAGTGTCTCTGAGAGTGGTGCTGGAGACAGGTTGGAAGCAGCATCTGTGCCAGCTGTGTCAGCATCGGTAAGTGGACTTTGTGCTTCGTTAATTATGCCAACCGACATTTTGCCATCTGCACTGCAGTTCTTAATTAAACAGCGCTGCAGTTGTACCTGGGGAAATGCCTGTGAGCAGAGAGATAGAGCAGGGAAGGGCACCACCCATTAAAAAAAGTCCGTCACAGCGGGACAAGGGAGGGCAAACACCAGTGTGTCCATGAGTGCCATGCGGTGAAATGTTCGCAAATTGTCAGCATCTTAGATTATGATGGCTTCTATAAAAATGGTGTTGATGCTCGTGACTGTGTATGCGTGAGTCCGTTGGCACTGGGGTCCGTTCTGACAGAATTTCCGGGTCCGAGGGTTCTGGCCCACCCTTGGTAGAGAAAGAGGCCCACAAGGTGGGGACAGCCCTGAAAGCGGTCTTTATGGTCTCTCAAATAGTCTCAAGTGAAGACGAGACCTGCAAATGTTATGTTAAAAATGAATATAAATACATTTTATATATGTATTTTAAATGTGGAAATAAAAAAATAAAAAATACGGCATCACCCTTTTACCTAATTTTTAATGACATCTTTAATCATATAAATATATTAAATTAAATACAAATTGCTTTTCTGAAGTTTAAATAAAAAAATTAATTTCCATTGAAGGTAAAAATAACATTGTTATTATGCATTATTAATTATTAAAAAGATGTATACAATTAGTTACAATTAATTTAATTATATTGTTCTGAAAATTACTGTTACCTTAATTTAGAATTTCAAAGAGGGCTGTTAAAATATTTCATAATTAAATAATACATATTTTTATTTTTAGACATTATTAACATTAAATTACATTTATATTTTTAACTATTTTAAGCAGTTGGATTGATTTTAATATTATTTCCTGTAGGTTTTATGATAAGTTCACACCTCCTTCATTTCTATGGAAGTGTGTTGCATTACCAGTAGTTGGCTATGTGTGGTGCTGGACTTACTTCAGGTTTGACCTGAAGTGATTTCATATTTTTTTATTACCCTTGTTGAGCTGTTTTAACTTTAAAATTGCAGTTTATGAAAAGCCATGAGTTTAATTTTTTGTGGGTGTGTGCATGACCCTTCCTAACACCCCCCCCCCCATCACTCCCAAAACTCCTCTTTATTCATCCCACCAGCACTAAGTATGCTCCTCTTTTCCAGCAACACTTCCTGGTCCCTACCACATTTACTACTAAGCAGTAAATGTATGTGTGTGAGGATCTCCTCATAGATTTCCCCATAGAAAAGATAGGAATGGTGGAGGTGAATATTACACTCACACATTGGTGAATAGCATTTTGTACTATCACAGTACTACTAAACATACTGCAAAATGCAGTTTGTGGATAGTCCCCGATATTTGACGAAGCATCAAACAACATGTTGCATGTGGCTATAATTCCTAAATATTCTTTTGACCAAGAGAAGCATGGACCGGTAACAGTGCAGAATAATAGAGGTCTATTATTCCTCATTTGCAATGATAGAATGTAGAATCAATTTTAGAGCATTCTTGACTACTCAGACTTTCACCATCCCTCTTTGGCAAGATTGCCACTTGAATGTCCCATAGTCTTGCCATAGTGAATTAGTTGATAGAGGATTCCTACTTTTTCAACAAAAAGCCCGAGATGATGAGTTGCTTTGGAAATGTTATCCCAATAAGTACTCCTATCACCATGTTGTACCTTTTAACCCAGGCCATTACACAGAGAAATGGTATGCTGCTTGGAATGGGTTATTTTGTCATTCCAGTCTCCGAACATTTGGTACCATTGATCCATCAGACATTTTTGGATGATAAACCACTACTATTCTGGCATATAGGAACAGGTACTTTTGGTGCGCAACCACCTCATAACATATTTTTGCATGTACCCGGGTGAAGGGCCACCCTCATGGAACAAATAGCTCACTACAGACTGACATTTAAAGCATGGAGTTTAGACGCCCTAAAATAACTGTACAGTGATTACAAGCAACCAGATAGTAAATTAAGTGGACAACATGTGTCAATGTTGCTTTTTCATAACTAAATGAATGAATGTGAAACAATTTTGCTGTTGTTCGCAAATCCTGGTCTGGTGAGAAGAAACCTTGATCAATTATTCTTCTAGGTAGCAATAATCTAAAAAAATGATAGGGCTTCTCAGAAAAAGTTGTTACCACTGCCACACACTTAGACACCGGGAGCTGACTTCAGGCTGAACTTACCTTGGCTTGGTTCATTCCACAACTTGAATAGGAAACCTTTTTTTGCAATATTTTGCAATTTATCATACTGGAATATTACATATTATGTTATGCAGCTCTATGGCAACAATCCATTCCCCTTGTAAACAAGGGGAATATATTGTAGCCATATTGAGGGAGTGCTAGAGTCCTAAAAAGTATTATATTTAAGTATTGTATTGGAGACCTTGAGATCTGGTATGGGCCAAAACGTATTCCCTAGGCTCTTGTTCTTCACTAGGAAGTAACACTAAACGTTTTTCTACTTTATTTTTTACAAGAGCAACAGAAAACCCTGAGCTAGCATTGGGGAAGAGATGTTAATACCTTCGGTGGAATAATGGGTAGCACACTCGGAAACGTGAGCTTGTCACCATTTTATATAATACAAAGCCCCAGAAATATGAGATGCTATGTATCTGCCCAGCAAAGTCCCTAAAGTAGATGGCCGAGAGAGGAAGTCATTAGCAAGAACATAAAGGGTAATTTCCTCCAGAGAGTGAACAGTTGAGGTCAGTTCAGACCTTTATTTAGCCTTAATTCTGAATCCGAGATCTTTGCAAGCAATGCATTTGAACTGGTTGAGTTGGTGATGTTGTCTTCCATTAAGACTTCAGGATTGATCTTTGAAGGACTTATTATGATACTCAATTAAAAACATCTCCTTTTATACAGTTCATCACTGTATATGTAAATAAAGATGATCTCTCAGTTAATCCCGCCTTACTATCATTCCAAAAGGTGCAATGAGCACACTTTCTCGGCTTCCTGATACCCAAAGGAAGAAGAAATGCATTGTTTGGCTATCCAGAAGGGGAGGTTTCAAAGAGATATGATTTAAAAATACAAGCAGAGACACCAATAATATCATAATATGGTAAGATAGGGGAGATTGACAAACCAGGCATGATCAAAGGAGGGCACACAGAATGGAGAAGATTGGAAGAGGAGCCTTTGTCAAAAGAGTGGACAAGTTCAGAGGCACAGAGGGAGTTAAAAAACACACCCAGGAGAACACCACACGTGCATCGGATTGGCTGCCCAGTGGAGAGGCACTGAAACCTCTATTGTCACTATCCTGGGAAATGGCTGTGGCTGGATGAATGACAGGTGTTCATTTCCTACAGGCACTAGTGGGGTAGCGGTGAAGGTATTACATCTAGATTAGTAAATCCTAATTCAGGGTTATCTACTGTGCCATCCAGATGGGGACTTGTGTACCCAACCTTTATTTAAAACTGGGCCTGCTCCGAAATAAGGCGACATTAAAAGCGAAAATCCAACATTCTAGGGTCTTTGTACTTTTATGGAGTGTTACCATGAGATCTGTCAATCTGAGCCATCAGTACAAAAGTAGGCCATTCCAAAAATAAGGACATTCAAGTAAATGTGTACCTAGGCCTGCCACGTCCTTTTAAGTACTGATGGTCCGGGCTGAATTACTCATCCTTTCTTTTATATTTTTGGAAAATCCACTTTCCCATCTTAGGCAGAAGGTCTGAAAATGAGCCAATTCTCCCATAAGGTCTGTCAGTATCTTCCTAGCAGGGCAGTACAAACAGTGTAGGAATGGCAGTGATTTATCACCGTGGGACCTCAGCAGTATTGGGAAAAAAATTCCCCTGGCACTTGAGCTGGACTGAGACACTGGGGTAAAGGGATGAGACCATTTTTCTAGGAAGCTAAGCCTAGACAACCTCGCTCCTATCCTGCAGCATCCTCTAAGGCATTTGCAGTTAAACACTGCAATTCCCCCACACACAACCAGTGTGTGTTACCTGCTCGGACTTTTTTTCAACACAGGTAAGGCATTTGGAAAAACAAATGGCGGGGTATAGATGAGGAGAGACTTATTTTAAGAGCAAAATAAAAAAGAAAATCTGTCCTCTAGCACCAATAAAAAAAGAGTTACTAAACTCTAGCAAAACTATAAAAATAAAGGCACAGATTTGAATCTAAATTGAATTTTAACCAAACAATAGAGCAAACAAAGCTACAGTGTGTTCCAAGATCCTTGTTCTATAAAGCCAGTTTGTAAATTGATTTGACATCCCTTAAAGGGCATGGTGGGATAGTGCAACATTTAAAAACCTTTAAAGGAGCAGGTAAACGTGTCTTCTCCTTGTTAAAAGTAATAACGATAGCACCTTTTTCGCTTTGTCTTTTTTGATAGAAGAAGATGGTAAAAGAGGTTAGGGGCGCCTCAGCTAATTCTAAATTCATAGTGTAATTTACAAATTAGCAGTGGGTATGTTAAAAATACTGAGAATGATGGCATGTTAGACATACTAAAATGCCTTTAGGAAGAAGCATTTTCCGAATTATATTATATTCCAGCATCAGGTAAGGGTAGTGATATTCTACCGTGTATGAACAAAAGACAAAATGTCTCAATGGTCCCAGGCCCAGCTCCCCTAAACTGCTGCATTGCTCTCTCCTGCATTTGCCTCATTTTACTGCACTCTCATTCCTTTCCTCATTTTTGTGAGTGCTTTCTCCTGCTTTTTCCTCGTTTATACTGCTTTCAGCTTCCTTTTTTCTGAGTCCTTCCTCATGCTTTCTGCCTCATTTTTTCTGCTTTCTCCTTACTTTCTCCCCATTTATCTGAGTGCTTCCTCCTACTTTCTGCCTCGTTTTAACCGCTGTCCCCTTCCCCCTACATTTTTCTGATTGCTTCTGCCTCATTTTGACTTTTTACTGCTTTTTTACTTCTTTTTTTCTGTTTTTTGGTGCATTTTCCCCTGCTCTTCCCTTGTTTTTTCACTGCTTTTTCCTTGTCTTTTCCATTGATGTTCCCACCTACAGACCTTTTCGCCGCCCTCCACCTAACCCCACCCACAGACTCTGAGCACGCCTCCCTGTTTCCATGACCTATTTAATAGAGTAGTCTGGGTATGCCCAGACGTGGGTCCCTTGCCCACGTTGCCACTAGATTCAAGCTAGCCTGGCTGATGAAGGGTGTTACCCACGAACCGGTACCAGGATGCTTGTTTTCGGTTAAGGGAAGAACTGGCTTGGCAGTTTCGGCTGGACTGTACCCATGACAAAAAGGGTCAAGACTGGTTTGCATACAGCTGGGTCTAAACTGAGGTGGCAAAGTGAGCTAAAGAATGATGATGGATTCAACCCAGATCTGTGACTGGAGATGAGTGTCTGAAAAGTTTCAGTACTCTGCCCATCATCTCTTTGTGTTTGCTTTGTTTGCCCTAAGTTGGCAGGGTATGCCCAGACATGGGTCCCTTGCTCACTTTGCCACTGGATTCAAGCTAGCCTTGCAGATGAAGGGTGTTACCCAGAAATCGGTCCCAGGATGATTGTTTTCGGTTTAAGGAAGACCTGGCTTGGCAGTTCGGGCTGGACTGTTCCCATGAGGCACAGGGTCAACACCGATTTGCATATAGCTGGGTCTAAACTGAAGTGCGAAGTGAGCTAAAGAATGATAACGGCTTCAACCCAGATCTGTGACTGGAGGTGAGCGTCTGAAAAGTTTCAGCGCCCCGTCCATCATCTCCTTGTGTTTGCTTTCTTTGCCCTAAGTTGGCAGGGTATGCCCAGACGCAGGTCCCTTGCTTACTTTGCCACTGGATTCAAACTAGCTTGGCTGATGAAGGGTGTTACCCAGAAACTGGTCCCAGGATGATTGCTTTCGGTTTAGGGAAGCCCTGGCTTGGCAGATCGGGCTGGAATGTTCCCATGAGGCACAGCGTCAAGACTGATTTGCATATGGCTGGGTCTAAATTGAGGTGGTAAAGTGAGCTAAAGAATGTTGATGGATTCAACGCAGATCTGTGACTGGGGGTGAGTGTCTGAAAAGTTTCAGTGCTCTGTCCATCATCTCTTTGTGTTTGCTTTGTTTGCCCCAAGTTGGCAGGGTATGCCCAAACGTGTGTCCCTTGCCCACTTTGCCATTGGATTCAAGCTAACCTGGCTGATGAAGGGTGTTACCCAGAAACCAGTGCCAGGATGCTTATTTTCGGTTCAGGGAAGACCTGGCTTAGCAGTTCGGGCTAGACTGTTACCATGAGGCACAGGGTCAAGACTGATTTGCATATAGCTGGGTCTAAACTGAGGTGGTGAAGTGAGCTAAATAATGATGATGGATTTAACCCAGATCTGTGACTGGAGGTGAGTGTCTGAAAAGTTACAGCACTCCGTCCATCATCTCCTTGTGTTCGCTTTCTTTGCCCTAAGTTGGCAGGGTATGCCCCGACATGGATCCCTTGCTCACGTAGCCACTGGATTCAAGCTAGCCTGACTGATGAAAGGTATTACCCAGAAACTGGTCCCAGGATGCTTGTTTTCGGTTCTGGGAAGACCTGGCTTGGCAGTTCGGGCTGGACTGTTCCCATGAGGCACAGGGTCAAGACTGATTTGCATATGGCTGGGTTTAAACTGAGGTGGCAAAGTGAGCTAAAGAATGATGATGGCTTCAACCCAGATCTGTGACTGGGGGTGAGTGTCTGAAAAGTTTTAGAGCTATGTCCATTATCTCCTTGTGTTTGCTTTCTTTCCCTAAGTTGGCAGGGTATGCCCAGACGTAGGTCCCTTGCTCACTTTGCCACTTGATTCAAACTAGCCTGGCTGATGAAGGGTGTCACCAAGAAACCGGTCCCAGGATGATTGCGTTCGGTTCAGGGTAGACCTGGCTTGGCAGTTCGGGTTGGACTGTTCCCATGAGGCACAGGGTCAACACTGATTTGCATAGAGCTGGGCCTAAACTGAGGTGGCGAAGTGAGCTAAAGAATGATGATGGATTCAACCCAGATCTGGGACTGGGGGTGAGTGTCTGAAAAGTTTCAGCGCTCCGTCCATTATCTCCTCGTGTTTGTTTTGTTTGCCCTAAGTTGGCAGGGTATGCCAAGACGTGGGCCCCTTGCTCACTTTGCGACTGGATTCAAGCTAGCCTGGCTGATGAAGGGTATTACCCTAAAACCGGCCCCAGGATGCTTGTTTTCGGTTCAGGCTAGACCTGGCTTGGCAGTTCGGGTTGGACTGTTCCCATGAGGCACGGGGTCAAGACTGATTTGTACATAGCTGGGTCTAAACTGAGGTGGCAAACTTAGATAAAGAATGATGATGGATTCAACCCAGATCTGTAACTGGGGGTGAGTGTCTGGAAAGTTTCAGCGTGCCGTCCATCATCTTCTTGTGTTTGCTTTGTTTGCCCTAAGTTGGCAAGATATGCCCAGGCGTGAGTCCCTTGCTCACTTTGCCACTGGATTCAAGCTACCATGGCTGAGGAAGGGTGTTACTCAGAAACCGGTCCCAGGATGCTTGTTTTTTGTTCAGGGAAGACCTGGCTTGGCAGTTCGGGCTGGACTGTTTTCAAGAGGCACCGGGTCAACACTGATTTCCATTTAGCTGGGTCTAAACTGAGGTGGCAAATTGAGCTAAAGAATGATGATGGATTCAACCCAGATCTGTGACTGGGAGTGAGTGTCTGAAAAGTTTCAGCACTCCGTCCATCGTCTCCCTGTTTTTGCTTTGTTTGCCCTAAGTTGGCAGGGTATGCCCAGACATGGGTCCCTTGCTCACTTTGCCACTGGATTCAATCTTGCCTGGCTGATCAAGGGTGTTACTCAGAAACCGGTCCCAGGATGCTTTTGTTCGGTTCAGGGAAGACCTGGCTTGGCAGTTCGGGCTGGACTGTTCCCAAGAGGCACAGGGTCAAAACTGATTTTCATATAGCTGGGTCAAAACTGAGGTGGCAAAGTGAGCTAAAGAATGATGATGGATTCAAACCAGAATCTGTGATTGGGGGTGAGTGTCTGAAAAGTTTCAGAGCTCCGTCCATCATCTCCTACTGTTTGCTGTGCTGCTGGTGCATCAAAGGCAAGCCTTTTTGCACCCATTGACATCTGGACTGCTTCCAGAGCCAGGGCCCATAGCTCTTTATGAAGATACACCGCCACTGACGTCCAAGCCCTAGACACCGGACGCACCAACAACCACTACCGCTGCACATCCACGTGCACCACCAGAGGACCATTTTCCTGCTGACACTGCCGACTCTGCCACCTCACCTTCAGCACTGAAACAGAAAATGACACCAACAGCACTGCAAACGCGACTGCAACATCAACGGAGAGCTACCTGTCACAACTCCAGTGCATCCTACTCAATGCACGTTCACTCAGTAAACACACCACAGAGGTCTGGGACACAATCTCTTCCTTCACCCCAGACGTCATCTTCCTCACAGAAACCTGGCTAAACCCCGCCTCTGCATCAGACATCATCACCGCCATCCCAGAAGGTTACAAGATAACACACCAGGACTAAACCAAGAGTCACGGAAGTGGAATAGGCTTCATCTACAGGGAGACCATCTGCTGCACAACATGCCTTGATGACCCTTCACCAGTAATGGAACACCTCAACTTCCAACTTTACCCAGATGGAAAAGCACCATCAGAGGCACCTTTGCCTACAGACCACCAGGACCACGGCCAAGCTTTTGCAATGCCATCCCGGAACTCATTGCCTCGCTCGCAATCAACTCTGAACACTGCATCTTCCTATGCGACCCCAACTCCACTGACCTCCTGGGAAGCATGAACAACATTGGCCTCAAGCAGTTTGTCACTGACCCTACCTACATCACAGGACACATGCTCGACCCCATCTTTCCCTTCAGCAACATAGTCAGGTACATCCATACCACACCACTCACCTGGTCTGACCACCACATCGTACACTTCCCCATTTCAGGATTCACCTACTCTGGCATCGTGCCCCCCAGATCAATGTGAAGAGATTAGAAAAAGGTATCAAAATGCCAGTGGAACAACACTCTCTGCTCTCAACTCCCAGACTCTACACATGACCCTGAACAAGCAGCTAAGAGCTTTTCCCAGTGGATCACAGAATATGTAGACATCGTCACCCCCACCAGGACAGCCAGGATCAAAGAACAAAGCAACATATCAAGCTGGTTCGTAGAGGAACTGCCCTCCCCCAAATGCAATTGCAGACAACTTGAAAGGAAGTGGCGCTTCAGCAAAAAAAACGCACTGCCGTCTGGTCTGCTCTCAACTAGTACCATCCCTTCCTGAAAGTAACCAAGGAGAACACCCTAGCAGACTGCATCAAAGTCAGCGCAAACCACAGCAAAGAATATTTGCCATCGTGAAGGAGTTCACCAATTCTGCAGCCACTGAGAGCAACATCACTCCCTTTCAGGAACTATGCGACAACCACGCAGACTTCTTTCATGACAACATCTCGGCCAACTACAAAAACTTCAAATGCCAACCTTCAGTGGTAGACAGCATCAACCGGCTCACCCCCATAAACACAAACCCCAAGCACCTTCTCACCTGATGGAAACTCCTCACCATGTAAGACACTATCTCCATCGGGAACTCTGTACACTCTGGAGCACCCACAGAAACATGTCCCCACCAAATTTTCAACCTCAGAAGCTAGACAATTGCTGGTGAGCTTGTGATGTTCCTGAACACCTTCACCACCGCAGCCTCCTTCTCTGACAAATGGAAACATGCTGAAAAAACATCCACCAATGAGCCAAAATAAAGAACTATGGTCCCGTCTCTCTGACCCCATATCCAGCAAAAGTACTCAGGAAAGTGATCAATAAAAAACTCACCTAATATCTGAAAGACCACAACCTCCTGAACCCCTCACAATCTGGAATTCAAGCTAACCACAGCACCAAGACAGCCCTAATCACAGCCACAGATATCATTAGAGTCCTCCTTGACTACAGGAAAAAAACAGACCTCAGCATCCTGGACCTGTCTGCCACATTGGACACCGTCTTCCACCACACCCTGATCAACATACTCTACCACATTGGGATTTAAGGAAACGCCCTTTAATGGATCGCCTCTTACCTAACAGGCAGAACCCAGAGGATCCTCCTCCCACCGTTCACCTCAGAGTGCAAGAAGATCAACTGCGGAGTACACCGAGATCTGCTAATTACCCCCAAAAGCAAAACTAAAAAATTTGGCGACCGCCGTTTCTCCTACCTTGCTCCTGCACTTTGGAACCTCCTCCCTCTCCCAATTAAATCCTCCACATCTCTTATTACATTCAGGAAACTGTTAAAAACGCACCTCTTTCCCTCCCCCAGTTAGGCTCCATGCACCCTGTACTTCCTCCTCATCCAGTCTGTCTTTAGCGCCAGGAAGCTTCGGCGACAGTGCGCTCTACAAATGCCACTTAAGATAAGATAAGATAAGTCCCCCAAGGATTGTCCCTTATCCCGACCTTCTTCAATACCTACATGACCCCCTGGCCACCAATGTCAGACCACATGGAACCAATATAATCTCCTACGCCAATGAAACACAGCTCATCCTCTCACAGTCCGAAGGTCCCTCCACCATGGAAGGACAAATGTATCAAACTCAACACCCAAATAAATGGAAGTCTGCATCTTTGGGGCCAACATCTCGCCATGCACCGAAACCTGGTGGCCCGCGGAGCTCGCCCCACCATCCCATCAGACCTCGCCTGCTACCATGACATAATCCTGGATACTAAGCTATCCATGGAGAAGCAAGTCAGTGCAGTCTCATCCGCCTGCTTCCACACCCTTCAAATGCTTCGCAAGATCTTCAGGTGGCTCCCGACAAACAACAGAGGACTGTCACACAGACCCTTATCACCAGCAGACTGAATCACTGCACATCTCCTGACGAGACTCCAGATAATACAGAATTTTGTAGCAAGTCTCAAATTTCACCTTTCCAGAAGGACCCACATCACACCACATCTCAAGTATATGCATTGGCTCCCAATTCAGAAGTGTTGACAGTTCAAGATGCTCACTCAAGCCTACAAGGCCCTGCACAACGAAGGACCAGCATACATCAACAAACATGTGACACTCCACCAAGCAACCAGACACCTTTGATCAGCTTCCATCTCCCTCACAGACACCCCATGGATCCGTCAAACCAATAGCAAAGAAAGCTCCTTCTCACACATGGCAGCCAAGGCATGGAACAACCTCCTTCTGCACCCCTGGACTGCACCATTGCTCTAGCAATTCAGAAGAGAATTAAAGGCCTGGATGTTTGAATGATCAAACCTCCACACAGGAGCAAACATCTCCCGCCTCGAGACCCACACAGGTGATTCACCATACTCTATAAATGTTTGAGTTATTCATTAATTGATTGAATGATAAAATAGATTGAATGTGAATAGTAATAAGAGAAAATGTGTGTGTGTGTGTGTGTGTGCATGCATGCATTCATGTGTACGTGCATGTGTGCCTGCGTGTGTGCATGTTTAAATGCTGCTCAATTATTGCAAAATAATGAGTGCTGGGACCAAATAGCTGATCAGAGGTCCATGAATGATGCTATTAAAAGGGAGAGCATCAAATGCCAAGGCTGCAATGTCCTTAATACACCACAGGCCTCTTTAATACATTGCGAGGTACTCTCTGCCTCTTTATCTCAATCTTGTGGGTTCCTGCTTTCTCCCTCGGTATATTTTTTCTGTGTTTATCTTCCTCTTTTTCCGTTTGCCTGGTTCTTCCTTTCTTGTTCTCAGGAAATGTGTGATGAGGAAAAAATGAGTGCCGGTTGCCCCCACCGGCAACTACTGACTCATATTAAGCACTGCGCTTAAACCATACTGTGATGAAGGGACTGTTACTCACAGTATTGGCAATCCCTGACAAAGCCAGCTAAACATAATCCCTGTGAGGATCATTGACCTAAGGGGACTTTTTCCTGTAGTGTGTTGAGATACTTTTGAGCAAGTGCATCCAAAAACTAAAAGTGCAGTTATATTTGAATTGGTTCATTTTATAATGATCTAGATCTGACACTGCAGCCCTGTACTACAGAATGGTACAAGCTCTCAGCTTCAACATACCTTGTCGTGGCCGGTCTTCAGGCACTCCATCTCTTCCTTCAAAGACTGAATCTTTTGCTCCAGGTCCAAGTTATACAGCTTGGCATTATCCATTTCCTGCATTGACGTAGGGCCAAAATAAGAACAGTGAGAGAGACAGGTTGAAAAACATGAGAGCGAAGTTTGAGACAATCAAGCATAGACAGGGTGGAGGAAGAAGAGAGGAAGGTAAATGTCAAGCAAAAATGGAAGAGTAAAGGAGAGAAAAAGACAGAAGAGGAGAGGTTTAGTGAAAGAGAGAGACAAGGAGAGAGGAAGGAAGCAAAGGGTAGAGAGCTTGTGGATAAACTGAAGTGGCCCAGTATTTAAGCACCTTTCATCTCACCAGTGGCAACTGGCACAAAAATGTTGCTAAAAGTGCATACAAGAAGTTTGTATTATCCATCATAGAATAGCACATACGGTTTTGGTGGTGGCACTTTTACGTTCGAGAGGCTAAATAAACAGGTGATTTCTGTTTATGTATCTAAATGACTTTGATTCCATTTGTTCAAGGTGGGGGCAGCACTTGGAGCACCTTTGACAGGAGTTGCATATTAAGGGATCTTCACTATGCCAACGGCAGACATTAAACCATCTCCGCTGCTGAAATAAGCCTCTTTTGGGTATTGGTCCTTGAAGGTTTGGCCATGTGGCCACACATCCGATTTAGAGTGGGCAAACACATGGACAGTTTCATTGTCCGTCATGGCCAGGGGGGCATTGTTTTGGGTTTCTGTTTTGGAAAATAAAAAAACATTGTACGTTTGCCATGCAGCTCCATCATATTGATGAAGATGTCCACTGGGCCAGTGGACATGCCAGAATGTGGCAAGCACTTTACTCCATCACCCTGATTGAGTAAAACCCCATCCACCAAAAGTCTAAATCGGCCCATTAGTCTGCTGTCCCCCTCCACCACATGGGTACACTTCTAAAGTGCCAAGGACCTCAAGGAAGCACTTAGAGACCCACATTGTGTCAAGCAGAGGCCAAAAGCAGGGTCCAGCCCAGGTCCAGTTGCCACTGGTCAGCTGCATACGTTGAGGAAAAGGCCTCCAGTAGCTTCTTGTCTCCCTGTAGCAACAAAGGAGTTCAGCCAACTAACTGACCTTTGGAATCTTCTTCTTTGTCCTGGGTATTAGGACTGGGCGTGAAATTCCACTCCACTCGCTGAGTTTTTCCCACTCCACGCTCCACATAGCGAATGGAGTTTTTTTCCTCACTTGTACTACCCAACGTTAAGTTGGCGAGCGAGAATGGGAAAATTCTACTCCAGCCCACCTCCCAGTGAGATTTCTCAAAGCGGCAGTTGCAGATGGTCGCTACTGCTTTCATTGAGAAACCTTCCCTTTGTGTGAGGAAGCTGCCGCTCATGTAGAACATTTATGCCTGGAACAAGCTAGGGATTTGGGGTGACTCCTGGACAAGCCCTAAGCATTGGGTGTAAAAGTTCCCGGGGACAATCCTACCCACTGTTCCAGTAGTTGCTGTTTGCCTTACTGCAAAGAGGCCAAAAATGGCATGTGTCATGCATTTTTAAGACAATGAAAATCATGAGCCACACTAAACCTAGGCTCCGAGGTCTGGGGGAGGAGTGGGAAGTGTACTATGGTGATCCTAGCCTTCTCCCACATCCAGCAGTAAGATCCAATGTAAAGCAGGCATTCTAGCTACAATAAAACCCAGAGACAGAAGTCTGGTAGGATAAACACAGGGGCCTCCAGTTACCAGACAGTGGATCCACAAGAATTGACTTGGCATTCTGTTCTCTCTTCTTCCAAGTTTGCCACAAGTGTTCCATGTGCTCAACATAACTGCCAAACTGGTTTTGACACTGTGCTGTCCAAAGGAGGCCCAGAACCCCCACTGTGCAAAATCAGTGGAGTCTTCTCTGCCCATCCAGGTCAGCCAACTGTTTGCTCCCAGGAGTCATTTCACACCTTTTTCACACCTATTCAAGGCTTGTGCACAGGCTGAGAGCTGGCTGTTCAAGCAGATAAAGGACAACTTTCTCAAAGTTATTTTTCCCCAATATTTATTAAAAATCCGACTTCACCATGGAATTGGATTTTGAATTACTATTAATAATTGTGGTTTAATTATTTTTCTACCTGGCCCCTTACCCAAGATACAGCAAATGTAATATTCTGATGGGTAGGATAGCTCTGGTAGATTCTTTAAAATGATCCCTTTATGGTCAACAGACTGGATTCAGCACAATTTCAGTAGCAGTACTCCAACACTGACACCGGATGTATGATGGTACAACGCGTACCGTCACAACGCGTGCTGTTACAACGCGTCCCTTACAACGCAAGTCGTTAGCACGACTTGCGTTGGGGGCGCGGATGTCGAATAGTATAATTTACTATTCTAACACCAGTCCCCGTGGACACTAGGGAAGGTGTTGGAATAGTAAATTTACTATTTTTAATCTTCTAGCGCCCTCCAGCGCAAGTCGTGGTAACGACTTGCATTGTTCCGGACGCGTCGTAACAGCACCGCGGGGAAACATCCGCGTTGTAACGGATGTTTCCCCTGACACCAGACGGCACCCTTCGACATTAGCAACAGAGCCTCACAACTCTACTCGGATAAAAAGTACAGCATAGAAAGGGCACTCTGCTATTGCTGAGGCCAGTTACTTTTTTAGGTCTCGCCTACGCCGCACATGCGCTGCTTAGGAGAAGACCTCATGTCGTCGATGAGCTTTTCTCCCCAAAAACGTGCACACGTTGCATTGCTTTCTATTGCAACGCCCGCACGTTTGGCGATTTACTCGCGGGAGCGAGCGGCTGGCATATGACAGCAATTATTGCCTCGCCAGCCGCTCCCTCCCGCAAGTTAATCGCACAGGCCCCCTCCTCTCTCCCCGCCCCCTGCTGCGAGGCGCTGCTTAGGAGAGGACCTCATGTCGTCGATGAGCTTTTCTCCCCAAAAACGTGCACACGTTGCAGTGCTTTCTATTGCAACGCCAGCACGTTTGGCGATTTACTCGCGGGAGCGAGCGGCTGGCATATGACAGCAATTATTGCCTCGCCAGCCGCTCCCTCCCGCAAGTTAATCGCACAGGCCCCCTCCTCTCTCCCCTCCCCCTGCTGCGAGGCGCACGCCTGCTGGCGCGCCAGCTTGTTATATCCCTTCTTTGGCCGAAGTGGTGCCAACATTAACCTTTGGGTGACTTTAGTTTGACAGAGACTTTTAACAACATGTGTAATATGGATTTGGGCATTGACTCATTGTTGTCATAGATTAGGTGTGAACACGTCGCTGGACAAACTGGTTACAGCCTTTACAGAGTGGAAAGTAAGCATTTATATATTTATTTCGTCATCTCTAGAAGGTAGTTTGTGACATTTTACTTTTGAGCAAAGTCTGAATGTGCTATTTTTGTTGCTGTTGCCTTTATGAGTTCAAGGTACTTAAAACCCTTGAGCCTGGATGTGACCAGAACCCGGTGCAAAGATGAAGCCTGCCTTCTTCAGGAGTTGTGAATGTCAAACAGATGAGACAAAGTAAACTATTGCTTAGACTGCACTCAATGAAACATACACTCCAAATACCACTCAGTGCCACATAGTTACATGCCACATAATTACACTGCATTCAATGCAACATACACTCCAAATACCACTCAGTGCCACATAATTACATCCCACATAATTACACTCTACTGAATGCAACACACACTCCACACAATACCACTCAGTGCCACATAATTGTATGCTACATATTTACACTGCACTCAATGCAACATACACTCCAAACAATACCACTCAGTGCCACATAATTACATGCCACACAATTACACTCTACTGAATACAACATACACTCAACACAATACCACTCAGTGCCACATAATTATATGCTACATAATTACACCGCGCTCAATGCAACATACACTCCAAATACCACTGTGCCACATAATTACACGCCACATAATTAAACTGCACTCAATGCAACATACACTCCAAATACCACTCAGTGCCACATAATTACACTGCACTCAATGCAACCCACACTCCAAATACCACTCAGTGCCATATAATTACATGCCACATAATTGCACTGCACTCAATCCAACATACACTCCAAATACCACTCAGTGCCACATAGTTACACGCCACTTAACTATACAGCACTCAATACAACATACACTCCAAATCCCACTCAGTACCACATAGTTACACGCCACATAATTACACAGCACTCAATGCAACATACATTCCAAATACCACTCGGTGCCACATAAATACACACCACATAATTACATTGCAGTCAATGCAACATATACTGCAAATACCACTCAGTGCCACATAATTACATGCCACATAATTACACTGCACTCAATGCAACATACACTCCAAATACCACTCAGTGCCACATAATTACATGACACATAATTACACTCTACTGAATGCAACACACACTCCACACAGTACCACTCAGTGCTACATAATTACACTGCACTCAATGCAACATTTACTTTAAACAATACCACTCAGTGCCACATAATTACACGCCACGCAATTACTCTACTGAATACAACATACACTCCACACAATACCACTCAGTGCCACATAAATACAAGCCACATAATTACACTGCACTCAATGCAACATACACTCCAAACAAAACCACACAGTGCCACATAATTACACGCCACATAATTACACTCCACTGAATGCAACACACACTCCACACAACACCACTGAGTGCCACATAATTGCATGCCACATTATTACACTGCACTCAATGCAACATACACTCTAAATACCACTCAGTGCCACATAACTACCCGCCACATAATTACACTGCACTCAATGCAACATACACTCCAAATCCCACTCAGTGCCACATAGTTACACGCCACATAATTACACTCTACTGTATACAACATACACTCCACACAATACCACTCATTGCCACATAATTGTATGCTACATAATTACACTGCGCTCAACCCAACATACACTCCAAATACCACTCAGTGCCACATAATTACATGCCAAATAATTACATTGCACTTAATGCAACATACACTCCAAATACCACTGAGTGCCACATATTTACATGCCACATAATTACACTGCACTCAATGCAACATACACTCCAAATACCACTCAGTGCCACATAATTACACGCCACATAATTACACTGCACTCAATGCAACATACACTCCAAATACCACTCATTGCCACATAATTACATACCACATAATTACACTGCACTCAATGCAATATACACTCCAAGTCCGACTTAGTGCCACATAATTACACGCCATATAATTACACTGCACACAATGCAACATACACTCTAAATACCACTCAGTGCCACATAATTACACACCACATAATTAAACTCTACTGAATGCAACACACACTCCACACAATACCACTCAGTGCCACATAATTATATGCCACATAATTACACTGCATTCAATGCAACATACACTCCAAATACCACTCAGTGCCACATAATTACATCCCGCATAATTACACTCTACTGAATGCAACACACACTCCACACAATACCACTCAGTGCCACATAATTGTATGCTACATATTTACACTGCACTCAATGCAACATACACTCTAAACAATACCACTCAGTGCCACATAATTACATGCCACACAATTACACTCTACTGAATACAACATACACTCAACACAATACCACTCAGTGCCACATAATTATATGCTACATAATTACACCGCGCTCAATGCAACATACACTCCAAATACCACTGTGCCACATAATTACACGCCACATAATTAAACTACACTCATTGCAACATACACTCCAAATACCACTCAGTGCCACATAATTAAACTGCACTCAATGCAACCCACACTCCAAATACCACTCAGTGCCATATAATTACATGCCACATAATTGCACTGCACTCAATCCAACATACACTCCAAATACCACTCAGTGCCACATAGTTACACGCCACTTAACTATACAGCACTCAATACAACATACACTCCAAATCCCACTCAGTACCACATAGTTACACGCCACATAATTACACAGCACTCAATGCAACATACATTCCAAATACCACTCGGTGCCACATAAATACACACCACATAATTACATTGCAGTCAATGCAACATATACTGCAAATACCACTCAGTGCCACATAATTACATGCCACATAATTACACTGCACTCAATGCAACATACACTCCAAATACCACTCAGTGCCACATAATTACATGACACATAATTACACTCTACTGAATGCAACACACACTCCACACAGTACCACTCAGTGCTACATAATTACACTGCACTCAATGCAACATTTACTTTAAACAATACCACTCAGTGCCACATAATTACACGCCACGCAATTACTCTACTGAATACAACATACACTCCACACAATACCACTCAGTGCCACATAAATACAAGCCACATAATTACACTGCACTCAATGCAACATACACTCCAAACAAAACCACACAGTGCCACATAATTACACGCCACATAATTACACTCCACTGAATGCAACACACACTCCACACAACACCACTGAGTGCCACATAATTGCATGCCACATTATTACACTGCACTCAATGCAACATACACTCTAAATACCACTCAGTGCCACATAACTACCCGCCACATAATTACACTGCACTCAATGCAACATACACTCCAAATCCCACTCAGTGCCACATAGTTACACGCCACATAATTACACTCTACTGTATACAACATACACTCCACACAATACCACTCATTGCCACATAATTGTATGCTACATAATTACACTGCGCTCAACCCAACATACACTCCAAATACCACTCAGTGCCACATAATTACATGCCAAATAATTACATTGCACTTAATGCAACATACACTCCAAATACCACTGAGTGCCACATATTTACATGCCACATAATTACACTGCACTCAATGCAACATACACTCCAAATACCACTCAGTGCCACATAATTACACGCCACATAATTACACTGCACTCAATGCAACATACACTCCAAATACCACTCATTGCCACATAATTACATACCACATAATTACACTGCACTCAATGCAATATACACTCCAAGTCCGACTTAGTGCCACATAATTACACGCCACATAATTACACTGCACACAATGCAACATACACTCTAAATACCACTCAGTGCCACATAATTACACACCACATAATTAAACTATACTGAATGCAACACACACTCCACACAATACCACTCAGTGCCACATAATTATATGCTACATAATTACACTGCACTCAATGCAACATACACTCCAAACAATACCACTCAGTGCCACATAATTACATGCCACGCAATTACTCTACTGAATACAAAATACACTCCACACAATACCACTCAGTGCCACATAATTAAACGCCACATAATTACACTGCACACAATGCAACGTATACTCCTAAACCATGCAGTGCCACATAATTACAGGCCACGTAATTACACTGCACTCAATCCAACATACACTCCAAATCCCACTCAGTGCCACATAGTTACACGCCACATTATTACAGTGCACTCAACGCAACATACACTCCAAATACCACTCAGTGCCACATAGTTACATGCCACATAATTACACTGCACTCATTGCAACACACACTCCAAATACCACTCAGTGCCACATAATTACACACCTCATAATTACACTGCACTCAATGCAACATACACTCCAAATACCACTCAGTGCCACATAATTATATGCTACATAATTACAATGCACTCAATGCAACATACACTCCAAATACCACTCAGTGCCACACAATTACACGGCACATAATTACACTGCAGTCAATGTAACATACACTCCAAATACCACTCAGTGCCACATAGTTACACGCCACATAATTACACTGCACTCAATGCAACATACAGTCCAAATACCACTCAATGCCTCATAGTTACATGCCACATAATTACACTGCACTCAATGCAACATACACTCCAAATACCACTAAGTGCCACATAATTACATGTCACATAATTACACTGCCCTCAATGCAACATACACTCCAAATACCACTCAGTGCCACATAATTACATGCCACATAATTACACTGCACTCAATGCAACATACACTCCAAATCCCACTCAGTGCCACATAGTTACATGTCACATAATTACTCTGCACTCAATGCAACTTACACTCCAAATACCACTCAGAGCCACATAATTACACACCACATAATTACACTGCACTCAATGCAACATACACTCCAAATACCACTCAGTGCCACATAATTACACGCCAAATAATTAAACTCTACTGAATGCAACACACACTCCACACAATATTACTCAGTGCCACCTTATTGTATGCTACATAATTACACTACACTCAATGCAACATACACTCCAAACAATACCACTCAGTGCCACATAATTGCACGCCACACAATTACACTTTACTGGATACAACATACACTCCACACAATACCACTCAGTGCCACATAATTATATGCTACATAATTACACTGCCCACAATGCAAGATACACTCCAAATACCACTCAGTGCCACATAATTACACTGCACTCAATGCAACATACACTCCAAATACCACACATTGCCACATAATTATATGCTACATAATTACACTGCACTCCATGCAACATACACTCCAAATAATACCACTCAGTGCCACATAAGTACACGCCACACAATTACACTCTACTCAATGCAACATAAATACACTCCACATAATACCACTCAGTGCCATATAATTACACACCACATAATTACACTCTACTGAATGCAATATACACTCCACGCAATACCACTCAGTGCCACATAATTATATGCTACACAATTACACTGCACTTAATGCAAAATGCACTCCACACCATGACACAATATCACTAAGCAAAATTTCACAGAACACCACAGTTCCAGGCCACACAATTCAACTCCACACATGTCCAATACACCCAGCATAATTACACACCAAACAACATATTTCAACTCCAAAACTCCACAATCCACAACGTATCTCCAATCCACACCATATAGTGTCACCATCTGAGCACCGAACATCATTCACCACCACCATTTTGCATCAGTGCACCACCTAAGTATCAAGTCAGTCTGCCCTTGGTATCTGGCATCTGTTGATTCTCCCCTAGTGTCTGTCCACTGCTCCTGTTCTAATTAAATTACTGTTTTCAAACATCCACTCCCCCTTTATTTATGTCCCGCTCCCCCATAACAAAAAAATTCTAATAAACAAGCCTTAGAACAGGCAGGAAGTAGTTGCCAGCAGTGCAAGCACAAAAAAGTAGAAGACAATTTTTATGTTAAAATCTTCTTTTAATCAGGTTTTTCAGTTGCATATAATGTTGCCTTTGTTTGTATAAAGGTAACAAAAGTGCTTAACACTTTTTATTATAAGTTTTCAACATAATGCACAGCAGCCACAATGCTCTACAACATAGCCAAAAGTTCTGGCTAAATACATAAGGTCCCAAAGGCGAGAACTATTGGCTATGCCAATGCTTGTTTCCTTTTTCCACATCATCAGTACCAAAGTGATATAGAGGACAAAGCTAATAGGAACCAGTCATAATGACAATTAAAAAAATTCTCAAGAGGGGAGGTGGGATGGTCTTAAGAAATCTGGGGGGACTATTGTACCCATCAGATAGAATGTGACTGATAATAAGTAACTTGTTCTTCTAATGGATAAGCGATGCTGAAGATTTCTTAAGTGAACTACTCCATGAGTATTCTTGAAGGAGTAGGGTTTAGGATATCCAGAAAAAAATTCAATAAGAACGACTGCAACACCGCTCTACTGAAAAGAGATTTTCTTAATCTTCCCATATAAGACAAATGTGGTTTGAGAAGGAGTGGCTAGAGGACCAAATAGCTGACTTTTAAAATGGTCTGAAAAGGAACGCTTCTCAAATAAATTACTGTCTCCAAGAATGTATGAGGGAAGTGGTACATCTTTTGTTGAAATTACAGGGTAAATCATGAACTACCAGAGTAATAATAACCAGAAATCTCAGTTGCAAAGTAATTCCTTATTTCTATGGGGAATCTCATTGTTTCATCTGTAAGGCCCTGCCTGTAGGGTTAGCGGTACACTCAGTATAGAAAATGCCAATGGGTGGTGGTCGATGTGGTATTAAGAAAGCCAAACCAGGGCACTCATAATAAACCTCTTTATATCTCAAAAATGTGGTGAAGGGTGCAGATGATGAATTCTTGAAGTTCACCCACTCGACTGACTAAAGAGTGTACAAGGGGGAAAGATATTTTAGTGGGCAGCAATGCAATGGTTTGAATAGCATTTCCTTAAAAAATGCAAGTACCAAATGCAAGCCCTACCGAGCAACTTAAAACAACGCTGGAGCAAACTGATTCTGAAGTCCATGCAGAATGGAAATGACGACAAGTAGTTTGAGAAGAGAGCCCTTGCTAAAGTAAAACAAGCAGGCGGAAAAAGCAGAGATCATCCTTCACTGTGTCAAAAATGTGAACTCTATTAGCTAGAAAGGCACCAAACTGAAGAATGAGGGTTCCACCACACAGAATGGATCCAAGCATCTATTCTGGCTGAAAGTAGCAAATATAACTCATTTACTAGAGTAAACTGCCTTAGTAGAAAGCTGTCTGGCTAAATGGAGGCTATTTGATACCTAGGAAGATAGAGCGTGTTCAAAGTAGGTAAATTCAGAGTCTCCAGACTTGGATGCAGAATCTCTTAATTGTACTATGAAAGAATATCTTTCCAGGGCACAAGGTAACAAGGCGGAAAGAGACTCAGAAGTAGAAGATTATCTTTGCCTAAGCAGGTGCAATTAGAATCAAAATAGCACAATGACATCAGATGTTTTTAATAACCCTCTGCAGTAAGGGCAAAAGAGGCACAACATAATGCAGGGGAAAGATTCAGGAAATCGAGAAAGAATCCAGTAAAGAAAGCTGACTAGAGATGTACAATGGGAACTTTTTGTTGAAAGTGTTTACAAACAGATATATTTCCAGAAAGCCCCTCACAGGAAGAAGCAATATAAATCCTCAAGCTGAACCTCCCCCTTTGTGATTCTACTAAGGTAATCCGGTGCCAAGCTATATGAGCTGTTAACAGATCAATTCTTGCTTTGCTTGAGGCCCATAACCAGAGCTCCATGGCTTTCTTACTAACGAGAAGCATCCATATTTCTCCTGGCTTATTCATATACTGAACCAACCATTAAGATGTGGGCCTACTTCTCCTGAAGATGTGTAACCTTACTGTTCTGAGATGGAGAATATTCATGTGAAACTTATGCTCTTATGGTGTTCACAGCGCACTGAAGAAAAGTTGACACCAACCCTAGAAATATGTACCCATAATTAGAGTCAGTGGTGGCTATGGGTGATGGAAAGGCTCCCCTATGAACAGATTGAGAAGCAGTGTCTACCAAAGGAGGACAAAGCTTTCCTTTGACTTGCAATCTGGAACCCTTCAAACGAACTTGGGTACGCTGAGAACTATTTTAATTAATGGAGAACCAAAGATTGTGTAAAAGGTTGGTGCTACCTGAAAGATTGTCCTGCTTCAACTCTGGAGAAACAGCTTAGGATAGCCAAAAGTATGTCTGCATCTTTTACAAGCTCTTTTGCTAGCTGATTTTCAGCTATGTGTCTGCTCTGCAGTGCCTTACTGATGTCCCATATGGTGGTTAGGGAAGTAAGTGTCGACAACATTATTACCCTCAAAGAACTTTGTTGCTGCCATCACTGGTTGCGGCTTATTAAACAGGACCCTGAGAAGTTTAAGCTAGAGCTTCAAGTAGCAAAGTAGGCATTGCACCTGCCTGTGTTGATTTCTATCTGCGTATGATCTAAGACCAAGAGAGCCAACATTTTCACTCACTGAAGGCCAACAAGCAGGTGCTGGTTCACAAACAAATAGGGCCCAATTACGATTGCGTTTGGACGAGCATCTGACCACCATTGCAGCAGGATTGGGACCAATCCACAAGTTGTCGGTGATTCCACCCGCCAAATTATGATGCTACCTCCGTGCAGGCGGTCAGAATCATGGCTTTTTTTATTGCGGCTTGTGCTGTGGCCCAAAAAGGGCCAGAGCACAAGCTACAAAGATAAAAGAGGCATTTTTAAACGTCCATTCATCGTGTGCCATGCACCACATGGTGCCTGGCACACAGGGTATGGATGATCTGGTGCATCCCGGGCCTCATAGCAGAGGACCACTGGGCACAGGGTCTATTATTGGCCCCCAAAGACCTTTTCTGACAGCCTTTCCATGGCAGTCGGACCGCCAGGGATAGGCTGTTGGAAAGGGACATCGTAATCCCTATGGCGGTTCCTGTGCAGATACATCCACAGTTGTACGGAATATGATCCGACTGACAGCCCGATTAGCTCCTTGAGTGTTGGTTGGTCTGATGCGGGCTGACCGGCCACATCACAATGGGGTGGTCACGCTCTTCTGGATGTTAGACGGATCCCCACCGGAAGCCTGTTGTTGACTGTCCAAACTGCATCCTAATGAGGCCCAAAGTTGGGGTGAGTGACCCCTGTATGAAAGCGAGTAAACAAGGAAAAATCCATCATGACAAGATGAAGACCTTTTTTACTTTTGGCTAGATGCAACTACTCCAGTGGCACACTGCACACCAGGTGCACATCACCCATCACATAAGTTGTCATTTAAGGTTACCAGTAAATTGTAGCCCCAGCGCAAACACCTATTTGCACAGGGGTCTCAATTATAAGTTTGCTCACATTTATTTACTCCGATAAAGTCTGACTCCCTGGAGTTATACCTGCTGAAATTTAACATGTTAAAAATGGATTGAAAATATTGGGATTTGTGGATATTACAGCGGAAAACACACAAATTTGCATGTTACCTAGTTTAGCCCAATTCCCCAGGGACATTGAATTTAAGAGGTTAAACAATTATCACATTGGGGTCAAGGCCACTCATAATGAGGACCTAAGTCGAAGCAGCAGTGACATTACTAGTGACAGAAGATGGTGTGATACAATTTGGAGCAATTGGAGTAGTGGAAGTGCTGACACTGCTGACAGGAGTGATTTCATCTGTGTATGCTAGCTCGTCAGTTTCCATCTCCAGATCTTTTTTGTATTGCAGCTAGAGCTCTCAATCATCCCAAGGAGTTTTTAAGTACCAATCTGTTGGGCAGTTAGGGAAGTTGCTAAACTAGGAGCTCTTTTAGAGCCAGAGATATAAAGGAAAAAAACAAGAACAGAAGGAGACTCTGTGTTATATCCCCGAGGTGTGTCCATTTAGCGACGTAGTATATTTTTTACATTGTCCTCACAAACACACATTTTCCAAGCTGCTACTTTTGGCATACATTTGCGTGCACAACAATGTTGGATCAGCTTCTCTGAAACTAAACTTGTTTTACATTTTGAATCACGCAACATTATCACAATGCCCTAAACATCACATACAAGGTCTTATTTTATAGTGCGTACAAATGTCAGCACTATCATCCTCCAAAGGGCAACAAGACTATCTAGATATCCATAACACCACTAATCTATGCATACATCGCAAGGCTGATTTCTATTATAAAAGATGAGCATCCTGATAGATTGTTAGAGGAGGCACTTCCACTGACACTGAGGTGCTGTGCATGCTGAGAGATCACCGTGCATGCTGAGAGATCACCACGCAGTGAGTGACCTGACATCTCATGAGGGGTGTCCAGCTCGTACCCAAGACGGGGTCCTTCACTCTTTTCCATCAGGTAATGGAGTTGGATCGTCCCTTGAGGGGATTCTTGGCTCTAAATCTACATACACTCTAGGTACATCTAGAGTAGGGTTTGCCTCGCAAGAATATTCTATATTGCTGCTTTGTTTATATGCCTGAATATATCCACTGTTTTTGCACCATGGTAGAACTCTACCTACTATTTACACTTTTGGTGCTTGTAATCATGTTTATCTTCTTCTGTTTCCTAATTATTGCAGCACAAGTATTTCATGCAAAAATAACATTGGTTGAAAACGTCCCTTTGTGTATTCGCTGCATATTTCTCTGAGAACCAGTGAGCATGAGTGACTGAGAGTAAAGGTTCCTTACTGTTTCCACGGTCGCTGGGGGATCAGGGTAGTCATGTTCAGTGGTTACCAGAAACCATTCGCTGCATGGTAAGGTTAGAGGGCTTATGGTGGCACTGTGAGCTAGCTGGTCTATAGGCCGACATCCTGTGGGGGTGTCTGGAATCAGTCTTGACACCAAGCCCTTAGTTTATGTTGTCCAAATAATGTGCAGGTCCTACAGACTGGTAGGAACTACACAACATCAGAAGGTCATCATTGCAGATTTAATTTAAAGTGGTTCAGATTCTGGAGCGAGAGAAGGTTGTTAAACCCCAGAAATGTATGGCTAATCTTCTGTCAGATTCTTTTCCAGAACATGTTGCCTGGGACTTCTAAAAGAAATACAGAGGGCACATCATCTTTCATTATCTCATCTTCACAAAATATTGAACCATGACGTAGGATTATTTATCTGGATAATCACTTGCAAAATGAACCACTGCCTGCCTCTCAACTGAAAATTTGTATAACCATGGGGACCTGGGTGGGAAAACGTAATAAGAGTAATGAATGCGACCTTCACAATAGGTTTGTATGTCTTCTTGTTGAAGTCAGAATCTTTTTTTGATCAAAGACCCAAGATCCTATGAACTATGAACGTCTTCAAAACTTGCATTCAGAAAGCGATGTTAATCAATGGATTCAAGTTTCATCTCATAGTGAAAGCCAAATATCTAGATGTCTTTGAATGTGATTTGGCAAATAGACAAAAGAACAATCCTGGAAAATCTGTTTTCAGATTCCTGATATCCCACAAACTCTTTTGCTTTCCGAATTTTCTTATTAATTACTACACTCTTCGCTACAGACCCCTTACATGATATCTGCATAGGAATAAAGTCTGCGAAAATAAAATGGACCCATAGGAAATAGTAAACCTTCAATATCTCATTGAAACGGTTATGCTTTATTTCATGTTGAAATAATTAATTGATCATAAAAGAATTATCTGGAAAATTTATATTAGTTGTGCTAGTTTAATAAGTTATTTCCACTAGCCTCATGAGTGGATATATGTAGAGAATAATTGCCAAAACGTTTACAATTTAACACTCTTGCTCTGAGATGTAAAGTATTAAAACGCACATAGAAAAATATAAAACACAAATTGGGAGAGGTGAGGTAAAATGACATAAAAAAAACTGCTAAACTCTTCTCCTTTTTTATGATCACTCAGTTGTCAACTTCTCATTCATTCACTTGAAACAAGTAAATGTTTTGACCCTAGTGGCTGCACATTAAAGGGTTATTGTAAGGGCAAACTAAATTTTAATGAACACAACTGCTGTAATGGTATTAAAGTTCCCCTGTCGTAAAATACCTCAGCCAGGTTCAATCATGCTGTTTCAGTAGAGCACTTTATGTGAAAATTGAATTCCCCACTACAGCAGAGATTAACTCTAATTTTGATAATGGACAACGACATGGCCGGTGAATGGAGGCACAGCCTCTGTTCGGTCTAAGATGCTCCCCATGGCCATGTACTAACCCTTTGGAATTCTGTCACCTGTAAGCTGAAAGCTGTACCAGCCATTTGGAAGCTTGAACCTGAAGCACCCCTAAACACTTGGGTGGCGTTTCAGTCCCAGTGCTAAAGCCCTGTCACTAGCAACCTTCACCGTACAGGACTACCTCACACGTGGTGGAGCGGGCCCAGACACTGAGTAGCACCTCTGGAGGTATGGGGAGGCAAGGCGGGTGGCCCCTTCTGAGTGGTACAGGTGTTCCCTTGACCGTGTGCAGGTGACCCGTGGGCTTCGCGGTCCTGAGTCCGAGTGGACGGAGGAGGCTCCCTCTCTCCCCTTTTGCTCTGAGGTGCTGGCGGATCCCGGAAAGTGAGTGTGGGGTGTCGCTGGGCTTCTCTGCATTGGGCCTGGCTTCTGTGTTGTGACAACTTGGAGTCTCAAGAGGACCAGCCCTGCCTGCTCGGATTCTGCATCAGGAGGTGGCAGCCCGCCCCTCCCCTCGTTGCTGATCCAGTGAACCTCTGGGAGTGCCAGCTGTGATCAGACCGTGAGGCTGGGGTAAAACGAGCTTGAGGCCTAATGCCAGTTGCATTGTCTAAGGCTCCTACTTGTTGGTGATGCAGGGTGGTCCCTGGTGATCAAGGTGTCTCAGGCATTTGAGGCTCACCACTTGGATCTTGGGTCCTTGATCAAAAAAAGATTCTGACTTCAACAAGAATACATACAAACCTAATGTGAAACTTTTATGAAACAACTTGGGTGGCCATTTAGAGATTAGTGGAATGAGTGTACTGCCATACATTGGGAGTGCTTCCTCCTTTCCTTACTTGCAGTTCCCCAGCTCCAATTGGAGGTTAGGGAACTCAACACCATGGCCCCTCTGCTATGGCTGGGATTCCTAGATCCCTGCTGGACCTGCTGTGAGATTGGACCCTCTGGTGAGTGCTGGCCCCAGGGATTGGCTGAGCTGGCCTTCTGGGGAAGCATAGGCTGTGAACCTAGGATCTGGTGCTCCCCCCGCTTCCTCCTCTCTTCATTGTACTACTGGAGGTCCTCCATCTGCAAGATCCAATTTTTGATGGCTGCCCTCTGGTCCTACTGGTGGGCACCGGTCATCTAACCCTCCATCAGTTTATGGGACATACCCCCTGATCGGCCTCGTGGGTGAAAGGCAGGTCTGGATGCTTTTACTGGGTGGAGGCCCCCAATATGGATAAAAGGAATTTTTATGAGAGGATGCAGGACTTATTGGAGGATAGTCTGGGGACTCCTGTGATCTGGGCCGGAGACTTCAGCTGTGTCTTGGCTGGTGAATGGGTCGCTACCCACCAAGGCTGGGAACTAAGCCACTGATGACTGGCTCACTTGCTGCAACCATATGGAATCTGGGGTTTTTGGATGGATGGCCAGTGCTTCACCCATAGGGCTGGGAATAAGCCTGCCGTTCTCTAAGGCATAACACTTATAGCCGACTGGACTGCATGTTGGGCGCTGGTGTAGACCTTGTGGGTTTGAGCACGACTACTAACCTGGGGCGGTACCTCTCTGATCACATGCCAGGGTTGCTCCGGTTGAGGTAAGGTGCTGGTCCTTGACTGGTTCGAAGTTGGCACATGCCTTTTGAGCTCCTAATGGATGCTGTATGCAGGAACTCACTAGTGACCACACTTACTGACTATCTGGAGGCTAACTGGGGAAACCCCATCAACAGAGCTAGTGAAAGGAAGACTCTTAAGGCAGTTATGAGAATGACATGCATCTGTGGGGTCCGAAGATAACTGGAGGGTAACATTAAGGTGCAAGAGCAATGCCTGGTGGAGCTTTATAATTCCGAGTTGGACTCAGCATAGGAGTGAGCCATGGTGATGAGCGCTCAGCGTGCCCTTCAGGGGACTGTGGGACACTCTGGACCAGGGTTCACCAAAGTCGGTCCTGGAGGGCCAGATCCATGCCAGATTTTTAGCATATCCACATTTAGATTAATATAGCTATCTTAAAAATCTGGCATGGATCTGGCCCTCCAGGACAAACTTTGGAGAACCCTGCTCAGGACAAATGTACTCTTAATATGTTTCGCCAGTGTTTGCAAAGGGAGGGTGATACGTCTGGTAGGGTTCTAGCTTGGATCCTTAGGTGCGAATTAGAGCCCCCCATCCTGTGTCTCCGTGCCCCAGATGGTACTCTGGTGACAAGCAGGCAGGAAATTCTTTGTATCCTTGGGGCTTATCTCCACACTGTGTACCAAGCAGGAGGGGTGGGTTGTCTGGGAGTGCTGGAGATGTTTCTTGCAGGGGTGTGTCTGCCACACCTGGCACCAGAGTGTGTGTGAGAGCTAGATGGGGATACCACCCTGGTTGGGAGTGGCCCTCAGTGAATTTAATAAATCTAAGGCCCCAAGTAGGGATGGATTCCCTATTGAATTCCTTTAGACTTATTCCTCTGAACTTATGGGGAAATATTTGGAAGTTCTTACAGAGGCACAGTGAGGTGGATCCTCCTCCCATCCTCCATCCATGAGGGTATAATTTGGCTCATGCTAAAACCAGGGGGGCCCCAGCAGACTCTCCTCATACCGGCCACTCACCATGCTTAATTCAGATGTTATGGTTCTCTGTAAGTTGTTGGTGATGAGACTATGGGGGTGTCATACAAGGACTGATGCATAAAGACCAATGTAGGTTCATGCCGGCTCGCAGTCAGTGTATAATCTCTGTCGGCTCAAGCATGTGTTTCACAAATTCATTGCTGACGACCGGGAAATGGCTCTCATATCTATAGAGCTGGAGAAGCTTTTGATACTGTGGAGTGGGATTATCTGATGGCGGTGCTGTGGAGGATGAGGTTTGGGCCTATCATCTATGACTGGGTGAAGCTGCTGTACACGGACCCAATGATGCGTGTTAAGATCAGAGGTGAACTATCAAAGGGCTGGTTAGTACGATAGGGCACCTGATAGGGCTGCCCTCTTTCATCACTCTTACTCGTGATCGCCATTGAACCCTTGTTGGTACTTTTATGCAAAGAATTGGATCTCTGGGGTATTCAGGAGGTGGGTGCTGCCAACCATGTCATCTCTCTATACGTGGATGACGCATTAATGTACGTTCATTCCCCTGGAAGGAGGGTGCCAATTCTGATGAGGCTACTGGTGGACTTCGGCGAGATTTCTGGCCTACAGGTTAATATTAGGAAGATGTTGGTATTTCGTCTTGGGAAACTTGTGGAGTAACCTCTTGAACAACTTCCAGACATGGGGATCTGCTGGGAAACCTAGAGCTTCCAATCCTTGGTTTAATGGTTACCGATATTGACATCGTCTACCAGCGTATGAACATAGACAGGGTCCGTGAGGATCTTGCTAGACTGATATGGCTCTGGAATAGATTGCCTCTGTCAGTGATAGAAAGGGCGGCAATAGCCAAGATGTTTGTTCTTCCCCGCTGCCTCTACTTAGTGCAGAACTCGTTGTTCCTTCTTGGGTCACAATTCTTTTGCAAGTTGAATAGCCTACTGATCTCGCTGGTCTGGGTGGGACAACATAGTAGGGTAGCCCCGTTGGTTCTTTAAAGGGTCATTGAGGATGGTGGCCTGGGTCTTCCGGACATGCAACTACATTACTTTGTGGCTCACTTGCATAATGCAACATGTTGGTTAGTGGAGCCAAACAATTGGAAAAAGAGGCTGCTCTGAGACATGCTTGGAAATGACACATTGGCTCAATTATTAATGTGAGGGGGCCGATCTGAGTACCCTATCCCCTACTTGGTACGGCACACCACTACGATATGGGAAACAGTGGTCAAGAGGGTGCTACGTAGGACACCTTTAGACAGGGAATTGCAGCACTGGGACCTGGCACTGTTTCGGGCTATTGAAGCTGACATGTCCATGGATCAGAGAAGAGCAGGGGCTGTTAGGAGGCGGGCGAATTATATCTTGGGGAGATGTTTTTTCATTCACAGAGGCCAGTGAGGCGTTTGGCGTGGGACCAGGCCACTTCCTGCATTATAATAAACTGGAACAAACGGCACCACAGCCCTCACTGGTTTTATGGAGATTAATTCAATGAGGGGAGTGACGTAACATAATTACTCTCTTTTATAAGTATCTTAAGGGGGACATGATACAACCTCCCTATAAGGGCAGGCGAGCATGAGAAGCGGATCTGGGAAACTCATCACAGATATGAACTGGGTGCGTGCCTCCTAACTTGCGAGAACAGTGTCCTGTAATAGCAGGTTTAAATTACAGCACTTTAACTATTTGCATCGCACATATCAACTCATCAAGATGGATCCCACTAGGGCAGTGAGATGTGCATGGTGTGGGGTGGTGGGGGGTGGTGGGGGTCTTCTTTCTGCATCTTGCCTGGGCCTGTACTATAATTCAAGTATTTTTGGAGAGAGGTGGTCCCTAGGATCGAGGCAGCCACTGGCATCAAGATCCCCCTTGCACCCGGGGCTTACCTGCAGGGTATGGTGAAGAAACGTAACAGGCGAAAATTCCCATACAGAGTCTCCCAGCTTGCACTTTTGCTAGCTAAATAAAGGGTGCCCATTGGATGGCTGAGAACTAAACCGCTGCATAACTCCTTCTGGTTTAGGGATTTACTGGATTGAGGGATTTACTGGATTGAGGGGAGGCGGAGGAGCAACACATGCGTCTTTCCCGAAATGATGGCAAGGCTGCAGAAGATGTTATGAAATGGGGGAGGCTCCCTAGACAAAATTACTGATATGGGGATTTCAGATTTGGATTCTGGCTTGGAGGATGAGGCATGACGTCCACGTGCTGTGTATTGTTGTGACCAGGTGATGTGACAGCTAAGTGTGGTAAGGTTCAATCCCCTTCTGTGAGTCTTATTCAGACGCTTAGACAGAGTGCCCTGGTATCTCTTACAATGTATTGTCTGGTTGCATTAAATTGCCTTGTTTGGAAATACTTTTTGTACATGTCTATCGCTATATTCCAGTGGAACATGCAGTGCTTGTGCATGAGACCATTGCACTGCTTGTTATGCTATTTTTTAATCTTGTTGCCTAGTATGAAAATCCATAAAACAAAGTTTAAAAAAAATGTAATCTCCCTGGTATTCACTTACATTTGCACCAGGAATTGCAATTTTATGAACAGAGCTCAGATTACTGAAGTTAAGATCCCTCATCCTGTTTACCAGGGAAGCACAATTGATTTATGCTTAGCAAGTAGAAGAAGGAGTAAGGGCAGCACTAAGATCAACAGTGTGGGCAAAACCATATTTGAAAGAAGACGAACATGATAATATTATAATGCCCCAAATTTGAGGAAACGCCGAAATGCCATTAAGGGGGAAAGGTGTCAGTAACTGATTTGCAGAGTTACATGAACAACACAAGATCTAAATTCTGCTAACCAGCAGAATACTTGACAGTACATAAACTGTGTACAAATATTTTAAATTTATATCGTTTTCCCAACACCTCTAATGCTATAAAACATGACAACATAATGACTTGAAAGAGCAAGCAAGAATGTGTGAAGTCCAGGAGGTAAAAGAAAGACAAAAAGAGTGGGATAGAGTGAAAGAGAGTGAAAGAGAGGAAGAGCAAAGGCAATTTCTGGACCAGGGGCTCACCTTCTGCTTCACGTCAGAACTGTTTTGGGTTTCTAATCGAATACGAACTTCCTCTTCAAGTCTAAGCAAAAAAAAGACAGTGACAAAGGAGTAAGGGTAAATAAATACACTTTTGTAGCCACACTTCATCTTGTATTTATCTGCTACATACAAATCAAGTCTAGTAGATATTTTGCTAATCATTTTCTTCCTCTAACACATAGAAAGTCTCAGTACATCACTTAAACCCAGTGCCTTGGAAAAGGTTTGGGAGGGGGCATCTCAGTGCTATGAAACAAAGGTCACAGCATCTATTCGAAACACATAAGGGTCTTCAGTGCAAAAGGAGAGCCTGGCTTTGGGGAGCTTGTTTGATTTGTACTATTTGCATTGTATTGTATTGCAACATTTATATAGTGCTTACTACCCTTATGTGTGGTGGTCAAGGGACTTCCATACTATATCATTATGGGTATATGGATGGAAAACTGTTCTTGTGAGGACTGACCTAGCCGTGCCTGCCTGAATACAGTTGAACTACATTTCCCATGATGCTGTGGGAAAGGAAGTACTTAGGCGTGGACAGCGCATCGGAGGATGCGCGTAATTTTGTTGTTTCCTGGTTCCGTATTGGCATTGAATGAATGCCGGCAACTTCATTTTGGACATCGAGTGCTTCCCTGAGCCTACTTCCTGGTTCTGGGGTTAAGCGGTGACCTACGTTGGAGAGAAGCGGTAGGAGAAGATCAGAAGCGGAGCGCTGTGGTAAGTCGCCACCCGCCACAGTTTTTTACCGCTGTGCCTTTCCTGATAAAGAACACTTGCTCCCTGATTTTGTGTAGGCAGAGCGCAGTAGTGGCTAGGAGCTACGCGCTACTGTCTGTTCACAAGCATTATTTTGTTTGGATGTTTAACGGAACGCGGTGGCGGTCGCAGCTACGCATTGCCGTCTTTTGTGATTCTTCTGTTCTGGCTTTTTGGCTTAACGGAACGCGGTGGCGGTCACAGCTACGCGTTGCCATCTTTTGTGATTCTTCTGTTCTGGCTTTTTGGCTTAACCGAATGCAGTGACGGTCGCAGCCACGTGTTACCAGGTTAAAATTACTGAAGGAGGTTCTAGCAACATTGAAGGGAGCGTGGTGGTAGGATGCCATGCGTTGCCCTCGACTTTGGTTTTCTTGTACATATAAGAAGCTGGACGCAGTGGTTGCTGCCACACGTTACAGTATTCTAGTAAACTGAATTACACTGGAAAGGGCTGGTTACATTGGTGTCTTGAATCAATTATCCTTTCCAACCTGGCTTTCATTTACGTTATTTTGGGAATCCTCCATCAGTGACCCATCAGGGCTGCCTTTAGAACAGAATTTGAGAGAGTTTTTGATCGGAGAGCCACTACTTTCAGCGCAAATAAGGAGTTACTCGAACTCAAACAGGGTAGAAATGATCTTGTAGCATACTTAACTACCTTTAATAGGTTGGTGGCCGAAACTGCTTGGCCTGAAGAGAAGCGTATGTCCTTGTTTTATCAAGGTTTAAGAGAAGGGTTAAAGGACATCATAGCCCAAATTGACCCACAACCGGTAACTTGTGCCGACATGATAAATCTAACTTTAAGACTAGATGGGAGGTTATCAGAGAGAAGTGGTGAAAGACGAAAGTGGGATAGAGGTTTTTACAGGTCAGAAACGACTCCTCGCAAGCCCATGTTGTCCCCTGAGACAGGTAGTGAACCTATGGAAATAGGTGCTGTTCGAGCCCCTTTATCTAAAGAGGAAAGAGAGAGTCGCAGAGTGCAAGGACTCTGCATGTACTGTGGCAAAAAAAGGTCATTATGTGAGGGAATGCCCTGCCAAACCAAAGACCATGGGGGGTTGGTCCAGAAACAAAAGAATAGCTTTGTCAACGGTTAATCCTGTTGAAGATTGTGGGGATCAGTCAACCAAAGAGAAGACTTGGAAGATCCCTTCTTTGACCATTATGGCCCTCAGTGATACAGAATCACACATAGTACTTCCCATGAGTCTAGAGAGTAATCACGGTTATCATCAGGTTTTGGTAATGATAGGATCGGGAGCTACAGGTAACTTTATTGACAGTGGGTTGGTAACAAGTCTTGCCTTGAATCGGGTGGCTAGGGAAACTCCTGAGGAGGTAGTAGCAGTTGATGGCAAACCTTGGAAGTCTGGGCTTATAAAGAACAAATTGAAGTGGTGGTATTAACTGTTCCGGTTGACCATGGTAAAATAGAGACGAACTGACTCTAAACATCTTCGAAGCCCCCCAATACGAAGTCATTTTGGGAATGCCATGGTTGAGCCACCACAACCCTTCCATTGATTGGAAAACCAAGACTGTGCAGTTCTTGTCTGAGGAATGCCAAAACCATTTCCTCCCCACGAACCCAAAAACACCGCCCCATTAATGATTACTTACATAGTGGCTACGGCAGTGGAAAAAGAGGATGTTCTGCCCAGTGAATGCAACTCCTACAGAGATGTTTTGAGCGAAACCCAGGCCAAGCGGTTGCCTCCCCACAGAGAGTATGACTGCAGAATAGATCTAGTTGAGGGAGCTACCATTCCATCGTGTAGGGTATATGCTCTGTCGGTACCAGAGACAAAACATTTAAAGGAGTATTTGGATCATTATGTAAAGATATGATTCATAAGACCTTCCCGTTCACCAGCCGCTTCTCCTTTATTTTTTATCGCTAAAGCGAATGGAGACTTAAGGGTGTGTGTGGATTATCGCATGCTAAACAAACACACTATACGTAACAGGTATCTTTTGCCCCTTATATCTGTGTTACTCGATCAAGTGAGAAATGCCAGGGTTTACACCAGACTTGATTTGAGGGGTGCATATCACTTGGTCAGAGTACGTGCAGGGGACGAGTGGAAAACCGCCTTCAAGACACGTTATGAGCTTTATGAATATACTGTCATGCCGTTCGGCATTTGTAACGCCCCGGCGGCATTTCAGTATTTTTTAAACTATGTTTTGAAGGACTATGTGGACTGTGTGGTGGTCTACATAGACGACATTTTGATCTATTCCGAGGAAGTAGAGAAACACACAAGCCAAGAGAGGAATGTTTTACAGAAGTTGCAAGATCACAGTCTATACTGTAATTTAAGTAAATGCGAGTTTGGGGTGACTGAAGTAGAGTTTTTGGAAGTTATGCTATGCCCGGAGGTTTTGCACATGTCTGAGAGAAACGTACAGGCGGTACAGACATGGTCCACTCCTAGAAATGTGAAAGACGTCCAGTGTTTTCTGGGTTTTGCGAATTATTATCGCAGATTCATTCTCAGATTCTCCCAGGTAGCAGTCCCTTTGACACGTCTACTCAGAAAAGGTGTTCCTTTCCAATGGTCTAGTGATGCGGAGGCAGCCTTTGAGTATCTCAAGCAGGCTTTCACATCCGCTCCGGTGCTTGCTCATCCCAAACCAGAGTTCCCTTTTGTGGTAGAGGCGGATGCATCTGATGAAGCCATTGGAGCTATATTGTCGCAGAGAGACCAAGTCACCGGCCAACTCCATCCTGTTGCCTATCTGTCTAAAAAACTAAGTATATCCAAAAGAAACTACACCATAGCTGAAAAAGAGTTACCGGCAATCAAAAAAGCCTTTCAGGAATGGAGGCAGCACTTGTGGGGAGCGGTTTTTCCGGTTACTGTGTATTCAGATCATAGGAATCTGCAATATATGAAGACCGCTCGGCATCTCACTCAACGGCAAATGAGGTGGATGCTCAGTATGACTTTGTCATTACCTTCAGACAATGGGTAGAAAACCGGAAGGCAGACTCCCTTTCTCGACAAATGACCATAGGGGAATCCATAGATAAATCAACCTTAGAGGTAATTATAGAACCCGCAAAGGTGATATGTGTGGTACAAGCGGAAAACTTTTTGGACCAGATCAAACAAATGAAGGCCCCAGTACAATGGTTGTCCTGGGCCAAGAAAGAAAGGGGTCGCAAGATGAAACATGGGCTTTCGTTTGTTAACAATAAATTGTATGTGCCCACCACTGGATTGCAGAAGTGAGCATACTCCTGGTGTCATGATTCTCCAATGGCAGGACATCCAGGAAAACATAAGACAGTTCACTTAGTACAAAGGTATTTTTGGTGGAATACTATGAAAACTGACCTTTCGTCTTGGGTAGCTCACTGTGAGGTATGTGCCAGGGC